>NC_090449.1:878524555-879149555 GCF_031143425.1 Pleurodeles waltl | reverse complement strand
TGGCTTATACCTGATTGGCATATTTAATTTACCTATAAGTCCCTTGTACAGTGGTATCTCTATACCCAGGGCCTGTAAATTAAATACTACTAGTGGGCCTGCAGCGCTGCTTGCGCCACCCACTGAAGTAGACTTTCAAACCTGTCTCAGGCCTGCTAGCGCAGGGCCTGTGTGCGCAGTTTTCTGCCACAGGGACCTGGCATCTAAATTTACTTGCCAGGCCCAGAACTCCCCTTTTACTACATGTAAGTCACCCCTAAAGTACGCCCTGTGGGCAGGGTGCCATGTATGTAGAAAGGCAGGACATGTGCCATATTGCATGGCCTGTCCTGGTAGTGACAAACAGCCTAACTTGGTGTCTCACTGTTGTGAGTGCTGCCTTCTCATAGGATTGCATTAGAAATGCCCTGCCTTATGTGTAGGGGTATTGTCTGATTTATGAGGGCTAGCGTAGGCGTGTTTGGTATGGTTGTGATGGTGATAATAAATACTGCTTACTGGTGTGGGTGTATTTTTTATTACTATCACAGAAATGCCACTTCTAGAAAGTGCGCATTTATCTGTGCTTATGATTCTGGTGTTTTGCAGCTTGACTCCAATCCACGTCTGGGCAGAGTGACAGTTGGGGCTTTGTGCATACTTTTCAGACAGCCTGTACACAGGGAGGGTGGAGGTGTCACTGAGGTGCATCTACATACTGAATAGTCTTCCTGGGCTGAGAGAAGGGAGAGGCGGGGCACACCTACATTTGTAAAGGCTGTGCCCTGGCCTCGCACAATAGGGTCGTTAACCCCCCACTGATGTTTGGAGCCTGTGCTGAAAGGAGAGAGGGGGCACTCCCAGAACCAGTTGTAACTGGCTGGAACCTCCTCTCCCTGTCAATGTAAAACACTGTAAAAACAGGACTATAAGTACAGGGGAATTTTCCCCACAATTTGGAGACTCTTTGAACTTACCTGGAACTGGACACAGACTGCTGGAAGGACTCCACAGGAATCGCCATGGACTGTTGCTGCTGGGCTGACCTGTGACCTGCCTGGTCACCATAAAGGACTACCTTTTGCTAGCATCTTTCTTGCGCTGGCCTGATGTTGGACCCTGTCCCCCTGTGGGCCTTTTCCTTGAGCTCTGCTCCCCAGGGGCAGGGTGCTGTGGCCCCTGACCCCTGCATTCTTACCCTAAAGCACGTGGGGTTCTTTACCTGGAAGGGAAAACTAAGCGCTTTGTAAAGCGCTCCTTAGGGGACTTCCATAAGCGCTTGAAAGCGCTTCCCCTTGCTGGAGCATTGCACTTAAGTGCTTAATTGTCTTTCTGCCCAGAGAAAATATCACCGCCGCAGCCGGGTTCTTTCTTCGTTGCTGAGCGCGAGGAGCGCGCTCAGCTCTGTGCCCCCGGGGCACAGGGAGGATAATTTTTTAAGAAATCGGAGCAAGCCTGCTCCTCGCGTGCTCCCGGGGGACGCGCCCTTCTCAGGGCGCCCCGTGGGCACCAGCCGGCCCATCCTGGGCCGCAACGTCATTCTGACCGGCGAGGGAGAGGAGGACGCCTCTCCCTCGCGCGTCGGAGTCCCGGAGGACTCCTCTGTGCTGCCGGGCCGGGCGCAACCTCACCGGAGGCTCGCCCTGGCCCCTGGCTCTCTGGTTGGCCCCCTCGCAGGCCAGAAGTCCCTGATTTAGGGGTCTCCCTTCAGGAAAGGGCCACGGAGGCCCAGGGAGACCCCCGACGGTAGCGGGACCCCCGGAGGGGCCCGCCTTTTTACAAGGAGGGGGTGTGAGGCGCCCCCTCCCCTCTTTGAGCTTTGGGTGACCTGGGCCCCCCACAGGAGGGCCGGTGGAGGCCCGGGGGGCCCCCGGTGATCACGGGTCCCAGAAGGGGCCCGATAAGGAGTCAGAGAGGGTGCGTGCCGCCCCTCTCTATCTGCAATGTTTTGGAGGCCCCCGTTTTTGCGCAAAGGAGCGCCGGGGGCCCCATTATTCGTTTTAGGCACTGGAGGTGCCTTTTCATCATTTACAGGTACTTTTTAAAATGGACCAATATGATTAAGAGTTAAAGTTCTTTCTACAGACTTTATTGATTGTGTTATATTGCCTACCTGTTCTATGATGCTTTTACATATGTGTGCACATGTTCCTTTTATGGGCATGACTTGCTAATATGTTTCCCTAACTTGCCATAGGTTTTCTAATGTTCCTACTATGGGCGTTTTATGATATGCTTATGACAAGTGTTCTAATGTGATAACGTGTTTCCTGACTACTGCTTATGTTGCAGGATACTGAGTAACCTGTGTGTTATGTGTGACTACTGCTAGTTCGCAGAGTAACTAATGTGTAACGTTCTGACAACTGCTAAGGTAGCAGGATAGTACTGTTATGTGATGTTGGTCTGATAATTACGTTGTGTACAATACAGTGTATTTTTATATAATCTGGTGTTGTGTTTCCTTTGTGGTGGGGATATTGCGTCACATGTATGTGTGTGTTGTGCAAACGCTTTACGCATTGCCTCCGGGTTAAGCCTGACTGCTCGTGCCAAGCTACCAAGGGGGTGAGCAGGGGTTATCTTGGACGTGTAACTCCCTTGCCCTGACTAGAGTGGGTAAGTTCTGCCTGGCTGAGGTACATACCCTAGCCAACCAGAAACCCCATTTCTAACAACAACCAATACTAACATCCCACCCTTAATCCCCCCCAAACAACTCATAACCTCAGAGCAGTCTTCAAGGCTTTAATCTTCCCCAATTCCTTTTCCTTCATCCACTGACCTTCCTCGTGACTCCCCCATTGCTCCCCGGTGTCCCTTCTACCAACCACTTCTCTGTAATGACCCCAATCCTTCCTGCTTACTGGGCCACCAGGAAAAACCCTGATAAGGAGTTATTTCCTGACCCCCCCCCAACTTTGGTTTGAAACAATTGAAAATAAGCTGCCGCCAGAGCAGCTAGGCATCGCCAAAATGCCTTGCTGTTATTTCAAGAAAATAACCAACTAATCCCAACCTTCCACTTACCAGCACCTTCTTTGGATACCCACCGTGGATGCTAATTTTTCCCTCATTTCACAAAGATATAGTTAGATCCCCCTGAAAGAAAGATGCATCCCATCTTGTCTAAAAAACGGAAAATCTTGCTTTTTAATGTCATGATGCTCTAATCAACCTAACCCCCTACCTTTGCAAAAATGTGACAATTCTCCATTCACTTTCTTTCTTGCCCTCTCTACCGATGTGTATTTTGCCGCACCCCTCCAAACCCTTCTAGGCACTAGAGCTGTTACCCCCACTGTTGTCCGAGACCATGACCTCCCAATGACATCTAAATCCCTCTTCATTTCTTTAATCAAACCCAAACATGACAATTGTACTAGGTCATTTTCTCCTGAATGTAAAATAAGGACATCTGGACAAACTCTGACAGAGACCAAATCTGATGAATAAGGAAGCAACTGTCCCCATCTCACGCCGCCCCTGCCCCACCATTCAATTTTAACTTCATCATTTCTGAAACCTAGATTCTTTCCGAATGGCCATTTGCTCGCTTGCTTTGCTGCCATTTAACGAATGAATGTCCAACTATCCAAATTGACATGAATGTTACAGCCGAACCAGCTACATAACCTGAAATTAGAGAAAATTGTTAGACATGTCATATATGTTAGGCCTCTTCAAGATCCCTAATATAACGAAGACAGCAATCAGATGACCACCTCCCCATTTTCTTCACATCTTTGATTGAAAATCCCAATCTTGCTGCTTCAGATGCTGCGCCTATACGAAAAGAGTGTGTTCCAAAACTAAAAGGATCCAAACCTACATAACAAAGTGCTTTCCTCAAAACCCCTAACACTTGTACTGCTGTAAGCGTGGTACCATCTTGATGACTGAATACAAAACCCAACTCACCTCCCTTAAGTTCTTTAAAACGGAGCCAATTATTCACTGGGCATACTGTACCTCCAATTCCCTGTAATGACACAGTTGCACCTTTTTCCTTCCGATCTGTCTTTGATTGTACAAGAAATATTCATACACACTCACCAGACACCTTGATATGTTCTTCCCTCAGCCCAGGCTCCTGGTTTGTTCCTACTAACTCAGATATTCTAAACGCTCCAAAAAACAACTATGACATACATAACTTGAACAATTTTGCTCAAAATATGAAAAACACACCTGCCCCAAACTTTTTAATAAATTTACCAACACCTTCATGGAAATAGGATCCCTGCTTGGGCGAGTTGCCTGCTTTTCTTTTGCCCATCCTTGCAGTAATCTCCTACCCATTTCCCCAGCTGAAGGCTCATATCCCCAGAAAAACTAGCCGTAGAAACTCAAACCGGCCAATTTACCAGCAATAGTTGTAGCCGTAATCTTCCTTTCAATATTATTCATTATGAAGGATAACACATAATTTCTCCTTTGTAAACAGCCTTGTTCATCATGAGGCCTATACACTGCCATTGTGCTAAAGAATTCCTCTCTCCTGTGAGCTCTTTTAGTGCTCTCTGATAAAGACTTCTCAATCAATGTTAGCATCCTCAGTCTGCAAGCTTCCATACCTCCTTTGGGACCTGTGTTTTCAGTAAGTCTGCTCCGGGAGCCAAACCATGGAATCTCAGCCACTGTGAAAGAGATAATGCATCTTCTATATTATTGTTCACGCCTGGCACATGTTTGGCTCAGAATACGATATTAAACATCAAGCAACCCAGCATAAATCTTTGTAGCATTTGCAAAAGAAACTTGTCCTTGACCCTCTGACCGTTTACTAAATCCACCACTGTCTTGTTATCTACGTTAAAAGTAATTGTTTTATTCTCCAGGTCCTTTCCCCACACTGCTAAAGCAAAAATTCTAAGAAAGCAATACTTCTTTTCTCTTTTAACCATCTTTCCTGCCACTCTTCTGCACATCATCTTCCATCCCAAAGCACCCCAAATCCTTTAGCAGCTGCTGCGTCTGAAAAAATCTGGACTGTCCAAACAAAATCTAAGTCGGGCAACCACATGGTTATCCTGTTAAAAGCTCTCAAAAAAGTTAACCAAACCACAAAGTCCGCTCCTAAGGCAACTGTGACTCTTACTCTGTGGTGCGGCAAACTGACTCCTGACATTGCAAAACCAAGCTCACCTGCAGAAAGATCTACCCACTCTCACTACTTTACAGGCAAAATTAAGGAAACCCAACAGTCGTATTTGATTCAATTGCAACTTATTTGCTTTAATTGCTTCTTCCAAAGCCTCCATAATCTGCTGCACTTTCTCTTGAGGAGCCTGGCTTCCATTTGTACTGTATCCAATTCAATCCCAAGATAAACTAAACAAGTGCTCGGACCTTCTGTTTTTTCTTGAGCTAAAGGTACCCCTAAAGCACCTGCCATGTCCTGAAACTGTTGCAGCACAGCTGCACGTACTTTGTCTCCACTAGAACCTGCCAACAAAGAATCATCCAAATAGTGTGTAATAAACTAACTTCTGGATAAATAAGTAAAACACCACTGCAAAAAAGTACTGAAACATTCAAACAAACTACAAGAAGTAGCACGACCCATTGGTAACACCTTGTCAACATATAATTGATTCTCAAACTATATTCCCAACAATGAACAATCCAAAGGATGTACTGGCAATAATCTAAAGGCTGCTTTAACATCACATTTTGCCAGCTCGGCCCCAGGGCCCACTGTTGGCACTAGAGCCATGGCCACAGCCACTGAGGCAAATTGAACAGCAGCATCCTCCCTTGCTATGAAATAGTTGACAGATGAACCTTCTGGCCAGGAAAGATGATGTATCATCCTAAACCCACCCTTGTTTTTTTTTGGTACAATGCCTAAAGGAGATACTATCAAATCCTGTAAAGGCCAATAATCAAAAGGACCTGCCATCCTGCCCTCTGCAACTTCTTTGTCCAGTTTTTCTTTTATAATATAGTGGTGCTCTTTTGCTGAATTCAAGTTATCAGCGAATCTCCTAGGTCTTGGACCCTGGTAACCCAACCGAAAACCTTCTTTGAACCCCCATCCTAACTTCACTGCCTCTTCTATGTTGGCGTAACATTTTAACCAGTAACTCAAGATGTCCAACTTAATTGGAGTAAAAGCCCTTTTGTCCAAATTGAGTGGATCCTCACTTCCCCCTGCTTTCCCCACCTGTGTTAAAACCTCCTTGCTCCCCAAAACATTGTAAAACTGCATTCCTGCACTTTGAGCATTCGTGTTAGTATCTGCATAGGTTTCTCGGACAATACCCCCTATTGAAACTCCAGCATGCTCCTGAATTGGTATTCTGACCACGTCCCCATGCACCCACAACTCCCAGGGTGGCTTTCCCGAGAAAAGGCCGAGACTGCACTGCCAGATTGCTGGCTCTATGCATCGTAGATGGTGGCCTCTGTGTATACATCCACTGGACCCATAGCTCATTATCGACTTCCCCCCATGGTTTATCAGGTAACAGGACCATTCTAGCCCTGAACACATCACCATAATGTAACCATGCGAAACCTCCAAATTCTGAACTGGCCTTCCTGATTGTGTCAATGTATTTGAATAAAGCCACCACCCTATCAGGAATTTTTTTGCAATAAACGCTTGCGAATATCAAAAATGCTAACGTCCATGTATCGATTGTTGTCGGAGCTCTAGGTCTCCTTGCCAACTCCTATGCTTCTTCCCTAGATCCTTCTTTTGACTGTATCTCCTTATGCAACATCTTCGCCCTTCCAAATATTTTCTTTCGTTCCTGCACTCAAATGTGATCCCAAAGGCATGGATAACCCCATGTAGGGTAATCTTTTCAAACCTTCTGTTGTACTCTTTGTTCCTTCTTCATCAGTTTTCTATATTGTATCCTCCCCACTTGGTCCCCACTTTTCTCTAGAATTTTGTCTTTAGATTCCTCCTATCTCAGACACTTTCTTACTCGTTGCTCCTTCCTCGACTCCAGATTCAGTTCCAACACTCTTATCAACTGAACCTTTGAAAACTCTTTTATGCTGTCCCCAAAGTTCATCCTGCATGTTGCTTCCCCCAACTGCACCACCATTGTGTCTCACCTGAACTCAAATTGCTTCTTGTGTCCATCACCATCTTGCGCCTTTCATTCTTTCCTCGCCCTCTCTTAACACCCCAACTCTTTTTTGCGTATTCAGTATCACTAGAAACCTGTAAAATACAATCTTTTGACAAGGATTTAGCATCCCCCCATACCCTTTGTTTTGTACACATTCTTTTTCTTCACCATAATTTTTCCAGTTTGGTATTCCTCCAAATCTTCACTTCCTTCGTCATAGTCAAGCTCACACACCTCCACCTCATCATGTGCCGCAAAACGTACTCCCGGGCGATCCCCATCTCCCACCCCCATCAAAATTCTTCCAATCAATACTCTTGTTGTTCCGCAGTTGAAAGCGTTTGCTGCTCCCTCGATGTCAGGACGGTTGCTCTGAACCTCTCCTTCACTTCCTGCCAGTTTACCCAAGTTGCTCCAAACTTGGCCGGCTGTTCCCCGCTACATCTGCGTTCACCATGCAACATGCTCCCATCGATGCACTGCAAGTCCCCACAACCTGCAGAGACTGTGGCCTGCCCTTTGCTGGGCACTAAACTCTCCCTAGAAACCTCACTAGCTAGTGGTACCCAAAACCACCTGCCCCCCCTCAAACTGGTTTGCAGCTGTATTACATGATTCCTTAAGGCTTTGTTTATAGCCTGTATTTAATAATTCTGTTTGTTTTGCTTCAAAATGTTTGGTCTGATTAGGCCCCAAATGGACCCCCCCCCCACTTTCATTATTTGAAAACCTTTTTTCCCCCTCAGGACTACGCACCCCCATGCAGACCTCATGAACAGCAGCTCCCTTTAAAAACCCTTTTCTGATGGCACCTCATCAGCACGGTGATGCAAGCTCCTAAAAATATATATTTTTTCCTTTACATTTTTTGTTGATGCATTGCTGAGCAACCGTTCTGTTTCAGGCACATTTCCTTGCCTGTATTGTGAATTTTCTGATTGAGCGAGCATTGCCGGAAAGTCAAGCCCCAAACCGCCACCCACTTCAGGGGCACATTCCTCAGAGGCCCACCCCTCGCTCACAGGCCTGTTATGAGCCGGGGCTTGAATGCAAGCGCGGCCCCGTCCTCGCTTCTCCACCTCAACTGACGACATTGCAGCCGCTAAGCTGCTCAGCACCATGAGTGCCGTTTCTTTTTTAAACTTTTGTTTATGCTCCCCTAGACAACGACCGTTCATACTCTTGGTACCACGGTGTTGCGGAGGCGAACACGCCAACACCGCCGCTGCAACACCACCAGCCGCGGCCCGCTTAGGACACTCAAAACCAATCGAGGCTTGCGATAGGACGCCTGGTTGAATAAGGTCATCCCTACCCGCATCGCATATTATCCTGAGAGCTTCCCTGACTGCCGCTGCCTGCTCTGCCATAACTCACAAATTATACATACCAAAATTAATTAACAGGCCAAGAATTTTCTTAACCTACCCACTTAGCCACAGAGTCGGAATGAAGCACCTCAGAACAACGGCTATTCTAAACCGTTACTCTACCCCCCTTTGCCATAACAACCAATCCAGCTGTCATCACGCACTTGGGCTTTACCATTCGCCCGAAGCTACACGGGGATGGACATCCGCTGGATGCCACCCCCGGGAGCCCACATTTTGTCTCTCACAGTTGGTTCCTATAAAATAAATAAAAAATCCAATGTTAGATCTTTGGTAGCTGACTTGAGCTCTAAAGCTGGAGGGGAAGGTGTTGGTTAGCCACTGCTGCCGTCTTTGGAACTAGGGAACCAGGGGCCATAAGTACGAACACATTTTCCCATAGACATAGAATGAGTAAAACCCTTTGCTACATCTGGAACCAGATTCGATTCTCAGCGTTCCTATACTTTCGGGTTGAGTTTGTTCTTCATAAAAGGACAAAAAACTAAAAAAAAGTTGTTCCTTCATTTCCTTAAACTATTTATTCTCCGTCCACGTGACAAGCGAAAATACGAGGAAAATTTGATTAGCATCTGTAGAAGAAGCCTGGCCTATAACTTATCCGAGTCTATAATAGTTAACAGGCATTTTTGTGGTGAATATATTTAGACAATTATCAGTACTTTTTCTAAGAAGGGGCCCTGGGTTTACTCATTACTATTTACCATATAGATGCAGAAACAACCCGTGTGCATTGCTGTAATCAAACAGGATTTGCATGCACTATAAAAAAAAACTCAGATCTATGCCGGCTGTTGCAGAAGACAGAATACTCGCTCTTTTGTTGCAGGCTAGAATTGAAAACCTCTCAAAAGACTCAATAAATTATGAAAGTGGTGAGTTATCTTCCGCGCTGGGTTTTGAAGCTAATCCACTGAAGCAAGATGGGATGATTCCGAAAAGTAGGCTTTGAGAGGATTGAGTTGGAAAACGTGGCCTGTCTCAGAAAAGCGCCGTAGAATTGGTTTCCAATCAATAGGCAGGCATTAGCGAGAATGCGCTTAATTAATTCAATAACATAGCTGTACGCAGGAGACTGGCCGGGAAAGGGAGCGGGGAAAGAGGGGCGGGGCGTGTTTTTGTTCGCACAATGAGTGGAAGATTGCTGATTATTGGAGTCGAATTAAATATTTAGGCTGGGTGCCTCAAGGTAAACCAGGAGAGGGGGATCCCAGCTGAACGGGTTGGAATAGTAGGGCCCTGTTCCCTCTGCTGACTCCGCAGCTCGCTCCCTGGTGGTTTTCTTCAAAACAAATAGCATAATTCACTTAAATGCCACTTGCTGGGGGTTATTGCTGTGAGGCAATGAACTGATTGGCGCCTGTTTCTTTGCCTTTACCCTCTTTCGGAGTGAATTGATCATTCTCACGGCCAGCTGGGGAGCTGCTGCTGCTGACGGCGAGGCTGTGGCTGCGGCTGCCTACAGCTTGATTCCAAGCACAGACTGAAGCAGGCAGGTAGCAGACAGAGCGGGGGAGAGCGAAAGACGCAGACAGGGATCTGGCGAACGACACGGGGGACAGGGAGAGGGGAAATGCCGCCAAAGAGGGGAAAGTTCTGCAAGGAAACAGCGCTCCTCTTTAGGGTATGATTTTTGCCACGAAATTGGGCGTTTTGAACTAATTGACATGTTTCCTCTGAATGTGCCTGGCCGGCAGGTCCAGCATTGAGATTTCCCAGCGTTTTCAGACGCACAGCGTCTGGGTGTTGCGTTATTTCGGAAGAGTGGTGCGCTGTTAACTTGTGCCTGCTCTTACAGGCGACGCACGGGAGGTATTCGTCTGCTAAAACAAAGCTGCTGTGATGAGGAAAGACCGCCTGCAGCCTGCGAACTACTCTGTCACCCTGGACAGCTAACAGACGCCACCGGTAGCCCTGGTCCCCCACCGAAGGCGCGGAGCCGTGACACCGAGCCCGGAGAGCAGCTGAAGCCAGGGCAGTCTCTGGGCTCTGCCATTCCTCGCGCCTTCCCGGGATTACAGCGCTGTGCAGGCGGGCTGCCTCCTCAGCACTGATTCATAATAGGCAAATAACAATAGCAGTTGGAGGGGCTGGCTCTCTTCAGAGCAGACTGGCAGGGACCCGAGCGCTGGATGCGAGGGCTTCATGTTTCCAGCTGCATCCGGCCAAGCTGCCAGTGCTGAGCTGGCCCACGTATGCCAAGGCAGGGTCCATATGGGAGACACCGGACCGTATGGCGTGCTACTATCTTGTCATCAGCTCTACGCATCTTAGCAATGGGCACTTCCGTGGCATTAAAGGAGTCTTCAGGGGACCTCTGCGAAAGAATGGCACTTCGTTACCGGTAATGGCACAGTTGTTTTGTATTTAAATGCGCATTCACGCCTGTGTCTATAGATAAGGGCAGGCATTACCGGCGGGTGTTGTTAGATCATGTTACGCCACAGCCTGCACTTGAGCAGGGCAAGCTCAGAGAAATTTGTGTAGCAAGCCATCACTAGGAAATGTTTGTTTGTAGATGTCTATATTTGTCCAGTACAAACGATGTGATGCAAGCTAACAGTATTTTAAATATCTGTGCATGTATGTTTATTTTTAAATGCTCATGCTAAACGGTTATTACAGATGCGAGTCTTTTGACATGTGCCTTCAAGTACATTTATGGTAATGTAGGGATACTTAGTGGCAGGTTTGTGCTCGTTTTTCACACCAAAACGTGGCAAGACCTGCAACTCTCGAAAAATGTGCAAAAGGGTGCACTTCGAATCACAGTAATAGTAAAGTTAAATGCACCTGCTGACTTTGCACATGAAGTCAAATAAATGCCGTCTTGCCGTTGTGTGGCAGGTGCAAAACCCTACGAGCAGTGAGTGCCACAGACATGATTTAAAATGGTACCAAAACGCATTGTGCATCGTTTATTTGCCAAAGTGAATGAGAGCCCACATAATGTGAACTGCACGAGGCGCATGCTACAGGTGATTCGGTATGGGTGCAATGTGTGGTGTTACTGTTTCCCTGCCATGTTGAACTTATGCAGACTTGGCTGGAGATCTTGCCAAGACGAAGTTCAGTGCACATGGTGTTTCCAGATCCGCGGTTGCAGTTGGACTCTGCTGTAATATCATTTGCAGAATCAGCTGCTGGGTGGGCAGAGAAACACAATCAGTACACTTGGCAGGCTGCCAGAAAACGTCAAGAATTAGAAACTATTAAGCTATAACTCTGAGCTGTTCTGCTATTAAATTGGATCTATAAAATGAGTGTGGCAGCACGCAGCCTGAAATGACTCCCCGTCCCTGGAGCAATGTGCGCGAAGCTCAAAATCTCAGCAGTGAAGTACCTAGGTAGCCATGTGGTCCTCTTTTCTCATTATGCTGGCCAAAAGAGCCACGCTAGAGCAGGTGGTCGCAGGAGCCTAACTCGTGGTGGGTGCAATATTAAGAGCTGCCAGTACAATGTGTACAACGTCTTGCGTTCCTTTGCTGTTTCAGTAAGTATTTTACATGGCAGTGGGCATGATGGCACAGGAAAGCAGAGCAACGCATTTGATTTGCCAACTTTTATGTTTCACTTAAAGAGACATGTGTGGCATACCACTGCATCCCTTTTGAGTGCTTTGCACCCACCGTTGTTAACGGTCGAGATGGAAACTTATTCACTGCGCCTATTGCCACACGTGCTTGCCTCGTGAAAGAAGGCGCTGTATTATGTTACATCTGGTGCTGGTTCTACCCTCCTCCTGCTGAAAGACTGGAGATGTTTCAAGGAGAGTTCACCGTGTTGTGTGTGGACAGATGCTAACTTGATTCTCGTGGCTTCCATTTCCAGTGCAATACGTGGTTATTTGCCTTACAGCCTCATTTGAAGACATCCTGTCGTGTGCTAGCGATCAGCACCTTTTCTGTTATGTATTTCCTGCTCCCGGGCTGGCACAATATTGGAGGCGGAATACAGAGGATGAGCGCACAGCCACCGCATGCATGTGACCGCATTTAAATATGAATGCCTACGTTGTGATCTATCTTATCTTTTCCAATTAAAAGATAACGCCAAGCACATTGTATCCATTGCTGATACTATAAAGATAGGCATCACTACTATTCTATGTTGTGAACAAATGAAATGGGATACTTCCCTGAGCTCATCCTGTTATTGCAGCTCCCGTAATTTGAATAAAAAAAAAAAACACTCTCAGTACCATATATGTACTCATTAAGCATGCTTTAAAAGCGGAACTATCTTCGTAAGGCGCACGCATCAAGTTGTTGGTGTTATGAGCAGGTTCTGTCACTTCCAGAGCTGCTGCTTTTAGGTGGTAGTCGGTGGAATGCCATGAGACATATAAGTGCCCTGTATGCGACCTTTTGGGATGTGGTACTCAGACAGAGAATAAGCCGATGTGGAAAGGTCACATTCCCTTACTAACAAAGTCCTAATATTATGTGAAGCAGTGAAGTTGTTTGAAAGGGAAAGGGACACTGAGAAAATCGGCACTTGTTTCAGTGTTTTGTAGTAGGCATGACTTAGAAAACCATTCTTGCGCTTTAATATCTATCAAAAAAGGGCGCCATTTGGAGGGTCACACACTGTAGACGCCGGCACTTTGCAGTGTTCCTTCAATTATACGTTTCTCAGACAGAAAACATCATTTTATAGCTGTGAGATTTGAAACACTGTAATATTCAGGTATTTCGGTCAATATAAAAAGCTTTTGAGTCACTTCTAAACCTAATCGCCTGGCAACGTGGCTCAAAATATAGTTTACCAGTTGTGTGACAAACATTAGAAATTCTGGGATGGAAAGTAGTGTTAGAGCACTCACTCTACTTAACCTTTAACACGGAGATATTTTTAATCTTCTGTGGGAAAGAGTACACCAAACACCTTTATTTCTTAAATCTTCGAAGAAACAAAGTTCCTGAAACAGAATTAAACAGAAAAGGGACAGTAGCTTCAGCTCTTCATTTTTGTTTCTCACTGAGGTATATACTTTTTTTTTGGTAAATCACACTAAACCATTCTTATTGGTGTACAGCTGCTCCCCTGAGTTGAAAGAATCTTCTTTGGGTCACTGTGGAATGTCTAATACATTCAACAGTGAGGGGGGTGGGTCCTCACTGCCAAAGGTAAGACATACAATAAACATTAGGTTAAACCTCAGACTTTTTTGGTGATTTTATAAAAAATAAAAAAAACCTCTGCTTCTAGCTTTAATAGTATCTATAAGGGTTCTGCGTTCTGTTAAATCTTAAACCAGATTGACTATGATTACGTTCTCGCGTCCTATTTCCTTCAGTGCGATCAGTAGGAAGACAGATTCTCCCTTATTCAATTTTAGTGAGAGTCATTAGTAAAATTTCAAAAAGCAAGTTTCAACAATAAATAAGCACGATTCAAAAACTTGATTGATTAACTTTCACAGCAACAATCAATAGCTTTCGAGCACATTAGCATGGAACTAAGCTGAATTGTTTGATCACCTGACTTGTTACTTGTTTATGTTAATTTATCTGACTTAAAGACCCGCACCTGTCAAAAGCAAACAAGCAAATCATTTCAGAAGGACTGTCATTAGTAAAGTAAAACACCAGGCATTGTTCGTTCTTCAATCCATGTACTGCTCACTTGACTCACTCTTACTGCATTGTAAAATCTAAGTCAATAAAAGTTGCTCATAAGCAGTGGTCTTCAGAAGGCTGTTCAAATGTAGCGTCCAACCACTCGGTTAAATGTGTTATTCATTGTTCTGGTGAGAGACAAAGTAATAAATAATTCCCCCATCATTGTATTTATATAGCGCTTACTACCTCTGATGAGGTATCAAAGCACTTTTCGGTGACTAGCACACTACTCTGGAATGCAAAAGGATTAGTGGTGGATTAGTGTAGGGAAATATAAGTATGGTATTAGTTTTAGAACAGGGAAATATGAGTTAATTGTGAGCGGTGGACATGTGAGTTTGTTAGTTGGATTGAAATGAATAAAGGAGGGATAGAAGAGGTAAGAATCCAGAGAGTGTTAGTTGGGAGATCATAGTAGTAAAATGAGATTTGAGATGAATAAAGGAGAGATGGAGGAGGGAAGAGTCTGTAGAAAGGGATTAGGGTGATCATAATAATAAAATGAGGTTTGGGATGAGTCAAAGGAGAGATGCGTGAGGGAAAACCTAGTAGGGTTGTTTGGGAGGTCATTGTAAATTGAGGTTTGGTGTGAGCAAGGAGGGAAGAGTATAGGAAGGTTAGTTTGGAGATCACAGTAGTAGGATGCGGATTGGGATGAGTCAGAGAGTGGAGATAGAGGATAAATAGAGAGAGGGTTAGGGTGAGACAGTAGTGCATCAGAAAGTTCTATTTCTTTTTTTTTTTTTTTTAACAGTAGTCCTAAAGTAACAAATATAAGATACATGATTACACAGAAAGGGAATATATGTATAAGGAAGATAAAATATTGAGATTTAAAGCTGTATAAACATAGACTTTCAAGTGTTGCTGTATTTGAAGGTAATTTATTTCTGTACTTTTTATAACATTATTTGTATCTTTTTTTTTTTCCCCAATATTTCAAAAGTGAAATGCTTGTAGATAAATAGTTACGCTAATATTTACTCGTTCTGTTTCCCTCACAAAGTCGGCTGCTCGCTGGGTAATCCACTGAGGCTGAAAGTGAAATATTGTGTTTTGAAGTCAGGCAGATATAGGTTTGTTGGTTTCCTTGAATACATAGTTGTGTGAACTTGCTTTAAAAGCCACGAGAAGTGTGTGGGCACTATCACTTTCCTTTCTACATGTAGGTGCTTTGACTCAACTTGGAGACATGGGTTGGGTTTGGTTATTCATATAGCACAACATGCCCAATTGCAGTGGACTCTTGGTGGTATACCACTGAATACCCTGGGTTAACTGAAACTTACTCTGGGCTTCCTGGAGATGAAAAGAGAATAAAACAGAAGGTCAGTGGTCTAAGTAAGACCTACTGATAAGCAGCAATGTATTTCACAAGTGATATGTTTGAGAGGAGAACATGGGGTCTTCCTCATAGCCTAACTTTCATCTCAGAACAAATTGAGGAGAATGTGGACAGCTACAGTGCTTGTTGAAACTCATGTGGCTGTACTTTCCTTTAAGGAAAGGAGAGGGCTTTATGTAAAAGCTTTCCTGGAATAAATACATGTGTTAAGATGTACTCTTTTGAATTAAGGCAGTCAAAGAAGCCCATGGCATGAATTTTTTTTTTTTTTTTATGATCACCGTATTAATTGTGCAGTGTAATTTTCATCTAAATGATAGATATGAATTTACTTTCTGGGAGCACTAGTCGTGACTTAATTATTCTCTTACACAAACGAGTGTAGAAAATGTAACGGTATGTGAAGAAAAGCATGTTTCAATGTGTTATGCGTTTTAAAGTTAATTCTGCTGTCACGAGTCGTTTTCTGTCACATATCGTATTGTACAGCTGTATATGCACGTATTGCCTAACCTCCTCACTGTAAGATGTAGCTGTGATGTGTGATCTGCAAATGTGAAATGAAGTTCAGACAAGTGGTGCTGTGAGATCAGTGCCTTGCAAAAGCCTAATTTAGCAAGTTCTGTGTGTTTTTTTTTTTTTTTTTTTTGAGAGGGCAATTGGAGTAAAACAGAGCATAGGCATGATAGGGAGCAGAGGACAACGTTAGGGAAAGAGACCCATACATTGATAGACACGTAGAAGAAGAGTTAATGTGAAAATGTATTGAACTAAGCGATGTATAATAAACGTGTAACACTTGCATACTTTCTTCTGATGTTTCATGAGTTGAGAAACCGCACGATATGCATATCTTGTATAAAACATATGTGTTGTGAACATATTCTGTTTGAATTTTCAATACCCTTTCATGTAAGCTCCTGGTAAATCCTGCATATGGAGAAGACTGAACTGTAATAGGACACTGTTTTGTTTCTTAAATTCTGAAAAGTTTTGTTACTGGCCACTTCAAATGCTATATTGTTACTGGCCACTTCAAATGCTATATTGACATTATTATTGGATTAACTGTCTGGTGATCACGTCTATTAGTTGACTTTTGGTTAGTGCTTTTTTCAGTATCGGCTGAATCCAAGCCAGTGGTTAGGATCCTAGACGAAGGTGGTCACTCTCCTGCTTTGTTCAGCTTAGCCAGAGCTGCGAGGAACAGATTAATGAAATGGGAGGCTGGGTGTTAGATTTACACTTTTTGTCTATGTGGTCTCAGTACCACAATCTGAGGTGTGGGGTCTTTTAGGTAGTGTGAGCTCCATGTGTCTTCTTTAATTAGGTAATTTTCAAGTCCTTGCTTACCTGGTGGCAAAGGAGTTGGAATTGCAGTATTGTAGTTCTGCTCTGACCATTTTGATGATTATGGGCCCATATTTCATTGCTCTTGTCTATCCCATGCACATTAGTATGGCATGTTTTGATCTAACGTCTCTGAAAGGGGCATGTTGCTTGGGAAGATATTGGCGGTGACATGAGCTTCAGTTGGAGATGATATATAAAGAAAATGATTTAATTAATCTGATGGACAATTAGTCAATAAATTTAGTTTCAATGCAGAAGAAATATGGTTAAAATAATTATGGTTCATGCCAAAATTGGAAATCTAGTTCTCTGCCCGTTGCAGTTCTAGGATTTATACCTTGGTAAGCTTGGCTAGAATTAGGGCTCTTGATAGGTTTGTGTTTCAATCTTTAAATACAAGAATTACATTCTAGTTCAGCATGAACATCTGAAAGCCTGTTACTTTGACTGCTACCTTCACTTGGGGGTCAAAGGTTAGGTGCATGCCAAATAAAACATAGGTTTTTTTAATTCCCCCCTTTTTTTTGGCTAAAGAACTATTGCCAATGGATTGGGCAATGGGACTGAGAGGGACTGCAGGGACAGCCACAGATTTCACCCTGGTTATGGACTGATAGCTTTTATTCATCCAGAAGGACATCTTTGAGGCATCTGAATATGTTCTTCAGGTCTCAAATTCACTGTCTAACCAGAAGTGTCTGTGAATTGTCTGAATGCATCTGGGATTTGAGTTGGTAGAGTTCAATGAAATAAGCGAAAAACAGTATATACTCATTAAACATGACCTCATAATGCAGTGACAGTACTTTTTAGGTACTGGAAATTATCAAATCCTCCAATTCACACGTTGACTGTTTTCCTTGGTGTAGTCCTTCGACTAGGTTCATTCTATATGAATACCACATACATAAAATAAATAAAGACTTCATCTTTGTGATGGAAAATTTGTTGGTTTTGATTTACGAGGTAGGACTTGATCCCACCCACGTCTGTGATTCAGCCTCTACCCATTGTTGCTTCTGGAAAAGCGGATCTTATAGTTCACTGTCGCAGGGAATACGCAGATTTGTAGGGATTAGGCATGCTGATTGGGTTCCATTTATAGAAGTAATGAGTTTCTAAAGGACATTCATTAACTGTTTTAGTGTTTCAATACTCAACAGATTCGTGCAAATTTACTTCCTGTTCTTTAGAGGGTGGTGAGGGCATTTTTGAACACTTGAGTGCAATTTTCTGGTTCATCTTTGGCAGAAGATGTAGCATGTCATGAGCTTTGATGGTGGGGTTGGCATAAGTCATGCAACTTGCTGTATTGTAATTATGCAAAATCATAGAAAAAGTCAGCAAGATTAAGTAGAATTGTGAGGAGCTTAACCTAACATTTACCACTATTTTCTTAGCATAAAATGCATGCTCACATCAAAATATGTATGTTAAAATAGCATTAAATGCAACAGAGCACTAGCAGTGAGCAGCCACTTGCATTTTATTCCTGTGCTATTTTTGTGGACGCGTTTCCCCCCCAAATTACTCTGAATTATGTGAGTTGGTGTAGTCACATAATTTTGGGTAATTTCACATCACTAGGTTAACACAGATTTATTGAAATTGGTCCATTCACTCTGGACTCTTGGACCCCCTTCTCACCATGACCAAGCAAGTCAACGCCGTGTCCTCCGCCTGCTTCCTCACCCTCCGCAAGATCTTCCGCTGGATCCCCGCCGACACCAGAAAAACCGTGACCCACGCCCTCGTCACGAGCCGCCTGGACTACGGCAACACCCTCTACGCTGGGACCACCGCCAAACTCCAAAATCGCCTGCAACGCATTCAAAACGCCTCAGCCCGCCTCATCCTCGACGTACCCCGCAACAGCCACATCTCCGCACACCTGAGACACCTGCACTGGCTCCCAGTCAGCAAAAGGATCACCTTCCGACTTCTCACCCACGCACACAAAGCCCTCCACGACAAGGGACCGGAATACCTCAACAGACGCCTCAACTTCTACGTCCCCACCCGCCCCCTCCGCTCCTCTGGCCTCGCACTCGCCGCCGTCCCTCGCATCCGACGCTCCACGGCGGGTGGGAGATCTTTCTCCTTCCTGGCGGCCAAGACCTGGAACTCCCTCCCCACCAGCCTCAGGACCACCCAGGACCACTCCGCTTTCCGGAGACTCCTAAAGACCTGGCTGTTCGAGCAGCGATAACCACCCCCTTTGTCCCTAGCGCCTTGAGACCCGCACGGGTGAGTAGCGCGCTTTATAAATGCTAATGATTTGATTTGATAATGAAAACCTCAATTAGGCCTACAGTTAAAAGTTGGGTCTTTAGTTGGCAGAGGTATGCCCTGTGTTGAAGTAGAGACCACAGTCCTAGCAGGGTAAGTCAGTTACACCCCATACATTAACCTGTACTCACCGTCTGGTAGCTTGGTACAGAGAAGACAGGCTTAACTTAAGATACAATGTGCAAAGAATTTGTGCAAAGCTTCAAACAGTAAAACCAAGAAACACCACACCAAAAGACTCAACACCTCAGTAGAAAGTTACAGCTTAATTTTATGAGCAAAACAAGGCCCTAATGACAAATCCAATAGGTAGAAAACAAGATATAATTTTTTGAAGAATAAACTGCAATATAGTCCTTTAAAAGCATGAAGCATCAACTGGTGCTATCTGGTTGTGCTGGACGGCGTGGAATCCAAAATTCTGGCCGACCGTGATGGAGCACGGGTCGGATAAAGTCCCAGACAAGTACTGCTGTGTGTGTGTGTGGTGTGTTGTTGTGTGGTGTGTTTTTTTTTTTTTTTTTTTTTTTTTTTTTTTTAAACCTTCACAGAATTGAACCAAGAGTCACTTTTGTGGGGAAGAAGTTCACCGGGAGCAACAAAAGCATCACTGGTGGTGGTCCGCATATGCAAAGTATCAGCTGGGTGTCCTGGACTGGATCCAGGATTCTGAGCTGTGAAGGCTACTGTGCGGAGAGACTAACTTGCGTTGGCTTGCACTGATTCTTTGAGTATGCGGCTCAGTTACAGTGCAAGTGGGCCCATTTGCAGTCAGAAAGAGCCAAAAGCTTGATTTTTAGAAGCCACAAAACCACTTTCAAGGATCCAGGACTGCAGAGTTGATGATGGGTCCATGAAGTCTACCAGTTGAGTTGGTAGTCTTTTGAGTCCCTGAGACTTGAGAAGAACAGGAGGCAAGCCGTTGGAGTCAGTCTGGTTCTGGGCTGAAGATATTCAGGTCCAGTCCTTCACACGGCCAGAGGAGCAGCCTAGCAGGTCAGCAGAACAGGAGTCCTGTACAGTGAGAGTCCTTTCAGCAACACAGCAGTCCTTCTTCCTGATAGGGTAGCCCCAGGTCCAGAAGTATACTGATTAGTGAGAGTTATGCTTCATCATAGGCAGGGTTCTCTGATTAGAGGGGGTTGACTTAGTTTAATGTTCCTCTTCCCTTTTTTGTGTGCATTTTCAAATGGGTTAACTTGTTAAGCTGACATGGCCATTTAAAATTGCACCCACCGGCTCTGCAATGGCAAGCCTGAGTCCTGTTTAAAGGTCTACTGAAGTAAGTGTGACAATCTGTGCTGTCCATCAGTAACATTTGATTTATATGCCCTAGGGCACATGTAGTGCAGATTACTAGGGGCTTATAAGTAAATTAGTTATGCCAATTGTGGATAAGCCAATGCTACCATGTTTTAAGCAGAGAGTACATTCACTTTTGCACTTTTTAGCAGGGGTAAAATGTCTAGAGGCCTTAAGTCAACAAAAATGAATTCAGCAAAAAGGGGAGGAGGAAGGCAGTAAGTCTAAGGATGGCTCAGCTGAAAGGGTCATGTCCAAAAGCTAGTGATATTGAAGTGGAGGCTATCCAAAATCCATTCTGGGTAGATCCTGTTCTGCTGTCTGTATTTGCCCATATGGAATGTGGCATGGAAGTGATGCAACTCACTTCTAGTCTACAAAGTGCATTTGAGCATGGAGCTTGGTTTCTTACAAGGGTTGGAATTTCTTTTGCTTGAAGATTTGGTTAACTCTAATGTGTGATCTGACTTGGAAACCAAAATTATTTTCAGGTTATGAAGTATATTACATAAAAATAAAAAAAAGTCTAACACATACCCAGACTTTGTGATTAGGGGGGCATGATTCAGCTGTGTGAATATAGCCCATTCCATATTTTACATGGGATTCACAAGTTAATTGCTGTTGCTTTGTCCAGGGATAGGTGATTACCTCCAGCGTGTTGAGTTCCTAATACACTGTCTGCAGAAGTAAAGAAAGTGTAAGGAATTCATCTAGAAATGTGGTTTTGTTGCCTAGTTTACAGTAGACCAAGACAACATTCTGACTTGTTAGCAACTATTAAGCAATGCACCACCAAACCTTTAAGGTTGTACCCTGCATTATGGTTCTAGTGGAGCATTTGGCGCTCTTATAATAAATATTATCTTCACTCCTTTTATTTTTACCTTCTTTATTCTTGGAGAGGATCTTGTGTTTCAAAGTCCTAGAACATAGAACCTCTTTGAATTCTGAGAAAAGCATGATTTTAGATTGTATATTTGTATCATGAGTTTCAAGTATATCATGTACTTCATTTGGCTATTTGGTTTAAGAAAGGACAGTGTCAGAACTAGTTTAATGACAGATGGAGGAGGTCTTCTTAAGGTGCCCATATTTAGTAGCAGAGTGAACAGAGTTGTTAAAGAGAATGTGCTTCCTTCATTTCCCTCTTCTCCACTGTCTACTACTCTTGAGTCTGCAGCTAATGATTTGCTAGAGAAATTTGATTCTGAAAGGAGAGTAATTGCTTGGATCTTCAAGAATCTAAGATGGCTATGAAGTGTAGGACTGACAAGTTAAGAAGATCAGTTCTAAACTTTAAGGTGGGAGAGATGGTTTTCAAGTCTGGTTACAATCTCAGTTCTTTGAGACATTTGTTATCATCAAAGTAATCTAATCATGTTAGTGTCTGAAAAGATTAGAATATTGTCCAGGTTGAACCACAACAAACTGGTTCAGGATTTCACAAACTATACTGGTGATCAACCTCTGATAACCTTTTGTAACATTTGCAAGGCCTCGGGGCATGACCCAATATTCACAGAGTTTAAAAGGTGTCTGAAAGTCTGTTTCCGCTCATCACCTTCCTCAATCTAGAGTAGATGGTAAGTTCCATAGATATCTAACTTTGGAAAATATTTTTTGATATGGACTGACTCAAGTGTGTCTTTGATGACTGGAAGTGAATAACTTTCCTTACTGGTGATCTTATTTCAGTCATATCAATGCGAGGTCTCAGCTTTATGGATTTCCCAAGGATGATGACGAAAGGAAGAGCTCCAATAGGTGATGTAGACCAGACAATAGGCCATTCTGAAGATTCTTGTCCAAATATTCCCTCAATACCAGTTTCTTTTGCTGCAACAGAGATTATGTTCTACCATAGGGAAATATTGCTCTAGTCAGGATGACCCACTTCAAATCTCTGTATGCGTGCCGGAGGGACTGAGCTAGACTGGCCAGAATGAGCATAAAGAATCAAGTTTAATGTAAACAAGTGTGAACTGGACCGACCGGAGGAGCTCAGAACTTAAGGGAAAGTAGATTTTTAGGAAGATGAAAAACAAGGGACTGAATCTGGCATTTTCTCTAGGGACTGAAGGTCAGAGTACAGTCTTTCAGAAGGTTATTTGGACTTGCATAATAGAGACCTAAGATTCTCTGATGTTTTTGATCAGTTTTGTCATTAACCAGTGGGCCTCTAGAGGACAGAAGTTTCATTGATTCATTTGGCATATCAGTTCAAAGATTAGTAGGCTCAGTAATTAGCTCAGCCAGTCTAAAATCTGAGAGGAGTAGAAGTGATAGTCAGGTTTCTTAAGTTTCCATTCTCCTTTCTTTAAGTCTGTTCCATCAGGAGAACTTGATCCAGGAGCTCAGCAAATGAGGGAGCTCTGCAAAATATTGCCACCTCATTCTTTAACTCCTCTTTTACCTTCTTTAAAATACGATCACAAAACTGAGTACAATAGGAAAGTATTTCTGAAGTTTCCTGGGCTATCCCACACAAGGTGTCCATTTCATAATCTTCATGGCCAGGTCTCGCAGACCTCTTCCTGAAGTTTGCCAACAAATTGGCATAATTGTTTACACAAGGGTCTTCTGTAACAATTAAGGGAAATGCCCAAGCCAGAGTGGCATGGGTCAAGGAACCAATAAAATATCCAACTTTGGATCTGTCAGAGGGAAATTGTTTGGTTGGAAAGCAAAATAAATCAGCTTCTAGAAGATCTGCAGAATATTTAGCAGTTGAAGGACTGATGGCAGGAAGGTCTCAAGATTGGAATGGATTTGTTAGTGAAGGGAAGTGTTCTAGGTCCTTAAGTGGTCCATTTCCAGGAATTGTTGCTGAACGACAGTGACCAGGTGTACACGATGTTCCATGCCAGAAACAGTTGGAAAACCTTTTGGTACCTCAACCTGTTCAGGGCTGGACAATTACCTATAATTTTGGGTTTTCCACTGTCTGATATGCGGGTGACTGTTTCCTGAAGCCACAGTGTGACCATATACAGGAATATGGGGTAGACTGTGCCAAGTTCTAAGGTGTTTAAAACCCCTTGCTGGGCAAAGACTTCAGGTTAGAAGAAACCATGAGTCTGCAATCCAGCTGTAGAGTTAAGAAGCAAGGAGTTGGGATCAGAAAGTGGATGGATCATAGAAAGAAGCTAAACAGAGCTTTGTTGAGACGTTCCTCTCTATCAGACTAAGGCCTTAATGTAGGAAAAAGTACAGGAAACATAAGTGATAGGACACGTAATTGATTGGGAAAGTCTGGGGGGGGGAACAAGAGAGAAATATCCATGACCGAAAGGGAAAAGAAAATAGAATGAAAACCTGAAGTAGATTAGCTGTAGATGGACTCTTCTTAAAAGGCAGCTGCAATCCCTTAGGCATGCAATTGTCATTTAGTAGTTGAAAATAGGAGTAGCTGCCAGGAGCATGAGAATAAACATGCTCAGGTCAAAGGTTCTAAAAACGCACAGCTGTGGGGTTTTTTCGGCATTTTCTGAGGTCAGGGAACTGCGGGACCCTTCAAAATACTGCAGTTCTTGTGTGCACCCAGGCTGCTGAGAAGCTGGAGATGCAACAATAGGAACATGTAAGTCATTGAGTGCTATTAATGACTCGCCTGAATTGGTAGGCCCAAGAACTCCTTTTTATTCCTGATGGTGATAGTACTGCTTTCTCTTTTATATATTTGGGTTTGTATGTGGGTCTGTTGGCTGCTCTCATTACAGTGTAGCCTGACTTTGAGTTTTTAATATTTTTCCCTGGCCAGAAGAAGTAGATAGAGAGAAAACCCCATTGCTCCTGGGTAACATGGGGGCAAAGGTAAGAGTCTCCTGCATGGATTGGCTTTCGCCTCCATTCGAAGGAATGTATTTGAGTAATTGCCTGTGCAATGGTGTGGCCCAGGTGCTAAGGCAGACAAATGCATAATAAGTACTTATACTGCTGAAATATACCCCTTAACAGAGTGGTCTTCTTGTAGAAAAAAAACTGTAACAAATACCCAAATATAGTAGAACTTGGTTTTATTTTGCTATAAACGTAGTGCATTGAAAGATCATAATCTACGTTTCTGTATTCAGTCATGTTAGCATTGACATGAGTCATTTGTTTGCGTTGGGTGGAATTCATAACGGGGATTTTGACTGGAGTAGCTCCTCTGTATACATCAAGCTGAGGTGTTGTCTGCTCTCCCTTTAGTTAGGTTGCCGACAAGTTTCCATTCTACTGCTATCAAAACATAACTGTTAAATTGAATATGTTAGTCAATGAATCATCACATCAGTCATATTTGATGGCTGGCCCTTTTTGGTTTGGCAAAGTAATTTCCTAAGTACTAACTCAATGAGCAAAGTTATTTCGTAGCATTGACCAATCACATGCTTTAATTCAACACCGGAAGGTAGCTTAAGGTGTGTGTTGTGTGTGTTTTTTTTTAAAAAAAAATATATTTTTTAAGACATGCATATGTCGAATAAAAACACTTTAATGATTTCAGCGTAGTTTCTAAGGAGCAAAAAGGCTGCTTGGCAAAATAAATGAAACCACTCAACATACAAAGGAAACAAACAGTATGTTAAAAATCAACCTATACTGCCTGGAATTCAGAGGAGTAGTATGGAAGCACATTGTACACATAAAGAAGCATATATGTAATAGAGTATAGTAGTAGGTTCAACAGCAGGCATCAATAGGATTAGTTTCTAAAATCTTACCACAACAAGCCACCAAATGAATGTGGAAAGTGTACGCACTAAATGATGGGCTGTGTGATATTGGCAGATAATATGTTAAAAAAAGGAAGGTAGGACTTTGTGAATATGTGGAATTAATCATAAGTTTGGTTACCAGGCGAAGAAGAACTTAATATTTGAAATATACGGAGAATTTCAACCAGTTGCGAAAAACAAGACTCAATTTTCCCAATCTTCTTGCTCGTTTATAAAAGATCGGCCCACGGTAAACTGGAGTCCCAAACATAAGGATAAATAATGATCTCACCCTGTTCGATTGCTCCACTACTTGGGGTAAATATCTGGCTGTGTTGTTTTAATGAGTCCCTAGTGTACTCCAAAGTGCAAAATTCACACAAGGTAGCAATGTGTAAATGTTCATTAGCAGTGGAACTATTTTTCAAATAAGAATTCAGTTATGAACCCTCAGTCTTCCATATTTTTTTTTTTTAATGTTTATTCACATTTTCCTTCTGACCACCACAATATACGTTGAGCAATGGGTTATTCACTTCAGTTATTTGCTGTCTCCAGAGTGACTGACATTTTGCTTGGGCAGAAGACCACATCATCCAAAAAAGAAATCCACTTTAGTATTTGGTGGGTCCATCTCTGCTTTTTATTTCTGCTTTCACTTAAAGGATTTGCCTTTTTTTTTCTTTTCTTTTCTTTTTGTGTGCATGCTTATTAAATATAGGAGTGTTCCCCCCGCCCTTCTCTTTAATATTCTCCATGTCAACACTAATCCAATACTTGGGACTGGTTTAAAGTTTGGTGGATGAGTACTTCATAGCAAATGTGACAAATATCCTGTCCACCATATTACAAGTACCATACCATATAATGCAATTGCAATACAGCAGACAGGATATCTGTCACATGTGTGACAGTGTCTCCGATAAGCTAAAGTCTAAATCGGGCCCGAATTAACCTGCCCTCCAAACTCTTAAATCGTACCTTTTAGTGTGGCAGCTTCTTATAAGTTCAAAGATAAATCGTCTATCTGTAAGTTCAACAGACCTTGATTCTGGTCAGACGACATGGTTTTATTTAAGACTCTTCATCATCCAAAAAGGGATAATGACACTTTCATGCCCCTAGTTGTGACTGATATTAAATTTGACTTATTAGTTGCCGATACCATGAGATGAGCCTGATCACCTGTGGTACTGGGGACCACCCTAATCTTTTCCGAGTTTCTCAGTAGCGTCAACCCAAAAAGTAAGCAACAGGATGACTGACATGCAGGCATGGTACAAAACAAATACGTAACAATGGAACTGCAATTAAAGTGCAGTGACTCTGGCCCCCATTTAAAACACAAATGATGCTATCATGAGACGGCCAATAACAAAGGATATCCCCGAATTCTTTTGACATTTGATAGCTGTAGGAATAAATGGGACTGCCATTCAAACTCATCTAACATTTGAGAATGATTGGATAGTAATAGTTAAAGCAGGATCAGTTCCCCATTTCCTCTGACCTCGCTGGATGAACTTCTGTGTACCATAGGGTATGGCATACTGTAATCTGCAGAAGTGATGCTTCATTCAGTGCTTCTTTTCCTGCCCTGTGCCCTGTAGATGGTAAAGTGCCTTGCAAAATGACAGATGCAGAGCAATGGTGTGTCAATGTGTGTTAATTTGAAAATGTGTAACTTAAGGCAATCTTCTTTGATATAAAATGTATTTCGCAGCACTAAAATTTGTGCGACAAAAACAAATAATCATCAAATGTGCTTTGTATCTGAGGTGGAAATCCAGACTCCATCAATATGTGAGAATATTCCTAGCCTCCACAGCATGAGAAGTAGGATGAATGCATGCTCTTGCATGTGCAATGCTGAGAGAATATCTACAATAAAACACCCAAGAGTGGGTGGTTAGAGCAAATTGTAATACATTATCAAACTAATGAAGGTGTATGTCATCCAGAAAATTACAACTAAAATGCCATTCACAATGTATGTCTCATAGAGCTGACCGATGAACCAGTACAAAATAAGTGCAATTATCCCTGGCCGCCTTCATAGCCTCTTTATCTCTCCAGGTGTTAATAGTATCAGAGACTGGTATTGCATGATTTAAAGTACAATATTTATTTAAAAGAAATGTCCATGCAATTATTTAGGAAGGCTTTAAACCGCAAGAATGTTGCCTTTCTTTTACTCTTTTTCTCTCTGTCATGGCCCTGCCCAAGTTTGTGAATATGCAGTGCCAACCCCCTTAACAGGCATTCGTAATAATGTTACAGTATGTCTCGGACATCCACTTCAGCTTTAAAGCTGTATGTCTCTCTGCAGCTTTATTTGTAAGTTAATATTGACGACTGGGTTATCTCGATAAAGAGTGACGTGATACCTGGATTCATGGACTTGGGTAAGCAAAAGATCAGTTAATGTGGGCACCAAAGAAGGTTGAAACAAAGCCAGATCTAGAGCAGTGACTTGTTGCAAATTGGTACTTTTGAACTTTAACTTTAGATTATGTGCTGACTCTTCCGTATGATGTAGTTTAGCAGCTCTTACACTATAAGAATGCAATTTGATGGAAAATACCACTTTTTTTCTGTAAAATGAGCTTAGAACAACATTCCATATTGAAATAAGACCTTACTCTCTCAATTCTACATTAAATACCCTTCCGTAAACGAGTTTTGGAGTGATCAATTCAAGTGCTCGGAATAGCTGTGCTTTTTCTTTAAAAAACAAAAAAAAAATGCCAATGGCCCTACCAACTCAACTACTAACCATCACACTCTTTCACATGTTTGACAATTCAGACTATTTGAGGTCACCCAAAGCTATAAGAATGGTGTGGGCGACTGATATTACTCATTTTCAATCTTTATACATAACTGTTGTACTCTTCTTTAAATTAGCAAAAGATTGCACTGTATTGTGGCAGGGCATTATAAGTACGAGTGTTGACAATGAAGTGCCCGTGCTGAGCAAAAGAAAACACCAGTTCAAATATAAACACTGCAGAAAACACCTAGATGTCCATAATATTATAACTTCGAAGAAGCCTTTGAGCTTCTTGAAAACCTCTGCTGTGCACCAGCCTCTCTGCACGTTATCATGTTTGTTGCAGTTTGGCAACCCAATGAGTTACCAAACTCATGTTAAAGCTTTGACCTGAGTGTTATCTTGTTAGTTTAGTTTCAGGGTGTTAAGCCCAACAGTCTTAGGATAGTCTCAAACCCCCCGCAACCTTTTGCCTGCCTCCCTCCATTTTGTGACCTTATTTTTGCTGGCTTTAGCACTCCGTGCTCATTGCCACTGCTAACCAGTGCTAAAGTGCTTGTATCTCCCCTAAATATTGTAACAGTGGCTCATATTCGATTGGTAAATTTAATTTATTTAAGTTCCTAGTAAAGCGCACTACATGTTCTCAAGGCCTATCAGTTAAAGACTACTAGTGAACCTGCAGCACTGGTTGTGCTGCCCACTTAAGTAACCCCTTAACCATGTCTTAGGACTGCCATTGCAGAGGCTGTGTGTGCAGTTTACACTACCACTTCAACCTGCCAGGGTAAACCGCTTCCCAGGCTTGAACTTTTCCTTTTTATACATAGGTCACCCCTAAGCTAGGTCCTATATGACTCACAGGGCAGGGTTCAATGTACGTTGAAGGCAGGACATGTACTTTTAAGTTTTACATGCCCTGGTTGTGAAAAAATTCCCTGTTAGAAATGGGGTCTTTGGTTGGCAGTCAGGATATCCCCTGTCCAAGGATGGACCCTCACTCTAGTCAGGGTAAAAGAAAATCAGCTAACCCCTGCTTAACCCCTTGGTAGCTTGGCACGAGCAGTAGGCTTAACTTCAGAGTGCTATGTGTAAAGTATTTGTACCAACACACACAGTAACACTACAAAATGACACAATACAGGTTTAGAAAAATAAATTAGGAAATATTTATCTAAACAAGACCAAAATGACAAAAATACACAAGTCAAGTTATCACTGAAAATGCAAAAAAAGTATTCGTGTAATTTTATACACACACTAACACTATTAGCGTGAAAATGTACCTTGGGCGCATCAAAAATAACCCAGCTCGGGCGAGTGCACGTCAAAAAGGGCTTGCGATGAGTTCATCCCCACGTGGACTCTTCCATCTGTGAGTCTACCCTGCCAAGTGATGCCACCACAGTCCTGGACTCTTGGAAGTGGGCCTATGGTGTTTGCTGCAGCTAGAATTAAGCATTGCTGCTGCTGCACAGATTAAAACTGGCTCATCACCCCTGCTCCATGGATCAGAACCAGAGCATTGACACCCCTTGTATGGATCAGAGTTGACAGATCACTTCTCTAGTGCTGAGCTACCTCTGGGCATCACCTTTGAAACTACTACATCTTGGACTAGACTCATCTCAGCAAGTGCTTGGATAAAATTGAGTCATCTTCACTACTGTGTGGAAAGGATTGATCCATTGCTGCAGGGATGGACACCGACTCAATGTGTTAGCTTTCTCCTCACATCTTCAACGCAACCAGGATTAATGTACTTTTGTTAAGTCAGCCCAACGGGGTTCCTCTAGCCAGTCTGGCGCAACCAGATATCCCTGGTTTGTGCTTCTTGTTTCTAAGCACTATTTTATACTTTATTGTCTAAAATAATAACATCTCAAGTTCTACATATTGGATTTTTATTGTTTTTGGTCTTTTTGTTATTTAATAAATAATGTTCTATTTTTCTAAACAGTTGTAGTATTTTTTTAAGGGGTGTTTTCAGTGTTTTACTGTTTGAAGTGTTGTACAAATACTCTACACATTGCCTCTTAATTTAAGCCTGACTTCTCTGTGCCAATTTACCAAAGAGTGACCACAGGTAAATTTAGGGTGAGGTTACCCTGGCTAGGACTGTTATTCCTGCTTGATCCACGTGAATATGTCTGTCAACCAGAAAGCGAATTTGTAACACATGTATTTGTCCACAAAAACATACAACATACATTTGTCTGAAGCCAGCACATAGGCACAGGTCAAAATATGATGTGCTTGTTAATTAGTAAAAAGGCTCAGAATCCCTGGCATAGAGCAAGGATTACTTAATGAAACTGATTTAAAGGACAGCAGCTTGTAAACAAATGTATTGGTATTCATAAGCTAGTGAGGGCCCACACATTTCTAAAATATACCATAATTAGACAAAAACTATTTCGATGGAACAATTAATTGGCTAACTATGCCTGGTAAAACGTGCACAAATATTCATGAAACTGATCTAAAGTACCCAAATGAGAGAAAAGAGATTTACTTAGTCCTGGTTTTTTTTTTTTTTTTTTTTTTTTTTTCCCCTCTATGATCATATTTACATTCAAATGGAATTACACGTGGCTTGCAAGCAACCAACCGTTCATTTGTGAAGAAATTTCTAGTTAGCTTGACATTTCATTAGATTAAGGGTTTGGTGTTGCGCAGGTGTTCACTATGATTATCTCCACCTCTATTTCTGAAGAAAATAATGAGAAACTGCATTATGGCGAAGGCTTATAGTGTTTAAGAACTAATGCTTGTAAAATGAGCTAAATTGAGGGGTGTGTCCCTTGATTTTGTTATTTCACTGTCCAGAATCTGATTGTGCTCCTGTTCAGATTTAAAATGTGTGTATTTGTCAAGACCTTATAGTCTTCTGTTTTTATGTAGGAGAAAAGAAAACTTTATATACCATTAAAGGTAATCCCATTTTTACACCTTCTTGTTTGCATGCAGTTTTGACTATCATGCTTTCTACTATAGTGTGTGGGATGTGCAACTTTGTGAAAAATAACAAGCATGTTAGCTCTATTGCTCATGAGGACATGCCAGTCTCTGGTGCACCCAATAAGTATTTTATGTTGGCACTGATAGGCTATTACGTAGATACATAGGTGGTGCTGATGGAATTTTGTACAGACCGGACAAAAACTTCAATACCAGATTACAGGACACTAGACATGAAAGTGTGGGGCATTGAATGACACATCTGATCTAATGAACTAGGAACAGAGTGCCCTATCCAGTCTCCTTGGGCAGCAGTACCCCTCTCCACTGCCTGTGAGCTCTAGTCTTTGAGGGGTCACTAAAGATACTTAAAATGGGTCGTAACAGTTCGCTACTGAAACGTGGTTAGAAGGCTTTCTGGTTCTGCACTGGTGAACCTCCTAAGATGTGTGTAGGTGCCTTGTTTTTATCTTCTATTCCTTTACTAGCAGGACATGACGCTGTGGTAGCGCCAGGTACTCATAATCTCGCCCTATGTAGTGCAAAATCCTGATATACCATTAGATAATCCCTATAAATACCAATGACCTCAGACGGGTATTTTTAAAATACTTCAATAAGACATCTAGATAAAATACACGGATTAGACTGAAATGTTATGGTATTGTGTGTATGTTCACAAATTGAGACGTAGATTTGTAAATTTTTGCAGAGAGCACTACATTTTACCAAATGCCCCATGAATTCTTTTTATAAATTAAGATGTTTTTTCTTTCATTTTCAGTGCAGTATGCACCCTTGGCTATGCAAGTAATACCTGAATGTACATTAATTATAAATGTCTATATTTATTTTACCTCAGACACAATTCAGTGAAAAAAATATTGAACATAAGATATTTTAATGTTTATGGGCAGCAATCATTACATTTTGTTGTTTAAGACTGAACTTCTCTTGACAAAGAACTACCCAATCTAAACTATTCCAGTGTGTAATAATATGCATCATTATAGGCTGCCTATTTAGAATGAATTCTGAATTCCAGGATACAATATTCCGAATAAGTTTCAGTTTGGTGTGGTGGTGGAGGGTCTTAAAGTGGAGTCGCCAATTTACTTTGTGCACTTTGCAGGCCGGAAAAGGGGGGAACACAGCATTCGTTCTCAAGCAAACTAAAATTTAACAAATACCCAAGAAAATGTACATTATTATGTATTTGTTTTTCTGTTATACTTAGTTACATGTATGCCCACTGTTAAATTGAGAATATTTTTTGCATTTTCTCTCCATCCAGTTACATATTTGTGTGTCAAATCCTGAGAAGCTGTAGGCATACTCTATTCACTAGTCTCTCGAACGTCAGGAACATCACTTCAAAATGTGATTGTAATTTATTTGTGTTTTTATTTGTGTACATAGCATTTTGACACCATGCACCGAATACTGCAAAGATTTATTGCTGTGGAAAACATTTACACAATGTTTTACCGTAATCTAAGAACCAGGTCAAATTTGGGAAAATCTATTTATCTGTGAAAACGGGGCGATATATGTGAATCAAGTTAACCGCTTTTGTAATAGATAACAGGGTAAAAAATATTAGTAGCAGGGCAAACGTAGAGAGAACTGTTTTCAACCAATTTATTTTACCTCAGTTAGCAACTTTGTGTTGCATGAGTAGACAAAATAGTGCAACATCAGTTTGGTCTTTTGAAAACGTTACTTATTGATCTGATTATTTTTTTTTTTTCTTAAAATCACACGTAATGTTGAAGCAACAAAGTGCGTTATTTATGTTTATGAAGAGTTCAATAATCCAAGTTCTCCATGTAGTGGTTGAGGCAATCACCTTTCTGCAAGCTATTGTAGATGTATTTGTTTTCCTCATTCTGAAACACTCGAGCAACAAATTAGTAGAGGAGATGCGTTTTACCTGTTCACCAGTGCAAACTATCTGAATATTGTTCTATTTTGCACTCTGTTCTGATGTAGACACTTCACTGCATGATTACTAAAAACCTAAGGGAGATGAGTGTTGTGTTTACCACATGTTTCTTGAGAGTGGGGCAACCTTGGAATAACAATTGAAGTCTGACTTATTTTGGAAACAGCCTTCCAGTGACATTTAAGAACTAGTATTTAAGAGAAGCTTATTTTTTGTAGAAGACAATCTATTTAATGTCAGCTGATGCTATTTTAGTTTAACAGTGTCTAAGAAGGTGGAAAGTCTTAGTCCTAAAAGTAGCATTGTGACAGACTGTAATGGTGATAGCTAATTAGCATTTTATTGTTAAATTGGATTACTGCTATGCCAGTGCATTATCATCATCAACACCATGGGAGCTGTTCCCTACCCAGTGACAACGTGCTGCATTGAATAGTAGTGTGCTCAGAAAACAGATTGGGAATCTGTAATTCAAGAAGCAACCGATAATTAAAAGGTTGCACAGCTGGGAAACGGAATGTACATACAAGAAGGGTATTTCCCTGCTTGGCTATTACTTGGTCCCATTGACAACAAGTCAGTAAAAATACACAGTAAAGGCATTCTGAGCAAGAAAAAAATATCACCAACCGAAATGCACCCATTTTCTTATGTTTCAAGTTATGGTTTATGCCAGTTATGGTTTATGCCATTATTTAATTTGCCACCCCATGTGGGCGTGCTCTCTTCGTCCGCATAATGGACATCTTGTCAGTCTAAATTGTTGGCCTTTCACCACTCCTAATTAAACTGTTTTGACCCAGTTGGATTTAAAAATCCTCAATGTATTATTATTATTATTATTATTATTATTGTATATATTTTTTAATTGTAATCCCTCGGATTTGTGCTACTTCCTATGCCGCTTCTTTTACCTTTGGTGGGAGGGGGTGAAAGTAAACACAGAAAGTGACGTTGTTCGAGACAAATGCTGCACTGTCAGGTCCGTGCTCAGCTGTGTTCGACACCTCTTTCCATACGTTTCTGAAGCACCCTTTGATAGAGTGTAGCACTAGGAAACATCATGTTTTTGCATATCAGTGTTTGGGTGACACCCGGATTGTGAGCCTTTTAGGTAGGATACTGATTTGAGTCAGGAGAAGCATTCGGAAGAAGCCCCTTCGGTATGGTGCTGTGAACACCAATCTTGGGCCCTGTACATAATTATTCGAAGGTAAACCACAGATGTTGGAACCAAAATATGTCCAATGACACCTAATTAGATCTTTTGGCAGTTAAAGAAAGTCACCCCCTTTATTTGAATGTATAGGGAGGATGTCATGAATGGCTATTGCTTCCCCAAAATGCCAGGGGTAGCGGAAGTGACATCAATACCCTTTTGACAATAACCTCACTGGAAGTGACGATGTATGATCCTTGACCCACATTTATTTCACAAAGGCATGTCACATGACCCCATCACACTCTTACACCCTCATTCTTTTCAATCTCTTTCATTTGCATTCACTCTTAATCTCGCTCATACTTATTGACACCAAGAACCAGGTTTACTAATGCTTTGTACCATGTATGCATCCCTTTCGTGATGCAGACCAGGTGGAATAATGTCAGGGTTGGATTTAGTATGCAACACAAAACTTGATTTGCTATGCATAGTGTCCCAAAGTAATGCAAAATTGTGCTTTGCATTATTTTGCATCAAGTGGGTGTTCCATTGATGGGCATGGACCTTCCCCTGCAATCACCCATGGGTTGTAATGCAAACCCCTATCTACAAACATACGTGGAGACCAATTTTACACCATAATCTTATGACTACTTGAAGCCGGCATAACAAGCAGAATTGTTTTCTTTTCTCATTTTCTAACTTTGCATGTGTGCTGCATTGTGCAGCACACATACAAAGTGAGAAAAGCCAAAGCATACTTTTTGTACTGGAAAGTACCCCTTCCATTACAAAACCTATGCTTTAGAGAATGCGCACACCCATGCACTATGGTACAAGGATGTGTGCATTGGCATGTTGCTGCCAAAAGTGCACCAGTGCACAAAGAGAGAAACAGTGCACCATATTGCAGTAGATATGGTGCAGATCATGCTCTCCCTTTGACATAAAACAGTACAGCATCTTCGGGGCAGCGTTGCCTTTGTGTCAAAGAATAGTCCATTTGGACCTCCATTTTACAAAATCTCACTCACTAGCTGTCCCTGGCTCTCACTCACACACACATATACAGACAAATGCTCATACGCAAGGTCGTATCTCACATAAACACACTAACTCACAAGCCGCATACATTTAGAAGTATTTTTACTTTCTACAGCTGCCACCAAAGCTGCTGTGACAGCTAAATGTGTTCCATGTTTTATTACACTAACAGTGAATAACAAAATATTATTCACTATTAGTGTAAAGTGAAACGTGCTGAAAATATGGAATGTGGAGTCGCCTCTATATTTTTGCCATTGATTTTTGACACCTCTGAATCTAGGGTGCTAAAGCCAGTGGTAGCAAGGAGCAAACCAGGGGTAGCAGCTGCAACCCGTAAATGACGTTCATGAGGACATGCAGTGTAATTGCCAAATGTTTCTACGGAAACAACACTGCCACTGAAATTTATGTGTACCCAAGCTGTGAGCTAGTTCTTCATTTCCCTCCAGTTAATATGGCTAGCAACTCAGCTTGCTTGTGGATTTCCATATGAATTTTTAAATTGATGGTACTGCCACTGATTTGCTTTAGAAATTGTACATGGTATACAACTAGGGGTAATAGTCATCTCCTCTCTGGGGCAGGTATGCACCATATAAAAAGTAAAATAACTAAGTATCCTTGTTCATTAACATACTAAAGCTTGATGAAAGATGGGCCAACAACATGTGTTCTAACTGCAAAACAGATAAACCTTACACATATGCTAAGTAATCAAAATATTTTACAGTAGTGTTAAGACAGCACATCTATTTATGTTGCTTTTAAATAAATTAGGAAATAAAACATATGTTTGCATGACAGTAACCTATTATTCTCCACTCACTGGAAGAAATATTCGAATAGGCTCATCAATATATGAATTGACATCAACAGCTGCTGATAGCAAATCGTCAACTTTTCTGATGCAATTTTCAACAGGTCTCTAGATTTAGCATAAAAATAAGAATTATTTTACATTTTAACTTTATATGTAAATTCATAAATATCACTTGTTTCCTTTTGAGGTGGTGTACCAGCTGTTTTTGTAAGTTGACAGACTGAGTTAAACATCTGTTCTTTTAATTTAATGATGATTGGAATGCCAGGCCTGAGTTAACAGAAAATGTGTCAAAGCCCGAATAGTCAAAATAGGACCCTTGAAAGACATTGACAACAAGCTTAAAACTCACACTCCAAAGCAAGTAGTTTCCTGTAAATGGCCATGGTTACTGCGGCTTACCAGCTATGAAAAATATAAATGCAAGTCCTGTGGCTGAGTTTCATATTAATATATGGGATATCCGTATATTCTTTTAATTGGTACAGGCATTTTCTTTGTAGGTTAACCTTCTAACTGCTGGGACGTTGGTGCAATCTTGTGCCAGATACCTTTGCCTATTTTTTTCACAGAATTTGTACACTTATTTATAGGGCACTTCTCTTGACATTTGTGCCATGTGCACAGTTCATGTATATATTTCGTAAAGGTGTGCTAGGTACACCATTCATGTTGTGTAAACTTCGTACTTGTATAGCGCACTACTCACCCGTTAGGGTCTCAAGGTGCTGTACGCATACCGCTGTGGAACCCCTCCTGGCTTTTCCCTGTGAGGTGCCCACTCCTGGGCAACCTCCAAGGTGAAGCCAGGCATCCCAGCGCTGTTGGGGCCATTGTGGAGATTAAGCAAGCTATTGCCCTGAGTTACAGAGTGGGACCCATGAATTAGATTAGGCACCAATGCGAGAATTATCAGGTCGAGGAAATTGAGCCCAAGACCTGCCGAGGCGGGAATTGAACCCTGGTCCCAGGCCAGATTTCTTCATCAGGTTCTGCCGCTCTAACCATTGAGCCACAAGTACTGTGTACTTACGAATGTAGGGCCGCCAGTGACTTAATAGAGTATAGTCATTCTTTTGCAAGCTGTAGCTTTCAATGTTAATGCACAAAGTCATAGCAAACTCGCGAAAGACAATTTAGCAGTGTGTGGCTGCTCAAAGGAAAGTGTCACAGTACAGGTTCTGATATCTAGACAAGAGGCTGGCATTCTGACCCAGTATTTCATTAAGCTGCGCTGTTAGCCACTAGGAAAGGAGCGAGCCATTTCCTCAATTAAATGGATTTTTTTTTTTGTTTCATTTTGTCTTATCGTATATTAATATAATGCTTCCTTAACTACAGGTGATCTGCTGTGCAATTTGCTCATAAGACATGTCTTATCATTATGCGTGTGTGTGTGCATTGTTTTGCCAGTTGAGAATCTTTACAGATGCACAAATCACCTTCTCAAAGGGAAGGTGATTTTGTTATCAGCTTATGGCATGTATTAATATTAGTTGTAAAGTAAGATGCACTCCAGCCTCAGTAGGTGATTTCTACATTCGGTCTCCCAGTTAGGATGAAACAAAAATCGCCAGAGACCCGGCAGAGAAGATGAAGTACTGCAGTGTATGAGAACTGACACTTCATGCATGTGTTGGGGACACAAGACGTCTGCAGGTCTCACACATGGGTACTGGATAGCATATAATTCTCATATTCTCTTCAGTTCTGGGTATAAGTAATTCCTGAAGCTATCTCAGTGATCAGTGAAGGAAACTTTCATATCTCTCTGCTTCATAAAATTCTACAACTGTTCCAAAATGACCACTGGGTGGAGCTCACTAGAGTCCTGCTCTTGGCATGGCTTGAATATTGAAACCTTGTACATATGGGTCACTGGAACAAACAAATGATATGGTTACAGAACTTATAAAACCAGGCAGAGAGAACATGCATTAAAAGTACAAGTGTAACCACATCAATCCCACCCTAGAAGTCTTTAACTGACTCACCAAAAGAAGGCAAAGGTCTTTTTGCAGTAATAAAAGACATCTGGGACAAAAGCAAAGATTGCTTACATCTCTTGACTGCACATCAGGTAGAAGTCTTTACTCGGGGCTGGTTATCAAATCGACCTATGTATCCTTAAGTGGCAGAAACTTTCATGCTCATTTCTCCAAGGCCTCAAATCCAAACTTTGAATGCTTACATTTCAAACTTGAGAACTAAATGAAAGTACATGAGGTTCAGAAAACTAGTGAACACTAATGACTACTTCAAACGTATCTTTCAGTGGACCTCGCACTAAATGGGAGCTGCACTAGAAGAAAACCTCATCATATTCCAACCATTACGGACTGGAGCCTAACCTCTGCATCCGAGCTGAAGTAGATTGTTCTATCGTATAAGCAATAAAAGGTTTGAATTATCTCAAGCGATGAGCATCACATTATAAAAATACAAGACAAATTAATTGATTGATTAAATACCTATTAAATGCATCACCAATGGTAAGGGCAATGTTGCCTGTACTCCAGCAAAAGATCTTTACGCCAGGGGCAGCTTCTCCATTAGGGTGCAGGAGCGTCACACCCCCACCAGCAGTGGCAAACCTTTTTACTAAACAATAATAAACTGTTTTTTTTTGGTAAAATGGGCGGGCCATACAGGTATACGGGTGACGAGCAGTGCTTAATCCCCCCCCCCCACCCCCCCACCATGTGTTTGGCCGGCTGTCTCGGGCTGGCCAAACACACATGCGCACAGTGCTCTCTCCAGCCCAGCAACACATTTGCACAGGCTCCCAGTCTGCCTGGGAGCGTCCTGGCTGGGCACTCCCAGCCAATCCTGACGCTGCTCTGAGCAGGGTCAGGATTGGCTGCAGGGAAGGCTGGGAGCCTGTGCCAGCCTGCAGCCAGCAGAAGAGAGGAGCGCGGCACAGCGGTGAGAAGTTAAGTGTTAATTTCTATTTTTTTGTAATTTAATTTTTATTTCTCTATTCTTCCCCCGCCACTTCTGTGCCTGTGAGCCGTCAATGCTTTACTCGTGTACAAAAGTGACAAACATAGCGCCATAGGTCAATTTCCCTAACCGTGTTAGCATAATATTACTTTTTGCATAATTCCACTGTATCACTCTAACTTCTCTGGCTACAAATTATGGAATGAGACTCATAAAGCCATTTTAGTTCTGTGGAACACATGGCACACGTCACTTCACCGCCATCATGACACTGGCCTATAGTCAGTCCGTTAAGTGTCCATGTTATCATGGGCTACTTTACAATCCTTGAAAGGGTAGTGTAGTTTACAGAGGCACTGATTTTGTAATTTGTTTATCGAACCTGCTAGAGATGCTGGCAATAATAATCTTCTTAATGCAGAATTGGAGTATTGCTCAGCATTGTGGCGGTCTTGTCAACATCTCTGGTGATAAAAACTAGATGGGACTAGAAAGAAAATCAGTTTGTTTGAAAAGTTGATGGATATACTATTTAGGTTCTATGGAAGCTTGGCAATGTTTCACTTGCTTTAAGGATATACCATAAATCACCATAAGAATATGAAACCATTGTTCGACTGTGGTTTTTTTTTTTCGGTCCATTAACAGTTAAGGCACCAATCAACAATTCACAAGTAGCTCTCTTTAGATTGGAGGAGAGAGGGAGTTCATGCAATGCCAGTTAAGAATGCTTTTTCACACGTTGGTTCCTGCAGCGTCGAATTTGTGATGAAGCACATCTATAAATCGACTTTCTTGAAATAATTAGCACAATGCGGCCTTGGAAGGTGGCTCGATTTAATATTTGCCCTGCCAGGCTTCTTCCACTTTTATTTCATCTATTGTTGTCTGAGTTCATATTTTCCAGTAATACGGTAGAAGCTCTGTATCATTGTGTGCCAAACCGGACACTCTTTGGCCTTGATTGGTCATCCACAGCTTTACAACATTCATTATTTTTTTTTAGCTTTTCTACACGTTCAAATAAAAAGCTTGCGTGGTTTCTGCTATAAAAGAGGAAAGACTTAATATGTGTTTGTCATTTTTAATGATTTGTAGTGCTCGACAATGCACATTTTGCTGAACTGCCCATGGGTGGTAATACAATGCACAAGCCAGGGTGTTACGAACTGAGTAGCGGGGCATCTTAACCATGAAAATGCTCCGGGTAAAATAATATGCTGGTGGAAATGTATTGCCTTCTCTTTTTTGGACCAGTCCAGTTTGTTTAGGAAGCTTCTCAGATGAAAAGATATGTAGTCAAGTTTCTATCGATGATAAGGATTATTCGGTTATTCTTTCCCTTTGGTTTTCTCGAAGCATTATGATTCGCTATGAAATCCTGGTCTAAAGATTTTTTAGTGTTTAAAAATGTTGTTTTAAAATTGTTTTCTATACATTTCCCATGGAATCAAAATGTTTGAAACTGGCTCTCCAGTGTTTTTTTTTTTTTTTTTTGTTTTTTTTTTTTTAAATAAAAAGGTAGTTAAGCGAGAATATTACTAAATATCAAATGGAGCTACTTTTGAATGCACTGTACAGCGGTACTTTTGGAAACCAGGCGGTGCAATTTTTTAACTTTGCTTCTCATGAAAATTACCCTGCCAAGAAGTTTGGCAGCCACAAACTGTAGATTAATGCAAAGAGCAAATCATAGAAATTGGCATAAATGCTGGTCTGTGTACAAAGCAACACAGAATTGGATTAGAAGCCATACTGCAGTTAAATGCATGAGTTAATTGACAGTTGAGAGCTAGAAAGCCAAAACTGTTACTGCCCTGCTGATTCGCAACATACGCAAAAAGTATTTGTACTTTGTTTTCATTGAAAGCATACAAATTAATATGCTGTTCAGTACCTTTATTGATAATGGTGATCACCACTTTGCAGTGTTTTTGTATTGTGATTTAATCTTCCTACAAGTCATGCATGTACAAAAGATTTCCTCTCCAGAGAGTAGAAGCCACCGTAGTATCTGGGAAGAACATTCTTGTAATTATTTTAATACTGTGCCTTTTCTCTTTTTAATGAGACCCTCGGTTACAGTTAAAGTTGACTGCAGCTCGAAGGCAATGCATTTATTATGTCATTTATCTATTTGGCATCCTCGGCACCAAATAATTCACAGGTATAAAAAGATATTTGAAAAAAATAGGCACAAGTTTAACAAACCCGTCCATAGTGAAAAGCAAATATTTTACCTAACATAATTCCAGTCAACAAAGACTGCAATGCAGTACTGCTAAGAGTAAAAGAGTAGTACGGGAAGTAATAGCCTATCATCATGCATAGCATTCATTAATAGCAAATTAGGAACATGAGTTCAAATTCCTTTTCAGAAAAACTATAGAACCACAGTATAAATTGCCTCGCTGCCATAGATAAACTGGAGGGAGCACCAGTACTTTTTGATTTGTCCATAGGGGTCAAATAGGGATTTGATTTTGTTGGAGTGTGACTTTTATAATCAATATTAACGTGAAAAGCTTGCAAAATAATGTATAGCGAAGCTGCATAGAAAACGTTATAGAATAGTATTAATGCAAGCGTTTGAAATGTGCCCACGGGGTGTGGCCACCAAAGTACACGATGACAAATGAAACTGACTAATAATGAATTAATAATGTACTCGTGTATAATTTTGTATTCGCATTAAGAGTTGTGTATTAAAGTTTTGCAAAATTACTCACTAGGCCTTAGTTAGCAAGGGTCCAGCCCTAGCTGTTTGATCTCATATTAACTGTGTTTTCTAACGTGCAATGTGCTGCTTCCCTGAAGGACACGACGCTGTACTTTTCCAGAAGCTAGAGATGTGTGTAACCGTAGTAAATTCTTTCCCATGAGACCCGACTTGCTCAAGGAGACATTCTTGCCGAATGCAACAGTGTAATTTGCAACAGGTACAAGGTCGCCTAAGCTGGTAAAGACAATGGAACTACTGACTGGAGCGACAAGTGTAACTTTTCTTACCTGACATTCTACTCGTTGAAGACGTCAATCACAGTAGCCAATAAACTGCATGAGAACTGTCTTAGGTGAAAATTCTAGTAAGGTGTATACTGGATTATTGGACAGAGAACGATGCACCAAATATTGCCCAATGGGAAATTAGAGACTTTTTCAACAATTTTAATATAACGGCGTGACACAAGGAGAAATCAGCCATTACTGGACATTCTACCGACCCAGTACTTTGCCATCCTTTGCTTTTCGGAAAGACTTTGGGGGTCATTCTGACCCTGCCGGTCCAAGACCGCCAGGGCCACGAATGACTGAAGCACCGCCAACAGGCTGGCGGTGCTTCCAAGCCCATTCTGACAGCAGCGGTAAAGCTGCAGTCAGAAAACCGGGGCCGGCGGTTTCCCGCCGTTTTTGCCCCGGCTGGGCGAATCCGCCAGGGCAGCGCTGCAAGCAGCGCTGCCCTGGGGATTCTGACCCCCTTACCGCCAGCCTGTTTCTGGCGGTTTTCACCGCCAGGAAGAGGCTGGCGGTAAGGGGTGTCCTGGGGGCCCCTGCACTGGCCATGCCACTGGCATGGGCAGTGCAGGGGCCCCCTAACAGGGCCCCATGAAGCTTTTCACTGTCTGCCTAGCAGACAGTGAAAAGCGCGACGGGTGCAACTGCACCCGTCGCACCGCCGCAACACCGCCGGCTCCATTCGGAGCCGGCTCCTGTGTTGCGGCCCCCATTCCCGCTGGGCCGGCCGGCGCTAACTTGGTTAGCGCCGGCCGGCCCAGCGGGAATGTCAGAATGAGGGAAGCGGTATTTTGGCCGCATGGCGGGCAAATGCTGGTTCCCGCCTGGCGGACGGCTACCGCCGCCCGCCAGGGTTGGAATCAGGCCCTTTGTCTTCACTCTTAACCATCCTCGCCTTGCCCTTTTCCTGAGATGCACTTCTCCTCCTTATGAGGGAAGAGCCTTTTGCTATACCCTGCTGAGACTTACCTATTCTATCATGGCTGATGGCGAATCAACTGAAGTCCTGAGGACGAAGACTGACACTGTATGCCGCCCCATTTGGGTGGGTAACTATCTGATGATATATTGTAAGGGTCTGTTTGCCTTTTCTTTCTAGGTACCAACTGCTCTTTTGATAGAGACCATAGTTAGATGTTTTTCCAAATTCGTAAATTGTTTTGCATGAAGCCCAACATGCTGATGCTAATTCGAGGTTAGTTAAGGAATTCACTAAATCAGGTGCAAATAGACAAATGACTGAATCTTTGCTTTGTTGAATAATGTATTAATGATACTCTGCTAAAGTTGATTCAGGTTGACGTCGTGCTTTGTTCTAATGTTCATGATCTTTGCTTTGATAAAGTCTTATTCAAGTTGCCATATTGTAGTTTTGTTGATGTGTTTATTGATATTGAGACTAATGAATATGCTAGTAGGTTGTAACTAATAGGGAATAAATATCCAAATGTTACTAGAAGTGTGTGGTTATTCATGACCGAAAGGTCATGGTGTGTTCCATTCTTATTAAATGTTAATGATTAGTTTGATTGATTAGGTATCGTGAATATTGATTAGGTTATTGATCTATCAATTGAGATGTTCAATAGATATCTCGCCCTGAGGAGTCTCCAATCAGGGTCAAAAGGTTCATTTGCCTAAAACGAGTCCCCTTGCAAGTAAATAATCAAAGATGGGACGCGTTATCAGTTCCATTATGCTTGTCAATGAGGCTGCTAAGTAGACTGATCTTGACTCCCTCAGGAGTTTGGAGTGAGGATTACAATCACATATGTGACTATTTTCATGCATCTATAGGTCAGCCTGGACATCTTCTGCACCATGCTTGACTTAAACAATGTCCTAAGCTATTATCCACCTCATTATTACAAATATTCTGTAACTCCCTAAATTAGGAAGAGATGCAAACTAACTACCATCTTATCATTGAGCTCAAAACTCTGTCACTCATCAGATCAGATGAAATCTGAAACCAAAGCTCTCTATTTTTATGTATCTCAATTGAAGCATACTCTTCATATCCATATATGTGTGACTTGATAACTTAATCATTCAGACATTGAAATAGCCTAAACTGTACTACGGTCTCTGGAAGAGATAACATATGTATGCTGCCTGCTTCAGCCTTACATAGACTGTCAATAGCTTTACAAGCCATCTTCTACGTAGTGTACAGATCCTCACTCACAGATGGATACCTAAGATTATCGTCTCGTACCTTATCAATACAATTGCATATGATATTTCCATAAGAGAGCCCTGATTCATGAACTCCACCACTCTTTAAATTTTGACCTTTGAATAATCCACAGAGTTCGTAAGTTAATTTCTCTTTTGGGGTCTACATTAGTGAAACAGCTTTCTTAATCACAAATCCAACATCAGTTATCACCATAAATCCTCCTCATGATACTTCTTCGGTATCTCACTTTTTACATCTCTAGTTAAAATATTAGTTCAAGTAACAATGAAATTAAAGAGAATTACAAGAAACACTCAATTAAAAGGAAAAAAAAGATTTTTTTACCGAAATTGTACAGCAAAAGGTAGAAAATGACACGTGGAAATGAAAACAAAAAATATTAACTCATGGAATCAAATACAAAAAGATTTCTCAGACCATGATGAGCTGGTGCACAAACCGTGGTGCAGGTCAGTCACTAGCTTATTTGTCTCCCTGGAAAGCAAAGAGAAAATTAAAACCCTATTCTTAGCACCCTTAAGAGCATAGGATTTGGCCAGTAGAGTTCACTTTCCAATGAGCATTCAATAACCTTGAAGATATCACAGGGTTCATTAAACAAACATGCTATTCTCAATTATTATGTGCTTTGTCCTGAGGATGCTTTCTAAATCCTTGTGGGTACTCGATCCAGCAAGCTCTCACAGATTCATCTCCCCTAACTGAGTAGCTGACGTCCATGCATGTCTGACTAGTAAGGAGTTTGCAATAATTATGGTGTTTTAGTGGGGTTGCCATAGGTGGAGAACATGCTTTAGACAGTTTCAAAGGGAACAGGGTAAGGCCTGATGCCCAAAGTAGTTTTTGCCACCACACTTGTTTAAACATCTAAAAAGTACAAATCGTCTATGCCAGTGTTTCCCAAACTGTGGGTCACGACATGATTTTTGATGGGTGGTGAAAGTCCAAGCAACAAGTAAAATGCCTTTTAAATTCTGTACTTATTTTGTCACATTTGCTGCACTTCAAAGACAGAGGGCAAATGTCAGGCTATGTCCTTTAATAAATTGCTGCTTATTTTTTTTAACATAGGGATTCCTTTTTACAAACTCCTCTCACTTAGTAGCCAGAGAAAGGGAAGTAAAGAGGATTATGTGACAATGTTGCTTGAAGGCAGGAGATGTGAAAGGAAAGGGTGTAAGATGTACTTTTGTTGGTACTTTGGTGAAAAACAAGAAAATATAAATACATGTTAATGACCTGTCATCAGTTTGGAAATCAAAATTGAAGTCCCTTTTCGTATTTATGAAGTGTGATCGGAAGCAAAGATTTTAATAGGATGTAAACAAATCAAGACACTTTACTTGGTGATGTACAAATGATAAATATTCATTGAACTCCATTTCTACACACAATGTGTGTGCAACATAGCATTATCATAGAAAATGTATGTGTACAAATTCAGTGGTCCTTTTAATGGAATTTGTGCTGTCTGTAAATGACAGTGGGCTACCAACAATACTTTAGTTAAAATAAAAAAAAGCACCCTCATCATGTTCATTAAGCGTAAGTGGGCAGTGAAATTTTGTCATTCTAAAAACTGAGTTCTGGTTATAAAAAGTTTAGGAAGCACTGGTCTGTGCTTCAAAGAAGAAAGTATGGGATGCATGTGCAACCTAAACTTGCCTTAGTGTAAACCATGCACACTCACACTCACACTGATGGCTGGTATAAACAAAGTCTGAAAAAACAGTTGTCAGAAAAGCTGTTCTTTTGCGTATGCAAAATGGGTGTACCTACAGTCAGGCAAAAAGAAAACTAACAATGAAAACTGGTTTTAGAGCCTAAACAATGTTTTCTTATTGACATATTTGGAACAAATTATTTAATATTGTTACTGTGTCCATCCGATGCCATTGTTCCAGACTGGTTTCGGTCAAGATTTGAAATGAGCAAAAACATAGAAAGTACATTATATCCTTTTCCTTTCACAGGAAGACTTACTCACTGTTCCGGTTCACCCAGGGAAGACCTGTGCCCTGAAAGTGACTTAACTGGAGTGGTTTAGCCCTCCCACCCAGATATGAGCACTGCTCCCAGGACCTGCCCATGCTACAAGAGGGAGAAAGCACGTGGGGAAAGGTGTAGAGCCACTAAGGGTAATCCTGGACGAAGCTGCCGCGTGTCAAATTGTCACTCTGCGTGTGATGCTGACAGCTATATTCTCTGCAGCAAATGTGACGAACCCCAATCATTTTTCCCATGGCAATATCATAAGTAAGATCCTTGCTGGCCCTCGCCACCACCCCTAGGATCTGTAAGAACACGACTGGAGGAAGATCCTTCTCCTACCTTGCCATGCAGACCTGGAAAATGGTGCCGCTTCACCTCCGGAAGCTGCTGGCTCAATTCAGGAAGGACCTCAAGACCTGGCTCTTCAACTGGTCTGCATCCCTCATCCCGCTCACCCCCCCGTCCCCCCCCGCCACACCCCCCCCCCCCCCCCAATGCCCCCCCCCCCCCCGCCGGGGTGCTAAGCTGCACCATACAAATATCTGATCGATTGCTAGACGTGAATGTGGTGATTGGAAGCACGCTCATATACTTATGATTCAAGTGTTCAAATTTCAAATTATTTTGCATGGAATGTGACTGAGGTGCAGATGGAATTGTTAGTGACTCCGAACCACATACCCATTTTGAGAACCAACTATAGGTACATGTGGTACCTTGAGCATATTAGACCTACGTTGTACTGAAGTCTCTGAGCTACTGCAGACACTTTGTGATGGACAGCGAGATTTGTGGGCTGATAATCGATACATGGATTGAAGTAGAACAGTGCGAAGTACAGCAGCTACAACACCTCTTCCCCTGGACAACACTGTGGCCAAGGAGTGGCATATCCTACATACGGGCGATTGGCTCAGCTGGGTTCTATATGTACCTCCCCTCTATACCCTCCTTTCAGGGGGGCACATTGGGTGCAGGTGCTTTCAGTCTGGTATGGTGAGGTGTCTGCCAGATTTCACCAGGAAGTTTAACACACAGACAAATACGCAAACACACTCTCTGTTTGGAAAGACTTAAAAAATGTTGGTTATTTCACAAAGTAATGCGCTTTCTCTCACCTAGTACTCCTACAAATCCGTTTTCTTCCCCCTTTACACTCCCTCTTAAGCCCCTCTTGTGTGCCTTGCTTGTCATATAATGTATTTTAACATCATATGCCATCGTGATTGTTGGGAAATCTGAAGCTAACACCCTACCAATCATACTAACCAAGCTACGCCCCTGCCTCCTCTCTCATCCACACCCCTTTCCCCACAGCAGGGACTAAGCAGGCTCTTGTCTCGCTTCTTTCATTAGCAAATCCTGCAGTAGTATATTTATATTGCATGAGCATTCTCATGCGTGGCCGTGCGCATTCCTTAATGCAGAATGTACAGTTTTAGATTTAACATGTTCCCTATTAACAGAGCATGAAATGTCAGCAGGCTTAAGGCTACGCTTTCAAGAGCACTAGCAGCAGAGAATATTTTAACCACCTTTATCAAATTTCATGGGTGTGTGAGCAGAGCTCGCTCACACCGCATCCCTTCAGAGTGTTTATTTAGTCTGTCGTTTGTCTGCTGCTATTGTTTGGTAAGTACAACTCCAGCTACAGACCATTGTGTCTGCTAAATGGTCTGAATGAAACAAGTTAAAAGGTTCCTGCACTGCAAGAACGCTTTGTGTCCATGTCAGCTAAGTGCTTTTGTGAACATTTTTCTGCCAATTGAAATTTTATGGGCGCAGAAAGGCTGAAACGCATCACACGTTGGGCAAAATGGTAAGTACAGGATGTAACAATATAATGGTTCTCGGTTTTTATCCATCCCCGAGCTGGATTTCTTTCTTGATATAGTATGGCTGTTTTTGTATCAGGAATAGCAAAACCAGGACTGTACATTGAGCAGCATTTTCCACGTTGCAAAGATGTTGACGATTTAGAAATGTGCAAGTTGCGTGATTTTTTTTTTTTGAACGATTATTGAAACATAACCTTTCAGATTAAAAAAATGCCAGAGCTGTACTACAGCTATGGAGAACCTGACACCACCTATCTAGTGACAGAGACCGGCAGGATCATTAATCAAAATGTGGTTGCATAGTGGTTTGTCGAGAGCAGCACCGTCATGGCCTCCACGTCAACCCATGGGCGATCTGAAAGAAAAAAAAAAAAACACAAAATGGCAGTGCACTAAGTGTGCTAAAGCAGCAGAGGGCGCCTCTACCTAATAAGATGCTCGAGAACATTGTTTTAACTGCACATTTCTGTCAGAGCAAGCAATGAATTCGCAGCTCTTTTATTTTTCTGTCATATAATTACCGACCTAAAGTAAGATCTATTAATCTTGATGTTAACTGATGCTGATTGTTGTTTGGAAGTTTGTCTTTAAATATAATGGGAAAACCATAAATGTGCACGTTTTAGGGATATTTTAAACAACATTTATGAATAACTTGGTTCCTTGTAAATCTAATGTATATTATTAATAGGACATTTTTTTTTTTTTTTTAAAGATGTTTATGAGGTTTTGTAAAGTGACTTGTGGCACGTTTCGCAATTATTTCAAGGCTCGGACGACCGATAAACAAAATATTGTTTGATAGGGAGGGACTTATTCTTAAATTTCCTATGTCTTGTTGACCTAGTTTTTGCTGGCTTTAGGACTCTGGGCACTTTAGCACTTACCACTGTCAACCAGTGCTAAAGTGCATGTGTTCTTTCCCTAAAACATGGTACCATTGGCTTATCCACATTGGCATATTTATTTTACTTATACACCCCTAGTAAGTGCCCTACCTGTGCTCGGGCCTGTAAATTAAATGCTAGTAGTGGGCTTGCAGCACTGATGGTGCCACCAAAGGCAGTGACCCTTCAGACATGGCTCAGGTCTGCCATTGCAGAGCCGTGTCCAGTTTTAAACTGACATGTGGAGCTGCCAAATTAACCCTCTTGCCAGGCCCAAACCTTCAATTTTAATACATATGCCACCCCTAAAGAAGGTCCTGGATAGCCCCAAGAACAGGGTGCAGTGTATTTTAAAAAGTTGGACATGTACCTTTTAAATGTTATGTGTCCAGATAGTAAAACACTCTTAAATTAGTTCCTCATTACTGAAAGGACTCTCTCTCTCCCTGGGATTAACATTGGAATTACCTTATTACATTTTAGAAGTGAATTTCCAGTTGGAAATGTAGTGTGGTCAGTTTTACGTATTCTTTGCACATTAGCTTCAGGCTTTAGGCCTTTGTGCACTTTGCCCTGAATATATTTTATTCATTTGTTGACAGCTTAGAGCCTCTGTGCACTTTGCTCTACATGCTTTTTATTAGGCTTCGTACTGTTATTTTTCAAATAGCCAGTTCTACGGTGTTGTTTTTTTATTCATATCACACTGTTTTGCCTACTTCAGCACTGGAGTTCTCCATAACATATTTACTCTGTGCTTCAGTCAAGGATACAGTCTGGTACATTGCCGATAGACGTGGTAGGAGTTTAGACTTGGCATTCCTGCGTTGGGACATTTTGTGATCACGATGACATGTTAGTTATAAACTCACTTCCTTGTCCCAATACACGCAAGAGGGAGATTCCGACCAGGGAACCACAACTAGACGCTGACTGCCTCGTTGCAGATGCTGAACCAAGATCACAGGTCTTTGCTCAGGTATGAGGGCTGATGTCTCCACAGTGATTCTGAAAGGCAAGCTAGAAGCTTAACATGTTGTGCTCTAAATAGAACAAGCAGAGGGAGAGTAGAAACTGTTAGACAATATGATAGCTTTGTTCTTATGTTTTACTCTCCTGGTGACTATTTCAATCCTACTGTGTTGTATTGTTCTGGTTATTGCGGCTCACGTCTTAATATCTAAAATACAGTCGTTTTATTAAAACATTATATAAAACTTTTACTGTCTTTGTCATTTGTATATGAGATCATATTGGAAATAAGAGAGTTGGTTTGGATCTGAGTGACCACGACTTCCCTGAGAAGTTCCAAAGATGTCATGCGCTCGGCTGCCAAATCATTTCTTCCTTATGGGAGAAATGAGGCACTGCTAGTTAGCCGGAGCAAAAAAACGGATTTAGGGTGACAGAGTTCTTTACACGTGGGTCAGACTCAGTCCCCCACACCGTTATCGATCCTGCTGCCTAGAAATCCAGTAGTCTCATTTAGGATAATGAGAGCCCATGCGACATGGCGCCACCAACGTTTGGTCTGGCTCTAATGTTTAGGTCCGACTGACTCTCTTGGTCTCATATATATTTTGACTCCTCGGTTCCGTATACGGAGACGTCCGTGGGGCTGAGGGTTTCCGCCGCCACGGGATAGGTGCTTCCTATTGCTTAGTGGTTGGTTGTTCAAGCTTGAACTTTAAGAGGAAAACCCCGATATTGGTGTGCCTTCTCTGACCTAGAGCTATTTTTTATAAATGGCGAATCCTAATGTAGTGAATATAGCAATCAATATGCGTCACCCGCTCACAGGACATCTGTTGGCACATGGACTGACGGTCCAGGGGGGTCCAGTCACTTTTGTGGTGGACGCTCATGCAGCCTATAGAATGGAACTTTTTTATTCTTGGGTCGGGTTTCCAGCAGTGGATGGGGGTAAAAAATACTTTTCACGAATACACGGTTGCAAATGTCCCTGGACAATACAGGGCTTACGCTTACTTAGAGATACCTCTATCTTATCAAGAACACCATAATTGGCTTGATGGCGCCCTCCCACACACAGTAGCACAAGTTAGGTTAGGTCCGCTGAGTAATGATGGTCCTACCTGGCCTTTATTGGCTACATATACACCTCATCCTGCGGTTGCTCAATTGGCAGTGGTTGAAGTTCGTCGTTTATATACAGACTTAACGGCTACATATAGACGATTAGTTCAGTTTGTAATGCAGACACTAAATACAAACGCAGCGCGTGCTGCTCCGGCGCACCCACAGGCAGTGGTTCCGGGTATTAATCCGGCCACTGTACACTCAGTTATGGGTAAGGTACCGGCTAAACGAGAGGAGACTCCATTTTAGCTGGCGCAAAAAATTAATACGCTGGAAGCAGTATTTCCCCATACGGGACCTCAGGATAAACATAGAATTTTGACGATGTGTTTGCCGTACGGGATGGTTCCTCCGGTGGACCTTTGTAATACCTGGGGCACGGTGTTTGCCGCGCTCTACACTACGGCACACGGTACACCGACATTAGCTAATTTACCGGATGTGCTTAAACAAATTCAAGATGAATATGGGGCTGCCCCTGCCTTAGATTTGGGCATGCAGTTACTGGGCAATTTTGCCACAGTTTCTTCTATTATTTTGAGTAATCTCAAAGGAGAGGCAGTAGCACTAGCAGTGCGAATGCGTCTTCGGGATGTTCCGCTGCTTAATCAGGAGCGGGAACTTCCGAGAATAATAGCGGAAACATATTCTAGTATTGGTCGAGATAGCCTAGGGGCTAGACCACAAAAACCCCAATTACAGGGTAAAAATAATAAAGATAATGCTAAACAGCAACAACCTGAGGGTTCGAAAAAGCGCTGGGAAAAGAAACAGCAAACACCTAAAAAAGATGGTGGGCAGTCTCCGCAACCGGAGACCCCACAGAATAAGTATAATCTCCGGAATAGGGATACTTTGAAGACGCCTGATAGATATCAATATACTGATACACGCCAATCTCGTTCCTTTCAGGACTCCTCGGAAAAGAGAGGTGGGCGGTCAGAGCGGAGGACGGAGTACGTGAAACCGAGACCGGATTCACAACGCTCGGCTCGGCTGCAACAAAAACAGCAATTTAAAAAGAAGAAAGTTCCAGCAGTCTCAGTTAGACATGCCGCTCAAGAAGAGAGTTCTCTTGACGAACAAGACATGGGCGTTAGCACTGTTAGACAGTGCGGCAGAGGTCACAATAGTTCGCCGGAGTCTTCTAGAGCATCTGGAGGTGAAAGCAACTGATGACTTCATACAAGTCGAAACGGCGGATATGCGAGTCTCTGATCCTGATAGAGTATATCAAGTGACTCTGCGATTAGAAGGGGACATTGACCGTATTATACACGCCATTTTTTGGGACCATGTGGTAAAATCATATGATGTTCTGCTGGCCGAACAGGATTGGCCACCTGACTTTGTTCGCGACTGTCCGGTTGGGGAGGAGGTTATTACACCTTCCTTCTCACCACTTGTTCCGAGAGAACTAGCGGAGTCCTATAGTAAATCATGGGCTCTAGCACAGGCTCCCGCCCTGTATAGAAATAACGTGGGGTGGGAAAGACAATCACCTTATCATGTAATTCCGATAAAGGGCGAACCTCAGCCACAACCGCAGTATCCTATCAAATTTGAGGCAAGGGCATCGGTTAGGAAAATTCTTACACAATTGGAGTACCAGGGTGTAATTGAGCCCTGTGTCCCGCCGATGAATAATCCCTTATTTCCGGTTGCTAAACCGGACCATTCATATAGGATAGTGGTGGATTACAGACATTTGAATAGTCATACACGCACATATGCAATACAGAATTCACATAGCGCAGCGCTTATGAATAATATAGTGCGTAAGAAATACAAAACCACGTTGGATATTTCGAATGGATTTTTCTGCCAAAATATAGCGCCCGAAAGTCGGGACTATACCAGTTTCAGTGCGTTTGGCTCTCAGAATTTTTTTGTCGTTTGCCTCAGGGGTATAAGAATAGCCCAGGACTGTTTTCGGCTCGTGTGGCTGAAATGCTGCACGAGTTCGACCCTGAAGCGTTATCATATGGTGATGACATATATCTGACGGACGATGAGATTCTGCAACATCGAAGGCGTGTTTCGTGCATTGTTGTGGGGTTTGCTGATGAGAGAGCGTATTTGATATTACATATTATAGACGTGAAATGCTTATGTCTAACAATGCTGTATTAATAAAACATTCATTAAAGCGTATTCATAAATATGGAGAATCGTTCATATGTATAAACTAATGTCAACTGTAAGAAATAATCGTTTATAGTTTGCCTAACTGAGCACATTAAAACGTATAAAACTGCATTCATTAGAACTTGTATATCTTAAGTTAGCATGAGCCAAGCAGAAGCTGTGTAGCTCTCATATTAAAAGCGTATTTTTCTGTCTCTTCAGTGTGCAGACTTGCAAACGACCATGACCCAGCTATTGTTCTTTCTGTATTAGTTTGAAACACCGGGACATTTTCCCATCCGCATGCTAGCATCTTTTAGTATAAAATGATGTGCTTCGAAACATTTATAGATACTTCCAAGGACAATGAGACGAGGGAAAGAGAACTTTTAACCTGAGACGTGTGCCAAGATGGTGAAGTAACCCCGGATATGCCACCTACGAAAGGCCGATTATGAAGACCAATCAGAAGACGAAATGACAAATGCATTACTTAATGTATAATTTGATAGGTTAACAATGGTGGGGTGTATTGACTAACCAATAGAATTTTGGGGGAATGAATCACGAGCAAGGGATAAAAACCCATGACAGGGAACAAACAATTACAATTAGGTAGGGAATGATATTGATTGCATCCCGAAACTCTGTCACACTATTTTGTGACTTGAGACTTAGACAAACCATCCTTGCTCTATTACTGCCCCTTACACTTTTCTCCTTATGAGGAGAGTGTCTTGCCTTTAACTTAGATAGACTGACGGCGATTTAACTGATGTCCTGAAGACGAAGACTGATCCTGAATGCTGACTTAATCAGAGGAGGGTAATTATAAAATTGCTAATGAAAATTCATTTTGCCTTTCTTTCTAGGTACCAACTGCTGTATGTTTTATTAGAGACCTTAGTTAGATGTTTTCCAAATTGGTGTTCAAAATTGTTTTGCATGACGCCCAACATGCTAATGCTAATTAGAGGTTAGACACTCTGACTGACAAACTGACGTGACTGACATGGTGCTATGCTGAACTAGTATCTTAGAAAGTTCGAGGTGTTATAATATGCTTATATCTATCTGATTGTCTATGCTATTTATCTTTGCATTATTGAAAGCTTATTATGGTTGTCATCTTGTGACTGTGCTTATATGCTTCCTAGCTTTGAGTTTGATGCGTTGCTACTAGATTGTAATCAATAGGGAATAAAACTCATAAAACTTCATTAAGGTGTGGTTATTCATGACTGAAAGGTCATGGTTGCGCCGAATGTTTATTAATGTCTAAAGAAAGATATATTTTGGTGTTAAATGATGACAATGTTATTGACATATTGATTGATATTTTGATCAGTGATCTCGTCCTACGGTGTCTCACCACTAGGCCCAAAGATTCATTGGCCTAAAACGAGTCCTGATGTGTATAAATTGACATAGACGGACGCGTTAACACTGATATTGGCTATAAGTTTAATTTTAAGAAATCGAAGATTGCCTTCCTCAGCGTCATTTTCCTGGGATATGAGTTGTCGAGTGAGGGCAAGAGCTTAGCGCCACATTTTTTCAAGAAATGTGCTTTATTGCAGCCTCCTAATACGGTTCGGAAGCTCCAGTCATTGTTGGGGTTTCTGAATTTTGGCAGAACTTATATTCCTCATTATGCGACACGTATAAAACCCTTGTACGAGTTGATTCGCCCAAATTTTTCGAGTAGATTTTGGACGATTGAACATACACACATACTACGAGAGTTACAGACTGATCTCTTAGCAGTTAAACACTTACACACACGGGACAATAAGACACATTTAGTCATCAGGGTGATACCTGGGGCTGTTGGGTTTACGTATGTCACCTTTAATGAGCGGGAGACAGTCCCGATTGCATACAAGTCTCACTTGTATTCTGCTGCAGAACAACGATTTGCACAGACTGACAAAATACTCACTGCAGTACAGATGGCTGTTATTAAAGAAAGACTGCTTGCCCAGGGCCAACGCATCATTGTCGTTTCCCCGATTCCGGCCTTAGAGGCAGTTACGAAAGCGAGTGTTCCTAATTCAAAAGCTTTACACCCGCAATGGATACAATGGGCTACGTCTTTGACAGCCACTGATGTAGATTACATATTTGACCCTAAACTGCAGACTCAAGAATTTCTTCAATATGAAATGGAGTACCCTGTTCCTGCTGGTACGTTGCCTATTGACCAATATCAGGTGGTCATGTATACCGATGGCTCTGCGCAACCAGCGATTGGGACTAAACAACAGTATTCTGCTGCATGTGCGGTGGTGAGCGGCACTATGGAGGGGGAAGTGTTCTGCCCCCGACATACTTATACTAAAACCTTGGGAGATTGCACGGCACAGCTGGCTGAGCTCAAAGCTCTATTGTTAGCGTTGGAGCACGCAGATCCGGCGATTTTGACCTTGCTGGTCTGTGACTCCTATTACTGTGTACAGTCTTTCAATGAATATCTACACTATTGGAAGATGAATGGGTTCAGAGATTCTAAAGGCAACACCATTAAACATAAAATGTTGTGGGGTAAGGTTGCGGATCTGAAGGATACGCTTCCTAACGTCCATGTTGTGCATACACTTGGACACCAGCACGTTGGAATACACATTGCTGGGAATACTTTGGCTGATGAAGCCGCGAAATCGTCAATGGCTGTGGCCACTGTGGCCGCAGTGACTCATTCGAGTTCCAAACTAGACACAGAAATTTCGGCTGCCATAAAGGCTACGGCTGATGGGATGCCCTTTCCTAAAGGATTTCCTTCTAAATATAGTTACTGCTTGAATGGTGCGCTGAATGCTACTGTTACAATTACAGGCGTTGGTGTACGTGAAATACCCAATAAAATTGAGAGACCTCGATTAATTTCTGCAGCACATGAGGGGGTGGCTTCTGCACATGCTGGGGTGGCTGCCACAATTTCACTTTTACAGGCTCGTTACTGGTGGCCTGGTCTCTATAAAGAGACAAAGCAATATGTCCTTTGTTGTGACGTTTGTTAACAAATTAAAGCGTCGTCGGCTAGACGCCCGCAGCAGACGCCCATTACAGTGTGTGTACTTGGATCATTGTTGTCTGCTGACACCAGATAGTGCATACAAATATATATTGGTTGCTGTAGATTCGTGCTCCAGATTTGTGTGGGTATGGCCACAACGCTCGGCTGACGCTCGAACTGTTCTTAAAGATTTGCGCATCTTTGTCGATACATTTGCAGTTGCGGCTTTTCATTCGGACCAGGGCCCTGCTTTTGCCTCTAAGGCATTCAGGGACACCATGGCTTCGTTGGGGGTCCAACTCCAATTCTCGTCTCCATTTCATCCCGAGGGAAATTCTGTCGTGGAGCGTTTAAATCGTGATTTAAAGCAATCCTTAACGGCCAGGGTTATAGGTACGGGTCGTGGTTGGCTAGCCCACCTATATGGAGTACAGAGAGCACTAAATAACTTGCCTTGAAGGTCACTGGGGGGGTCGTACTTCATATGAGTGCCTGTTTGGAACACAAATGTATGTTCCTGATCTAGATGGTCCTGGTGTGGAGGCGGCAGATACGCCCTTTGACATAAATGATTGTGTCACTGTTTTGCAGGATTTACAACAATTCCGTGAAGATAACTCTTCTGCCAGTGCTGCCTCCTCAGGAATTAAGGATGAGCCAGTAACGCCTAGTGGTTGGATACCCAGGATTGGGGATCTAGTGTGTGAAAAGGTCGCAGTTAAAAAAGAATTTGGTCCTTCTTATCGAGCACCTGTCCCTGTGTTGGGGGTAAGCGGCACGAGAACTGTGATTTTACCGCCGCTGCGAGGGGCCAAAGGAAATCGCTTTGTTTCCATTGATAATGTCAATTTACAACATGTGGCCGATTCTGCACAGCAGACCAAGAGGGACACCCAGTAGTTCCGGAATCCCTCTCACTACTGGGGAAGAAGTCCCGCTGCAGGTGATTTTCACCGACACTGTTTCCTCTCCGAGCTTGGGGAGGGTGGATGATGATCTTGCGATTGTTCCACCGACGACGATTAATATGGAATCTTTTGATCAAATTGCTGTACGTTCTACTGATGTTTCTGAACATGTGGTTTATAGCGTGCCAAGGCGGGAGCCTCCATCTGCTTCTTTGTTCACAGTTGCACCTTTTGCTAGAACTGCCTCTGGCTGCTTCAACAACGCTGATAATGATATGTTTTTCCTTGGAACTATTTGTGGCTGTTTTTGACCGTGATGACTCTTTTATTATGGTTGAGATTTGTGGTTACTTTTTTTCTGATAATACATGGTCATTTTCTTCCTGATCGATCTGACATTGAGCACGTGGAGACTGTGTTAAAACCGCATTTTTCGTCTCATATGGTTCGAAGAGACTTGTCCACTGTAAACATTTCTGCAATACCAATTCCAGATGGGATTGTGTGGGATAAAGTAATGTTTGATATATATGGTCCCACTGAATTGATTCAAATACCGTATGTCCTCAAGTTATCAATGAATGATATTGTTATACCTGGCATTGTTTCTGATGATTGGGATGTGAAGACAGTAGATTCTATGCTAACAGATTTGCAATATTATACTGTCTATGACGATGAAGATGCTTACCAATTTAGAGATAATCATGGTGACATGTTTTGCTACAACTATTATGGACACCACTTTATTCATAAAGCTAGTAGCCCTAAGTCCATATTTAATTATGTGCAATGGGAACATTGCTCGACTCCTCCACAAGGGAGTTCGAAAACGTATTATGATAAATTTGCATATTTTTCTGGGCATGATCAATGAAATGCTAAGTCTTACTATTTTAAAGTTGCACCGTATTCTAATAAGCAAATGTTATTGACCGATACTAAATTACTGTATTCAAATTTGTTTGTATCTAAACTTTCGGTCGAGGGGTATGAATACTGGTTTAAAACTGTTGACTTAAAGTGTTTGGGGTTCGAAAAATTGGCAGATGCAAGGCAGGAACACGTTATTTAGAGCATGTATTATCCCAGTGCAGATGATTTTCCTCAATGACACAGTACAACAGACTAGCTGTTTGGGCTTAGCGACTGTTAGAAATGGGGTCCTTGGTTGACAGTCAGGTTACCCCCTGTTCAAGCAAAGACCCTCACTCTAGTCAGGGTAAAAGAGAATCACCCTCAGCTAACCCCTGCTTACCCCCTTGGTAGCTTGGCAGAGCAGTAGGCTTAACCTCAGAGTGCTAGGCGTAAAGTATTTGTACCAACACACACAGTAACTCAATGAAAACACTACAAAATGACACAACACAGGTTTAGAAAAATAGGAAATATTTATCTAAACAAAACAAGACCAAAACGACAAAAATCCACCATACACAAGTCAAGTTATTAATTAAAAATCAAAAAGAGTCTTTAAGTAGTTTTAAAAACACACTAGCGCTGCTAGAGTGAAAATGTACCTGGTGTGCGTCAAAAATAACCCCGCACGGGCGGGCGTGCGTCGAAAATAACTCCGCACGGCGGTACTCGAGTCAAAAATCCAGCTGCACGATGAGTTGACGATCCAGCCGCGCAGGTTGCAATCTCCCAGCCTCCGTCAGCGATGCTGCGCGTCGTTTCTCCTGCTCCGTGCGTCGATGATTCGTCGCGTTTCCTGCGAGCGTCGTTTCTCAGCCGCGGAGCTGGCGGCGCGTCGTTTTTCAGCCGCCGATCGGATTCGCGTCGATCTTTTCCCCGCACGGCGCTCTGTGCGTGGATTTTCTTGTCTTTAGGCTGCCAGCTTCTCCTTTCAGGGTCCCAGGAACTGGATGGGCACCACAGGGCAGAGTAGGAGTCTCTCCAGAGGCTCCAGGTGCTGGCAGAGAGAAGTCTTTGCTGTCCCTGAGACTTCAAACAACAGGAGGCAAGCTCTAGATCAAGCCCTTGGAGATTTCTTCTCAAGATGGAAGGCACACAAAGTCCAGTCTTTGCCCTCTTACTCTGGCAGAAGCAGCACTGCAGGAAAGCTCCACAAAGCACAGTCACAGGCAGGGCAGCACTTCCTCCTCAGCTAACAGCTCTTCTCCAGGCAGAGGTTCCTCTTGATCCCAGAAGTGTTTCTAAAGTCTGTAGATTTGGGTGCCCTTCTTATACCCATTTTAGTCTTTGAAGTCACCTTTCTTCAAAGGGGACTCACACCTACTTGTGAAATCCTGCCTTGCCCAGGCAAGGCCTCAGACACACACCAGGGGGTTGGAGCCGGCATTGTTAGAGGCAGGCACAGTCCTTTCAGATGAGAGTGACCACTCCACCCCTCCCTCCTAGCAGAGATGGCTAATCAGGAAATGCAGGTTACACCCCAGCTCCCTTTGTGTCACTGTCTGGTGTGAGGTGAAAAACAACCCAACTGTCAAACTGACCCAGACAGGGAATCCACAAACAAGGCAGAGTCACAGAATGGTTTAAGCAAGAAAATGCTCACTTTCTAAAAGTGGCATTTTCAAACGCACAATCTTAAAATCAACTTTACTAAAAGATGTATTTTTAAATTGTGAGCTCAGGGACCCCAAACTCCACATGTCCATCTACTCTCTAGGGGAATCTACGCTTTAATCATATTTAAAGGTAGCCCCCATATTATCCTATGAGAGAGACAGTCCTTGCAACAGTGAAAAACGAATTTAGCAGTATTTCACTGTCCGGACATATAAACCACATTACTATATGTCCTACCTTATCCATACACTGCACCCTGCCCTTGGGGCTACCTAGGGCCTACCTTAGGGGTGCCTTACATGTAAGAAAAGGGAAGGTTTAGGCCTGGCAAGTGGGTACACTTGCCAAGTCGAATTTACAGTGTAAAAATACACACACAGACTCTGCAGTGGCAGGTCTGAGACATGATTACAGAGCTACTTATGTGGGTGGCACAACCAGTGCTGCAGGCCCACTAGTAGCATTTGATTTACAGGCCCTGGGCACCTCTAGTGCACCTCTAGTGCACCTTACTAGGGACTTACTAGTAAATCAAATATGCCAATCATGGATAAACCAATCACATACAATTTCACACAGAGAGCATATGCACTTTAGCACTGGTTAGCAGTGGGAAAGTGCTCAGAGTTCAAAAGCCAACAGCAACAGGTCAGAAAAAAATAGGAGGCAGGAGGCAAAAAGACTGGGGATGACCCTGCATAAGCAAAAGTCCAACACGACCCCCTACCAGCCTAAAGCCAGGGGAGAACAATCAATACCTTGATGTACTTCCCTGATTGGGGCGATAGAACAAGGACCCAGGCCCACAACAGCAGGGGCATGTTCCAGTTCTACACCTTCCTGACTCCAGTTGGATCCCTCTGTCCATACTCTCAGGGCCCACTAAGCTAACCCATGGGGAACCCTTCTCCACATCTACAGACACCATCTGTGCAGCACCTAACTTTACTTTGCTCACAGATGAATTGCAATGGGCAGATAGTACCACCAGGGCCAACACAGTGGTGTTGCCCACTCCACCCCCGGGGTGTGACTCTCGTCCCCCCCCCCCCAGGGGCAACTCTGTCCACCAGGACAGCAAGCCAAGGTGACCCCTGACAACTGTCAGGGATGAGAGCCCGACCTCAGGCCTCTCTAACCACTGTGACTGTGGAGAGTGGGGGGCGGTAGCCCCTGGTGCCTGGCACCCTTTGACCACTCTCTCTTCCACCAGGTCAGGGATGACACCATGAACCTGGCCTTCCAATCCAGGGTCTGTACCCTTAGATTGCACTGGGGCCAGGGGTGAGGCTCTTTCTCCCCTGTCCCTACTCTCAGGGTTCTGCACCCCCCCCTCAGGGAGAGTACCCCTTGAAGTCACACCAGGGGGGGTGATTGGGCAAACCGCCCACCCCTTCAGGTCAGGGTTTACCCCCTGCACCTGATCCTCCAGTCCAGGGTCTGTACCCACAGACTGGACCACTGCCTGCAACCCAGGACTTCCTGGGGGGCATACCTACCCCCCACCAGGTCAGAGTTTACCCTCTGAACCTGGTCATCCAACCCAGGGTCACCACCCTGCGGTTGAACCACTGCCTGGCACACCAGGACTTCCAGGGGGGCACACTTACCCCCCTCAAGGGACACACTGTCCCCAAGGGCCACACAAGAGTCTGGCTGGCGCAGGTCTCCTGACCTCTGCCCATCTGACAGAGTCTGGATTCCCCCCAACCCCGAAATGGTCTTACCAAGGTCATTCCTGGGGGGCTCTGCTCTCAGAGCTGACCCCTGACCCTCCAGGTTCTCCACTGGGGTCCGCAACCCCCTCTCAACCCTCTGTCTGGACTTCTGCACCCCCTCACTAGGAGTGGTACTGCTAGACACCAGAACTGGTGGGACGCTGGCTACAGCCGCCCCCCCAAGTTCTCCTGACACTGTGGGGTCTCCCTCAACAGATGGCCCTATGGTACAGGCTAGGCTCCCCTCCTGGTGTTCCCTCATGGAACCCTTCAGGACCTGGGACCGGATCTCGGGCACCTTGGACCTCAGCCCATCCCCATTCCCTCTCCTCAGAGACTGGAAATGGGGTCCCTCACCCATCCCACTACACTGGGACCTACCTGGGACACTACAATCCTTCCCTACCTCACCTGGTTGGGAAATACCTAGACCACTCCTCTCAGGAGCACCCCCAAATGCCTCTTCAGACTCTCTGGTACTCACCAAGAGGTCTGCCTCCATTGTAAGCTCCCTGGGGTCAGAGAACTCACACTCCACCTGGTGTTGGCGTAGCTCTGGAAAATAAGGACTAGACATATGCTCTCCAGCAATTACATCACTCAGCCCCTTACATGAATTAACCAAAGTACCCTTCACCCAACCATCCAGTGACTCTGCTTTGGAAAAGCACCCCACATCATCCTTCTGAGACTGGTGAGACAGTACCTGACTGTCCCTGACACCCAACCCACACTCTTCTGGGATGTTTTCACACTCCATAACCAGGACTTCTACCTGGGGGGAACCCCTCTCCCTGTCACTCTCACCTAGAGTCAGTAGAGTGTCCCTCCCACCAGTAGGAATATGACTCCCCATGCCAGTTCCCCAATCCACCTCAGGGACCCTGTGCATCACTGGAGCTACCTCATACCCCTGAACCTCCTGGTGTGTGTTAACTGCCTCCTTCAAGTAGGGCACCACATCTCTGGGCATGTGCACTTCTTCAGCAGCACTGGATATACAATTGTTACTGCCACCATTCCAGCTGGACTCAGCCCTCATGACTTCCAGCGGTTTCAAGTTAAGCTTGTAAGCATAAATCATCCTTTGTATCTCGAAGTCCCTTTCCCACTTGTCACACTCCTTTTGCATCCTCAACTTTTCTGCCTCCAACCGGCGAACCCTTTCTGCCTGTCTGTCCTGTAACTCTTTAGGAGTCAGACCCTTGGATGACACCCTGCTACCCCTCCTGGGGACCCTCCCCCCAGGCGTAACAGGTACCTCCACTACACCACTGTGTATCCTCTGCACTTCCCCACCCACATTCTCCTCCTCTGTGTGCCCTCCAGCCTTCTTGATTGTCACCCCGGCCCTCTGTGCCTTTTGCAGCTCCCCCTCCCTGGTGGAGCTCTTAGTGGGACAGTCAAGATCTTTAAGGAACTGTTTCAATTGAGCAACTGAGTACTCCTTCAGTTTCTCCATTTCAAACACAGCTCCAGCTGTTGCATCTCCAGATTGAGACATGATGGGCACAAGTGCAAAGTTCCAAAGGCAGAAAATAAGTTCCCAATGAAGTAAAAAGAATCAGTCAAGGGATCAGCAAAATCATGGAAGTAGAACAAAAAGGAGTCCTTAAGAGAAAAAGCAAAAGATCACCAAACAAGTAGTATGTGGTCACGTAGTGGTCTGAGATCAAAACAGTAGTGTACACTTAATCACTGTATGTCAAGTACAAATACAAGTCCAAATCCCGACCGCTGATCACCAATGTTAGAAATGGGGTCCTTGGTTGACAGTCAGGTTACCCCCTGTTCAAGCAAAGACCCTCACTCTAGTCGGGGTAAAAGAGAATCACCCTCCGCTAACCCCTGCTTACCCCCTTGGTAGCTTGGCAGAGCAGTAGGCTTAACCTCAGAGTGCTAGGCGTAAAGTATTTGTACCAACACACACAGTAACTCAATGAAAACACTACAAAATGACACAACACAGGTTTAGAAAAATAGGAAATATTTATCTAAACAAAACAAGACCAAAACGACAAAAATCCACCATACACAAGTCAAGTTATTAATTAAAAATCAAAAAGAGTCTTTAAGTAGTTTTAAAAACACACTAGCGCTGCTAGAGGGAAAATGTACCTGGTGTGCGTCAAAAATAACCCCGCACGGGCGGGCGTGCGTCGAAAATAACTCCGCACGGCGGTACTCGAGTCAAAAATCCAGCCGCACGATGAGTTGACGATCCAGCCGCGCAGGTTGCGATCTCCCAGCCTCCGTCAGCGATGCTGTGCGTCGTTTCGCCTGCTCCGTGCGTCGATTCTTCGTCGCGTTTCCTGCGAGCGTCGTTTCTCAGCCGCGGAGCTGGCGGCGCGTCGTTTTTCAGCCGCCGATCGGATTCGCGTCGATCTTTTCCCCGCACGGCGCTCTGTGCGTGGATTTTCTTGTCTTTAGGCTGCCAGCTTCTCCTTTCAGGGTCCCAGGAACTGGATGGGCACCACAGGGCAGAGTAGGAGTCTCTCCAGAGGCTCCAGGTGCTGGAAGAGAGAAGTCTTTGCTGTCCCTGAGACTTCAAACAACAGGAGGCAAGCTCTAGATCAAGCCCTTGGAGATTTCTTCTCAAGATGGAAGGCACACAAAGTCCAGTCTTTGCCCTCTTACTCTGGCAGAAGCAGCACTGCAGGAAAGCTCCACAAAGCACAGTCACAGGCAGGGCAGCACTTCCTCCTCAGCTAACAGCTCTTCTCCAGGCAGAGGTTCCTCTTGATCCCAGAAGTGTTTCTAAAGTCTGTAGATTTGGGTGCCCTTCTTATACCCATTTTAGTCTTTGAAGTCACCTTTCTTCAAAGGGGACTCACACCTACTTGTGAAATCCTGCCTTGCCCAGGCAAGGCCTCAGACACACACCAGGGGGTTGGAGCCGGCATTGTTAGAGGCAGGCACAGTCCTTTTAGGTGAGAGTGACCACTCCACCCCTCCCTCCTAGCAGAGATGGCTAATCAGGAAATGCAGGTTACACCCCAGCCCCCTTTGTGTCACTGTCTGGTGTGAGGTGAAAAACAACCCAACTGTCAAACTGACCCAGACAGGGAATCCACAAACAAGGCAGAGTCACAGAATGGTTTAAGCAAGAAAATGCTCACTTTCTAAAAGTGGCATTTTCAAACGCACTATCTTAAAATCAACTTTACTAAAAGATGTATTTTTAAATTGTGAGCTCAGGGACCCCAAACTCCACATGTCCATCTGCTCTCTAGGGGAATCTACGCTTTAATCATATTTAAAGGTAGCCCCCATATTATCCTATGAGAGAGACAGGCCTTGCAACAGTGAAAAACGAATTTAGCAGTATTTCACTGTCAGGACATATAAACCACATTACTATATGTCCTACCTTATCCATACACTGCATCCTGCCCTTGGGGCTACCTAGGGCCTACCTTAGGGGTGCCTTACATGTAAGAAAAGGGAAGGTTTAGGCCTGGCAAGTGGGTACACTTGCCAAGTCGAATTTACAGTGTAAAAATACACACACAGACACTGCAGTGGCAGGTCTGAGACATGATTACAGAGCTACTTATGTGGGTGGCACAACCAGTGCTGCAGGCCCACTAGTAGCATTTGATTTACAGGCCCTGGGCACCTCTAGTGCACCTTACTAGGGACTTACTAGTAAATCAAATATGCCAATCATGGATAAACCAATCACATACAATTTCACACAGAGAGCATATGCACTTTAGCACTGGTTAGCAGTGGGAAAGTGCTCAGAGTTCAAAAGCCAACAGCGACAGGTCAGAAAAAAATAGGAGGCAGGAGGCAAAAAGACTGGGGATGACCCTGCATAAGCAAAAGTCCAACAGCGACAATTAGGGAGTTGAATTTGCCTAGTATACCTGTCCCTTCTAAATTAAAAAATTGGCAGCACTATGTGAATGCTACTTTTAGTGAATTTACACATTGGGTCCAGAATGGTACGCTTAACATTTCATCTTTGCATCCAGGCGGGTGGTTATTATGACCTGTAGACACTAATGTGTGTCATCAACGTTTTGTCACCTCTTCAGGGGGGTTCAGGACTAGTAGGGCAGACCCTCGTTACATTTCACCAGAACATGCTGATATTATAACTACATACAGCGTGGGGAAGCTTTGTCAGCAATAGTTGAAGACATCCACGCTGGATGCAGTTAAATCACATCTCACGTTACTGTCTAATGATACTGATTTACAAGATTTTTTGTCAGGTCCCAAAGTACCACGGAAGAAAAGGTTCTTATACGAAGTTTATAATGAGATTTGGAAGCTTTCGCAACAAGAGGCTGCAGCCCGGTTGCGGCAGATTGATCAGGAAAACCTGATGCAGACTTTGTCTGTTGTTGATAATGGCATGCATACCCTTTCTGACCGTGTTTACACGATTGACAGCATTGTTTCCTCTGCCATTGACATTATTAACTCGGACATGTCTTCTTTATATCATGGGCAGAGTCAGACACAGTCCATCATGCAGCTGGGTTGGACTCTTCAGACCTTGAAGGCGGGTCGCGTTCCATGGCAGCACGTTCGTGCCAGAGAGATCTTTATCTCCTTTAATTTGACTAGTCAGCAACAACTGATGGCTAAAAAGGAAGCGACATATGTTATGTTGAATATTGAGAAATTGGAGAAACTGCCTTTCATGGTGGCTGAGATTCCGTCAGCTGAGTGGTTGATTCATGGGGTTATTAATTTGCCTATCTCCACTCTGCAATTTACTTCTTGTTTGAAGCACATTCCGGTGGGTAGATATGAACTATTGGGAGACCGTTACATACACGAGGTGTGGGAGCTTCCCTTTCAATACAGATGTGTTAATGGTTTGAGGGAGGTTTTTCTTAGCAGCAGCGAATGCGAAGCTTCTGTCAGCCATTCAATGGTTTGTAAACAGCTGTCCTTGCACGGGGCGTGTAACGCTTCGATTGCTAACTTAGCTTGTTATCTGAAGGGAGTTCCAGTCCCGGTTATTAAAAACACTTTCCAGGTGCTTTCTAACGGCAGTTACATTGTTCTTAACAGCGAACGCTGCTGTGGCATGTGTGCCGGAATAGTTTACGTTGTCGTTGTCAACAAGGCCGTTACGTGCTGCGGGAATGTGTTGTTTCCCCCCACTAAAATTAGGGAGGTAGCGGACATCTGGCCTCATATTGCTCATTCCTAGGTTGATTTCGACAAGTTGAGTCGGCTAAAAGCTTTATTGTTTCAAAAGCATGTGGCCCTTACATCTGCTAGCGAGACCTACGCACTTCAGGTGGCAAGGTCATCGGCGGAGATACAGTCCCTTTTGAATACTAACTTTCCAAGTCACTTCGGTGAACTTGTGGGACGTATATTTAATACATCCAGCACTGCTGGTATTGCACATTTTTTCAAAGGTGTTGGTTTTGCTCACACCTTCTCTTCCATATTCGGTTTGATACCTTCGGCTATACATTCTATTTTCGGAAGCATTTTTGGGGGTTTCCCGATTACTTTGGCTTTATTGGCTGGAGTCTTGCTGTTGTTGCTATTTTTTCGCAATGGCTGTCCCGTCACGACGAGATCCTGTATTGCTGCTCCCGTCAGCGCAGCTGTGTCGTGAACGCATGATGCAGCATTTTGGAGCAACACTTCTGGGACATTTGGAGTGTGACTGGTCTCTGTCATTCAGACCGGTTTTGGATTGTGTGCAACCCATGTTTCGATGCCTTTGGTGCTCGTTTGAACATGCACTGGCTCTCTGTCTCTCACTGCAGCACCCTCCAGTGGTCAATACTGATCTGTTGATGTTCCCGATTAGGGCTCATTCCCAGACTTGTGCACTACGGATGCGCTTGCTTCGTGAGGCGTTTATGAGATTCCCTTCCTGTAGGAAGATGGTATTGTCTCTTTCATAGGCCCTGCACGGGGTGCCGCCCTGAATGGGTTTTGGGGCTTTGGACCACACCTGCTCCATGGTACTTTGTGGCGTGGATCTTCCGATATTGACATATATCGAAGTGGAGGAACTCCTGCGTTCTGTTGCTTCTGTCTGACGATTGGATTTTTTCTCTCCTACGAAATTGACACAATATTGAATTTGGCTTTATGGTCACATGTTTCCTAAATTTATGACTTTGTTGTCTTCTCACCTTGTCGAAATATATGATTTTATATATTGTTTATATTTGGGGCATCCTTTTATATTATTGGAACCACTTGCTACCGACAAGGAGAGGGTGTAGTGTGGTCAGTTTTACGTATTCTTTGCGCATTAGCTTCAGGCTTTAGGCCTTTGTGCACTTTGCCCTGAATATATTTTATTCATTTGTTGACAGCTTAGAGCCTCTGTGCACTTTGCTCTACATGCTTTTTATTAGGCTTCGTACTGTTATTTTTCAAATAGCCAGTTCTACGGTGTTGTTTTTTTATTCATATCACACTGTTTTGCCTACTTCAGCACTGGAGTTCTCCATAACATATTTACTCTGTGCTTCAGTCAAGGATACGGTCTGGTACATTGCCGATAGACGTGGTAGGAGTTTAGACTTGGCATTCCTGCGTAGGGACATTTTGTGATCACGATGACATGTTAGTTATAAAATCACTTCCTTGTCACAATACAGGCAAGAGGGAGATTCCGACCAGGGAACCACAACTAGACGCTGACTGCCTCGTTGCAGATGCTGAACCAAGATCACAGGTCTTTGCTCAGGTATGAGGGCTGATGTCTCCACAGTGATTCTGAAAGGCAAGCTAGAAGCTTAACATGCTGTGCTCTAAATAGAACAAGCAGAGGGAGAGTAGAAACTGTTAGACAATATGATAGCTTTGTTTTTATGTTTTACTCTCCTGGTGACTATTTCAATCCTACTGTGTTGTATTGTTCTGGTTATTGCGGCTCACGCCTTAATATCTAAAATACAGTTGTTCTATTAAAACATTATATAAAACTTATACTGTCTTTGTCATTTGTATATGAGATCATATTGGAAATAAGAGAGTTGGCTTGGATCGGAGTGACCACGAATTCCCTGAGAAGTTCCAAAGATGTCATGCGCTCGGCTGCCAAATCATTTCTTCCTTATGGGAGAAATGAGGCACTGCTAGTTAGCCGGAGCAAAAAAACGGATTTAGGGTGACAGAGTTCTTTACACGTGGGTCAGACTCAGTCCCCCACACCGTTATCGATCCTGCTGCCTAGAAATCCAGTAGTCTCATTTAGGATAATGAGAGCCCACGCAACAGAAAGAGATAGGACTCCCAAGTTTGGTGTCTTTGGAATCTCAATTTAAATCAAAACTGATGAAGTCTGATTTTAAAGATGTAATTCTGAAAAAGACACTTTTAGAAAGTTGGAATTTTCTTACTTTAAATCATTGAGTGCCTTCTGCCTGTCTCTGACTACACACCTGAGTGGGTATCCACTGGGTTGTTGTACCTTCCCTCCAGACAGCCACACCCAAAGGGCGCACAGGTGTGACTGAGTAGCCATCTGCATGTTGATGGGCTATCCTGAGCAAGATGGGAGGGAGGAGCTTACCCTTGAAACCTTAATGGGCTGGTTGTGTCCTGAACCTACTCACAGGCTGCATAACCCCCTGTAGTGTGTCTAGAGCCAGGGCAGGGATTCTGCATTTGAGAGGCATCTCTTCAAAGTCTCCCCTACTTCAAAGGCACAACTGGATATAAGCACGCCCAAATCAGTACACTTCTGAACCTGCGGACATTCTGACAGGAAGAAGGACTGCTATGCTACTGAAAGGTCTGTGACTCTGCTGGACTTTGCTAGACTCCTGCTGTGCCTGCCTTGCTGCCCTTCTTGCCTGGGATTAAGAAGGACCGGACCTGTATCTCTACATACCCAAAACCACAGTGACTCCAAGGGATTGCTGGCTTGCCTCCTGTTCCAAAGTCCCAGGGACATCAACGGCTTCCAACAACCCTGCTGAAGATTATGGACTCTGTCACCTGAGAGTCCTGCCCTACCAAGTGGTGCCAATCCAGCCCTAGGCCCTTGCTAGCTGTTTCTGACTAGAATCCACACATCACAGTTGTTGCACAGGTTGGAACTGTTGCAGCCCCTTCGATGCTTCAGCATCGCCACTGCAGCGTCACCATTGTAGGAGACATTGCATCACTGGTTGTGTGACTTGAGGACAACACATCTCCTGCATCTAAGGGGTTTGAAATCAATGCATCCCCGATTGCACGGATCGGAATCAATGCATCACCTACACCATCAGGATTGATGACAATGTATGGACACCGCTTCTCCTCACATTGCTCCTCAATGCAACCCTGAACCAAGGTACTGATTTCAGCGAGACAAGGGTAGTTCCTGTATCTGATCCATGCTCCATCCCGGTCAGCCTGACTTCCCCGATATCTCCCAGTCTACCATGACCAGATATCCCTGGTTGGTGCCATATGCTTTTAAACACTATATTTGTTCATATGAATCTTTAAAAAATCATATTCCAGCTTCTATTTGTTGGATTCTTCAAGCTCTATTTTTGTAACCTTGTGGATTATTTCTCTGTGTTTTTTTTTTACTGATTTATTGTTTGCATGACTACTTTATACATTGCCTCCTAATTTAAGCCTGCCTGCTCTGTGCCAAGCCACTAGAGGTTGAGTACAGGTTAGTTCATGGTGTGTAGCTGACTTGCCCTGACAAGGATTGTGGCTCCTGCTTGCACAGGGTGCATATCTCTGACATCCAGAAACCCAATTTCTAACATGTTTGTGCCAGGATGCTTTGTGGATGGTGTGCAGGAATTTACATTTAGCTTTATTATCTACTGAGAGACAATGGAGTACTTTGAGATTGTCTTTGTGTGGTCACACCTACGGAGGTTAAGGCATATTCTGGCTGTCTAGTTATATATCAGAGCCTGGTAATTAGTTTCCTGGGAGGCATGAGTCGATAATGTTATTGTAATCAAGGTATTCTCCTCAGCATGACTCTGTAGTCTGTGTGGAGACGTTGAGGAGTTTGTGAAGAAGCCAGAGTCACGTTCTCAATATTTCCTCTGTAAAGGTGATTTTATCAATAGCATTAAAGAAGAATCTCCAAATTCATTAAATTTGGTGAGGTAGAATAATTGGTCTTGACAATGGTAATATATTAGGCTGAGTGTCTCCACTTATTATAAACTGTGTATTGGTGCCATTCAGCCCAGGAAGCACTCCTATGCCTACAGTACCATTGGGGCAGTAACTGCTATTTTTAGAAAATCCTAGCATTATAAAAGATTGGCTACAAAACTGTTTCCTGTTTTAAGTTCTCATTAAATTATAGGGGCCAAAAATGCTGAGGACTAGCAGCACCTTGGGATAATAGTAGGTTTGTTAATTTTCTATAGAAGAGAAATATAGCTGCACAAATCAAAATAAAGGGTTGCTAGGTATGCAACAGAGTGGATTAGAAACAAAAATTGACAAACGTAATAGGTCTGGGTTTCACGTAAAATTGTTTTTTGCATGAGTGAGTTTACGTGTGTGTCTGGAAGTGTGGAAGAGTGAAAGTACAAAAAGGTGTGGGTGAATGATAAAGTTTAAGGGTGGATGTGTGTGACTGTTTGACATGGCATCATTGGTGTGGTTTTCCTCCTACCTTTTTGCCTTAAACCCTCCTGTTTTTCTGACTTCATTTTTGAGGGCCTTGGGACTCTGCACACTTTACCACTACTAACCAGTGCCTTGGCTGTCTCCTTAAACATGGTAGAATTGTCCCTGGACAGCCCAGAGGGCATGGTGCGGCATATTTAAAAGACATGTACTTTGAAGTTTTACATGTCTTGGTAGTGGAAAACTCAAATTCATTTATCCTTACTCCAAGCCTGATCTCTCCTGTAGTAGAACATTGGAGTTATCATTCTACATTGAATATGCTATAGCCTCCAAAAAGGAATAGGAAGCCAGTTCATAACAGCTGCATTTGTAAATCCAGCTTTATCTTAAGAGTATATTTCATTTAAATTTTGAAAATGAAACTTTTAGAAAGTTGGATTGTTCTTCCTTATACATTTATTATGGGCAGCCTGTCGCTGGGTCACATTACATCATGTAGCTAAGAGTTGGGTTTTGTGTATTCCACCTGACAGCCACACACAATAGAGAGCTTAGGTGTGCCTGGATGGGCCATCACTGGGAGGATAAAGCGGGGCACAGCCCAACTTACACTTGAATAGACTGTGCCCTGTTTAGCCTGGAACCAGGGCAGGGGAGGCAGGAAACATGTGCACGTCAAAGGGAAAATTCTAGAATCTCCTCTCACTTCATAAGAGAGGCACCTGGTATAAATATTGGACCTCTGACAGCAACTCTTCAGTACGTGTCTGGACCTGTGGAGATTCTGCAAGGAAGGAGGACTGCGTGCTGCTGAAAGGACTGCCACCCTGCTGACCTACTGCCTTGCTGGGCTGCTGCCATGCTGGATTGCTGCCCTCCTGCCTTAGTCTGAGGGATTCAATGTGCACCGAAACCTAGGACTCCCAGATTGACTGCAAGCCTCCTTTTCAAACCACAGGGGCATAACAGGCTCCCAACCAGATCCAGCTGAAACTAGTCCCAGACCCTGAAATGGTGCACCTCCGGTTCAGAACCCATGGTGTGGCCTCAGAGGCTGAATTAAATATTTTTGTTTTTTTCACTACCATGAAGGGGCCCATTGATGTGGGAACCTTGTTACTCACACAGTCCACCAACGTGAAGTTCCATCAGCAAGACCCTTTGCATTACAACATCCGTCACTCATGAGCAGTGCCACTACAATGCTCTGGCCTGACCATTCAGTTCGACAACAGAATCTTTGTGCTACATTGACGATGGCATGCGACACCTCCCTGATCCTCATGGCCCCCTCCACCCCTAACAATGGTTTTTCCCGGTCTGAGAAGGAAACTTTTCAGCTGGACTAACCTAGTCCCTTTATTCAAACTCTGCTCTGTATATTTCACAAAATATAGTTGGAAGTGCCTTCAATAGATCCTTTTCCCAGCGTACCCTGATGGAGCAGGTAATTCTACCTTATTATGTTTAAAATGTTGTTCTCCTGGTATTTCTGGCAAAAGCCTGGAGTTTATGTATATATTTAGCTCTCTTTTCTGGGAGAATCTATAGCATAACGGTGCCATCAGAAAACTAAGCTATTATGTTGCCAGATATTCACTTTGCTTCATTCATGGTTACCTTTAGTATCCGTCGTAATCATGCTAATCCAGATCTGAGGTTCTTTGTGGTGCAAGCTTGCTTTGTGAATGTAATCATACCACTGAGCCACCCCTCTCATCTGCTTTTGGGCAGATTTACAACTGAATAGGACACGGTTGATAAGAACCTATTTCCACTCAACAGCTATTAACTTGCCTGTTATATCATGCTTTTCCACTTATCAGCACGTGCGCAGTGGAGCCAAATAATACCGCTCAGAATGTAAGGCTTAATCTGGGGAATGAGGGACAGAGCATGTGGGAATACTGGGGTTCATTGGAGATGGTTCCCAACCAGATGACTAGTAAGAGAGTAATTAGAATGGAGTCAGCAAGGTGTGTGCATAGTGGCAGATGGAGAGTGGAATCCATCTTTTCCTGCTTCTTAAATTTTACTGCACTCATTCCTGTTGGGTATGATGGACTTTGCAATGTTGCTCACAAGTACTTACCTTTAACATGCCAGAGATGTTGGTGCAGGTAAATGTGGTGTCAAGCATGATGAGCACCTTTGACCGAAATGTTAAATCTCAGACAAAGGCCTTTGAATCTTAGTGATGTTACAAAACAAGCAGATTATATATCCTTTTCAAAATTAACCATTTGTTTCATAAATGTTCATGTGGGACAGTTCATGTAATCTGGCAGATTCGTACTCCTTTGTTGTCTTTGAAGCTAGAATCATATTTTAAGTGTAGCTCATACATATGCAAAGAACTACTAATTCAGATCCATCGAATTCTAGTTTGCCAGGTGTACCCATAGACGAATCTCTGAAAGAGAATTTGGCCCTTCAGAATTCTGTGTTTATTAAGTCCGGTTTGATTTCCCAAGAAGGTTGTCTGGGTCCAACAAATGAAAAAATCACATTTGATATGCTCCAATAGAACTTAACTTCTTCATTAGTGTTCACCTCAGATTTAATGTACTTTATTGATTTTATTTATTGATTTTATTTTTTGCCTTCATAATTACAAATTGGGAAAGCGTCTAGTGACGGCTGGACATCAGGAATACAGGTTACATCTCTTTGGAAACCTCCGCCTCTTTACCTGTTGTACATAAAAAACATGTATTCATTTTTAAAAAAAAAAAAAAAACTTTTTTTATTTTTTATTTACTTTTTAAGAAGCCCTTGAATAAATATTTTGTGGGACATCCTGTAAACGTTTTTCAGTGAAATGTACATCTTTCGCTAGCTTAAAACAAATGAATATATTGTGCTTTTGTTGACGGAATGCAAAGTCTTGACCTCATAACAAGGAAAATGATTGGACGTGGTCTCTGGTGGAATCTTAAAAAAACAACAAACTCCGATGGGGCTCTTATCTGATAAGGCCTGGGCACTGTGCATTTGCACAAATGTTTTTTCTTATGGAACTTTGTTGGAAATGCGTCGTTTCTATTGTTTGTTTTGTAATTGTGGTGTTTCTTTAGAGAAATAAGATCTGTGTACTTTCAAACGCTCCCTTACTACTTGCTCTTTTGCTATCAAATACTTTGCAAGGGAAATGAGCTGCTGAGACTTGCTTATGAGGTTAATTTGTGTGAGCCCTATTATATGCCAATTAAATATAACATGGAAAATCTGCGCATATTTTCTTCATTTGAAAAGTGGTCTGTTTTTTTTTTGTTTTTTTTCCTTTTTTTTTTTTTTGTAAAGGTCCACTCGTGTGCATCTTGGCCTGAGGCTCATCCCCTGGCTGGTGGCCTGGTTCGCATCAGGTTTTTCTTAGTGATGTTCTGAATGTGCTGAAAGCTTTTTGAAGATCTAATGAACACTGAGGCAAGGTGACAACAAATTACTCTGTAGGTCGGATATAGCCCTACAATAGGAGAAGGACATTGTCAGGTCAATTGTAGTCTCAGATGGGCCTTTTGTTAGCTATTTCTATTGATGCAAGTGTTGCTTTCGGCCAAGAAGTGACAGAAAATAAGTGTATCACGAAAATACCGTTGTGTATTTATACTCGGGTAACATGTTGCTGATATGGACCTTGCAACGTAGATAAACATCTTTTGCTAAAAACAATCTTATAATCTGACACACCTCTCCAAGAAAATGATCCCATACCTTCACAGCAGATGTATTTGTGGTCTCCTAGCACTATGTCTTCTAGTGCCACTATGATACAAAGATTTTGGGGAAGTTTGCTACACTTCAGGGCTGTCTTAGAACTCCTTTTCTTCATCTTGAAGCATAAATTTTAAAAAAATGATAAACTCATGAAGACTCCTCTTTTCTGGCATGTCCCTAGCCTCACAATAATTGTGACACTGGTAATTCTATGCTTTCATTCTTCAAGTCCTACCTGGGTTCAGTCGAAACTCGAAAAAGCCTCCAGTTGCCATAGAGCTATGAAAAACAATTAATAAAAATGAAAGGTGATTTGCGATTGTCGACATGAACAATAAATTGAAAAGTTTTTGGAAAACATCCGTTCCAAAACTTTGGACTCTCCACGTGCCCTCTTCCTTACATTCTGCTGTATGTCTAATATTGTCCATGAAGATAATTACACCCGTGCTAATTTTCAACAGTTAAACCTTTCAAAAAGTCAGGTTTAAATGACAGGTAGACTTTTCCCACACTGAAATCTATGTTTGTGGTCAAAGTATTCAAGGGTTCATTTTCTCTCTCTCTCTTTTTGAAGAACCTGAAAATGATTCTAGTTTTTTTTGATCGGACCCTCTCTATAAATCAAGACATCTGTCGTTACTAAAGGCATTTGCTTCACTGGTGTTCATTGGAAGGATTTTCCATTAAGCAGTTTTCTGCATGAGTAAGCCGTGAAATAACGGAGTAGTGGTTCATTGTGAATGCACTATACTCATTTTACCTGTTTTTTACTGAAAATTGCATTACAAATTTAAAGAGATTTTAGAGTTGTGTGCTTAATCTTCAGATAAAATGTTGTGGTTGTGACCACATTATCTCAATGCTGTTGTTGTTTAACCAGGGCACAACGTGTAGCAATGAGTCACATGTACATTATTCATAGGACCTCTTTAAAGTAGATATCATTTTCATGTGGTACAATTTGGTAGCCTATCTGCCAGAGGTGCCTGCAGTTAAAGATATATGGACTTAAAAAATCTGAGACTAATTTGAAGGCCTTCTCTGTTGTTCCCACACATAAAAAATTGAGATCTGGGTAATTCACTCCCCACCCAAAATCCCCCAATGATTCAAGATATACTTGTGTACCAGAGCCAATTTAGGGCCTGGTTGCTCCATATATATTGTGTTCTAGCAATGTTTGTATGGTTCTGCTTAGATATAATTTCTAGCAAATATTACTTTGTTCCAGTTGCCATAACATACCACACCGCAGCATACTGTAACACACTGTGCCATATCACACCACAACGTAACATAAGTCTGTTCTCTAACATGTCCCTGGTAATATGCCACACTTAAAAGTACTGATTGAACTCATGGGCACTTGTTGGTTCAGCAGAAGAAAAGCTTTCGAGCACCTTTTGCGTCTTTACAGTAGAGCCTTTCTTTGCCAACTAATGGCTATAATAATTAGTGCCATTCTTCATCCGGTAATTGCACCAGTTGCCGGTGTCAAACACAGCATTAAAGAGGGGGTGTATCCCCCTTCGTTTTTTTTCAGGTTTAACTGAACTGCTAAATTCAGAGAAAAAACTGCCAATCCCGAAGGACAAGGCAACGTTGTGACTACTGCGGGGAACAAATCAAGAGTGTCTCTACTTTTCTTAACCTACTCCAGATTAGGAACAGAAGGCGTGACGATAGGGGGCGCGAACGTCTTGCAGTGACCGAGCAGGTAACTCGGCAACACCCTTGACGGAGACAAATATTTTAGGAGGTAAAGTGTCGGGCTTGAGTTCTACGAAATCGGATGTCTTGAGACCATTAATTCGTAAACGTTCCACACTTGTCTTCGGCCATTACTACTAGTGACAGAGAGACAGACATTGAGAAACCTAACGGCAATATTAGTTGAGTCTGACCTCTCATCACTTCAGTTGCAACGTAAATAGCCCTGAAAAAGTACTGCTGCTGGCCTTGAACGTGAATCCAATTTCTATTAAACAAAGGTGTAATCTGACGGTTTTATTAAAAATGAACAGTTAAACACGTAACATTAGAAATATTGTTTTCGCAGGAACGAAGAAGGGACGGCCACTACGACAGTTTCAGAAGAACTTGATTTCCGGAGACCGTGCAATTCATCATCTGAGACTGCACCCCGAGTGCAACAATTAATTGGCGTGTCTGAATAAAAACATTTGAGAGGAAGTCTGGAAGCTGTGTTGGAATTCAGCACATTGATGTAAAATCCATATGAGCTTGAGTAGTAAGCTACTTCAAGCCGGGGCTATTTTTGCTAACGGAGTTTTGTTGTAACAGATCTATTTTGCAACTGTTAATGGCTGCCCAGGTTTGACTGGCGTTACCTGAGCCTCGCCTTCCGAGTATCCATTTCTGAATCTAAATCCGCTTTCAGGAATAAGGATACATTCATGATCTCGTGGTGACCTGGGGCTGTTGAGCAGTAAAATATATTAAATGTACTTGTTCGGGCGTGATTCACGTACAGGGCCATGTTGACGTACTGCTAAAAATGTAAACAACAAAATATATCTTGGGCGGTCTGTGATCCTGTTTGGAGGATGATTTGTCCCTGACACATAATCAACAAAGTCCGTGCTTTTTATCATTTTCCAACACCAAGGTGATGAATTACCACCACAGGGGATCGCGTGTAAAGCTGGCCAGGTTCCCATAAATTCAGTTTGAAGATCGTGTTCAGGCCGACTTCTCAGAACAAGACAACTAGAAAGTCAAGGACGAGTGCCAGGAAGGATGAAAATACCACGAAGGAAATAATCGGAAATGCAGAGCGCATCTCAAATATACTTTCGCTAGGGTCAGACTGGACTATAGGGCAATCAGGCAGTGCCTGAAGTGCTGGCTTGACAGCTCTGTGTATTGACCGATTTTGGATCTGTGTAGCCTGGTGGGCCGATTTTTACTGGTGCTTTCCCTGCTATTACCACAAAACTTGTCATTAGCAAGCTCAAATCCATGCAGTCTTCCATGCCTTGCAAAACATTTACAACAGGGGGGGGGCTTAAAACATTTTTTGCAATCAAGATCACTAATTGGGGGACATTTGTATTTTGGTGCTGGAGCCTATTTTCTGTCCAGTCTCACCCTGGCTTTCGTCCGCTTTCTGGGCCTTTTTAGGTAATGTTTTCTTGCACAAGGCCTATAAGAAGAGTGAAAGTAATTGTGCTAAAAATGCCCCGCTGTTTTGCAGGGTTGTATGAAAAGCACAAAATGATGAGTGGAATGGAAGAGATGCCACATGAGTTTACCTTTTAAGATATCCCAGCTCCTCAAACGCTCTTTGAATTTGTAAGAAGACAAGTGTTCGAAATGGGGTCTCTCGGTGACAGTGGTTTGTACCCTGTCCAAGTAGGGACCAACACTCTAGTCGGGTAAGAGTGCCACACAGCTACGATAACCCCTGCTCAGCCCCTTGGCATGAGCAATCAGACTTATCGCAGGCAATATGTAAAGTATTTGTACACGCACACGCACCCAGTAACACAGTGAAAACACCACAAAAGTAATTTACACCAGTTAGGAATAATGGCCAATATTTATCTGAGTAAAACAAGACCAAAACAACAAAAATTCAACATACACAGGCAAGGATGTGAGTTCACAAAGATAACATTTTAGTATAGCTCTTAGAAACACAATAGCTCCAACTGGGCCTATCACGACACCTTGATGGAGTCGTTCCCAACAATCCAATGCCATTCACAAGGAAGTGCGGGCTGGTCATGGAGTCGCACAGACCCCAGGTATAATACCTTGAAAAACGATGAGGAAACTGATGTTGCACGGAGTTTAGGTGTCGCTGGAGTGGGGGTGGCATCGGTTCCTTAGAGCTACAGGGGAGGTGAGGTGTCAGTTCCTTACTTATTGGCAAGGGAGGTGAGGCATCTGTTTCTTAGTTTGCATGTGAGGTGATGCGGCATCAGTGGTGAAGTGTCAATTCCTTAAGACAAGGCGGGGTAGACAAATCCATCAGGTAACGATGCGAGGCATTGGCTTTGCGGTGTCATGATCATACTTTGGGGCCACAGGTGCTGCAGTGAAGTCAGAGTTGGGTATCATGGATGGTTACACAGCACTTTGGACTTCAGAGGCAGTGCAGCAGCGTTGGTCGCAGTCGTTGCACTCCATGGGGACCATAGATCTGATGCAGGCAGCGGTGCGGAGTTAGACAGCTGGGCTGGTTCCATAGTCCTGCTTGAGTTGATGTGCTTGAATTCTGGATTTGGCACCCATTGGCGAGACCGGACTCATAACAAAAGAGCCCAGGTGCTGGCAGGTAAAGTCTTTGTCACTGATAATTCTTAGCAGGAGGCAAGCTATGTCCAAGCCCTTGGAGAACCTTTGGAAGCAGGATGTAGAAAGCAAAGTTCAGTCCTTTCACTCCCAGGATAGAAGCAGCAGGTCAGCACAGCAAAGCAACAGGCAGAGTGGCAGCACCCCCCCGCCTACCTCCCACCCCCATCAGCATCCAGCTTTTCTTTCTGGCAGAATATCCTCATTCCAGAAGGTTTATAACTATGTGGGGTCAGAGGTCCAGTACCTATACTCCATTCTGTCTTTAAAGTAGGCAAACTTCAAAGAGAAGTCTTTGTAGTGCACAAGACCCAGCCTTTCCTGACCCCAAGCACACTCAAGTGGGTTGGAGACTGCTTTCTGTGTGGACAGGCACAACCCTATTCAGGTGCAAGTGTCAGCTCCTCCCACCAGTCCAGCTCAGGAAGACCTATCAGTCTCATGATGGCCCATCGGGATATGCATGACACACCTCAGCTCCTTTTGTGTGATTGTCTAGAGTGAATACACAAACAGCCCAACTGTCAGTCTGTCTCAGATGTGTATTCCACAGACCGGCAGAAGCACAGAACGGTTGAGCAAGAAAATGCCCACTTTCTATAAGTGGCATTTTTAAACTTACAATTAAAAAATCCAACTTCTCCAAAAAATGTATTTTTAAATTGTGAGTTCAGAGACCCCAAACGTCATGTCTCTTTCTGCTCCCAAATTGAAATTACACTTCAAAGACATATTTCAAGGCAATCCCCATGTTACCTTATGAGAGAGAGAGTCCTTGCAATATTGAAAACTAAAGGTAGCAGTATTTCAATATCAGGACATGTAAAACACACCAGTACCTGTTCTACCTTTTAAGCACACTTCACCTTACCCAGGGGGCTGCCTTGTGCCTACCTTAGGAGTGACTTGTATGTAGTGAAAGGGAAGGTTTAGGCCTGGCAAGTGGGTATATTTGCTAGGTCGAAATGGCAGTTTAAAACTGCACACACAGAAACTGCAGTGGCAGGTCCAAGACATGTTTATAGGGCTACTAATGTGGGTGGCACAGTTGGTGCTACAGGCCCACTAGTAGCATTTGATTTACAGGCTCTGGGCACCCACGGTGCACCATACTAGGGACTTAGTTGTAAATCACATATACCAATCGTGGATAAACGAATCACCAATACATTTTAGACCATGAACACTTGCACGTTAGCACTGGTTAGCAGTGGTAAAGCGCCCAGAGTCCTAAAGACAAAAAAAACAGTTGAGGAAAAAAACAGGAGGAAGAAGGCAATACATTTGGGGATAACCCTGCAAAAAGTGCCAGGTCCAATAATGAGTGTAAGCATTGGGTTGCTGGTTGAAGGGATGAAACCCTTCTCAAGCAGCTACCACGAGTCTTCTCAGGGTGAAGTCACTAGCAAACCCTAAACTAACTTTTTCTCAACCCTAGAGTAGCTTGGACAGAGCAGTCCAGCTTAGCTCTGAGGCAATGCACAAAGTATTTTTGCAATACTTCAAACAGTAACACAGTGAAAACACACCCCAAAAGGGGCCCACCCCAGTTTAGAAAATTAGACCACAATTAAATAATTAAAACAAGACCAAAATGGCAAAAATCCAATCAGTAGAACTGAAAATTTGATTTATTTTAAGAATTTAGTAAAAAAAAAAAAATGCCAGCTCGGGATATCTGATCACACCGGACAGGGGCAAAGTCACACTTTCAGGATGACCGCTATGGAGCGTGGGTCAGATATAGTGACCAGGTTAGGCCTGCTGAAGTGTACCTTCTCAAATCAGGCCATGCATCCATTCATGCTGCAGATGGGCACGAGCAGCAGGGAGTGCATTGCAGGAGGCTATTGGCGTAGCACAAAGAGCCAGCCAGTATCGTGGGCAGGTGTTGCTGGAGCCTTGAGTTGGCAGTCTCTATGAGTGGTCTATGCTGTGGTGCAAAGTTGGTGGACGGAACATCATGCTGAACCATGTTGAGAGCGGTGAGTTTTCAGTGAGAACAGGCCTGTTCGCGGTTGCAAAGAATCCAAAAGCTTTATTTCTCTCCTTTGGTCCACACTAGCCCTTGGAGTCACTCTTGTGTCCTAAGTTTCAGGGTGAAGTTGCAGGTTCTGTCTCTCCTCACTAAGGCACGAGGACAGCAGGCAGCAAGTCAGCACAGCAGGGTAGCAGTTCCTTTGGAGCAGCATTGCAGCAGAATGGAAGTCCTCGTAACACCACAGTAGCCCTTCTTCCTGGCAGAGTATCCACAAGTCCAGAAGTGTGCTGAAGTGGTGGTGTCTGAGGTCTAGTATTTATACCAGAGTTGTGCCTCTGGAGTGAGGGAGAATGGTCTAGAGGATTCCCTTTAAAGTCCCCATGCATCTTGCCTCCCCTGTCCTGGCTCCAGACTAACTACAGGGTTTAGGCAGTCCTTTGTGTGGAGGCAGAACACAGCCTATTCAAGTGTAAGTGGGGCTGTGCCCAGCTCTTCCCTCCAATCTTGCCAGTGATGGACCACGAGGCACACATAGGCTCCCAAGTGTGTGGGGCTGGCTAGTCAGAATATAGAAAGGCCAACTGTCATCTTCACCCAGTCATATGACCAGAGACGGGCTACAGGCATGAAATGGCTAAGTCAGGAAAACACCAACTTCTGAACAGTGGCATTTTCAAAATTGTAATTTAAAATTTGACTTCAACATGAGTTAGGATTTTAAATTAGAATTCTACAGACACCAAACATGAACTCATTTCCTAGTCCCAGTTGGAAATTACACATATTTAAATGTAATAAGGTAACTCCAATGTTATCCTATGGTAAAGGCAGACCTTGCAGTAGTGAAAACACATTTAAGAGTTTTTCTCTAACCGGATTTGTAAAACGTCAAAGCACATGTCCTACTTTTTTAAATACATTGCACCTTTCCCACTGGGCTGTTCAGGGCCTACCTCAGGGGTGACCTATATGTATTAAAAAGTAAGGTTTGGAACTGGCAAAAGATTAAAGAAGCACACAACAAGATGGGAAACATGGAAGGATAACTACCAGAAGGCACTGACATTTTATTTGCTTGTATTTTGCTTTGCTGCACTTCATGAGATACTGAGCTTTTGATGTGCCCACAACACAAAACTGATTGCACAACAAATCTTATGTGATGTTTTCCTTTCATTGTGGAAAGCAAACTTCACAGCATGAAATCAGTAATATATCTCTGTTAGCCAGGTTTGCAGTGCAGTTGGTTCTCATCTCAAGTGCATTTCATTATTTAAAAGACATCTGTGGTATCCTGGGCATTCACTTGCAGCCTGAGAATTTACATCACAGCTCCCCCTAAAGTTTTAGAACCTCTTCGGGTTACCAAGTGTTCAGAATGTGTATGTTTAATTGTTAGGAGTTAGAGATTCAGTATGAGCTGGATGCTACTGATGGATGAGGCTTGTATATGTGTTGCTCTTAGTAAACTTCTGTGGACAAACTTTATTTGTAAAGAGAACTACTTTTACAATGTCTTTCAGCAAAACCATTATAAATCTATTTTTAATTATTATAATAATTATAAATTAGAATTTTGTGTCCAAGGGTGGCCCCCTCACTGGCCAGATATTTTTGGCACCTTCACTCGAAGATGTCTGAGTTCACAGTTAACCACTTTCTGGTGCTCCAGCGGAGCAAGGCTGCAGACTAGCCGAAGAGGGCTCCACCATGCCTGATACCTTCTCCACAAGGTCCTGTTCAATCATACTTCTGTCTGTGGTAAAGCTCTGAGTGGGAAAAACACAAATCCTCAGCATAGTGGCAACATACCTTGAACAGATTGGCTTGGCAGATGTACAAAATTTAAGTATTAGTTGAGTGCAGTGAGAACCCACCTCAGATAATATCCACAGTCCGTGTCCGTGAGAACCACTAAAGTCGCTAAATAAACCTGTTCTTAACTCTATGGTATCTTATCATAAAAGCAGCCAGGCTTACCTTGGAGACAATCTGTATAGTATTTATGCAGCACTTACAGTAATAAAGTGCAAGCGGAATGCAAGGAAATTCTAAACCAATTTAGAAAAAGTTATTAGTAATAAATAAAATGACACCAAAACAACAATCAAATAAGTAAACATGCAGATATTGTTTTTTTTAAGGTTTTAATAAAAAATGGCACCAACAAGCACAACACGCCAATCATGGTTATTTGATTGCAGTAGACTGGGTTGAAGTCTAAAGTTAAGGTTGACTGTGATGGGCCAAATACATCTAAAGTTTTGCAAGCCATCTTCTAAGCAGCTGGATCAATGGGTGAACTACCCTCCAAGGTGCTCAGGCAATAGTCAGCCATAAATTGAGATTTCTGCAGGTTGGCATACTTTTTATTTTTTGCACAGGAGATGCGACATACTCCATTGCGTGGTTGGGCCAGTGTGATAAAACTGTCAACCCACTGATTTGAAGACCTACCCCCAAAAGAGTGTTAGTGTTAGAAATGGGGTTTCGGGTTAGGTAGTGTATGGACCTAAGCCAGGCAGAACCCACCCACTCTGGTCAGGGCAAGGGAGGCACATGCCCAAGATAACCCCTGCTCACCCCCTTGGTAGCTTGGGACGAGCAATCAGGCCTATACCAGAGACAATGTGTAAAGCATTTCCACAACAAACACAACACACGCACAATCCCAACCACAAAGGAAACACAACACCAAGTTATATCTGAGTAAACTGTATTGAACACAACATCATTAGACCAAACCCGACATGTCAGTAATACCCTGCTACCTAAGCAGTTGTCGGAACGTTACACAGTACTGTTACCCTGCAGAAATCAGCAGTAGTCACACACAGGTTACTTATTAGTCTGCAACATAAGCAGTAGTCAGGAAAACATTACTACAGAAATGCACTTGTCATAAAAAAAAACCCTAAATGCCCATACCAGGAACATTAGAAAACGTATGGCAAGTCATAAATACATATCAGCACATCATGCCCATAAAAGGAACATCAGCAAAGATATGGCACATTATAAGAGAAAACAGGTTAACATAGCAGTCCATACAGGTACTTCTAGTACCACAAAGTAAGCAGGGGGCCCCAAGCACTCCTCTGTGCCAAACTAGGGCTGCTCTGGTGATTTGGGAGGAACAGCATGCACCTACTCTGTTTTTATATAGGGGCCCCTCCTGGGGACCCATGATTATTGTGGCCTCCCCACCCAGACCACAAAGGGCCCTCCAGTGTGGGGGGGCGAAAGCCAAAACCCAAAAGAGGGGCAACAGAGGGTACTGTGCAGTGCCGGAGTCCTCCAGTGAGGCTTCCGCCCCGCCCGCGATCTCCAAAGATGTGATAAGGGGCCCAGTGGGGTAAGGAGCCTCTGATGAGGCTTCCTTCACTGCCTGTCCCCCTGAAACAAATGAGGGACCTGGTGGGGCGGGGGAGCCTCCAATGACGCTTCCTTCCCCGCCCGTCCTTGCACAGTTGAGTTGCCTGCACCGATCTGGTGCGTAAGTTGACTGCAGCCTGCCGGACCTGAAGTACTGGGTTTTTCAGAACCCAGTGGTGCCAGGGAACACACCCTAAGACTTCGAGTCCTTCCTGTTTCAGACTACAGAAACACAGAGTCTTCTTGGTGAAGTCAAAGATCTTGTTTATTGGCTGCAGCCAGTAACAGGTATCCTAGAAGTACAACACAGTGTATATTCTCAGGAGACTGCTCTCCTTGCAAAGCTAACCTTCTCTTTTTATACAAAATATTATGCTTTAGGCAAACATCCCTTATTTTACAGTTGACCATTCACATATTTTCACTACAAAGAAATAGCAGGGTTATGATGACAAGCCCATATTTCAGTTTGTCCAGCCCTCAATCAATTACCCGGCAAGGCTCAGTACTTTCATCAGATATCGACAGACCCCCAATATAAACAGGCACCTCCTCCTTGTAAAGCAAGTCATAAAGAAAGAAACAGGGACAGGTGCGTGTAATCTTAGGAATGGTTTGTGTGTGATGAAAGGTTTTATGATGTGTTGTGCCTTGATACTAATCTCATTCGGCCACTGGGAAAGAAACTGGCCGAACAGGTTTGGCTTCAGGCAGTGGAGTCAGCTTGCCCAGGTCACAGAGGAGTCAGCAAAGATGTACGTGTCCTTCAGACTCATTTTCGGCATTAGTCATTGGCCTATGTGAGGGCAATCACAAAATGGCTGTCGTTTAAATGGAACCCGAGGGTTCAGGACAGAAACTCTGATATTCGGGTGATTTCGTCACCCGAATATGAATACAATGCTTGTGCATACTATTCTAATCATTCTCGGTCTGCTGATACCAAAATCGTTGTGATACGACGATGTTTATAACACGGGTCCAGAATTTTCAGTACCACAGACCGCAGTGGTGATCTGGCAGTAATTGGGGGGGCCTTTGGTGCCCCGGGGGCACTCTTCAGAACACGCTTCAACCCAGGGGCACCATTAGGAACGTGCTTGCACCAATCTTCATTTAGCAGTACCCTGGGGGCACAGGACGCTGCAGATTGTTGATGAGCTCAGGTTTCTGGAACACTTGGGTTGTGGCAATGATTTTGGTAGCCACACGACAACGCGTTCTCATAGCATTAGTACTATCGCAACAGAGTGCCCAGTCAGGCGCTATAGTCACCAGAAAAGTGCTCACAAGGCACATTGGGTAATTCCAGTACAGCGCTCCCCAAGCGCTAAGCTTGCACCAAAAAGAAAGCTAGAACAGCGTTCCCCACACACTGCAAGCAGGCCGTTGCAAGGGTCCAGGGCCACAGCCCTTGAGGGACACAACAAATGGAGCACAGGGTGTCAGGGCTCAGCAGCAGGTCAGCACAAGATGGATGCAGGCAGTTGGCAGTTCCTCCTAGTGACCCAGCAGGTCACAGGTCAGCACAGCAGCAGCAGCAGTACAAGGTGGTTCCTGGCGAATTCCTCCAGCAGAATTCTGTGTCCAGTTACCAGTAAGTTCAAAGTGTTTCCAAGGTGTTCCAAATTGTGTGAAAAAACCCTGTGCTTATACTTAGTTTTGCAATGGATCAACAGAGAAGGGGAGAGGAGGTTCCAACCAGTTATAACTGGTTCTGGAAGTGACCCCTCGCTCCTCCACCACAGGCTCCAAACATCAGTTGGGGGTAAATGATCCTTTTGTGTAAGGCCACCTTAGGGGTGACTTACATGTAGTAAAAGTGAGTTCTGGGCACGGTAAGTACATTTTGGTGCCAGGTCCCTGTGGCAGCAAACTGTGCACACAGGCCCTGTGCTAGCAGGCCTGAGACAGGTTTGAGAGGCTACTTCAGTGGATGGCGCAAGCAGTGCTACAGGCCCACTAGTAGCATTTAATTTACAGGCCCTGGGTTTAGGGATACCACTGTACAAGGGACTTACAGGTAAATTAAGTATGCCAGTTAGGTGTAAGCCAATCATACCAAGTTTAGTAAGTAGAACACCTGCACTTTAGCAAGGATCAGCAGTGGTAAAAGGCTCAGAGTACCTGAGCTACCAGCAAGAGCTCAGGAAACAATAGGAAGAAGGAGGCAAAAAGTCTAGGGATGAACCCGCAAAAAGGTCCAGGTCCAACATTTATGATATTTTGGCATAGATGGTGGTGGATCTAACACTGTGAAACATAAACCTGCTGACCTTTAAATTAAACGGTGACAAGAAAGGTGGACAGCTGTCAGTCTTTGACATCTGACCTCCTCATGATCTACCTCCAATTTAATCCATTAGCTTTAAATATAACACCGTATTGATATTTGCAGGACTAGAAAGAAAATTCAGGGTTAATTATTTTAGAGTGTACAAACTTCACTTTTATGGGGTCACTGCGTTCCTGAAACTAACTGATAGGAGTCAATTTTGCTCACAAAGCCAAACCTACTAAAATTAAGATCATAGCTTATTTGTTAGAATTGAAATGGAAGTTATTAGCTATAACTGTCCCATGCATGAAGAAAGAAACCACATTATTATTACCATGCATAAGTCTGTTCCTGACAATGACTCCCAAGGAAATTCGCTAACATACATTGGAAATCTCAGCCACTGCTCCATTCACAATGTGTATTAAGAGTGCTTTAGAAAAGTAGCAGTGTTAAAGATCTTGTAAAAATTATTTCTGAAAAAGAATTTAAAAATGCACATTGTAGTCTTCGTGTTTTTTTGCAGCTCTCCTTAGTTTACCAAAGGGTGACTGCATCAGAGCAGCCAGCTAAAACTTAATTTTGATATTAATGTGTCTATTGGCCTGTGGTCCCATTATGTACTTCTACACGGCCTGCTCAAGCACAAGGCGGGTTGATGCAGTGGAAAAAAATAAAATCGCTTGGCTGGAAAAAGAAGCAACCTATTTGTAGGCGGGGTTATTATGTGTCTGCATCTTACTAGCAGTTTAGCAACATTAATTAACCCTCGCCTCTGACTAAGTCAGGCCACACTCACTTTAACAGTGTATGGAGCTTGAATAAATCGAGGATACGTGTAAGCAAAAAACATTTTGGGGCGGTCACACGTGACTGTTTTCATCACAACACAAAGTAAATAATGAAAAATAATAAGTAAGTAGTTAGATGTCCGTGAACTTATCTAAGTTGTTGGAAATCAATATTACGTACATTTGTCAGAAACCTTGATGTTAGTCAAAAATTTGAATATTCTTTTATCCGAGAATATCTCCTCGGCCGTTGCTAGGACTCAGGACATTGTGGATGCATACTTTACAGCTATTACTCTGGAGGTTGAAGAGTGGAAGGAAAAAACTGAAGTCCACTTGATCTTATTTTTCCAACAAATAATGCCAATTCCCGTTTGTAATATTGAAAACAGTACTTAGGCCCATATTTATACTTTTTTTGCGCTGCATTTGCATCATTTTGTGACGCAAAAGTGGTGCAAATTTGCGGCGCTAAAAAAGTATAAATATGGGCCTTAGGTTTTATTTCATAATTCTGTTGCTGATGCATACTGGATTGTTGAAGGCAAATTGGCTTAGATTAATACTGTGCTGTTTATTTATTTATTTAGAAATTTTTCAGCCACGTTTAATAGTAATATTTCAGAGTGTGGTAAATGATAGCTTTAATTGTCATTAGAAATCGTTGATTTTGTTAAATATTTTGTTGCCATATTTGTTAGCAGCAAATCACAAAGAGTTGGTGCTTCATGATTTAACTTCAATATTGACAACAACCAGTCCAGGATATGCTTGTACTACGTTGCCTTGCTGTACACCGTTGGTGTCCTTGCAGCTTCTCTTTGTAAACTTTATCATAGACGTGTTTGCATATGTTCAGTCCCCATAGCCTGTGTAAGAGTTAAGTTTCATTATTTTTATATGTCCTTGAATTTTTTTTTTTTTTTTTTAAAAGATTAATAGAGCTGACAGTGTCTTCTAGAAAAATTTAGACAAAGGATGTTAGAATAATTTCAATATAGCATCTTTACACCGGTCTTTTTCATAATGCTTTCCTCTGACATTCACATTTACTACTTTGTATTCAGTTGAAGAAATAAAAATCAACTGTGCTGTTTAGTCATAAAATGCCAGGCACTTTATCTGCTACTCTTGATGATTACACTTGGATGCCATAGAGATGTAAACCCCAACTTAAGAGTTTTGTGGGAGCTTCACTGTCGGGGATAATGATAATCGACAGGTGGCATTATAAACGCACACCGCGCTGGAGCGTTACTTATCTGTTAAACTATACAATTATTTAAAGAATCAGTTTTAGTTGTTCTCAGATCTTGTTCACATATTGCCTTGCATACAGTGCCACAAACTACACATATATGTGTACTGTCCTCCCCAGCCTAGGTACCCGCCAGTGAATATACCGCACATGCAGCTATGTATTAAACTTCTTTATTCGTCTGCCTGTAATCGCAAACTCAATGTACTAAAGCTGCATTTTCCTTCACCACATTATAACACTTATGTCACACCTCTATTGAGTCCTTCAGGAGCTAAAAGGGTTCAGTCACTCATACTCACATGACCCTACATCTCCCCCTCGATTTAAATTAAAAAATATATATATATGTATATTATTAGTATTATTTTTTACAAACAACTACACAATCGGCTCTTCGATAAACCTTGGTGCTGTGATTACGCATCCAGATCTTGTCTTAGGAAACTAGTAACCAGCAACAGGAGGGTCCATGATCTGCATTGGCACTGTAGGAGCAACAAGTGTCTGGGCTGTAACAGTTGTCCTTTCTGAACCATTCTCTATGTTGACATCAGTATCTGATGAGTGATTAGCCACATGTCTGAAATGTAAGTAATTTTGCGTAATGGATTTCCTAGGACATTTGGTAGTCACCCTGTATTGGGTACTACATAGAATGGCTCAGCTGCAAAAGGAGCTTCAGACTTATGTTTTCTTGGCTGATGGACGAGCGCTCGATCTCCTTTTGTGAAGACAATGGGGGTCATTCCAACCCTGGCGGTCGGTGTTAAAGCGGCGGCCAACCCGCCAACATGCAGGCGGTAAAAAAAATGGAATTCTGACCCTGGCGGGAACCGCCAACAGAGACCGCCACTTTAACACTCCGACCGCCACGGCGGGACAAACAAACAGCGCGGCAGTGACCGCCAACAGACAGGCGGGAGACAATGTACCGCCCACCCTATCACAACCCACCAATCTGCCACCTTTTCCGGAGCGGTAGCCCCGCCGATAAAAACACGGCGGAAACAGACATTGCGAACGGAAAACGCTCACCTCTACACACTCCACGAGGAATCTGGACAGCATGGAACCCGAACTACACATCCTACCAGCTATTGTCTTCCTGCTCCTCTACCAGGAGCACGAACGCCGCCGCAGAAGACAACGGTGAGTACTGCACCTACGACACAGGGGAGGGGGGAGGCAAAAAATTACGGGGACACACATACGCGACACACCCACCCTCACCCTCACCCACAACTACATACACAGCAATGCAGAGCAACAACTCAGAGTGACACCCCCAAACCCCCCGGAAGAATGCAAAGACACAAATAAATGATCCTGAATTTTGAAGTATATTGTACGGCTAAATAAAAAAATATATCAAACATCTCTAACTATATATACATATGTAAATTGTCCAGTCCAAATTGGGTATCAGCCATTGTTCGTGGGCCAATGGGCCTAAACACATGGGCAAAGCCTACACACGATACCCGGCTCCAATGGAGAGAACACTGCAGGGGCATCAGATAGCAAAACTACAGGCACCTCAGGGGGAAGGGAAGGGGGGGCACCTCAGCCAGATGAGTCCACGACGCCAGATCCACGAGGGGCCTCCATGGCCACTGTTCAATCCTGGGGAGTGCAAAGCCACAGTCTCTCAAGTCTCTACAGTGGGTGGATTGCCCACTGTGCCATCCTGGGGAGTGCAAAGCCACAGTCTCACAAGTCTCTACAGTGGGTGGATTGCCCACTGTTCAATCCTGGGGAGTGCAAAGCCACAGTCTCACAAGTCTCTACAGTGGGTGGGTTGCCCACTGTTCAATCCTGGGGAGTGCAAAGCCACAGTCTCACAAGTCTCTACAGTGGGTGGGTTGCCCACTGTGCCATCCTGGGGAGTGCAAAGCCACAGTCTCACAAGTGGATTACAGACTCGACTGGTTCTGGAGGAGACATGGTGCCCAGAGTGCTTCGTGCAGCCCTGCCCGACACAGTTGCGGGCCTGCCCCTTCTGCCAATGGGCCAGCGGTGCTTGAGATGGCGGTGCTCAGCGGAGCGGTGCTTGAGTTGAAGGGCCCAGCGGAGCAGTGCTTGAGATGAAGGGCCCAGTTCAGCGGTGCTTGAGATGAAGGGCACAGCGGAGCGGTGCTTGAGACGGCGGTACCCAGCGGAGCGGTGCTTGAGATGAGGGGCCCAGCGGAGCGGTGCTTGAGACGGCGGTGCCCAGCGGAGCGGTGCTTGAGATGAAGGGCCCAGTTCAGCGGTGCTTGAGATGAAGGGCCCAGTTTAGCGGTGCTTGAGATGAAGGGCCCAGTTTAGCGGTGCTTGAGATGAAGGGCCCAGTTTAGCGGTGCTTGAGATGAAGGGCCCAGCGGAGCGGTGCTTGAGATGAAGGGCCCAGCGGAGCGGTGCTTGAGATGAAGGGCCCAGCTCAGCGGTGCTTGAGATGAAGGGCCCAGTTCAGCGGTGCTTGAGATGAAGGGCCCAGTTCAGCGGTGCTTGAGTTGAAGGGCCCAGCGGAGCGGTGCTTGAGTTGAAGGGCCCAGCGGAGCGGTGCTTGAGACGGCGGTGCCCTGTTCAGCGGTTCTTGAGACGGTGGTGCCCTATTCAGCGGTTCTTGAGACGGTGGTGCCCTATTCAGCGGTTCTTGAGATGGCGGTGCCCTGTTCAGCGGTTCTTGAGATGGCGGTGCCCTGTTCAGCGGTTCTTGAGATGGCGGTGCCCTGTTCATCGGTTCTTGAGATGGCGGTGCCCTGTTCAGCGGTTCTTGACTTGAAGGGCCCAGCGGAGCGGTGCTTGAGATGGCAGTGCCCTTTTCAGCGGTTCTTGAGATGGCGGTGCCCTGTTCAGCGGTTCTTGAGATGGCAGTGCCCTGTTCAGCGGTTCTTGAGATGGCGGTGCCCTGTTCAGCGGTTCTTGAGATGGGGGTGCCCTGTTCAGCGGTTCTTGACTTGAAGGGTCCTGTTCAGCGGTTCTTGAGATGGGGGTGCCCTGTTCAGCGGTTCTTGAGACGGCGGTGCCCTGTTCAGCGGTTCTTGACTTGAAGGGCCCTGTTCAGCGGTTCTTGACTTGAAGGGCCCTGTTCAGCGGTTCTTGAGACGGTGGTGCCCTGTTCAGCGGTTCTTGAGACGGTGGTGCCCTGTTCAGCGGTTCTTGAGACGGTGGTGCCCTGTTCAGCGGTTCTTGAGATGGCGGTGCCCTGTTCAGCGGTTCCTGAGATGGCGGTGCCCTGTTCAGCGGTTCTTGACTTGAAGGGCCCTGTTCAGCGGTTCTTGAGATGGCGGTGCCCTGTTCAGCGGTTCTTGACTTGAAGGGCCCAGCGGAGCGGTGCTTGAGTTGAAGGGCCCAGCGGAGCAGTGCTTGAGTTGAAGGGCCCAGCGGAGCGGTGCTTGAGACGGCGGTGCCCTGTTCAGCGGTTCTTGACTTGAAGGGCCCTGTTCAGCGGTTCTTGACTTGAAGGGCCCTGTTCAGCGGTTCTTGAGACGGTGGTGCCCTGTTCAGCGGCTCTTGAGACGGTGGTGCCCTGTTCAGCGGCTCTTGAGACGGTGGTGCCCTGTTCAGCGGCTCTTGAGACGGTGGTGCCCTGTTCAGCGGCTCTTGAGACGGCGGTGCCCTGTTCAGCGGTTCTTGAGATGGCGGTGCTCTGTTCAGCGGTTCTTGACTTGAAGGGCCCTGTTCAGCGGTTCTTGAGATGGCGGTGCCCTGTTCAGCGGTTCTTGAATTGAAGGGCCCAGCGGAGCGGTGCTTGAGATGGCAGTGCCCTGTTCAGCGGTTCTTGACTTGAAGGGCCCTGTTCAGCGGTTCTTGAGATGGTGGTGCCCTGTTCAGCGGTTCTTGAGATGGGGGTGCCCTGTTCAGCGGTTCTTGACTTTAAGGGCCCTGTTCAGCGGTTCTTGAGATGGCGGTGCCCTGTTCAGCGGTTCTTGAGATGGCGGTGCCCTGTTCAGCGGTTCTTGACTTGAAGGGCCCTGTTCAGCGGTTCTTGAGATGGCGGTGCCCTGTTCAGCGGTTCTTGAGATGGCAGTGCCCTGTTCAGCGGTGCTTGCCTTGGCAGTCCTTGCCATGTTCAGCGTTGCTTGAGTTGGCGCTCCTTCATTGCCCAGCTGGGCTGTGGCTGGCGGGGCCCTCCTGGGCAGCTGGGCTGTGGCTGGTGGGGCCCTCCTGGGCAGCTGGGCTGTGGCTGGCGGGGCCCTCCTGGGCAGCTGGGCTGTGGCTGGCGGGGCCCTCCTGGGCAGCTGGGCTGGGGCTGGCGGGGCCCTCCTGGGCAGCTGGGCTGGGGCTGGCGGGGCCCTCCTGGGCAGCTTGGCTGGGGCTGGCGGGGCCCTCCTGGGCAGCTTGGCTGGGGCTGGCGGGGCCCTCCTGCGGCAGCTTGGCTGGGGCTGGCGGGGCCCTCCTGGGCAGCTTGGCTAGGGCCGGTGGGGCCCTCCTGGGCAGCTTGGTTGGGGCCGGTGGGGCCCTCCTGGGCAGCTTGGATGGGGCCGGCGGGGCCCTCCTGGGCAGCTTGGATGGGGCCGGCGGGGCCCTCCTGGGCAGCTTGGCTGGGGTCGGCGGGGCCCTCCTGGGCAGCTTGGCTGGGGCCCTCCTGGGCAGCTTGGCTGGGGCTGGCGGGGCCCTCCTGGGCAGCTTGGCTGGGGCTGGCGGGGCCCTCCTGGGCAGCTCGCCTGCTGCCGGACTTGTCGGGCGTGCTGCCCTTGCCACCCTTCCCTGCTCGTCTGTGGCCCTTACCTCCCTTTGCCGGTGTGCCAGGTGGCACCCCACTCCCTGACGGTGCCAGGGTAGTGCTTGTGGAGCCTGCTTTCTTTGGCCTCTCGCGCCGGGCACTGGCTTTCTTTGCAGGGGGTGGGCTGGCCATCTCTTTACTCCCAGCCGAAGTAGCTGGGCTTGAAGGTGGTGGACTCCAAAATCCTTGGACTATTGTCTTAGTAGGTCTAGGTTTTGTGGTGGCTGAGGTGCTGATTGGAGCCTTATGAGATGGAGCGGGTGGGTCAGTTGATGGAAAGAGGTCAAGGTTGGAAAGGAAAAGCAATTTAGTAAGACAGGGACGGGTAGTTGTAGTGGAGGAAGAGGATGTGGTTGTAGGAGAGTGAAGTCTGGTGTCTTTGGGTGCAGGTGCTTGTGCTGGAGGCTGTCGTGAGGTGGATGGCTGTTGGGTGGGTGGCTGGCTGCCTGCGTTTGTGTGGTTTTTAATTGGGGGTGACAGACACACTGGGAGAGGACACAGGGGACGTGTAAATGGTAGTGGGGGTCGTGACTGCACGTGTGCGGAGTGTTCTGTTGGGTGTGCTGGTGATGGACGTAGTGGCTGAAGATGTTGTGCATGCAAGTGTGAGTGGAGACGTCACAGGGAGGGAGACGAGGAGGAGGGGTACACAGAGGAGGCAGTGGCTGTTGGCGTGTCTGCATGTGGATGTTGCTTGTGTGAATGCTTGTGTGATGTGTGGTGCTTATGTCTGGATGAGCTTCTCTTGGGTGTTGAGGTGTGTGCAGGCTGGTCTGATGGTGTGTCTGGGATAGGCAGAGGTACAGGGGAGTGGGACTGGGTTGAGGAAGTTGGAGGAGGGAGGCAGGAGACAGGGACAATGGCTGCCGTCAGTGCTGAGGCTAGAGCGTTGAACGATCGCTGATGGGCAGCCTGACCCGAATGAATGCCCTCCAGGTATGCATTACTCCGGTGCACCTCCCTTTCTACACCCTGGATGGCATTCAAAAGGGTAGACTGCCCAACAATGATGGTCCTCAGGAGGTCAATGACCTCCTCACTGAGGGCAGCAGGGGTAACTGGGGCAGGGCCTGAGGTGCCTGGGGCGAAGGAGATGCCCACCTTCCTGGGTAAGCGGGCACGGGGCGAAGGCTGAGGGGCTGCTGGGAGGGCATAGCTGGCGCGCTGGGTGGCGGCTGTACCTGTTGTTGCGGTGGGCACGGATGTTGCCGCCACCACAAGCGAGCTCCCTTCCGAGGACGTGTCTGTGTCGCTGGTGTCACCACGTGTCCCCGCTGTGGAGCTCCCCTCGCCCTCCGTCTCACTGGTGAAATCAGAGTCAGTTGCATGGCCCTCCATGGCCATGTGAGATGCAGCTCCCTCATGCTCCGATGCCACTTCTCCTCCGCCTGATGATGCTAATGCACACATGAACAGGAATACCACAAAAAAAGGGGGGGTGGAGAAACAAAGACATGTTGAGTGCATGGATTGGCGACACCGTTGGCGGAGAGGACAGACACAGAAGCCCCCTGCATTACGCCGCGCAATTGGGGTACACTACTCAATCCGTGGGACATGGCCTACAAGCCTATGGACGACAACTCCACACATAGGTGACACAGGGCCATGATTAGCTGTACTAGGCAACCTACAGAGGTGGGGGGCGGGGGTACAGGGCCATGCCTAACGGAGGGGCCTAGCCTACAGAAAACGCCCTGGCCTAGGGATACCCACAGCCCTCCTCCCCCACCCAGACACCTCCAATGTGCGCAAAATCAGCAGAATGTGCTTGTACTCACCCCCTTGTGTCTGCTGTGATGTCCTCACGCCCCATCCAAATCGGGGTAGGCCACCGCCAGGATCCGGGACATCAGGGGGGTCAAAGTACGACTGGCACACCTCCTACGTTGGGAGGCCATCCCCAGCAGAGCCTCCGCGGTCTTCCTGCTCCCGCGGCGGATGTCCTCCCACCTCTTCCGGCAGTGGGTGCCCCGTCTGTTGTGGACCCCCAGGGTCCGGACGTCCTTGACGATGGCACGCCAAATGTCGATTTTCTGATGGGCGCTGACCTATGTGACATATGCAGGGGGAGAAAAAAAAAAAACATCACCTTCTGCATGCTCGATGTGAGTGGCCCCCCATCCCCACCCTTGCCATGTGGCACATGCTCTCATCTTTCGTTTGATGCATGCCTCATTCGCTCCACTCCCCACCATCTTTCATTCACCCCACTCAACCCAGGCATTGGCCACAAAGCATGGTCCCAGTGTACTTACCTGTTGGTCTGGAGGACCGTAGAGTAGCGCATACTGGGGGAGGACCCCATCCACGAGTTTCTCCAATTCTTCAGAAGTGAAGGCAGGGGCCCTTTCCCCAGTTGCAGCAGCCATTGTCTCTTCCAGACCGAGGTCACAGCAGCACTTGCAGTATAGGTCCTCTCCTGTGGATGATCAGGTATCGAGTGATTAAGCAGATAGAAAATGGCGGTCACGCCCGCGGCGGTGCGTACCGCGGCGGTGCGTACCGCGAACGCCGGCGCACATCCTCATTGGCTCCTGAAACCCATAGGGTTCAATGTTAACCAATGCGGGTATGCGCCGCGGTCTTCGACCGCCTATCGCCACGGTGTGCCACGCCAGCGCATTGACCTCACATCCCACTGTCGCACTTCACAGGTCAGGCAGCCGCCATTTCAAGGGCCCCCATATCTTAATTTCTACTGCGTCACACATACCTAGGCCTTGCATCAACACTCATACAAGCCATTCAATGCATTGAGAATCGTGTACTGTGCAAGCTGTGGGAACGTACCTGTGGGTTGATTGACTCTGTGCTCCATGTTGTCCTTCCTAGGCACCGTCTGCTGGGACTTGCGAGGAGATGGAGGAATCTTCCCGTGTACAGACCGCTGGTGGACCTGTCGACAATGGAAGAAAGACATGTCATACAGACATACAGGCTTGACAGAGCCACTATACAGGAACTGTGTGCCCAGCTGGAGCCTGACCTGATGTCACCCATCCGCCAACCCACAGGGATCCCCCCTCTAGTGCAGGTGCTGTCAGTACTCCATTTTTTGGCAAGTGGGTCATTTCAAACAACAGTGGCCATTTCATCAGGGATGTCTCAGCCCATGTTTTCCAAGGTGTTGTCCAGAGTGTTGTCTGCCCTGCTGAAATACATGCGGAGCTACATTGTTTTCCCTGAGGTGGGCGATTTGGCTACAGTGAAGGGTGATTTCTATGCGCTTGGACATCTTCCCAACATCATTGGTGCAATTGATGGGACACATGTTGCTTAGGTCCCCCCCCAGCACGAGTGAACAGGTGTACAGGAACAGAAAAAGTTATCATTCCATGAATGTCCAGGTGGTCTGTTTGGCTGACCAGTACATCTCCCATGTAAATGCCAAGTTCCCTGGGTCAGTGCATGACGCCTACATCATGCGAAATAGCAGCATCCCTTACGTGATGGAACTACTTCAGAGACACCGTGTGTGGTTAATTGGTGACTCTGGTTACCCCAACCTGTCCTGGCTACTGACCCCAGTGAGGAATCCCAGGACCAGGGCAAAGGAACGGTACAATGAGGCCCATGGGTGGACTAGGAGGGTGATCGAGCGGACGTTCGGCCTCCTGAAGGCCAGGTTTAGGTGCCTCCATATGACAGGTGGATCCCTAATGTACTCACCAAAGAAGGTGTGCCATATCATCGTGGCCTGCTGTATGCTTCACAACCTGGCTTTGCGACGCCAGGTGCCTTTCCTGCAGGAGGATGGTCCAGATGGTGGTGTTGTGGCAGCTGTGGAGAGTGAAGAGGAGGAAGACGAAGAGGATGACACAGACAACAGGGACACAGTAATACAGCAGTATTTTCAATGACATACAGGTAAGAATCAACACCGGCATTTTACATTTAATTAAAGTCTCCTGCCTCTCTACTGTCTGAGTTTCCCCCCAGTGTATGTTGACTGAGTTGTGACTTTCCCTTCCAATTTCAGAGATGTGGGCCCCACTCTGTGACCTCTGCTTTGTTTCCCCATGGACTACAGCTGTGTGACAGTGGTATGTTGTCATCACAATGTAACTGGACATTTTGGCATGGTTCTGTGTAATACATTTGTTCAAAAATACAGGCAGACTCCAGATTATTTTTGTGCAATAAGTGTGTTTATTAAAGTGTAAAATCTTGGGAAATGGTTGCAATTCGGTGATGGGTGATGGTGGACGAATGTCCATGGCAGAATCCAGATTTTCTGTCTCACAGGTGCATTGTCCATATGCCTGTGGAAGGTGGAGCAGGGGCAGTTTAAGGTTGGACAGGGTGACAATGTGGGACAGTGGGATGACAATCAGGGGGTATCCTTTCCTGGCTGTGGTCTTGGCATCCTACTCTGTCTTCTTCCTAGATCTCAGGCCCTGCTTGCGGGGTGGTTCTCCTTCTGCAGGGGGTGGGGTTCTGGTGGCCTGTTGTTCTTGTGTCGGGGCCTCCTGTCCACTAGCGCCGGCGGAGGTGGTAGCCTGTTCTTGGTCCATGCTAGTGACAGGGGCCCTTTGTGGTGCCACATGGTCCCGCAATGTGCTGACAATCTGATTGAGAGCCACAACGATGGTGCCCATTGCGGAACTGATGTTTCTGAGTTCTTCCCTGAACCCCATAAACTGTTCCTCCTGCAGTACCTGGATCTCCTGGAACCTGGCCAGGACCGTCGCCATCGTCTCCTGGGAGCGGTGGTAGGCTCCCATGATGGAGGAGAGGGCCTCGTGGAGAGTGGGTTCCCTGGGCCTGTCCCCCCCCCCCCCTGTCGCACAGCAGCCCTCCCAGTTCCCCTGGGCCTCTGTCCCCTGGACCGTGTGCCCACTACCACTGCCCCCAGGTCCCTGTTGTTGTTGGGGTGGTGGGTTAACCTGGGTGCCCTGTAGTGGTGGACACACCGCTGATTGAAGTGTCCTGGAGACAGAGGCATGGGCACGCTGGGTGGGTGCTGTGCTGGCATTCCCAGAAGGGGGTAGGTCTGCTGTGGCCTGTGGCTGTCTGAGGGGAACCGACTGTCCCGAGGTCCCCGATGGGCCGGGCTGGTCATCTGGGTCCAGGGAGACAGAGCTGCTGTCATCACTGTGGGCCTCTTCTGGGGGTGGAATGGACATTTCTGGACCCTCCTGGGCGGTGTTGTGGCGTTCGGGTCCTGCAGGGGTATGAGAGTATGGTTATTGCTTCTGTGTGTGCCATAGCGTGCAATGGGTGGGTGCCCGTGTACCCCAGTGCTGGCATTCCCTTGTGGGGGCTGTTGTGACGGTGGTTTGGGGGGGGTGGGTATGTGCAGTGGGCATGCTTAGGTGATGGGTGTCCATGGTTTGTGGTCGCATGCAGGGCTTGGTGTTGGGATGGGTGGGTTGTGATGGTGAGACATTAGCAAGGAGGATGTGTGATGGGGTGGCGGGGGAAGGCGGGGGTATGATTTGGCATGCCTGTTGGTGGGGGGGAATGAAGTAGTTGAGATTTGACTTACCAGAGTCCATTCCTCCGCCTACTCCTGCGAGGCCCTCAGGATGCAGGATCGCCAAGACCTGTTCCTCCCATGTTGTAAATTCTGGGGGTTGAGGTGGGGGTCCGCCGCCAGTCTTCTGCACCGCGATGTTGTGTCTGGATACCATGGAACGCACCTTCCCCCGTAGGTCGTTCCACCGCTTCCTGATGTCGTCCCGATTTCGTGGATGCTGACCCACAGCGTTGACCCTGTCCACTATTCTTTGCCATAGCTCCATCTTCCTGGCAATGGTGGTGTGCTGCACCTGTGTCCCGAAGAGCTGGGGCTCTACCAGAACTATTTCCTCCACCATGACCCTGAGTTCAGCGTCTGTAAACCTGGGGTGTCTTTGGGGTGCCATGGGGTGGTGTGGATGAGGTGTGGGGTGGCGTTTATGGTGATGAGTGTGGTGGTGTGTGGTGTTTTGTGAGTGGATGTTGTGTGAGTGATGGTGTTATGTGCCTGTGAATGCTCTGTACTAGCTGGGGGTGTGTCTCTCTGGCCTTAGTCAATAAATGGTGGTCGTAGGGGTTTGTGGGTGATGTGGGTGTGTGTTTTATATTGTGTTGGGTGTGTGGGAGTGGTGTTTGTATGTGTATCAGGTGTGTGTATTTCAAAATGTCCAATGTGGCAGTGTTTTGGAGCTGTGTGTGTATTTTGACTGCGGCGGTGTGTACCGCCAATGGAATACCGCGGTTGAAAGACCGCCGCGTGGATTCGTGGGTCGGAATGGAATGGGTGTATTTCTGTTGGCGTGACGGTGGAGGTTTGGTCATCGCCAGTTTTTCGCTGGCCGTTGGTGTGGCGGACTTTTGTGGATGTCGGGTTTTTGGCGGTTTGGCTGTTGCGGGTCAGAATGACCGTGGCGGTTTCCCGCGCCCGCGGCGGTGTTATGGCGGTCTTCTGACCGGCGGTAATCGCTTTTTACCGCTGAGGTCAGAATGACCCCAAATGTCTTTTGAATGCCATCTGTTGCAAGCATAGACCTTCATTTCTTTTTAAGTCTTTTGTACAAGTTTCTTCTTAAGTTCTCACTTACGTTGGTCCATTGAGGTAACTTCTCCCAAACATCAGCGTAGCAGGACTTTCACCTATCATCGAGTGAGGACTCCAGCAGTAAGCTTGTAGGCTAGAATTCAAGAGTCTTGAGGTTGAGCTTTTCTAATGTAGCCAGCGGAACAGCCAACTTTAATGTACTCATGAAACGTTCAACAAGACCATTAGCCTGTGGCCAAAGAGGTGTGTTCTTCTGATGCTTCTCATGAAGAAGATTGAGAAAGTCTCTGAATTCTGGACTACTGAAAGGTGGCCCATTGTCAGATTTTAAAATCACAGGAATGCTCCATGTTGCAAAGAAGCATCTTCCCTCATAACCTCTCAATGACTCTTTCTTGACTGATAGAGGAGAAATCTTCTGTTAATGGGAGTATTCATCCCCAATCACCATCAGGTGATGTCATTGGTCAAGTGGACTGAAAAAGTCAACAGCAATTCTTTCCTCTGCATGCTTTGGCAACTCTGACATGCTTAATCGGTATTGTGGCTTTCGACGACTGGCAGCAGCATAGATGACAGGCCTTTAATTTACTTTCAACTCTCATTGAGATGAAGAAACCACACTCTATCTTGGAGAGCTTGTTTTGTGGCAGAGACTTGACGATGTCCTTTATAGGACACTTCAGTTATCTATTGTCGCAGACTCTCCAGAATGGAAATTCATTAACCCCTCAGGATAATGCCTTCTTGTGTTACAGACAGTTCACCTGTGACATTTTTTAATTTATAGTATTCAATGTGACTGGTGAGAGGTCGAGTATGTTGGTTCCATGCCTGATGTGTAATAATGTCTTTTTCAGTTTTAACATGTCACTATCTTGACTCATAGCAGTGACAATTTGTTCTAACGAAATGGCAGCAGGCATATTTGATTTCACAGTGAAATTTATGTAAGCTTCGGCTGTCCTAGAAGGGTTACCTTTACTCTGCGTAGGCACTTGGAGAAAGTAGTTTGGGTTTTGATACTTCCCTGGATGATGCACAAATGTGTAGTTGTACTCTTGTAATCATAGACCCCAACGTTCAATGTGTGGAGGCATCTTGGCCTTTGGATTGGCAAAGATGGGCAGCAATGATTGATGATCTGCCACAAGTGTAGAAGGTTTTTTTTATGGTAACACATGGAACTTTTCACAAGCTCAGACTACCACTAAAACTCTTCAGGTTGTGAATAAGCATGTTCAGTCTGTAGAAAACTTTCACTTGCATATGCCACAATATGTCTTCAAGCATTTGAGTGTCTATTGTGCTGTGCAAGGATCACGCTTAAGCCGACCGGGCTAGCTTGAACAACAACTTCGGTATGTAGCTTTGGCTCAAAATATGCCATTCAGTAGCATTTTCAATAGCTGCTTGATTCTCCTAAAACTTTGTTCGCATTCATGTGATGAGTGAAATGAAACATTTTTTTGTCAACTCTCTCAATGGAGTAATTGTGGCAAAGTCTCTTATGTATTTGGAGCAGTAACTGGCCATGCCACGGAACGAGTGTGACATGGAAGCATCTTGTGGGGGACTGGAAGTTGACAGCGCTCTGACTTTGGCTGGACCTGGTTCATGCCCCTATCAGAAAACATGTGGCCAAATAATTTTATATTTATATTTTTGAATTCACATTTCTCAACATTCATCGTTAGACCTGCATCAACAAGTAAACAACACACTTGCTGGAGTGCTTTATCGTGTTTCTTCTGTGTAGCTCTTAAAACTGTCATTGCTATAGATGAAAGCATTCATGACAGTCTGGATGTTGCATCTAATGACCTCTTGAAATATCTCTGCAGCTGATGACACACTGAAACTGAGTCATTTGTATTGAAACAGACCAATATGTGTAGAAAAGGTTGTAATGTACCTGCCATTAATATGTGTAGTCATGTCAGCAATCTGCAGAAGTGGATGATGTTCTTTCAATTGCCTTATTTGCATGGCACAAATCCACGCAGTTGCATATAACTCCTTCACTGTCCTTTTTGGGCACTACCATGGTGGGATAAACCCATGGAGTCTGACCAGTAGAACGCTGAATGATACCATGCTTAAGTAATGATTTGAGTTCCTATTCAAAGCTTCTAGTAAACAAAATGCAATTCTTCGGTGTCTTTGTGCAACAGGACAGACATTCTCATTGATACGCATTTGTACTTTCATAGTCTTAAGCTTTCCTAATCCATGAAACAATGAAGGAAACTGACATAATTTTGTGATGAGCATTCATGTTGTAGTCCACTGACATCAGTCCGATATCAACAGCTGTGCTGAAATAGAGTAAAAAGGCACTTCACACACTACCTTGAAGCATGTGGATGGGCGCTTGTGCTTTTGTTTTCTTGAGTTTCATAGTCGCCATGAATGAACCTTTACTTTTTAAGGGCTTTGACGCAGCCTATTTGTTCACTTTAATTTTCGTTGGTGTCAGTCATGGCAATGGATATAGTACATTATGGGGGTCATTCTGACCTTGGCGGTCCATGACCGCCATGGCGGAGTGCGGCGGAAGCACCGCCAACAGGCTGGCGGTGCTTCCTTGGCGATTCTGACCACGGCGGTAAAGCCGCGGTCGGAAAAGGTAAGCCGGCGGTTTCCCGCCAGTTTCCCGCTGGCCCAGGGAACCCGCCATGGCGGCGCTGCTTGCAGCACCGCCATGGGGATTCCAACCCCCTTACCGCCAGCCTGTTTCTGGCGGTGTCCACCGCCGGAACCAGGATGGCGGGAACGGGTGCCGTGGGGCCCCTGGGGGCCCCTGCACTGCCCATGCCACTGGCATGGGCAGTGCAGGGGCCCCCTAACAGGGCCCCACAAAGATTTTCACTGTCTGCTTAGCAGACAGTGAAAATCGCGATGGGTGCCACTGCACCCGTCGCACCCCTTCAACTCCGCAGGCTCCATTCCAAGCCGGCTTCATTGTTGAAGGGGCTTTCCTGCCGGGCCGGCCGGCGGTCTTCTGGCGGTCGCCCGCCGGCCCAGCGGGAAAGCCGGAATGACCGCCGCGGTCTTTCGGCGGGAACCGCTTGGCGGGCGGCGACCGCCGACCGCCGCGGTCAGAATGACCGCCTATGTTTCCTCAGGCATAATATTTGTCAACACACCACTGTTGATGATGAAAGGTATGGAACAAACATTTATTTTCAGTGTAATCTTTAGACAATTTAAATGATTTTGATGCTTTTTCATGTTGATTTTTCTTTGATTAGTATTTTCTTCACATGCCGTCAGTCCATCAGGTAAACATCAACATTGCACAATCATCTTCACTTTCACTGGATACTGATAAACTTTTTGACGAACTATGTTTGTCAATTTGTTTCAACTGATGTTACAGCTTGTCCTTCTGGACATGAGTTAAACATTGCTTCTGCAACATTCGGTACGTTGTTTTGTCATCTCACCATGATGCCCTTACTCTTTTTTTTCTTCACCTTTCAATCTATTACAAAATGGTTCTCCTTACCACAGCCTTTTCATATCTGCTTAATGACGGGACATTACATTCATGTGGAAACGACAATCCGCCCCTGAAAGACAAATTATTTTTCTCTGTAGAAATCATCTTGTGTCCTTCAGCTTTGTTTTTGCTTGCTTTTCATGTTCACGACTGACTCAGTTTGAGCACTTTGAGCCTCCATGTCAGCAACTTGTTGATTAGCATGCTCTTCAGCTCTGGCAGACATGAAAACCCACTCCAGACTAATAGTTTTTCACAACATTCGTCTTCTGAATGAATCCGACCGGCATCCATCAATAACTCTGAGACATATCGCATTTTAATTATTAAATTAATTGAATCTACAGTATTTGAGCGTACCCGGTCTGATCAAATTCATCTATGGTTTCCACCAACTCTTTGTCGGTCTTGACTGAAAATGTACATTCCGTATTCGACATTCAACAGTGGATTGAACTTGAGATTCAAAGATTCTTTAATTTGACAGTACATAGCTTCATCCACTTGCAGGATTTTCAATGCCATCACCAGCAGCATTCTTCAGGTACTTGATAATCTTTTTGTTATCTCTTTCTTCTAGTGCCTCAATTAAATCATCAGATGTTTCTATCCAAGGACCCCATCAATCACCATTATTTAGCTTTTTGCTTTTTGAAGTGTCGAATTGTGGTGGTGGTTTCAGGAAGGCGGCAGCATTATTACCATTTGTGGGGCTTACTGACATTGATATTGGACGTCTCTCCAGCTTCATCTGCTGTCCATCAGGAACTGTTGCATTCATGCTACCAGCCAGGACTTGTGACTTGCTGACTTCGGGGTCATCTTTCAAACTGGGGGGAATGTGGCCTTTTCTTGGTCTCTATTGGTCGAACAGCTTTCTCGCCACTTCAGGTATGGACGCCTTCGTAAGCACAGCCCTGCACACTTCTCCGTGAGCCACTTTTCAGTGGTGCATTATGATGTCTCTCTTTAATGGGTTCTGGTAAACACATGACCTTTCTTTGTATCTGAATTATTGTATTTTCAGGTATTCTTTTGTGCTTTTTGATACCTGGTTGATCTCTGCCTCGTAGTGCTGCTGATCGCAACATTATTGTGTAATTTGTTGCACTTTCAAAACCTGGTTCTGTCCACCTTCAGCAATAGGGCTCCATGTACTGCATAGCTTTACATTATGTAGTAGTGCAGTACCTCTCTGTAGAACCTTGCCAGTAGGTTCTCGACCAATGATGTGTAGTGAAGCTTTCTTTATCCTCAAACGCTTCACACCGGCTGGAGTTCCTATTCCTTTTGTGTGCATGGCTACCCAATTTACAGCTTCTGAGTGCTGGAGGCAGTTGCTACAATGAGGAGAGAAAAACTGGTTACAGGAAGAGGTAGGGTTTTTACTGCTCCCGAAGCTCTTAAAATTATTTTCCCTCCTCAGATTGTTAGACAAGGAGTTCCAGAGCTTGGGTGCAAAAACTACCAACCTCCTCTTCTACTCTTTTAATTTTGAGAATGGCAAGAAGATCAAGGTTATTTTACCTGAGGCCCCTGTTAGTTTGATGAGGTGTAATCAGCTGATGGAGTACATTTGGACCCACTTTGTGTTTGGCGCAATGCACAAAACACAATACCTTAAATTAAACCTCACAAATTACAGGCAGCCAATGAAGAGTTTTAAGTGCTGTTTGGGCTGAACTCGTTTTAGGAACACCTAATAGTATTCGGGAAGCAGCATTCTGGATTATTTGAAGTTTTTTTTTAAACTGACTTGCGACTGCCCAGATAAAGCAAGTTTCCATAGCCAAGGCATGATAGAATCAATCCTAGGATTACTATTCTCCATGGCTTCACAGGGAGCCATTTCAGAATTTTCCTTAGGGCTCTTGGGAGGCTAAAACAACTTCCGGCTGACTTTATACCTTGACAAGCTACAAAGAGATGATTAACAAAGGTGATCTCTAGGCTCTTCACTTCCAGTTTAGAAACTGGGTGTTTCCCTAGGGAGGGGGTCCAAATAATCTGCTGCCAGGGGGATGGGTTATTGCCCACCCCCATAACCTCTTTTTTTCTCACATTTTTTAAAGCAACTGGGTGCCATCCATTTAGAGACCTTGTCTAAACAGCTATTAGGTGTCATGGAGGTGGTGCCAATATCCGGAGACAGTGAAACAATTGTCTGTGTATCTTCAGTGTACGGCACCATTGTGAATCCTAATGATCGAATGTCAGATAGCAGACGTACATATAATTTGAAAAGTGTGGGGCACAATGTTGAGCCCTGTGGGACCCCACATTATTGGTTGAATAAAATGGTCCCTTGCTAACCTGAATGCCCCACTTATCCAAGAAAAAGGTGAGTCATTTTAAGGCATTCCCCTTAATGCCTGCTTCTTCCAATGATGCAATAAGATGGAGTAGGAGACAACATTAAAAGTGGCATTTAGGTTGAGAAGCATCAGTGCCACTGAGCCACCCTGATGAAGGAGCATCTTGCGATCTTCCATGGCTCTTAGAGGTGCTGTTTCCATGTTATACCTCGAGGGAAAACCTGTTTGGGTAGGATGAAGGATGTTATTAGCTTCCAGGTATTCAGTAAGGTTCCCATTTATGATATTCTCCAAAATTTTGCTTAGACCCGGGAGTAGTGATATGGGCCTCTAGTTTTCAACCACCTCAGGATCTAGAGTAGGCTTCTTGAGTAGCAGGCGGATGATGGCGTGTTTCCATTCCTCTGGGACAAAGCAAGTCATTAATGATAGAGTACATAGCTCTGTCAGTGCGGAGAGCATCACATCTCCCCCTTTCAGTAGGGTATCAATAGGGGCAGGATCAAGAGGTAGACCTGATTTTACCAAGCCTGCCACAGCTGCAACTTCCTCTTTACCCAACTGGGAGAAGGTGGAAAGTTCACTTTTGGTATTCTTAAATATGAACCATCCTTTAGTTTTGCTCTTAGGACTTGACAATAGAGAGTCATAAATATTCCTCACTGTTCCAAGAAAATGATCTGCCAATGACTCACAGCACTCATTCGAAGGGGGTGGGCCAACATCAAGTAGATTTGGCTTTAAAAAGGAATTGACAATATTGTAAATTTCTTTCGAGAAATTTAAAGAGTGATCATATTCGCAAAATCATTCAACCGAACTCTCTGGATAGCCTGCTGATATTTTTTCAGGGGTTTTTTGTAAGTCCATTTGAGCACATCATTGTAATTGACTCTCTGCTTTCTTTCATGTATCTTAAATTCTCTTTTTAGTTGTTTCAATTCCTGAGAGAACCAATGCATATTTTCCTGTGATCTCATTTTCTTACAGGTTTTTAGCAGGATTACATCATGAAGGGCTTTATTGACCCAATTCTTTAGACCTGAATAGGACGTAGGGACATGTATTATATCTCTTACACCTGAAACACCATTTACCTTTCACCCCCCCAACCCCCCAAAGCTACACCCCTACAGGCTGAGTTTCTATTAAGAAAGCAAACACTTTCATTTTGTGCTTGGGGAGGGATCTGCACTTAATTAGAAACATATGCCACCTGTTGGTTGGCTTACTTTTCATATCCTGATTCCATCCATTGGGTAAGGGACTTGGTTTTGATATAGCCTTCATAGTACCCATATTAAATGTACATTTACATAGAGGGTATTAACCTGGTAGGCTCCCTGGGTCCAGGGAGTGGAGACGCTCTACCTTAGGTAACTTGTTAAAGGTCAACATTTCTGTAGATGTATAGTTTATTCTCTCTGCCATAAAAGGGGCAGGGGTCTTGGTCCTTGGCCCTGGCCACTGCATGCTTTCACACACTTTCCATCATTAAATGGTGAGGCCGGTGAGGACTAGACTGCTAACCACGATGCTGCTACCATAACTGTAGTGACACTCCCAGCACGGAACACGACCGGGTAGTCCAGAAGCACAAATGCCCTCAAAGTGTTGTTGCTGATTAGTTTAGCACATTAACAGGTGAGGTGCAAGTTACCGAATGAAAATTCTTAAACTGTGCCAGATAAAATTAAAAATTAGCTTCGACTTCACATATGCCAAACGTTGATTCTACACTTCGATGAACGCACACGTGGCACGTACAAGCAGTTTGCTTAAACTATGGCAGACACTCTGGGAGAGCATGTCAATCTCTGGGTTACTTATCCTTTATCTCGTCACCAGTTGTAGCACCAATCCCCTGCCTTGGTACCCCCCAAAAAATATGCCACACACAGAGTTATGTATTACGCATCTTAACTCATCTGCGTGTACCTGCAAACTCAATATTCTTGGCCTGCATTAACTTCACCATGTTCTAACACACACGCCATAGCTCTATGGGGTCCTTGAGGAGCCAAAAGGATTCTGTCATACTCGCAGAACACCAAAATGTGTGCATGCACAGAGCCAAGTGGTCTAAAGCAGAATGATTCCCCTTGTCCCTTGACACCAATCGCTGGACACAACACTTCTCCAGTGATGGATCAGGACACAGTATTCCAAATACATCATTAGGTGGCCACATCCCTGGTATGTGAAGAAACCCTGGGCCTCTGTGGAATTACACGGAGCAGAATAACTACTTAAATTAAGTAATTTAACCGTTTAAGCTGGAACAGTGCTCCAGCTGACTTCATTGTGAAAAAGAACACCACAGAACAGTTTGAAATTCTGATATGTCCTCCTTTAATCAACCATACCCTAAAACTATTGAAGACAAAGAAGGTGACAAATGTTTTAAACTGTGAACTAGTATTCTTTCTCAAGTTGCTCTTTTTGCTGCAAGTGAGCTTTCTCATGAAGCCAACAAAGTGCAATAGCCAACTGTGCTTTCTTTGCTTTGCTCCGGGGTGAGGGATAGCTGCCTTGAGAAGGAAAGGGGCTATTGTCTGCCAATGAGCCTTCATTTTCTGCTGCTGTGCAAGTGGAGTTCTGAATTCAGAGAGGAATGAAGGAATGTTTACTGTATGCATATAACTTTTTGATTCTTGTGGCAGGCCCCTATTAAAAAAAAAAAGAACATAGTACTGGACCCGTGTGCTAATGAGTTCATAAGAAAATAAGATGATTGCTCGATCCAGTGAGATGATGAGCAAATTGCTGTAGGTCATTCACTTCTAGCCAGTGACCTTCTAGAGTGACCTAAAGAATGGCTGCTGATATTGGTAGCCATCAACAGATAACACTGTATATTCTGGAAAGGCCAACTCGTTCTTCCGTCCTTCCAAGTAAGTTACATTGAAAACCATTAATTTGGTTATTAGTACCACCTGTATTGACAAAACCAGTGGTAATACTTTCTACTTTAAACATTATAATGTGAGGTATGGTTGATCCTATGCATCAAAAATGAGATGTGGTGTGTTGTTTGGAAAGATACTAATTGGAATGAATAGTGTTTATTTATTCTTTCAATTACAACATACACATATTTTGTATATCGTACAATTGTATCTTTTATCTCAAGCATGTGATATAATGTGCCTAGAATCACAGTATTTTTGGATAATGTGCAGATACAGATGAAAATCTACATTCCAAAAATAAATTTATCTGAGATACACCCTCTACCATGTTTCCACATTCTCTCACTTTTCACCATCTCCCTGTTGCAGACTAAATACAAACTTAAACACTAAAAAAAAGACAAACTCTCCACAGTTTTTACTGTAACAGGGAAATTGACCTTCCTCACAAAGGAAGGCAGCTAGTTTTAATTAGCTGTAGCACAGACAGACTCTTACGTACAAAATCACACGATAACTTATTACAAAATAGTAAATAATGGTTGACTGGTCAGTCATTAAGTAAAACAAAAAAGAAATGTGAACCCATGTGGCCCCGTAACCCCTTAATTCTAAACTAATCTTCTTCACTTGTTGCTTTAACAATGTTGACAATTACACTCCTATGAAAGTCATCTTGATTGCCAAATTTGGACTGACCCCTGACAGGGACAGTAACAAGCTCTCCAACCAATCCTGGGTAGACTTCATTGATTACTCCGGTAAGGCACAGAATGGCTGGGTGCAGGGCAGCAAAGACAGTGATTATGTTGGGTTGTACAATTTAATCATGAGAGAGCACATGTTCAGTATTTGTTTTGTAGAGTTGAGCCAGCACCTAGCTGACCTTAAGCTGACTGATCACAGAAAGCTTGCTTAGGAGGTGGACCTCTGGACTAGCACCAGAGAGGTATCCAGGGGAGAGGTTTTGGGGGGGCAATAGGCACCTGCAAAAGTGGTCAGGGTTCGCAACAGAAGAAAGAGGGGGAGAAAAACTTACAAATAAGGAGTTCTCTAAAAGTCCCCAAAATAATTCCCAAGGGACTGGTGATAATAAGATCCAGTCTGCTTCCCCAATGTGCAAAGTGCTCCAAGTATGGCCACTCTAAGGGTGACTCCAAATGTCCAAAGATGGCACAGTGTCCCACTGTTGGGTAGACACCTGGGTTGGCTAGTGTAGTGCTCAGGAGGAGGTAGTTGCAATAGCTTTGGGGAACAGACCGAGGTAACCCTAGTGTCTGTGGAGGAAGCAGAGATGGTGTCAAAAGCCAACATGCCTGCCAATACCTCTAAGTATAGGCATTGGGTCACCATTAATGGGCAATGGGTGGAGGCTCTGCATGACACAGGAGCCAGCATGACTTCTGTCAGCAAAGAAGGTCCTACCAAACACATTCCACTAAGTCAGAGGCGCCGACAATCATGAGAGCCACCTACGAGTGGCTCTGGTTCCCTTTGAGTTCCGCGGGGTCTCTGGTACACTGAAGTAGCTGAGAGTCCTGCCATGCCCATAGATTCTCTGTTAGGCTGTGACCTAGAGCAGACTACCTGGAGAGCGATAGAGCTCAGGTCTCACTTGGAGATGATGGGATTGCCTGGGTGGGTGTGTATGACCACACTGTCCATGGCTGCCCGGGAGGGGAGTCAAGGGCTTCTGGAGCCTGCTAGAATGGCACAGACAGCTGCCAAGGAGAGGGACAAGGTGCATGGGAAACCCGTCCCAGAAGTCCCCATGGTGAAGGTTGATGGGGTCCCTGAGGAGGAGGCCCCTGAGCCAACCAGGGAGGACATTGTCACCCTAGGTGACCTACCTGAGCTTGCTGGCTGGCAAGTTGAGGGTGGGTCCACCAGGGAGGAATTATGCAAAGCACAGAAAGTGTCCCACTCCTGAGGGCTTGAGGTGACAGGCCTCATCCCATGCAGATGGTGAAACCTCTGGGGATCACCTGATTTACTGGGAGAATAATCTCCTATATAGTGAGCCTAAGGCTATGGGTACTGGGACAGCACATGTGCTGGTGGCCCCCCAGTGTTACTGGGCTTTCCTACTGGGGTTGGCTCTTGAGATACTCCTGGCAGGACATTTAGGGCAATAAAAGACCTTTGCTAGGCTTGTCACCCACTTCTATTGGCCCTGAATGAAGACTGCCTCAGAAACATTCTGCCGGTCCTGTCCCTCCTGCCAGGTCAGTGGAAAGTCTGGGGAAAAAGCTGAAGGCTCCCCTGATCTCTGTTCCCTTCATAGGCACCCCCTTTGAAAGGGTGGTAATCTATGTCATTGGTCCATTTGAACCCAAGACAGCCCTGGGCAACAGGTTTATCCTGGTCCTGGTGGCTCATGCCACACACTACCCAGAGGCAATCCTTCTGAGGACGGTGACTGCACCTGTGGTGACCAGAGCTTTGATGGAGATTTTTACCCGTTTGGGGTTCCCCAAGGAGATAGTGTCTGATAGAGGCTCTAACTTCATGTCTGCATACATGAAGTCCATGTGGGATGCTTGTGGTATAACTTACAAGTTCACCAAACCCTATCACACCAATCCAATGGTCTAGCTGAGAGACTCAACAAGACCTTGAAGGGCATGATTGCAGGTCTACCTGAGACCATGAGGCATAAGTGGGGGATCCTCTTGCTATGCCTTCTCTTTGCTTACAGAAAGGTGCCCCAGAAAGGGGTAGGGTTCAGTCCCTTTGATATTCTTTATGGCTACCCTGTTAGGGGACCTCTAAGCATTGTCAAAGAGGGGTGGGAGAAAGCTCCCAGTACCCCCCCCCCCCCCCAGGATGTGGTCAGCTACATGTTAGCTCTCTGCAACCTGATGCACCGCTTCTCGGGAAAAGGCCAAAAGCAACCTTCAGGCCAGTAAAGAAGTAATGAAACACTGTTATGACCAGAAGGCCACTCTGGTGGAGTTTCAACCTCATGACAAAGGATGGGTCATGGAGCCAGCAGAGCCCAGACCTCTCCAGGATCGCTGAATTGGTGCATATGAAATAAATGAGTGTAAGGGGGAGGTCACTTAAATAGTGGACCTCCAGACCCCTAAGAACCCCCCAAGGGGGCTTCATGTAAAAATACTGAATCCTCACTTCGAGGGGTCGTAAGTCAGCATGCTCCTTGTGACAGATGATGGTGTGGAAGAGGCGAGTGAACCTCTCCCTGACTTCCTCTCTGCATAAGAAAGTGATGGGTCAGTGGAGGGTGTCAATGTTTCTTAATCTCTGACACTAGAGCAGAGGGTTGACTGCTAGCGGTTGTTAAGGCAGTTTGCCCTACTGTTCACCCTCACCCTTGGACTCCCACATATGTGTGTCCATGACATTGACATGGGAGACAGTCCCCCTGTAAAGAATAAAATGTACAGGTTCTCAATTAGTGTGAAAGCGAATATCAAGGAAGAATTTGCCAAGATGCTAGCATTAGGAGTGATTGAAGCCTCCAACAGTCCATGGTCCAGCCCAGTGCTATTGGTACAAGGCTGCCCCACTGGGCACCAAACCAGAACTTCGGTTCTGTGTGGACTACTGAGGCCTCAATTTCAACACCAAGACTGGTGCACACCCCACCCAAAGAGCTGATGAGCTCATTGAAAGGGTTAGGCACTGCCAAATTCCTCAGTACCTTTGATTTCACATCAGGGTACTGGCAGATCACCTTGATTGAGGGGGCAAAATATAGGTCCGCATTCTCAACCCCTGTGGGACAGTACCAATTCTGGGTGATGCCCTTTGGCTTGAATAATGCCCCTGCTACCTTCCAAAGGGTGCTCAACGGGGTCCTGGCTAGTAAAGAGGCATTCTGTGCTGGCTATGTAGATGATATGTCTGTCTATAGTGCCTGCTGGGAGGTACACCTGCTTCACCTGACAAGGCCAGTAAATGCCAGATTGTGCAGGGTTCCATGCTGTGTTTGGGACACCTAGTAGGTGTTGGCAAGGTGCAGCCCCTCCAGGCCAAGAGTGAAACAATAATGGCTTGGTAACCACCTAGAACTCAAACTGAAGTGAGAGCCTTCCTAAGCCTCACTGGCTACTACAGCAGATTTGTTAAGGGATGACACCATGGTTGAGCCCCTTAACTGAACTGACTTCTAACAAACAGCCTGGGTTGGTGAACTGGACAGAGGCTTGCCAGAAAGCCTTTGATTCCCTCAAGGAAGCCATGTGTAAGGCACCTCTGCTCAGGGCCCCTGATTACTCCATGGAATTCATAGTGTAGACGGACGCTTCAGAGCATGGCATATGGGCAATCTTAGCACAACTGAATGAGGAGGGCCTAGACCAACCGGTAGCCTTCATTAGCAGGAGGTTACTTCCGAAGGAACAGAGCTGTAGTGCCATTGAATGAGAAGCATTTGCTGTGGTCTGGGCACCATAGAAGCTGAGACCATACCTGTTTGGGACTCACTTCCGGGTTCTGACAGACCACAGGCCCCTCAGATGGCTCATGCAGATGAGGGGTGAAAATCCTAAACTCTTGAGGTGGTCCATCTCCCTACAAGCAACGGACTTTACGGTGGAGCATCGCCCGGGGACTGACCACGCAAATGCTGATGGTCTCTCCAGATTCACCCACCTTATTGATGAGAGCTCCCAAGGGGTTGGGTAGCTCTCCCCACTTTCAGCTGCAGGGAATGCATGCTAGACCTGACAGCCTTAGGGTGGCCATCCCCCATCTTTTTGCCTGCCTTCCTTCATTTCTCTGACCCTGTTTTGTTGGTTTAAGGACTCCGTGCACTTTACCAGTGCTGACCAGTGTTAAAGTGCATGTGTTCTCTACCCTAAACACAGTAACATTGGGTCCTACCAAATTGGCATATTTAATTTACCTGTAAGGCCATAGTAAAGTTCACTACCAGGGCCTGTAAATTAAATGCTACTAGTGGGCCTGCAGCGCTGATTGTGCCACCCACATAAGTAGCCTCTTCACCATGTCTCAGGCCTGTCATTGCAAGGTCTGTGTGCAGTCTCACTGTCACTTCAACTTGATATTTAAAACTACTTGCCAAGCCTTACAATCCCCTTTTTCTACATATGGCACCCCCAAGGTAGGCCCTAGCTAACCCATAGGGCAGGGTGCTATATAAGTAAAAGGCAGGACATGCACCTGTGTATTTTACATGTCCTGGTAGTGAAAAACTCAAAGATTAGTTTTCCACTACCGCAAGGCCAGCTCCTCTCATTGACTAGCATTATGACTGCTCTCATATACTTTTAAGTGGTAGAGTCTGATATGGAAGGAGTAGCCCTGTCATGCTTAGTATTGCCAGAAAGGTAAAAGAAAATCCTGCTTACTGCTGAAATTAGATTTAATATTACTATTTTAGAAATGCCACTTTTAGAAAGTGGGACTTTCTCTGCATTCATACTGCTATCTGTGTCTTACAGCCCTGTCTGCAATCTATGTCTGGTCTGTGCTGGTTGACAGCTTTCCTTGTGCATTCCACTAAGACAACCATTAACAAAGGACACTCAGTCACGTCTGCATTCATCTACATACTGAATGGGTCTTCCTGGACAGGAAGGGTGGAGAGGGCTCTCTCTTACACTTCAAAAGCCAGTGGCCTGCCCTCGCACAAAGGACTGATAACCCCCCACAGGGATCATGGCGGGCAGGACAGGGCTGAAAGGGAAACTTGTGCACTTCAAAACCACTCTTTGAAGTTTTGCCACTTCACATGCATTTTGGGGTATATAAACTGGGTCTGACCCCACCAAATCAGACAGTTTTGGACCTACACCTGGACTCTCAGTGAGACTGCCTTGCTGCCCAAAAGGCTCATCTGGACGACTTTGCTGAAGGGCTGCCTTCCTGCTTGTTGCCCTGCTGCCTGGTGCTCCGGAGTCTGCTGAAAGGACTCTGCCTTTCTCCTAAAGTGCGCGCCAAGGGCTTGGATTGAGCTTGCCTCCTGTTTCTGAAGTCTCAGGACCAACAAAGACTTCACTCCTTCAGGAAATCCTTGTGCTTCAGAAATTCAAAGCAACATCTGCCGAAATCGACACAGCAACTGCTTTGTGGCTGAAATTTGCCCGCATTGCCTACCAGATTGCAGCACCACCTGCTCCTTCTACCAGTGCATCAAGAACTTTTAACGCATCGTCCTTCGATGTCAAAATACCCCTGCATTTCAACACATCTCCTCGCCTGCGGCGCCATGTGTCGTTATTATTGTCGCATGCCAGGTACTGTGTGTTACAAGGATACAACCACTTTTTCTTAAGAACTGAGACTCTTTGGGACCTTTTAAAAATGTATATTTCAAGTTGTGCTTATTGGATCTTTGACTTTTAATCTTATTTTATTTGGATAAGTATTATCTAATTTCTAAACCCGTGTGGTGTATTTTTGTGGTGTCTTCACTGTTACTATATGAGTTATTGCCAAGTAATTTTTCTCATTGTTTTTTAAGGTAAGCCTGCCTGCTCTGTGCCAAGCTACCAGGGGGTGAGCACAGGATAATTTGGGTGGTGCTGTGACTTACCCTGACTAGGATTGTGGTACCTACTTGGACAGGGTGCATACCCTTGCCAACTGGAGACACAGTTTCTAACCCAAGTAATTCATGTCTAAACACTCTATTTTCTCATACTAATCCCATACAAAAAAAGTAAACTTCTAGACGGCAAATAGGACAAAACCTAAAATGCATCCAGACAATCTGAGTTATCCATTATTACCATTCTAGCAGGAAGTGGGAGTACCATATTTGCAACCAAGTAGAAATAATGTGTAAAAGCTTTGTTTAGGAGAGTGGAAATGCAGTGACCTTTCTCTCGTCGTGACATTTTCTATCAATTGCATGGAAAAAGCAGCCTCTGGCTCATGAAAGATGACTGCTACATGCCTTCCAGACAAAAGTTCAGATCGTCAATTGTACTGGCCGCGGGTAAGAAGATGTTACAAAAGTGGCATTTAAAGGTGGCGGGAAGTGTCCGTGTGCATGACTGCAAACCAAAAAGACTCCAAACCGAAAAGGCTGCAACACCGAAACCTTTTAACTTTGAAAGATGTCTTCACGTGAAATTTATTTCTCAAGAAATCAGTCGAATAAGTGAGAAGCATGAGGGAAATGCGACAAGCATTTCAGAAAAGGCTAAACTTTTTATTTCAGTATTTGCCCAGCTTCATCAAACAAAATATGCTCTAACGTAGATTAGTGCAGTGGGTGCTGCTATCAAGTTGGTAAGGACATACATTCAACCTTTTCAACACCTTCGTTATTTACTAGTTATTACTCATAAGCTCAACTTCATTAAAAGTAAATGATCCCACAACTACTCCCTATTTGCTGTGTCAATCTAAAGTGCTCCCACTTTTCTCTTCTGGTTTTAAATTATTTGATATTATGAGTTGCTTTTTTCAGTGGTTCTTATTTTGACATTTCAGTTGAAAGACAGACAATTTTTCTGTCTTCCGCCTGCTTATCTTGCCTTTCCTATCTTTATATCTTGCATTTGGGATACCCCTGAGCAGCGAAATCAACAAAGATGAACTAGCTCATTAGCCCGACAGTTGCCAACCTGCCTTGTCTGCACAGTTACATCCTTGTACTTCTATTTGTCTGTAAGGGGTTATTTGAGGTTTAATTGGCTTCCCAGACTGCCAATTGTGGAGAGTCAAATAACTCCAGTAATTATGCAACTTCATATGCGAGAACTAAAACTACTTTGCTCCACCATGAGACATCTATTCACAATTTCGTAAGGCACAGGCCTGCGATTGTACATACTGCAGAGGTTGTAGAATGGAATACTGAGTTTGGAATATTGTCATACCTTAATATAGTTGACAAAATATTGAGGCAAAAATATCGATAGGTTTAGTGGAAGGGGGGGTTATAAATTTACTATTTTTAACTGTATATATGTACCTTCAAGATATATACATATTTTCAAGGCACATAGATGAGGAGTTATGTTTTAGGCGGTCCATACATATGTACCTCAATATCGTCATCGATATTTTGTCTATGATATTAAGGTATAACATTATTCCATACTCTATATTCCAGAACAACACCTCCTGCAAATAGAAGAAAAAAAGCAAAGTGTTCATGTGTTTGTATAAAATAGACATTCACACATTTAGGACTACAGTGCAAAGGCCAAATCCCATGTCTTATCGTTGCTCAGACTAATCGAGAGAAGAAAACTCAACTTAATGTGACATAGAATACATCTTATAAAAATGTTATGAAGGAAAATGACACCACTGTTAGTCACGATGCCTATTTAGTGTGTTTTTATTCCAATGCATGGATTTTACTTCTTGTATCCTGGTTCTGACTAACTTTGTTTTAGCTACCACATATGACAAAACATCATAGCATAAACCATATTTGCAATCTGCATTGAGTGTTATAATTATTACTCGTTTGTAGGGAAGGACATAATGATGCTCAAAGACTTGCCTCTAGTGAGCCACGACCTCCCCAAATGCAACAAGGATACTAATTAGGATAGAGTGTAATATGCTACTTATTACTATCTTTCGTAAATAGCACTTAAACGTTATGCTTCTGCAACTATAAATAAGAAGATGGCCAGAGTGTAACATGCTATTTATGGCCATTGTTTAGAGTAGGGATGGGCAGTGGGATGCCTTCCAATAGTTGTGAGACTAATAGAGTCTTGATAGCTTTCCTAAATACTGGAAGAAAAAATATGCCTTGCCAATCGTACAGACGGTGAGGATTGCAAAAGTATAACTAGTGCGACACCTAATTACTAGTATTTATTAAATAGTATCATCCGGAAATCAATCTGCTCCTAGTTTGGTGGAATTATTTTGCATGCTGGTGTAGGTTAATTAAGGCAAAATGTGTGACTAGTACAATTTAGGCTCAAGAATGTCACCAATAAGAAAGAATAAAGATTGTGTTTATTGAATGGCGAGCTGGCACCAACTGTTTAAGTGAAACTTAAGTGCAACATTATTATGGTCCCGTTCTTAATACTGAATAGAAGTCCTCCAAACTACTATTCTAAACTATTCATCAAGGATCCTTTAGTTAGTTACACCAATTTTCATCATTGAGTCTATGAAATTGAGATGATCTGCAAATAAAAATGAAATGTGTAGCTGTATCACACGGCTCTTTCACCTTGGAAGAAGCTTATAGATGGTGGATACATCACTTTGAACAACGCTGATTTTGCAGTCCAATGTAGATGACCTTGCTGTTAAAAGAAACAGATGAATGAAGGCATCCACAACTTTTGCCCTTGGTGCTCCAAGAACCAATTACATCAGGGATACCAGATCCATCTGTATAAGTAAATGGCCTTGTCTACTCTTCCTTTACGATGAAGAGTACAGGCAGAGAAAGACAGTCACAAAGGGGAATGTGACCAACACTCTTAAAAATGTAACCAGATCTGTCACCAAGAACAAGGGAACAAACTGAATGATGACTCTAAACATTTTTGAGATACAAATACATATGTTCATTCCTAGATACACATTTTGTGAAAATAACTGATTGTATAGAACTAAGGCTTGGTGTTCATCTGAAAAATTATTGTTGCTCTCATGGTCCAAAAGGTAGGGAGAAAAGAATTCCTTCCCATGTCTTGTCTGCTGCCTAGTCATTAGGCAGACATGAAAATCTAGCACCATACAAAAAACCTGGCAGACTAAATAATAGCATTTCCAATAAGGCATAACAAGAGCTAAGATTTGTTCTGAAATTGGCAGGTGTATTTTGAAACTTGACTTCATACATAGTTTGAATGAAAAGGCATGCTAAAAGGGTGTGCTATTTTAATGCATATTACCTAAATGTATTGTTTATTCTGACACCAACATTTTACGCAGATTCGTTTTTTGGATTATACTATGTACATTTCTGCACTAGTGTGACCCCAACACTACCCTCAGAGGAACCCTCATATACCGCCCTCCAGGACCTAGAGCCCTCTACAGCGACGCCGTCTCCGACCTCGCAAGCACCCACGCCCTCGCCTCTTCAGACTACATCCTCCTGGGAGACCTAAACTTCCCCCTGGAGAACAAGAATGACGTCAATACAGCATCACTGACCACCAACCTCTCCAACCTCGGACTCCGTCAGCTGGTCAACACTCCCACCCACATCGCCGGCCACACCCTTGACCCACTCATCACTTCAAGCAACCACATCTCTTTCAGCCACACATCCGAACTCCACTGGACCGACCATCACTGCGTCCATTTCTCCTTCAAGAAAAACACAGAACACCACCGCACTCCTCTACCGCCTCACCGCCGCTGGGGAAAAGTCACCAAAGATCAACTTACCAACACCCTCGCCAAAAACCCACCACCCGACCCGGACTCCGCCGCCATCAACCTCCAACAATGGATCCTCGACTGCGCCAACATCCTAGCCCCGCTCAAGAAACCCACCGCCAACCAAGAAAATAAAAAAACAGCCTGGTTCACAGACGAACTAACCACCTCCAAACGCACCTGCTAGAAACTCAAGAAAAAATGGATCCTCGAGCGCACACCCGAGAACCTCGCTACCCTCAAGGAAGCCAACCGTGAACACCACCAACGGATCCGACTCGCGAAGCGCTCCCACTTCACAGAACGCCTCAACAACAACGCTCACGACTGCAAGGAACTCTTCGGCATCGTGAAGGAACTCGCCAACCCCAACGCCATTGTCAACGACATCCCTCCATCCCAGAAACTCTGCGACGATCTCTCCACCTTCTTCTACCAGAAAATTGCAGCCATCCACGACTGCTTCAACACCTCACCTCCGCCAGACCCCACCCCCAACAACTCCTCCCATGCCGACCACATTACCACCTGGACCCAAGTAGACGACGCCGAAACCCTAAAGACCATGAACTCCATCCACTCAGGATCTCCCTCTGACCCCTGCCCACATCACGTGTTCAACAAAGCCGACGTCACCATCGCCCCCGCACTCCGAAAGATCATCAACCTCTCCTTCAACACCGCTACCTTCCCGGACAGCTGGAAGCACGCAGAAATCCAACCCCTCCTCAAGAAACCTAAGGCTGACCTCAACGATCTCAAAAACTTCCCACCGATCTCCCTCCTCCCTTTCCCAGCGAAAGTCATCGAGAAGATCGTCAACGCACAGCTCGCCCACTACCTAGAAGACAACTCCATCCTTGACCCCTCCCAATCTGGCTTCAGACGAAACCACAGCACAGAGACTGCACTCCTCGCCGCCACAGATGACATCAGACTACAAATGGACAACGGCGAAACCTCAGCCCTGATCCTCCTAGACCTATCAGCCGCCTATGATACAGTCTGCCACCGCACCCTACTAACCCGCTTACACGAAGCCGGCATCCAAGAAAAGGCCCTCAAATGGATCTCCTCCTTTCTCTCCGGCAGAACCCAGAGGGTCCGACTCTCACCTTTCCACTCCAATGCCACCAACTCATCTGCGGCGTACCCCAAGGCTCCTCACTAAGCCCAACGCTGTTCAACGTCTACATGGCCCCCCTCGCACAACTGGCCCGCCAGCACAACCTCAGCATCCTCACCTACGCCGACGACACCCAACTCGTCCTCTCCCTGACCAAAGATCCTCTCACCGCCAAAGCCAACCTCCACGAGGGACTGAAATCCATCGCCGAGTGGATGAACAACAGCCGCCTGAAACTCAACTCCGACAAGACGGAAGTCCTCATCCTCGGGCGCACCCCCTCGGCCTGAAACGACTCGTGGTGGCCCATCGCCCTGGGCCCCCCACCCACCCCAGCCAGCCATGCACGAAATCTCAGCTTCATCCTCGACTCCACCCTCACCATGTCCAAACAGGTCCACGCAGTCTCATCCTCCTGTTTTAACACCCTCCGAATGCTCCGCAGGATCTTCAAGTGGATTCCAACAGGAACCAGAAAGACAGTGACCCAAGCCCTCGTCAGTAGCAGACTCGACTACGGCAACGCACTCTACACAGGCATCCCAACAAAAGACATCAAACGACTCCAACGCATCCAGAACGCATCCGCCCGCCTGATCCTCGACATACCCCGCCGATGTCACATCTCCCCTCACCTGAAGGACATCCACTGGCTCCCCGTGGACAAGAGGATCACCTTTAAACTCCTCACCCACGCACACAAGGCTCTACACGACACCGGACCCACCTACCTGAACACCAAACTCAACTTCTACGTTCCCTCACGTCAACTACGCTCTGCCAACCTTGCCCTCGCCCCCCGAATCCAGCGCAAGACCTCTGGCGGCAGATCCTTCTCCTACCTCGACGCCAAAACCTGGAACTCACTCCCGACCTCACTGCGCCAGACCCAGGACCTCCTCACCTTCAGGAGACTCCTCAAGACATGGCTCTTCGAACGATAGCAGCATTTCTCTGAAACTATACACCTCCAAAGAGAGTGACATCAGCTGTTTCTAGCTGATCTAATTGGCATCAATGGGGGTAAACATCCTTTTAGGAGTGAGGAAGATTTATATGGTAGGTGACCCTACTGAATGTTACATGAAGCATTCTGTGCTGTCATGTGAAGTATTTGTCCTGTGGGGACATCAATATTGTCTGTGTGCTAGCAAAGGTAAGTAATGGGAGTTCTGTATCTATAGGAGCCTCTGTTCTAAAACAGATTCTTCTTTTTTGCTGAACTGTATATTAAGTTGAGATTGCACATTATTAAAATAAAAAGTGTTGTAATAAACTCACAATATGTGTGTGGAATTTTGTAGAATTTAAACCAACCAATGTAATTTGTATGCATTTTAAGCATTGTGTAGAATATTTGGCTTCAGCTGGCCCAATACATCTGAGGGAGTGCTGTCGAAGAAATATTACTGGGATGCAGTGATGGCATGTACACTGTCCTGAAAAATAAGTTTTGGTTTCTCAAACATTAACTTTTCTTCCTTCTGCCATTCTCTGAAGTAGACCCTAACATTTATACCTTTTCAGTTTTGTGTTAATGGAGGATCAATAAGTTGTACGTATTTTGCATATCTGCCATCAGCAGTTGGCCTATGATCATTATGCCTTTGTTTTTCCATGTGGGACAGTCCTGCAGCTGCATTGCTGCTTTGTGCCAAAAACATGTCTGCAAATGTCTAAAGCCGTTTTGTCCTAGGTATCTATGATCTTGAGACCACACTTTGATGGGCACACATTTCCTTGCGTACACCTCGCCTACTCGTGATGATTGCCCTTGAAATATCAGCTCAGGGCCTCAAATTCTTCCCTGAATCAGATTTTGCTTTCCAGTATCGCCCAGCATGCAGTCTCTATCTCAATATTGAAATGCTATGCTAGTTGCGAGAGATGTTGCACTAGATATACAATTCTATTTTCATAACCCATATGCCAACAGTCAAAGTAGCAATGTGCAGTTGCGATGCTGCCCATCTTAATATATTAACTTGCCAAATATAGGCTCTAGTTTGGTCATCTACACCTCAGAATGAAGAAGGCACTGTAATGGGAAGCATTCCCATCACGTTATTGAATCAGGGTGTCATCTTCATTTTTACTGTCTGTAGCCTGTCACTTAACAAATGCATGTTTCCCCTATTTTTTTTTTTTTTAAATCTCTGCATTCAATCAATCAATCAGAAGATTTGTAGAGTGCTTCTTGTCACCCATGAGGGGATTCAAGTACTTGCTGAGTTAAGTTCAATAGCTGAACAGCCAGGTATTCAGGGACGTTTGGAATTCTGGAAGAGATGGGGATGTCCTGAGATGAAAGGGTAGCTTGTTCCATGTCTTCACTGCTAGGTAGGAGAAGGAGCAACCTCCCATCTGCTACGTCAGATGCAGGGGGAGGGTGAGGGTTGAAGAAAGGAGAGCGAAGGTGTCTGGTGAGCTGATGGAAGTTCAGGCAGTGGTTCAAGTAGGCTGGTCTGCAGTTGTGTAGGGCCTTGTATGTGTGGGTCTGGAGCTTCAACTGCCACCTCTGTACAGGCTGACAATGGAGTTTCCTGAGGTAGGGAGTGATGTGGGTTTGTCTAGGAAGACACAGGATGAGTCTGGCTGCACAATCAATATGGTCTGTAGTCATCAGAGAAGGTGAGCTGCGATCCCTGTGTAGAGAGTGTTGCCATAGTCCAGTTGGTTGGAGTCGAGGGCCTGGGTGATGGTGCATTTTGAGCTTTGGGGTCACTGTTGCTTGAAGAAGTCTATGGCCTTGGGCTGGGGTTTGAAGTTTCTCTACATGTTGGTAAACCTGTCTTTGAATAGGTCTGCAAGGTTGTCACAGAGTTCCTGAGTGGGGTTAATGTTTGTTGCAGCTGGGGGGGAGGGTTGGAGGATTCTTTGATGATGTTGACAAGTTCTTTGCTGTTATTGGAGATTGATTTGATATGTGAGGTTAAGGCCCTTTTCTTCGATTCTCTCAACTGTCTGTGGTAAAGGTTAAGGGCTGTCTTGAAGGCAGTCTTGTCGGTCATGTCCTTGCTGGTGCGCCATCTCATTTCCAGTTGTTACAGTATTGTTTAGAAGTTATGAGGTCTTCAGTGTACCAGCTTGCCTGCTTGGTGGACTTTCTGTGGCTGTTGTTGTCGATAAGAGCAACTCTGTTAGCGCAGTTGGTGATCCAATTGTTGAGGTTCCTGATGTTCTGGTCTAGGTTGTTGGAGGAAATGGGGTAGGGGGTTGTTGACAACATTGATCCATGTGCCCTTTGAGACTTTGCCCCCGCTGCAGATGGAGGGCATTGGCCAGACCTGGGTCGGAGGTCTGTGAGCTGGTGATGTTGGCGTGGACGATGGAGTGGTCAATCCAGGTGAGTTCTGTGGTGTGACCATACCTAATGCATTTTCTGGATGTGAAAATGGGGTCTCGGCTGAGGCTTGGGTTGTGCGCAGGGTCATGGGCGAGCTTGGTGAGTCTGATGTTTTTCATGCTGTCGAGGAGGTTGGTAATGTTTGTTGGACTTGACAGCTTTGAGGTTGTCTTCCCCCTCCCAACTTTTTGTCTGCATCCCTCCATTTTCTGAGCACGTTTTTGCTGGCTTTAGGACTCTGTGCACTTTACCTGTGCCAACCAGAGCTAAAGTGCTTGTACTCTCTCCACTAAACATGGTACCATTGACTCGCACCCAATTGGCCCATTTAATTTGCTTCTAAGTCCCTGGTAAAGTGTGCTACATGTGCCCAGTACCTATAAATTAAATGCTATTAATGGGCCTGCAGCACTAGCTATGCCATCCACCTAAGTAGTCCTTTAACCATGTTGAAGGCCTGCCATTGTAGAGCCTGTCTGTGCAGTTTAAATTGACATTTCAACCTGGCAAGTTAAACTTCATGCTAGTCCTAAACATTCCCTTTTTGACTTAACGCACCCCTAAGGTAAGCCCTATATGACATACCCGGCAGGCTGTCATTTATTTAAAAGGCAAGAAATGTACTTTTAAACTTTAACTGCCCTGGTAGTGAAAGACTCCCAAATAAATTTTTCACTAGTGCAAGGCCTATCTCTCCCATAGGATAACATTGGGATTACATTATTGCATCTTATAAGAGTCATTCACAATTGGAAGAGATACTCTATTCAAATTTGGTGTCTCTAAACTCACAATTTGAAATCACAACTGATGGTGAAGTCAGATTATAAATTGCGGTTTCGAAAATGCCACTTTTATCAAGTTGGCACTTTCTTACTTTAGACATTTGGTGCCTACTGTCTGTCTCCAAGACAAGTATTCCCTCTAGTCAGCCACACACAAAGGGAGCTTAGGTGTGACTGATAAGCCATCAACCTCCTGATGGGTCATCCTGGGCAGGATGGATGGGAGGGGCTACCACACCTGAAAGGGCTGTGTCCTGCCACACACAAACAGCTGCAAACCCCCCTGTAGTGAGTCTGGAGCTAGGGCAGGAAGGAGGTCCTCTGTGCACTTCCAAGACCCTTCTTTAAAGTCTCTTCAACTTCAACTGCACAACTGGGGTATGACTACTGGACCTCTGACACCACCAACTCAGTACATTGCTGGACTTGTGGATACTTGGCCGCAAAGGAGGACTGCTGTGCTGCTACAAGGACTGCTACTCTGTTGAACTGCTAATCTGCTGAACTCCTGCTTTGTTGAAATAACATGCTGCCATCCTGCCTGGGAGTAAAAAGGATTGGACCTGCATCTCTCCATCCCAGAACTAAAGTGACTCCAAGGACTTGATGGCTTGCCTTCTGTTCTGAATTCTCAGGGACTTCAAACTTCACTTATATCTACTACAGCTGCTGGACTCTGTCAGTTGTGAGTCCTGCCCTGCCAAGTGGTGCCAATCCAGTCCTGGGCCCCTAAGAAATGGGTTTCCCTGAGCTGATCCAGCTGAATCCACAAATCACTGTCACTGCACCGATCAGAAGATCAGCATCTCTCCTTGATGCTAACACATTGCCACTGAGGACAAAGACATTGCAGCACCAATTGCTCAGCTCTGAACTGGTGCATCAACCTCAGCCCAACTCATCAACTTCATCACTGACTACAGGGCTCAGCAATGCATCATCTTCATAGCAAAGGGTTCGATGCTGCACCATTGCTTGGGGATCAATGACTGGGTGGCCCAAAGATGATGCTTCTGACTGTGAGGATCCGGACCAATGCATCGCCTTTGCATCATCCCCTCTGCTCCTTGCACTGGATCTCCTCCTTCTACGCCAACATCCACACAAGGTATTGTTTTACTGGGACAAGGTTGGTCTCTGTAGCAGGCCCGCCCTCCATCATGGTCGGCCTGAATTTTAGCTTTACCCCATTCTAGTGTGACCAGAGAGGCCCAGTTGGCACTTTAAGCTTTTTAGCGCTATAATTGGACATATGCTTTAAAAATTCATGCTTCGACTTCTATTTATTGGATGTTTGTTATTTGGGTCTTGTTTTGTTTAATTAAATTAAACTCTATTTTTCTGACCTGGTATGGATTATTTTTGTGTGGTGTTTTCACTGTTTTACTGTCTGAGGTGTTGCACAAATACTTTACACATTGCCTCTTAAGTTAAGCCTGACTGCTCTGTGCCAAGCAACCAGAGGTTGAGAACAGGTTTATTTTTGGTGTGTATCTGACTTACCCTGACAAGGATTGTGGTTCCTGGTTGGGCAAGGTGCATACCTCTGCCACCCAAAAACCCAATTTCTAACACTGTTGCTGTCATTGTGATAATTGAGATAGAAGTTGAGGTGCTGAAGAAAATGTAGTTGTTAGGGTCTATGGTGAGGGGTGATGAAGCTGGCAAAGTTGCAGAAGGCTGGACATAGTCCTTGAGGAATGTAGATGTGAGTACCCTTGATGGAGGTTTTGCTGTCTGCATGGAGTTGGAAGTTGAGGAGTTCCCTGGTTGGGGTTATGTCATCATTTGTGGGGGTGCATTGGATGAATTCCTTGTGTATGATAATCTCCCTGCCAGGCTTTTTGATGTGGTCACGGTGGGTGATCTTGTACCCTTGGGGTATTGCAGTGGCAATGTCTGGCATGGAAGTGGGCTTGATCCAGGTCTGAGTGAGTAAGAGTATGTATGCTACAAAGGTGGAAATGAGGTCTCAAATCCAGGTGGTGTTTGCATAGTGAGCATGTGTTGAAGGGTGCTTCCAAGTTACTGTTTTTGGGCATGTGGTGTCTGGTATTTTTTGAGGTGGGTCTGGTCAATGGGCCGGTGTGCATTCTGTGGCAGTGGGTCCAGGTGAAAGGTCTTACCGTGGAGTGTGGGTTGGCACGGTGGCAGTGTTGTTGCAGCATTCGGAATCAAGGGTGTTGAGCTTGGCGATGGTGTCTGTGGGAGTTGGGGGGACGTGAGGGACAAGATTTGTGGTGCTGGGTGTGCCAGGTGCAGAAGGGCTTGCCTTCGGTGCACCAGTGGCTCAGACACACTGAGCCTGCATTAATTAGGTCTTGGTGTGGACGGGGCTTCTGTTGGTGGCAAGAATGGTGAGCAGGGAAAACCCCATAATATATTTCCTAATACCCTTATGTCATCTACCTAATCGCTAACCTAGCTAGACCTAGGTGTGATAAACCTAATCTGCTAATGCCATGTTCATGAGAAGAGCCTCAACTCTTGAGACCTTGGAATGAGGTCTCTAGCTCAGACTCCGTAGGGACACAAAGACTGGGTCAGCATCAAGGCGATGTGCGGCATCGATAGCAGCGATGGCATTTGGTCAGAATCCCTCTGTGTAAGTGAGGTGCATTTTTATGGATCTGCTTAGACCCCTGACGTAGATCTGTTCCCAAACAATAGATAACAAGACAGGCTTGGGATGGTCATTTATATAAACAATTCCCTCGAAGGCGTATAGAGGGAAAGTACCTAATGTGAGCACCTACAGTTTATCTGTCACTTGATATTGACGCCTTGGCACTGATAAAATGAAACTAAAACATAGGTCTAACTAAAAACAAGGCAGCCATCTTAAAAGATATAATTAAATAAATTCACTCAAAACAGAGCAAGCTAAGTAGGGTAAAAGACACTAGGTGACGAGGGCACGTGTCTGCAAGCCAAATGCTAAGCTAACTCCTGTTTCCCGTAAAACAAACTAGGATTCACTACACCCTCCCCATTGCCGTAACAAGTATGACGCCATAGTAGTGACGCCACCGAAGGCGAATGAACCCAAATGCTAAAAAGTGCTCTGGACTAAAAGCATACAACCTAGGTAAAAATCTTACTTAAAAACATGTTAAAAAAACATCCTAGCTAAAACATACAAAGAGACAAAATGTCGACCATGACAAGCACAGCAGGCCAAAGGAAGGGCAAAAAATGCCAACTTTTAATTTGGTACTAAAAGCCAATCATCAAACTTTCTAACAATAGTCATGATCTTGAAGAGCATCTTCGAAGCCATCAAATGGAAAGGAAGATTGATCAGGGGATAGGCAGACGGATCCATGGAGCAGTAGTGCGTAGTAGTCTCTTGTGCAGGTCCATCTGCAGGAGTGGCACTCTCCACAGCCCTAAAAAGAGCCAGATCGTTCACCAAGAGTGGCTCCTAAGTGGCCTCGCGAATCAGCCTTAGTCTCAAAGGGCACGGCTGCGAATGAACCCTCATTGGGGACATCAGCAGTGCTTGGTCCACAGGAGTCACTGGCCTAACAGCAGGACACACTGTAGGCAAGTGTTCGAAGAGGCACCATACTCAGCGAAAGACTGGTTGCACGCACCATAAGAGTGGTTGGAATGACAATGACCTATCACACTCCAATTCCTCTAGCGATGGAGCATTAAAGACCTGAACCATGCGTTCATGTGGCAGTGGCTCCATTGCTTCGCATAGCAGGAAAGATGCAACCATTGCGAATCAAAAGAAATAGCAGCTGCATTCCACCAATCAATGCAAAGATTATAGGAAAGCCGCCAGACACATTGGAAAAGAGTGAATGGATGGCTGATGGAATGGCTCCGAAGATAGTCTGTAAGTTGAACACAAATTCAGACCCAACAACCCTAAAGAAATGGACAATCCCTGTAGTGTTCAAAGCGTTGAAAATTCTGGATACCAACACTCCAAAGTGCTTGGGGAAGTTATTTAATAGGGATTGTATCTCGGCTGATGATCTCACAATCTGGAGAGCATACGTCTCTCTAGCTGTTGCCAACGAGACTTGTTTTTGGAACAGTAGCGCCTTTAGTCTGATCAGCTTGTCATAATTTACATTAGGAGTATCAATGTGAGGCCACATTTCTGATACTTTTATCTCTTGTGTAGGGGGAACAAAACTTGTTCACAACACGTATCAACCTTAGATACTGAAATTGCATATGCAATTCCTTGTTGCATACCGCAACAGCTTTGCTCACTCAGCACCACATAACTTCCATTCAAAAGTACATGAAATTCTGGTCCAATCACAGGGACAGGAGTACCCTTCAGAAAACAGGCAAGTTTGTGACCCCCTCATTGCAAAGGCCGTGAAAGGACACCTGCTTGCAGATCATTGAATGACTAACAGTAGTCTTGCATTTGCTTCCGCTGAGGAAGACCTCTGTTTCACTGTTCAGAGATTTCTATTCAATTGGCAACTCCCACGTTTCCTTAATATAGCTATCGCTCAGTCGCTTGTACATTTCGAAAAACAAAAAGTTGAATTGGGCAGGTTAATAATGTCATGTAGGGACCATACTGTTGAAGAACTCTCTGCAGTTGTGAAGGGCAACTTTTCTAACTTTACTTTGTGAAGCATGGTGAAACTTGCTTCCCTTTTAGCCATTGTCCGTTGTTCCTTGGATAAATTAAGAGGTGAACAATTCACTACCATTAATGTACTTCTATGGAACTCTGCCATTTTTCAAAGTCTGTAGTGTCCAACCTAACTGCATAATGGAATGCAGCTGACTTTGCCCATGACCATAAAAGGGACATGTATGTGTGTCTGAATGATATCTATCGCAGACGACACTGTTTGTCAGGGAATAAATCCTGTTGGACAGAGTGTTTATGCCGTTATTTTCCTTATCTATTTGCCTTAAACAGTCAGCAGCTTCTATCTGAGAAAGCTTCCAGATCTCATCATACATAGCATAGATGAATCTTTTAGAGCGTAACTTTCTCGGACCTAACAAAAAGTCCTGCAAGTCTACATCTTCAGTAATAGTGTTAAGGTGTTCTTGGTCTGTGACAGCCTTAGGGTGGTCACCCTCAAATTTTGGCCTGCCTCCCTCCAATTTTTTATCCTGTTTTTGCTGGGTTTAGGACTCTGCGCACTTTACCACTGCGGCCTGTCCTCACACAATGGACTGCCAAACCCCCTACTGGGACCCTGGCAGCCAGGATTACACTGAAAGGGGACCTTGTGCACTTCTAAGCCACTCTTTGAAGTCTCCCCCACTTCAAAGGCACATTTGGGTATTTCAGCAGGGCCTCTGACCCTACCAACTCAGACACTTCTTGACAAGATAACTCCTGGGAAAGAAACTCTGAACCAGAACCTGTAACCTGCTAAGAGGAGCTGCCTGGCTGCCCAAAGGACTCATCTGACTGCTTTTCTGCAAAGGACTGCTGCCATGCTGTTGCCCTGATGCCTTTCTGCCCTCTGGATCTGCTCAGAAGTGCTCTCCAAGGACTTGGATTGAGCTTGCCTCCTGTTCCTGGAAGTATCCGGGCCAAAAATACTTCATCTCGGCAAAGAACTCCTTGTGCGGCAAAAATCGACTCACAGCCTGCCACAAAAGATGCACAGCCTGCCCTACGGTGAAAAAAATCACAGCATGCCGAACCGCAATGATGCAACCCGGCTCCCCGAGTGGAGATCGACGCAGCGCCAGCGTTGCGACCGGAACTTCGATGGACGGCCCACTGGATCGACGCATAACCGACCTGGAATGACGCAGTACGACTTCCTGCGAGAAAAATCTATGCAACACCTGCAGTGCGACAGAAATTTCCCTGCAGCGCCCACCAGATCGACGCAGCTCCTGTGACTTTGTCCTGCATGCCCAGGATTTCTCGCATAGTCCCCGGGGCATCCAAATACCCCACAACCCGAAGAGGATCCACGCCTGTGCTCCGGAAATCGACGCAAAGCCCTTGCTGGGGGGAAAAATATCGACCATCATCTGTGTGCGCCCGGAGAAACTGATGCACACCTCCCCATTTTCCATGCATCTCCTCCTCTGTGGTCCTGTGTAGATAATTTAGATGCAAACCAGGCACTTTGTGCTTGCAAGAGACACTTATTGCTTTTTAAGAATTAAAGACTTTTTGATCATTTTAAAAGTGATATTTCAACTTCTATTTATCAAATATTGAACGTTTTGACCTTAACCTACTCATATATTCTATTTTCTAAACCTGTGTGGTGTATTGTTGTGGTGTTTTCACTGTGTTACTGTGTAATTTATTGCACAAATACTTTACAATTGCCTTCTAAGGTAAGCCGTACTGCTAAGTGCCAAGCTACCAAAGGGTGGGCACAGCATCATTTGGATTGTGTGTGGCTTACCCTGACTATAGAGAGGGTCCCTGCTTGGACAGGGTGTAACCTGACTGCCAACCAGAGACCTAATTTCTAACAGACTGCTGCTAACGTGTTGGACTGTTCCCATTGTTGGCCCAGTTTACCCACACTGTATGTTGTAACTATACCCTTGTGTTGACCCAAGAGAAAGCGAGGGTCTGGCCGGCTAATCTTGAAACCCCTTGAGGAATTCACAAAATGTGCCTTACATCTGTTTGTGTCTATTGGCCAAATCAACTACCCGCCTGGACTGGAAAGTGAAGTTATAGGTACCAGCCTGAACCTTTTGCATCTAGATCTTCCTCAGTGACATTCAGGCAGAATTGCCAATCCTTCAACTTTTCTGGTGTGGAGATACTGGGCATGTTAATTTATTTTTATTTTAGGTAACCCTAGACACGAGGTCTGGTGAATGGTGTCTTTTAGAAAGATCATTTGCACAGGAATCCGGCACGCTCCAAATAAAGCTTTCTACCTTGTATTTGCCAATCTAGTGATCCCCATACACTCTTTAAATCAATAGTGTTCTTCCAGTATTTGTAACCTTCAACTGCAAGACGGGAAACAAAGGAGTCTGAATAAATCAGTTTTATATCTGTTAGCAAAATGTTCCTAATTTTGGAAGGAGGTAACTTGAAATAATATGACTCTGGATGTCTTATGTCATGCCCAGAAAAATAAGTGAATTTATCTGAATAACATTTTGGGCTCCTCACAGGTGGTGTTGAGCACTGCTCCCACTGTGTGCAGTTAAGTACTGGTGTGTGTCTAGTGGCATGGTGCAGGTAGTAATGTCCCCAGTTGTTATAATAGAACATTTCTCCATAATTCAATGTATTTGTATATACATATCAATTTCAAATATTAAATAGTCCTTCATTCCAGTTAACAAAGAATCAACTGTCTTGACATCCCAATCATCAGGTGTAATTACATCAGTCATAGAAATTTTGAAGACATATGGAATTTGAATGGAATTTGAATGACCTCATTAGGCCGGAATATATCAAACGGAACGTTGTCCCACACAATCCCATCAGGAATTGGTACAGCTGAAATGTTCACAAGGGACAAGTCTCGTTTGGACCTTATGTGAGGAATGATGTGGAGTTAAGACTCCATCCACAGGCTCAACAGAGGAGCATGCATGAAGGTAATGACCATTTATGAGCAAGAAGAAAATAGTCATGAAACCAATCCATAGAAACAATGCAAAAATTGTCAAGCAGAAACATAAATAGTTCCATGGGTGTATTAAATAGTTATGTCTAAGCCATTAGTACAGCTTACGTGTCTTTGATACACTTTCAATTACTGGAGTGGATGAGTCTGAAGAAAAGACATCAGTGTCGATGAAATAACCAGAGGCAGTCTCCTCAAACGCAGGAGCAGGTGCATTACTGGTGGATGGATCCACTTCGAGTGGAGGCTCATAGTAGAAGGTGTCATTGGTCTGTGTAGTGTTGGTGTAAAAAAACAGCCAAATCTTGGACAGGTGCTGTCGGTGAAGTGGTAACTGAATCAGCAAGAGCTAATTTTCGGCCTTCCTCATGGTCAAGGAGGCATTTGTAGCATCATTGGACATTGTTGTGTAGTCCGAAGTAGTGTTATTATTACTTCGTTGGAGAGGTATGGCCTGTTGGGTAGTGAGAGGGGACCGGGAACTACCCAAGGACCTCTACTGTGCAGGATTGGCCACATGGTGAAGTTTGATGTCATCAATGGAAATTAATCTGTTTGCTTTGGAACCAGGCAGCAGTGGAAAGATGACAGTTCTTCTTGTACTCCCAAGACTGGGATCGGTGCTCTATAGGAAGGACCGAATTCCTTCTTCACAGCGATCTTCTCACAAACCAGATCCCTGACTTTAGGAATCCAGCCAATGGAAGTTATTGGTAAATTCCTTATTCCTAAGGTGGGAGCACTGGTAGATGATTTATCATCAGAAAATTGCTCTAAGACAGTGAGAAGTTCATTTGTCAAAAGGTGTATCTGCTGCCACCAAACCAGGGCCATCAAGATCTGGGACATACATAGGTATCCCAAAGAGAACCTCATAGGGAGTGCGTCCCCCCAAGGACATTCTTGGCAGATTATTCAGTGCTCTCCTGACCCCATATAGTTGATGGAGCCAACTGCAGCCAGAACCTAATACTTTAGCTTTTAAGGACTGCTTTATATAGGTCGGGTCTGGTGGCTTAGTGGACTAATGCGTCCACTATAGGGGCCTGTGTTCGACCTCATGGTCACAGGTTCAAATCCCGGCAGGTTCACTCAGCCTTTCATCCAAAATTCTGAGGTCGATAAAATGAGTACCATTGAGTTGGGTAACAATAAACATCTGTTATTCAGCGCCAAGATGCCTGCGGGTGAACGTGCGCTTTACAAATTCACATGTTGTGTTATATCACAGTTCCTCCTTTCCTCAACCACATTTCCCCCGGGGTGGTATGGTGAGGAGTAATGGAATTCAACACCCATTGTCCCCATGGTGTCCCTGAATGACGTGAAGGCAAAGGCAGAGCCCTGGCTCAAATGGAATGCTGCAACCGCATACATACTGATCAAGAGCAGCAAGTCTTTTCTAACAGTTCGAGCGTCAGCCGACCGCTGTGGCCATACCCACAGGAATCTAGAACAAGAATCTACAGCGACTAAGGTATTTGTATGCACCATCAGGTTAGAGTGCACTGCAGTGTTCCAGGTACACAAATTGTAGGGGCCTGCTGGACACTAAGAGGGATGTCTGTGGTGGGTGTTTGATGTTTGAGCCCTTGATTTACTGGCAAATGTCACAACAAAGGATATATTGTTTTGTCTGTCTGTATAGACCGGGCCACCAGAAGCGTTTCTGTAAGTGTTACTGTGGCAGAAATACCAGCATGTGCAGATGTGACACACTTATGCGCTGCCTTTATTAGATTTAATCTCTGGTATTGATTGGGGAATCGCTCGATCTCCTCCCCAAGAAAGTGTTGTATAGGCAACATTCTGTGCACTGATGTTGTAAGAGTATTTTGTAGGATATGCTTTTCGAAGAGTCTTGCCTTCAGCTGTAGCTTTCACGGCAGTTTCATTATCCAATCTCATCTGAGAATGAGTCACTGCAGACACAGAAGCCGTAGCTACTGCCGATTTGGCTGCTTCATCAGCTAAAGTATTTCCGATTAACGTGTACTCCTACACGTTGGTGGCCCAATGTCTGTACTACATTGAAACAAGGTAGCTTATCCTTAAGATCAGCCACCCTCACCCACAGAGTTCTGTGTTTTGTGGTGTTCCCTTTGGAATCTCTGAACCCATTGAATCCCAATGATTAAGATAATCATTGTAGGACTGTACGCAGTAGTATGAGTTACAGACAACTAAAGTCAGTAGTCCTGGCTCTGTGTGTTCTTTCGATAATATAAGGGTTTTAAGTTCAGCCAGCTGAACTGTGCAGTCCCCTAAGGTCTGCATGTAGGTATTATGAGCAGTGGATGATTCCATCCTTCAATACTCCGCTCACAGCTGCGCAAGCGGCTGAGTATTGATGTTTGGTACCTACCACTGTTGTGCTAAACCATCAGTGTAAATGACAGTATGGTAACTGTAAAGTGGCAAATAATCTAGAGGAGCGGGGTACTCCTGTTAGTGCTGGAGAAATTCTTGTGTCTGGAGTTTTGGATCAAAGATGTAGTCAACATCGGTGGCAGTCAGGGAGGTTGCCCACGCAATCCAACGTGGATGTAATGCTTTAGCATTAGGAATGCTTTCTTTAGTTACAGCCCCTAAGGCTGGCACTGGGGTAACGACAATGAAGCGTTTCCCTTGGGCAAGTGGCCTTTTCTTAATGACAGCCATCTGAATTGCAGTTAGAACTTTTTCTGTGGGTACAAAACGTTGTTCTGTATTTGAGTATAAATGTGATTTATATTCTATGGGCAGTGTGTTGCCCTCGTTAAAGGTGTCATAAGTGAACCCAATTGCACCAGCAATAATTCTGATGACCAAGTTTGTTTTGTTGTCACGGGTGTGCAAGTGTTTTGCTTCAAGCTTGTCCTGTTGCAATTCCCTAAGGATGCGTGTGTGTTCAACTGTCTAATGTCTGTTAGAAAAATCAGGGCATATGAAGTCATCAAGTGGCTTGATACGTTGTGCAGTCAGGAATGTATGTTCTGCCAAAATGAAAGAAACTGAGTAAAAACTTGTTTCTTGAGAGTGTTTGGTGGTTGGAGTTGTGCACATTTCTCTAGAAAGTTTGGGGCCAAGCTCTTCCCCTTGTTTGATAGCTCATATCCCAGGAACAATACACTGAGAAAGGCTATTTTAGTTTTCCTAAAATGAAATTTATAGCCAAGGGCTGCGAATCCTAAAACGATCCGATCGACCCTGGCAAGATGAATGGTGCGGTCGTCATATGTGGATGACATCTATTTCACAGAAGACACTGCTTCTGGATCAATATCATGCAATATGGATGTTACTCGGGCTGAGAACAACCCTGGGCTGTTCTTATAGCCTTGGGGCAAATGAAGTCATGACAGTTTGTGAGCCAAATGAGAATGCACTCAGGTCCCGACTTTCATGTGCTAAGTTCCAGCAGAAGAAACTGTTGGAAATATCCAAGATTGTTTTGTATTTTTTGTGCACTATGTTGTTAATTAGTGCTGTGCTATGTGAATTTTGCATAGCGTATGTACATATATGACTGTTTAAGTGTCCGTAATCCAAGACTATTCTGTAGGAATGGTCTGGTTTTGCAACGGGGAATAACGGGTTATTCATTGCAGAGACACAGGGCTCAGTCACTCCCTGGTACTTAAGCTGAGTGAGGATCTCCCTCACTGCTGCTCTTGCTTCATGTGAAACAGGATATTGTGGCTGAGGCTGGAGTGTAGACCTGATAGGTATTACATGACCAGGAGAGTCTTTGTCCCAACCTATATGATTGCGGTATAACCCAGGTGCCTGTGCTAAAGCCCAATTGACAGCATAGGCTTGTTTTACCACTTCCGGGACAAGATCAGAGAAAGAAGGCAAAATGACATCATCCCCATGTGGGAGCTTGCGGACCTGCTTGGGTGGCCAGTCCCTTTCAGCCAGCAGGATATCACAACTACGTTCACCCCAGAATATCACACCAATGGTGCGCTCCACATCTCCCTCAATTTGGATATTTAAATACGAAACCCTGTCAGGCGGGAGTCTCAACTGCAATGAAATCGCTAGTTGCTGTCGCATCCAGATGATCTTTCAACCTCTGTGGACAAATCCTGACCTCTGCTGTGCCATCTAACAGTGTCAATGCCCATGTCTTGTTCTCCAGCAATGTTCACAAGTGTACTGGTATTTTTAACTGACAGTGTTGCCACCTTTTTCTTTTTAAACTGTGGCTTATGTTGAGAAGATTCATCATCTTTTTTTGTCTGAAGACTGTGGTGAGTCTTTCTTCTGTTTCACATATTCAGGACATCGATCAGGGCGGCCCCCTCTCTTGCCATGTCTGCATGTCTGTCCAGTGCGTCCTGAAAGGAACAAGAGGGACATGAATCAGTATATCTGTCAGGAGCTTTTATATTTTCTCTATTTCTGAGAGTATATCTCCTATCTGAGTTCCCCGGGTGTGGAGAATCTGTTCTCTGATTTTGTCTATCATTAAATTGTTTTTGCTTATTCCAGCACCCTTAGAACCCTCCTGTGCTTGTTTAGTACCTTCCTTAGGGTGGTACTCTGTATTTCAAGTTTCTTCGGCTTGGCTCCCAAACTATCCCTTCCTATACTCGTATAGATGTCGGAAATAATTTTCGGTAGCTGTTTCTCCTGGTCCAAGTGTGGAATCTCTTGGAAGCGCTGGCATATAGTCAGTGCTACCGCTTCCCCTTTAAAATTACTGACTATGATTGAGTAGACTGCGTCAAAGTTATGCATTAGTTTCATCCCCAAATCTAGGGCTGGTGCAGCCCCATGCTCATTCTGATACTTCCGGTAAATTGGCAAGTGTCTGGGTACCACGTGTGGTAGTATAAATTGCAGCGAGGACTGTATCCCATGTGGCTCAGTCATCCACTGAGGGAACCTTCCCGAAGGGCAAGCACATTATGAGAATTCTGTTTCTCCTGTGGTCCTGTATGGGGAAACACAGCTTCCAGCTGATTTGTTTTGTGGGCTATCCAGAAAGGTGTTTTCTCCTCGTTCTGTGGGTACCTTACCCATGATAGTATGTACTGTTTGTGGATTAATCCCAGTAGCCAAATGATATCCAGCAGGTGCTGGACGCATTAGTGTAGTGTTCAAGTTCGCATTATGAACTGAACATGTTGTCTGTAAAGTGTTACTAGCTCAAGGTATAAGTTTTGCAGGTCTGTTGCCTGTATATTTTGTATGCCTGTGTGAGGTGTGTATGTGGCAAACATAGGCCACGTTGTTCCATCATTACCTAAGGGACCTAATTTCACGTGGTACCCTACATGTGGTAGGGCACCATTAAACCAGTTCTGATGTTCTTGATACGTAATCTGAATCTCAAGATAGTGGTATGCTTGGTACCGTTATAGTACGTTTGCAATTCTGTATGTATGGAATGTGAATAATCTTTGGTCTTCCTCAGGAATAGTGACCCAAGAATAGAATGTTTCTGTTTGGTAAGCTTCACTAGCTTCTACTATGAATGTGATATCCCTGCCCTCATCTGTTAAGCCAGGCGCTATTAGGTGTAGTATTAATGCTTGTCTAGCATTCTCAGGAATGTCCATAGAATTAGCCATATTGTGAAATGGGTAAAGAGATGGAACACCAAACGGGGAGCAAAGTCCTTTTAAGAGTTCGAGCATGAACAACCTACAGCCTAATAAGGTGCTCCCTGTTCAGCTGAGGAGGATCTCCCCCAAGACCACAGATGTCCCCATATAATGGTACTTAGGGTACATGCTGTATGTGAGACAGTGATAGTCAGGTTATCTGTACATTTGTGCCTAAACTCCATCATTGGTGGTGCCATGTCGTAGTTGGACTCTTGCTCTAGGCAAGACTGCTGATTTAAGGATGACTGTACTTATGTTTGTAGGCGACTATGCCAATCCTACAACAGATCACAACTGTTGGTCCAACCCTCCTGGCTCACAAGCAGCACCTCACCAAAAACCCAAACAGTAAAAGGTGATTTATGGCAGCCTGTACACATGGACTCAAGGAGTGTGACATCTCAGGGAGTGTCGTGGTTAAACGGACATCACCCCTTTCTCACATGAACAACATGTCTCCATCAAACATAGGCAAATGAAAGCGATTCAGTAAAGTTTTAATAGGTTTTATTTAGCAAAACTGCAATCTGCGATAAGTTGCATCGAATGCAATGATTAAGTTAATGAATAAATCAAGAAACAGAGTGGTAAAGACGAGTCATTAATACAAAGACCCCCACCATCTTGCAATGACTTAAAGTGACATGCAATATAATATATGTCCTAATACCCTAATGTCATCTACCTAATCTCTAACCTAAAAGAGAGGTAGGTGTGATAAACCTAATGTGCCATTATCTTGGAATGCGGTCTCTAGCTGAGACTCCGTAGGGACACGAATACTGGGTCAGAGGCAAGACGACATGCAGCATCGATAGCAACGATGGCATCTGGTCAGAATCTCTCTAAGTGAGGTGCATTTTTACAGATCTGCTTGGACCCCTGACGTAGGTCTGTTCCCAAACAATAGACAACAAGGCATGCTTGGGATGGTAATTTATAGAAACAATTCCCTCGAAGGTGTGAAGAGGGAATGTACCTAATGTGGGCACCTACAGTTCGATTATCTTTGTTGCTTGTTATTGACACCTTCACGCAGTGGCACTGATAACGTGAAACTAAAACATAGGCCTAACTAAAAACAAGGCAGCAGTCTTAAAAGATATAATTAAATAAATTCACTAAAACAGAGCAAGCTCAGTAGGGTAAAAGTCACTATGTGAGGGGGTCACGAGTCTGCAAGCCAAAGGCTAAGCTAACTCTGGTTTCCCATTAAAACAAACTAGGATTCACTACATTGCAGCCTGCATTAAGTGGGGCCTGGGGTAGGCTGGCCTTCTCTAGGTGGTAAGAAGGGTGAGCGAGAAAACCCAGGCAAGTGGCAGGATAGGTGCCCAGTTGCCCACTAGTGCGGTCATGCTGTGGCCTGCATTCAGCCAATGATAATATTCAGATTATTTTCCACCATAACATGGATGTTACTGCTCACAAGTATGCTTTGAGAAGTCACTTTCATCTACATCCATATGAACAATTGGTCCTCTAGGTATGGAAGAGTCGTAATTTACTTTTGCTCCAGTTGGATTTTGAAGCCTGAAACATATGAGGCCATGGTGGTTGACATCAGTGCAGTAATAGAAGTTCTGGAATAGGACTAAGTCAGCAGCATGTCATCTCTATACAGTATCAGTTTCAGGTTACCTACCGTGGTCCAGATATGCCTGATCACTACGAATTCACAGATTGCAATCTCTAATGTTTTCAGAGCAATCAGTAAAAGTAAGATAGGTGCAGCCCTGGTTGATGTCAAACTGCATGTTGACTTTATCTGGTAAGAAGCTGTTAATGCTTAAAATGTTAGTTGATTAGTGGTATAACTATTTCGTCTTGTTGATGAATTGTGGACCTATTCCCATCATGAATATTGCATGGAAAACGTAATCCCACTCCACCCTGTGAAAAACATTTTCAGCATTCATGGATGGAGTTACCTTTTCATCGTTATTCCTGCAGCCATATTAGGTGAAAACTGTGCATGTGATTGTGAATGAACGGCCTAGCATAAATCCAACCTGATTTGTATGTATTATGGTTGGTATATATTTCCTAAGCTGATTGCCGAGGACCTTGGCCAGAATCTTCATGTCACTGTTAATCAGTAAAATGGGTCAGAAATTCCCTCAAAATTATTTTTCCCTGGCATGGTGTAAGGAAATGCCTCCTTGGCATGGTTACCCCCTGACTTTTTGCCTTTGCTGATGCTAAGTTTTGATTTGAAAGTATGCTGAGGCCTGCTAACCAGGCCCCAGCACCAGTGTGTTCTTTCCCTAACCTGTACTTTTGTTTTCACAATTGGCACACCCTGGCATCCAGGTAAGCCCCTTGTAACTGGTACCCCTGGTACCAAGGGCCCTGATGCCAGGGAAGGTATCGAAGGGCTGCAGCATGTCTTATGCCACCCTGGAAACCCCTCACTCAGAACAGACACTCTGCTTACCAGCTTGTGTGTGCTGGTGAGGACAAAACAAGTAAGTCGACATGGCACTCCCCTCAGGGTGCCATGCCAACCTCACACTGCCTATGCAGTATAGATAAGTCACCCCTCTAGCAGGCCTTACAGCCCTAAGGCAGGGTGCACTATACCATAGGTGAGGGCACCAGTGCATGAGCACTGTACCACTACAGTGTCTAAGCAAAACCTTAGACATTGTAAGTGCAGGGTAGCCATAAGAGTATATGGTCTGGGAGTCTGTCCAACACAAACTCCACAGCACCATAATGGCTACACTGAAAACTGGGAAGTTTGGTATCAAACTTCTCAGCACAATAAATGCACACTGATGCCAGTGTACATTTTATTGTAACATACACCCCAGAGGGCACCTTAGAGGTGCCCCCTGAAACCTTAACCAACTACCCGTGTAGGCTGACTGGTTTTAGCAGCCTGCCACACTCGAGACGTGTTGCTGGCCACATGGGGAGAGTGCCTTTGTCATTCTGTGGCTAGTAACAAAGCCTGTACTGGGTGAAGGTGCTTCACACCTCCCCCTGCAGGAACTGTAACACCTCGCAGTGAGCCTCAAAGGCTCACCCTCTTTGTTACAGCACCACAGGGCACTCCAGCTAGTGGAGTTGCCCGCCCCCTCCGGCCACGCCCCCACTTTTGGCGGCAAGGCCGGAGGAGATAATGAGAATAACAAGGAGTCGTCACTGGCCAGTCAGGACAGCCCCTAAGGTGTCCTGAGCTGAGGTGACTCTGACTTTTAGAAATCCTCCATCTTGCAGATGGAGGATTCCCCCAATAGGGATAGGAATGTGACCCCCTTCCCCTTGGGAGGAGGCACAAAGAGGGTGTACCCACCCTCAGGGCTAGTAGCCATTGGCTACTAATCCCCCAGACCTAAACACGCCCTTAGATTTAGTATTTAAGGGCTCCCCAGAACCTAGGAACTCAGATTCCTGCAACCTAAGAAGAAGAGGACTGCTAAGCTGAAAAACCCTGCAGAGAAGACGGAGACACCAACTGCTTTGGCCCCAGCTCTACCGGCCTGTCTCCCCACTTCTAAAAGACACTGATCCAGCGACGCTTTCCCCAGGACCAGCGACCTCTGAATCCTCAGAGGGCTGCCCTGCTCTAGAAGGACCAAGAAACTCCTGAGGACAGCGGCTCTGTTCACCCAAGACTGCAACTTTGTTTCAAAGGAGCAAATTCAAGACAACTGCGTTTCCCGCTGGAAGCGTGAGACTTGCTACTCTGCACCCGACGCCCCCGGCTTGACTTGTGGAGAAACAACACTTCAGGGAGGACTCCCCGGCGACTGCGAGACTGTGAGTAACCAGAGTTGCCCCCCCTGAGTCCCCACAGCGACGCCTGCAGAGGGAATCCCGAGGCTACCCCTGACCGCGACTGCCTGACTCTCAGATCCCAATGCCTGGAAAAGACCCTGCACCCGCAGCCCCCAGGACCTGAAAGATCGGAACTCCAGTGCAGGAGTGACCCCCAGGAGGCCCTCTCCCTTGCCCAGGTGGTGGCTACCCCGAGCACCCCCCCCCCTTGCCTGCCTGCATCGCTGAAGAGACCCCTTGGTCTACCATTGATTTACATTGGAAACCCGACGTGTGTTTGCACACTGCACCCGGCCGCCCCCGTGCTACTTTCTGTGCTAACTTGTGTCCCCCCCCCGGTGCCCTACAAAACCCCCCTGGTCTGCCCTCCGAAGACGCGGGTACTTACCTGCTGGCAGACTGGAACCGGGGCACCCCCTTCTCCTTTGAAGCCTATGTGTTTTGGGCACCACTTTGAACTCTGCACCTGACCGGCCCTGAGCTTGTGGTGTGGTAACTTTGGGGTTGCTCTGAACCCCCAACGGTGGGCTACCTTGGTCCCAAACTTGAACCCCGTAGGTGGTTTACTTACCTGCAAGAACTAACAAACTCTTACTCCCCCTAGGAACTGTGAAAATTGCACTGTCTAGTTTTAAAATAGCTATATGTGATTTATTTGAAACGCATATATGCTATTGTGATTATTCAAAGTTCCTAAAGTACTTACCTGCAATAGCTTTCATTTGAAGTATTACATGTAAAATTTGAACCTGTGGTTCTTAAAATAAACTAAGAAAAGATATTTTTCTATACAAAAACCTATTGGCCTGGAATTGTCTTTGAGTGTGTGTTTCTCATTTATTGCTTGTGTGTGTACAACAAATGCTTAACACTACTCCTTTGACAAGCCTACTGCTCGACCACACTACCACAAAATAGAACATTAGTATTATCTCTTTTTGCCACTATCTTACCTCTAAGGGGAACCCTTGGACTCTGTGCATACTATTCCTTACTTTGAAATAGTCCATACAGAGCCAACTTCCTACATTGGTTGATCAGCGGTGGGGTACAAGACTTTGCATTTGCTGGACTACTCAGCCAATACCTGATCACACGACAAATTCCCAAAATTGTCATTAGAAATTGATTTTTGCAATTTGAGCTATTTTTCTAAATTTTTAAAAGTCCTAATAGGGCCTTGTGTTAGTCCCTGTTAGCATTTCTTTTAGAGTTTAAAAGTTTTGTGAAAGTTTGAATTAGGTTCTAGAAATAGTTTTAGATTCTTAAAAAGTATTCCAACTTTTAGAAACATAATGCCTGGTGCACAAGAGAATGTGGTGGAGCTCGACCTCACACCTTACCTCCATCTTAAGATGAGGGAGCTAAGGTCTCTCTGCAAAATAAAGAAAATCCCAATTGGCTTAAGACCCTCTAAACAACAGCTCCAGGAGCTTTTGGCAGAGTTTGAAAAAGCCAACCCCTCTGAGGATGACAACCCAGAGGATGATGATAGTGACTTGGAGGAGAATTCCCGCCTCCCAGTCCTAATTAGGGAGATCAGGGACCCTCAATCCCTGATTCCAACTGTGATAGTCAGAGATGGTGCTTCCCTCACAGGAGGGGCCAGCACCTCTGAAGTCACTGAGGATAGCCTCAGTGAAGATGACCTCCTGTTAGCCAGGATGGCCAAAAGATTGTCTTTGGAGAGACGGCTCCTAGCCATAGAAAGGGAAAGACAAGAGATGGGTCTTCGTCCTATCCATGGTGGCAGCAACTTAAATAGGGTCAGAGATTCTCCTGACATGTTGAAAATCCCTAAAGGGATTGTAACTAAATATGAAGATGGTGATGACAACACCAAATGGTTCACAGCTTTTGAGAGGGCTTGTGCAACCAGAAAAGTAAGCAGATCTCACTGGGGTGCTCTCCTTTGGGAAATGTTCACTGGAAAGTGTAGGGATAGACTCCTCACACTCTCTGGAAAAGATGCAGAATCTTATGACCTCATGAAGGGAGCCCTGATTGAGGGCTTTGGATTCTCCACTGAGGAGTATAGAATTAGATTCAGGGGGGCTCAAAAAACCTCGAGCCAGACCTGGGTTGATTTTGTGGACTATTCAGTGAAAACACTGGATGGTTGGATTCAAGGCAGTGGTGTAAATGATTATGATGGGCTGTACAATTTGTTTGCGAAAGAACACCTATTGAGTAATTGTTCAAATGATAAACTGCATCAGCATCTGGTAGACCTAGGACCAATTTCTCCCCCAGAATTGGGAAAGAAGGTGGACCATTGGGTCAAGACTAGGGTGACCAAGACTTCCAAAGGGGGTGACCAAAAGAAAGGGGTCACAAAGCCTCCCCAGGGGAAGAGTGTTGAGACATCCAAAAACAAAAATAGTAAAGAGTCTTCTTCAGGCCCCCAAAAACCTGCACAGGAGGGTGGGCCCAGAGCCTCTTCACAAAACAATTTTGGGTACAAGGGTAAAAACTTTGATCCCAAAAAGGCCTGGTGTCGTAGCTGTAATCAGCCTGGACACCAAACTGGAGACAAGGCCTGTCCCAAGAAAAGTACCACTTCCAACTCCACTCCAGCTAACACTGGAATGGCTAGTCTCCAAGTGGGATCAACAGTGTGCCCAGAGCAAATCAGGTGTCACACTGAAGCTACATTAGTCTCTGAGGGTGGGGTGGATTTAGCCACACTGGCTGCCTGGCCTCCTAACATGCAAAAATACAGGCAGCAGCTCTTAATTAATGGGACAAGTGTAGAAGGCCTGAGGGATACAGGTGCCAGTGTCACCATGGTGACAGAGAAACTGGTTTCCCCTGGTCAATACCTGGCTGGACAAACTTATCCAGTCACCAACGCTGACAATCAGACTAAAGTACATCCCATGGCTATGGTAACTTTAGAGTGGGGAGGGGTCAATGGCCTGAAACAGGTGGTGGTCTCCTCAAATATCCCAGTAGACTGTTTGCTTGGAAATGACCTGGAGTCCTCAGCATGGGCTGAGGTAGAATTGAAAACCCATGCAGCCATGCTGGGTATACCTGAACTGGTGTGTGTCAAGACAAGGGCACAGTGCAAGGCTCAGGGTGAAAAAGTAGAGTTGGAGCCTGGAAAAAGGGCCCAGCCTACCAAGAGAAAAGGAAAGACAACTGGGAAACCAGCTGCAACACAACAACAAAAAGAGAACCTCTCTTCTCAGGAAGAAGTTCTGCCCTCTGAGGGAACTGAACCTATGGAGTTAGAACCTTATTAGGTTGAGCTCTTGGGCCCAGGGGGACCCTCAAGGGAGCAGTTGTATAAGGGACAAGAAACCTGTCCCTCTCTTGAAGGCCTTAGGCAGCAAGCTGCTGAATAGTCCAATGGCAAGAAAACTGGAACACATAGGGTCTATTGGGAAGATCAACTCCTTTACACTGAGGCAAGAGATCCCAAACCTGGTGCCACTAGGAGAGTGGTAGTGCCTCAGGAGTTTAGAGAGTTCATACTGACCTTAGCCCATGATATGCCTCTTGCTGGGCATTTGGGACAAACCAAGACGTGGGAGAGACTAGTCAACCACTTCTACTGGCCCAACATGTCCCAGAAAGTCAAGGAGTTTTGTATCTCCTGTACCACCTGTCAAGCCAGTGGTAAGACAGGTGGACACCAAAAGGCCCCCCTCATTCCACTTCCATTGGTGGGGGTCCCCTTTTAAAGAGTGGGTGTGGACATAGTGGGTCCACTTGAACCTCCCACAGCCTCAGGGAATATGTACATACTAGTAGTAGTGGATCATGCTACTAGATACCCTGAAGCTATTCCCCTTAGGTCAACTACTGCCCCTGCAGTAGCCAAGGCCCTCATTGGTATTTTTACCAGAGTGGGTTTTCCTAAGGAGGTGGTGTCTGACAGAGGTACCAACTTCATGTCAGCATACCTGAAACACATGTGGAATGAGTGTGGAGTGACTTATAAATTCACTACACCCTACCATCCACAAACTAATGGCCTTGTTGAGAGATTCAACAAGACATTAAAAGGCATGATCATGGGGCTCCCTGAAAAACTCAAAAGGAGATAGGATGTCCTCTTGCCATGTCTGCTTTTCGCTTACAGAGAGGTGCCTCAGAAGGGAGTAGGGTTCTCACCCTTTGAATTCTGTTTGGCCACCCTGTAAGGGGACCACTAGCTCTTGTGAAAGAAGGCTGGGAGAGACATCTTCATGAGCCTAAACAAGACATAAAGGACTATGTACTTGGCCTACGTTCAAGGATGGCAAAGTACATGGAAAAGGCAAGTAAAAACCTTGAGGCCAGCCAACAGCTCCAGAAGGTTTGGTATGACCAAAAGGCTGCAATGGTTGAATTTCAACCATGGCAGAAAGTCTGGGTTTTGGAGCCTGTGGCTCCCAGGGCACTTCAGGACAAATAGAGTGGCCCTTACCCAGTGCTAGAGAAGAAGAGTCAGGTCACCTACCTGGTAGACCTAGGCACTAGCAGGAGCCCCAAGAGGGTGATCCATGTGAACCGCCTTAAGCTCTTCCATTATAGGGCTGATGTGAATCTGTTGATGGTAACAGATGAGGACCAGGAAGCTTAGAGTGAACCGCTCCCTGATCTCCTCTCATCAAACCCTAAAGATGGTTCAGTAGATGGAGTGATCTATTCAGACACCCTCTCTAACCCACAGCAATCTGACTGCAGGAAGGTCCTGCAACAGTTTGCTGAGCTCTTTTCCCTAACCCCTGGTCAGACACACCTGTGTACCCATGATGTGGACACAGGAGACAGCATGCCTGTCAAAAACAAAATATTCACACAGTCTGACCAAGTTAAGGAAAGCATCAAGGTGGAAGTCCACAAGATGCTGGAATTGGGAGTCATTGAGCACTCTGACAGCACTTGGGCTAGCCCAGTGGTCTTAGTCCCCAAACCTCACACCAAAGATGGAAAGAGAGAGATGCGGTTTTGTGTGGACTACAGAGGACTTAATTCTGTCACCAAGACAGATGCCCATCCCATTCCAAGGGCTGATGAACTGATTGATAAATTAGGTGCTGCCAAATTCTTGAGTACCTTTGACTTAACAGCAGGGTACTGGCAAATCAAAATGGCACCTGGAGCAAAAGAAAAAACAGCATTCTCCACACCTGATGGCCATTATCAGTTTACTGTTATGCCCTTTGGTTTAAAGAATGCCCATGCCACCTTCCAAAGGTTGGTGAATCAAGTCCTTGCTGGGTTGGAGTCCTTTAGTGCAGCTTATCTTGACGATATTGCTGTCTTTAGCTCCAGCTGGCAGGATCACCTGGTCCACCTGAAGAAGGTTTTGAAGGCTCTGCAATCAGCAGGCCTCTCTATCAAGGCATCCAAATGCCAGATAGGGCAGGGAACTGTGGTTTACTTGGGACACCTTGTAGGTGAAGGCCAAGTTCAGCCACTCCAGCCTAAGATTTAGACTATTCTGGACTGGGCAGCTCCAAAAACCCAGACTCAAGTCAGGGCATTCTTTGGCTTGACTGGGTACTACAGGAGGTTTGTGAAGGGATATGGATCCATAGTGACAGCCCTCACAGAACATACCTTCAAGAAAATGCCCAAGAAGGTAAACTGGACTGTAGAATGCCAACAGGCCTTTGACACCCTGAAACAAACAATGTGCACAGCAACAGTTCTAAAAGCTCCAGATTACTCCAAGCAGTTCATTGTGCAGACAGATGCCTCTGAACATGGGATAGGGGCAGTTTTGTCCCAAACAAATGAAGATGGCCTTGACCTGCCTGTTGCTTTCATTATCAGGAGGTTAAGCCCCAGGGAGCAGCATTGGAGTGCCATTGAGAGGGAGGCCTTTGCTGTGGTTTGGTCCCTGAAGAAGCTGAGACCATACCTCTTTGGTACTCACTTTGTAGTTTAAACTGACCACAGACCTCTCAGATGGCTGATGCAAATGAAAGGTGAAAATCCAAAACTGTTGAGGTGGTCCATCCCCCTACAGGGAATGGACTTTACAGTGGAAAACAGACCTGGGACTGCCCATGCCAATGCAGATGGCCTTTCCAGGTTCTTCCACTTAGAAAATGAAGACTCTCTTGGGAAAGGTTAGTCTCATCCTCTTTCGTTTGGGGGGGGTTGTATAAGGAAATGCCTCCTTGGCATGGTTACCACCGGACTTTTTGCCTTTGCTGATGCTAAGTTTTGATTTGACAGTATGCTGAGGCCTGCTAACCAGGCCCCAGCACCAGTGTTCTTTCCCTAACCTGTACTTTTGTTTTCACAATTGGCACACTCTGGCATCCAGGTAAGCCCCTTGTAACTGGTACCCCTGGTACCAAGGGCCCTGATGCCAGGGAAGGTCTCTAAGGGCTGCAGCATGTCTTATGCCACCCTGGAAACCCCTCACTCAGCACAGACACACTGCTTGCCAGCTTGTGTGTGCTGGTGAGGACAAAACGAGTAACTCGACATGGCACTCCCCTCAGGGTGCCAGGCCAACCTCACACTGCCTATGCAGTATAGATAAGTCACCCCTCTAGCAGGCCTTACAGTCCTAAGGCAGGGTGCACTATACCATAGGTAAGGGCACCAGTGCATGAGCACTGTACCCCTACAGTGTCTAAGCAAAACCTTAGACATTGTAAGTGCAGGGTAGCCATAAGAGTATATGGTCTGGGAGTCTGTCCAACACGAACTCCACAGCACCATGATGGCTACACTGAAAACTGGGAAGTTTGGTATCAAACTTCTCGGCACAATAAATGCACACTGATGCCAGTGTACAATGTATTGTAACATACACCCCAGAGGGCACCTTATAGGTGCCCCCTGAAACCTTAGCCAACTACGTGTGTAGGCTGACTGGTTTTAGCAGCCTGCCACACTCGAGACATGTTGCTGGCCACATGGGGAGAGTGCCTTTGTCACTCTGTGGCTGGTAACAAAGCCTGTACTGGGTGGAGGTGCTTCACACCTCCCCCTGCAGGAACTGTAACACCTGGCGTTGAGCCTCAAAGGCTCACCCCCTTTGTTACAGCACCACAGGGCACTCCAGCTAGAGGAGTTGCCCGCCCCCTCCTGCCACGGCCCCACTTTTGGCGGCAAGGCCGGAGGAGATAATGAGAATAACAAGGAGGAGTCACTGGCCAGTCAGGACAGCCCCTAAGGTGTCCTGAGCTGAGGTGACTGACTTTTAGAAATCCTCCTGCAAATGGAGGATTCCCCCAATAGGGATAGGAATGTGACCCCCTCCCCTTGGGAGGAGGCACAAAGAGGGTGTACCCACCCTCAGGGCTAGTAGCCATTGGCTACTAACCCCCCAGACCTAAACACACCCTTAAATTTAGTATTTAAGGGCTCCCCAGAACCTAGGAACTCCGATTCCTGCAACCTAAGAAGAAGAGGACTGCTAAGCTGAAAAACCCTGCAGAGAAGACGGAGACACCAACTGCTTTGGCCCCAGCTCTACCAGCCTGTCTCCCCACTTCTAAAAGACACTGCTCCAGCGACGCTTTCCCCAGGACCAGCGACCTCTGAATCCTCAGAGAACTGCCCTGCTCTAGAAGGACCAAGAGAAACTCCCGAAGATAGCGGCTCTGTTCACCCAAGACTGCAACTTTGTTTCAAAGGAGCAACTTCAAGACAACTGCATTTCCCGCCGGAAGCGTGAGACTTGCTACTCTGCACCCTACGCCCCCGGCTCGACTTGTGGAGAAACAACACTTCAGGGAGGACTCCCCGGCGACTGTGAGACTGTGAGTAACCAGAGTTGCCCCCCCTGAGCCCCCACAGCGACGCCGGCAGAGGGAATCCCGAGGCTCCCCCTGACCGCGACTGCCTGACTCCCAGATCCCGACGCCTGGAAAAGACTCTGCACCCGCAGCCCCCAGGACCTGAAAGATCGGAACTCCAGTGCAGGAGTGACCCCCAGGAGGCCCCCTCCCTTGCCCAGGTGGTGGCTACCCGAGGAGCCCCCCCCCCCCCCTCCTTGCCTGCCTGCATCGCTGAAGAGACCCCTTGGTCTCCCATTGATTTACATTGGAAACCCGACGTGTGTTTGCACACTGCACCCGGCCGCCCCTGTGCTGCTGAGGGTGTACTTTCTGTGCTAACTTGTGTCCCCCCCCCCGGTGCCCTACAAAACCCCTCTGGTCTGCCCTCCGAAGACGCGGGTACTTACCTGCTGGCAGACTGGAACCGGGGCACCCCTTTCTCCATTGAAGCCTATGTGTTTTGGGCACCACTTTGAACTCTGCACCTGACCGGCCCTGAGCTGCTGGTGTGGTAACTTTGGGGTTGCTCTGAACCCCCAACGGTGGGCTACCTTGGACCCAAACTTGAACCCCGTAGGTGGTTTACTTACCTGCAAGAACTAACAAACTCTTACTCCCCCAAGGAACTGTGAAAATTGCTCTGTGTCTAGTTTTAAAATGGCTATATGTGATTTATTTGAAAAGTATACATGATATTGTGATTATTCAAAGTTCCTAAAGTACTTACCTGCAATACCTTTCATTTGAAGTATTACATGTAAAATTTGAACCTGTGGTTCTTAAAATAAACTAAGAAAAGATATTTTTCTATACTAAAACCTATTGGCCTGGAATTGTCTTTGAGTGTGTGTTCCTCATTTATTGCTTGTGTGTGTACAACAAATGCTTAACACTACTCCTTTGATAAGCCTACTGCTCGACCACACTACCACAAAATAGAGCATTAGTATTATCTCTTTTTGCCACTATCTTACCTCTAAGGGGAACCCTTGGACTCTGTGCATACTATTCCTTACTTTGAAATAGTGCATACAGAGCAAACTTCCTACACATGGGATTTGGGAATATCAGTTCTCTTTTATAATCCAGAGTGAAGTCTGTCATTTGACAGTCTCCCTGTCTCTCTCTTTACTCACATCATCAGGGAAAGGGGTTGTTTAGGGTGGTGAGAGGTCTTAAAGCTCAGAGTTTAGGGGTGGTGAGGGTTTTTTGGGATATGGATGGTGAAGCTAAGTGGGGTGATGAGTTTTAGGGTTAATGGATTGTGAGGTGTTTTGGGAGTTCAGAGAGCGTTGGAGTGTAGGAGTGGTAAGCAGTTATTAGGTGATCATGCACGGGTAGAATTTAAGGGTGAAGGTTTTTTTTAGGTTTTGGTATTGGGTAGAGCATAGGGATGCCGAGGGTTTTTAGAGTTGAGGAATGGTGTACAGCAGTGGTTCCCAAACTTTTGACTTCTGTGGACCCCTACTTTATCATTACTACAACCTGGGGACTCCCACTGAATCATTATTGGAATCAGGGGACCCCCCACTGAGTCATTACTGAAAGCAGGGGACCTAATCTGTTTTTATGATTTAATTCTCTAAGTAGTCACGGACCCCCTGAGGAGGCTTCCGGGACCCCCAGGGGTCCCCGAACCACAGGTTGGGATCCACTGGTGTACAGGATGGTGAGAGAGAGATTTTTAAGGTTAAGGTACAGGTGAGGCTCCGGGATACTGAGGGGTTTTGCATCAGGGATGCAATTACAAAGCATTCGAGGTAACTGTGTTAATGGAAACTATATTTGAACTATACATAAGACTGAACAAATGACCCCAGAGGGAAAAAACACAAATATAGGAATCCCTGAAAATGGTATACAACCAGATTTTCCTTCTCAACACCCATATGTCAGGCCATGCTTCTTGCTTTGAAATAAGAGCTCAAATGGCAGACAATCGGAGTAAGTATCAAAGATGACACCTCAACTTTGTTAGCTGTTTAAATGAATTGTCTCAGAAGATCTTGGTAAAAATACAGTCAAATATGGCCTGTGGTCAAGGGAAAACATCTAGTCTGCTTTACTTAGACCACAATCCAAAAGGTTTTAAAAAAAGGTTTTTAAAATAAATTTTAAAAAACTGCTGCAAAGCCAGTGGGCTCTCTATCACTAATGGAGACAGCCCTAAAAGAGGCAATATTTGGAAAAAAAATTGTGAATGTTTGGTACTATGCATAATCCAAAAACTAACCATGGCACACCAATCTTGTGGATGACCTCCGCACAGATGTTGGTATCAACGACCACATGATTGGCGAAGCATTGCAAGGATGAAATGACACCATGAACATTTGACCGGAATTTTAAGTTTTCTCTCAAACAACGACAATGTTCTTGTTCTGCTGTTTTCTGACTATAGTTTCGACCACCACTGATCCTCTCTTATGATATTCATAGATGTCCAACTATCATGGATCGGTGTATTAATTCTGTTTTGTTAATACCCCAATCCTAGGCCCCGAAATAACCTGGAAAGTGCTTAATGATTATAAACCGAAAATAAATAAGGAAACATGGCCATAACCAAATACGTTAAAGAAATCAATACAAGCAAGGAAGGGACGTGACTTGCAAATTATAAACTGGACAAATTAACTCCACATCTTCTGAATAATAGCCATCTCCTGCTGCCATTGTTTTCACATTTAAAGCTGTCTGACTCCATCCTGCTTAAAATCAGAATACAAGCCCTGGGTCACACTGGTATATCTTAAACCTCTGTTTAACCTCGCTAACAGCTGTAATGCCTCTCCTCTGGTTGGATGCAGCCTTACGTTGGCAGAAAGACAACATTATACTGTCCTGCACCCCATTTACACTCGTGCTTTTACAGCTTTTAGACGGGTGGCACTTTTACAGGACACAGGATTTAAGGCTGTATCTTGTGTGGTCCGCTTTCAGCAATGAATTACAGGCGATACCCCCTCGACCATCTTCTTATGCTATTCTTATGCCATGTTGTATAACAGCCATGCTAATATATGATGCCTTTCATGCTATCGCCCCTACTTTCAGCACAGCCTCAGAAATGCCCTCATATTATGCCTCAAAAGCAGCTGCACTCTTGGCGATTCATACACCTCGATATGCAACTTTCTGTATCGCTGAAGTCTTTATTTCACATTTCCCATCATTATTCCATCTTTCTAACAACTATGTTCATGTTTCATATCTCTCTGGCCACCCCTTGCCTTTAACTATCACGAACAGCTTTGAGTCTTCTCAACCGGTATATCCCTTACCTGTAACTCTACAATTTACTCTGTCCAGTTTACCTGTGCCCTCATCTCATTTCACAATTCTGCACCGGACTAAAATGTAATTAAATAAAACCCTAGCCTATAAAACTCTCCATTTAAATCTCTCTCCTGCATTTATCTACTTAGGGTCCGTCTATGTCACCTCTGTCTCTGTTTACATCATCATTCTATACTGTAATTTGGAGCTTGGCCTGAGGCCTCATCCTATCATTCCTACTCTGTACTGTGAGGTCGCTTATCCTCTGCCTCTACATTTTCCTATCAAAAATATTAATTTGATGAACATACATTTCTCTGCTAAATTTTATCAGATTGTGTTATTAAAAACGTGTGTTCTGTCTCTTTGTTTTAGAATACCTTTCTCTCCATGGCAATAGTTCCTTAATGTGGCATGCTCCATATATTTCAACACCAAAAATATTACAATATTTTTCCACTCCACCATTAACTCTGAAGACACACGGTTATCCTCAGTATGTCTACTTGATTGAAGTCCTTCTACATTCTATGCCCTTTATCACTCTCATACATCATTCTTTTTACCTACTTTATTGACCTTTATTACTCAATGCAGCTTATCCTTCATTCTTGAAATATGCTTTTCACCAAAACATACAATCTTTCTTTTACTACCCAACATATTTGTACAATCCGTCCTTTTCTCATTGTCCGTGTGATATGACTTTGTTATTCCTTGCTTTCCTATTATGATTATTTTCCTTTCTTTGACCTACCATCCTATGCCATTCCTATTCACAGAGCAGGTCCCAGTACAGATTTTCTCCTCTTTAAGCTCCATTTTATCTCCAGTATCTTGATGTCCAGCTATACACTATGATTTCATTTAATCTTTGTAGGCAAACTTATATGCGTTCAAAACCTAATTAAGGATACTTTGCATCAAACGCCACCTTCTCCTCTCTGTTTTCTATCAACAATCTTAATTACGAAACCTGTCTTCTACAGTGCTTCTGCTCTATCTAAATGTTTCAATATATTTTAAAATATCATTCACTCACTAGGTTCACCACTCTCATGGTTTTCATCTTCCAAAAAGATGTGATGTTGTCCTCTTACTTGCTCTTGGGTATTTTTCTGGCTTACACTGACTTCATGTTAATGCTGATAACATAAAAATGTACATTTCTATTTTAATTACATTCATTATTTTGCTTTGTACAGCTTTGTGTGGAAAGTACTGAACAAATAAGACTACCTTAATAACAAAAAGTGCTACTGAGCAAATTATTCACAAAAACGTTTTAGGCAATTAGTTTTATTTGCAAATGAAAATTCGTTTCACCTACCTATATTAAATGTTGATTTAGTGTCACATTTCCAACACGCAAAAAGCTATTTTTTGCTGAACACAGTGTGGATCATGTATGTAAGGGGTACTAGTAGATCTCTGGGTCTATCAAAAGTAGGTGTGTCCCCTGTGGTACTATTTCCATACTCGGGGCGAGGATACAGAGCCTTCATCACTAGGGCCACCCTCATGGCCGCAAACTACTGGTGAACACATTTTCACGCTGTGCACCTATCGTGAAATGGCCAGGAAATGGAAACAAATGGTTAATTTTGCCCTTTTCGTAATCTTCCTGCTTGGAAAGAGCTGAAATGCTATAGTACCTTTCTGCATCCCCTTCTCTTACATGACCTTGAAATGATGAAGGTACATCTTCCAAAAACCCTTTCATCTGCTGGTTTTACTGGAAATAAATCTTCGAGCTGGGACTCTGGTGGATAAACTAAGAGGGCTAGATCTGATGCGTGGTCATGTGAGAACACTCCATTCAGCCTTATGAAATCTATTCCATTATCACTATGCGTTTACAATTTTCCCAGGAAACATACATCAGGATTCCGCCTTTAATGATGCTTTTATTTCTCAGTGGTCCAGGTTTTAATGGTTATCAATAGTCAGTTTGCTTAAGTCAGCTTTATTGGTTGGTGTACTTGTGAAGAAAAGACTAATGGATGAAAGGTGCCTGAATCAAAAGTGAGGAGTTATATGCTTTAGGCCAGACTTAGAGATCTATTAGCAAGGGGCTTCTATGTAGAGCAATATTGGAAAACAGCTGATCACAAGGAAAGCTAAATACAAAACAAATAGCCTCGAACGTGCACAACACTGGTTGAATAACCAGTACTGCGTGTGTGTGTGTGTGTGTGTGTATATATATATATATATATATATGTGTGTGTGTGTATTTATGTAATATTAACACAATATGATCATTATGTGTACAAGTGAGGGATCAGAGTGTCTTTTCACCACTGCTATCCAACAAAATGACTTTAAATTTCGGATCCTTTAACACATTTATAGATTCTGGTATGTAATTGTTATTGAAGGGTAAACTGCACTTTGCCTCTTTCAGATAGGTATGGCCCTACACAGACAAAAGGGAAGGAAAGGAGAGTGCTCTAATTGTTATGCGGTAATGAATATTACACCAGGTCTTCAAGACCTATCAAAGAACAGCCAAAACCATCTCTTTGATAAATAGTGCTGACCACGGAGACTATTGAGATCGTATTAATACTTATGTGCTGTGAAATCTGTGTATGTGAATATTACCAAATAAACAGAAAAGTCATTTTTTTTTTTTCTTTTTACAACAAACAGGCCGGAAAGCAGTTGATAAGAAGTAAAACAATGTATCCGTAAAAGCATAAATTTGTGTACTGTTTTTCTGAACTGTCAATGCATGGGACGCATGGTATTCTTTACAAGTTGAAAGACTCGGAAGTCTATAAATTGTGACGGATATTGTTATGCAACTTGTTTAGAAGTGTATATTTACAATGTAATGCAGGAATAGAGATAATTCAGGATCAATGCGTATCATTTTAGCTGGCCTTCTGAACCAATTGAGGTTTAAAATAAAACATCTCACAAGATGGGTTGGCAACTTTTGCACATCAAGTACACATTGATCAATGCAGTCTGCTTTTGAAAAGTCTTATTTGTCAATATCGAAAATGCACTCTGTCCATTTTGATCCATATGGCAGAACAGAAACGGTAATATATCCATGACATGGACAAATTGGAGAATTGTAAAGTATGGACACTGAAATGCAGGAAGACAGCGCCTGAGGGGTGTAAGGAGAATGATGGGACTACTCTTCCACAGGGGAAGTTAAAACACGCAGTTATTCTCGCACAATTGCTATATCCATTTAACTCGTTAAGGTGTAAACACTGAACATCATCCCACCAATATTATCTAGGGTAAACGCAAAGCCTGATACAATGGAAAGAAAATAAATGACTAAGATGCTGCCAGTTCTGGCAATCAACTTTATTGTAAGACTACACTACTTAAGAAATCATTTTTGCAAAGGAATGGTTTTAAGGCGACTATGGAATTGAAGTCAACGTAAATTGTTTGTGGACTTGCATGTTATTGTTTACTCGGACCCGAGTCCGGTTAATTACTTGTCTGAAGAATTTCAGAACAAACTTCCTTTACTATGTGGTGACCACAAGTCTATAAAGTTAAGTGCCAAGGAAAACCAACTAATCACACATTTTTGTAGGCGCTGGGAGATTAAGTGGTTTGCCCAGAATCCCAGAATGTGAATCTTCAGTTCCAGAGTTGGCCATATACACTGCTAGGCAAGAACTTTCCATACCACATGTGGCATAATGTTGCTTGACGAAGCCAGTGGATGTAGGTGAAACATTGGCTGCAGTAAAATATCTTTAAATTAAAATAATGTTCGTGATCTTAGCAGCGTTTTCTGTCAACACAAAATTAAATGGAATAGGCTGCAGCTATGGCAAACCACAGCTAGTCAGGAATTACTAAATGGAATGAGTAATTAATTAATGTACTTGTATGCTTTCCATATAACTAATATATGACATACTGGCAAAACGAAACGTGTACGGTTTGCATTTAGTATTTACGAGTCAAATGGCAGCAACATTGAAGACGGGTTCAACAATTTCTTAGTTGATTCAACTTAAATCTGGAACATGTATATGGATTATCTATTGCTCATCATTGCAGATGAGACCCATAGCCAAGAGTAAAAATGCATTTGCTGTCTTGAATAAAACATTTATAAAGCAGAAGCCAGGACTAGATTCACAACAATTGGGCTTCTCTGTCAGTAAAACTTTGATTTTTGCTGCTAGCTTTTTACTGATTTCTATTAGTTATTTTGGCCAATAGAAGTGACAAGTTTCACGATGGATAAGAGCAGTTCATTTTTATTGGCCTTCATAATAAAGGAAGACATTCTACTACACAATTTTGGAGCATGAGGATGGTGATTTACAAGTTGAATTTGTCCCCTGTGAGCCTGAGTAACACAGATTTCTTTCCCCTGGGCCTTGATCCAACACCCCTTGTTGAAATACTAGAATCATTTATTAAACAGGAGAGGATCCGTGTTGTTACCAAGAAGTGTGACAATCTATTGAGTAATGCAAGAAAGACATGTTTGATCATGCTGAAGTATTTAAAAATAACATTTTAAATATTCGATACAGGATTTAAACAAAACAAATAATTTAAATTAGTGAGCACTCATTAGGCCACAAAATACACAGGAATTTCGGGCTTTGTAGCTGGTACAGTTATGTACAGCTGCTAGTGCAAAAGCTAAAATTCAAATTTAAATTGGAATAAGTTTAAAGAACGCTACGAATATTTATAACTTAAGAGGGAAAAAAAACTCTTCCGGCTGCTGAATTGGGATGGGAAAAAGCAATCACGGTGGCTGAAATTGGCAGAGATTCACAAAAATGAATCATTTTGTATGCAGACAGATGATATGCTGGTATTTGTTGCCAGCTGCTTTGCGTTTACACTACAGAGGCGAAAGGAAATATCCAGCTTCTGTGAGAACTATATTACTTTAAGCTGAACGACTTTCAATATATTTAGCATGTATTAAAATATGAAATATAACTGCTTCTTGTGTGAAGTACGTGTGAAGATTGCATCATTGAAGTGAAACTTTCGAGAAGAAAACTGACACTAGCTGTAAATCTGAGATAGATGTAGTACTTTTGCATACATATAATAGTGCTGCCATCCACAACTTTGTTTTCAGACTGGGGATAACAATGACACCAGCTTTCACAGAGGCACAAACGGATGTTGTATGAGAAGCAGAGGGTTGGGTGGATGTTTAAGGAGCAGTAGGAAGAGGGAGGGGACTAGATTGTTGTGATATTTAAAAAATCGGTATTTTGTAAAATAATCCATTTTAAGACCTTTAAAAGAGAAACGAGTGTGTTTGTATGTAAAAATCCTAAGTGAAATCTGACAAACACCGCATAATACCTTACTTAAGGCACCTGTACCTGACTATTTACTACATATTGCATTTATTAGGGGAGGGTGTAACTCCCCAAACACCTCACCTGCCTCCATATATACAGCATAGCCGTTCATGTTTCGCATTGGCTAGCATTGGAAACATGTTTGTGCTCATGGGGACTGCTGATGGCATCTGGCTTCTGCCCCTGCACTCATGTGGCCCATAGAGGCGCATTGGCATGTCAATCGGAAGAAACACCTTTCTTCTCCTGAAAATGATTCCATACTACATCCATTCATGCATTTCAAGAATGGATGGGGGGGATATTGAATAGTTTTGTGATCCATCCCTAGTCATTAAAGCTTGGCAAGAGATAATTACATACGTTTAACACATCAGAAATAATTTAAGTGTTATTCACCGTGCTTGCAAGCAACTCCATTAACCCCCCAGAAATCAGCGTGTTATTCAGGGTGCTTGCAAGCAACGCCGCACGGATAGCAAAAGATACTGCCAACTCCATAAACAAGGAACCTTCTAAACTCGGCTGCTTTCTATTTTAGAAAGACTATTGACCAGTGCTCTTGAAAGCGCACCATTTCTCAAGAAAACTGCTGCTCACAGTCTAACTGAAAGCCATTCACAGATCAATCAATACAGACCAGTGTCCCGGCCCAAAGAATGTGTCTCATTGGCAGAGATTTATACAGTGTGTAATCCACTTTCCTGGCTAAAAGGTCAACCCTTGCCATTAATAACATTAACAATGGCTCCAAAGCGAACATTCCACGTACGCGCAAATACTGTAAGCTACTTACTTGATGAGCTCTACCTTGGATGTGCTGTCAGTGCAGAAACATAACCCAATAGGCAACATCCTGTCAGATGAATGATCAAAGTAACATAAGAACTCCTGACAGCTTACAGCTGACCAAAGTGTGAGCTTGAAGATCGTAGCATTTGGAACGGCCCCGAGCACTGGAGAAAAAAGAAGCAAACCGTGATTAGAGGGAACAGCCTCGGCGCCCTATTCATCATGCCAGTTTGTATCACTATTATGTGCGTCCTCGTGCTGCGGCGAGCTCACTGTTACAACTGCCATATGAGCATGCACACGCCGCAGTCAGCAGTGGCAACTGCAATCACGTATTCTATGCAAGCTGTTTTTATCGAACGTGACAGGCGTGCCATTGCATGCCACAACGACCGTGCCTGCCTTCCATCAACCTGCGCCATGCAAGCGCGCACAAAGAACACCTCTGCTTCGTGGCTGAAATGTTTAACTTCCTTCTGGTTCGTTTGTTCAAAGATTTTGCCCATGTGGGAAATAAATTACGACACACACTGAAAATTATCACATGCAGGAGACAATAGACTTATCGATATCCATAAAACAAGGTGAGCGGGTTGGATGGAGTCTAGTTTACAATATGTGCATGCCATCATTTCCCATAGCGTTTTTCATTATACATGCCTGCCATACATCCTATAACCGTGACCAGCCATCACGTGGTATGTTAGGTCACGTGTGGTGTCTCTCCAAGAGCTCATGGAGTAACTGTGGTGGGGGAGGATCACAGTTCCCTGAATGTTAGCAGCAGATGCTCTGCTTGCGGATGGTTTCAGGAAGTTTGTTCCAGATGGCTGGAGCCAGATGGGTGAATGCTTTATCCCGTAATCGTAGCACGATTTAAAAAATGAAAATGTATTCATAATTAAAGTGAACATGCTTGCTTTCTTTGTCATCCGTTACTAATATGTGGACTATAAGCTTTAAAGAGAAGCACGCTCGATCAGGACGCATGTAATATATTTATTTACTGGAAAACCAAAGGTTACTGGGTCATTAAAGTTTGGAAATAGCATAAAAAAATAGACATTCATTTAAAAAAAATAAAAACCAAAGGTCACAGGGACCTTATAGTTCTGCTCACATTTTAGACGTACAAAACCATAGAAATGCATCAGTTTTACTTATTTCAAGTAACTATCCACTCATGCCCGAAGGTAACTCTAACTAGCGCCCCTGCCATGCACAGTTTTCACCTCAATAATTTTACTGTCAATATTACATTGATGTTATGAAGGATATCAAAGATGTCATTAGTGTTGCAATATATGGGGTAATTGGCAGTGCATGGCAAGGGCGTGAGTTATAGTTACCTTAGGCTCCCCTCCATCTTTCTGTTTGGCCCCGGGGAGGTGGTAGTCTCTGGGGCTCAGGGGTTGAGTGGCCCCCTGATTTTTTTTATTTGAGTCTAGGTAGATGGTGGTCCCCAGGTAGCGGGGGGCACATGGTTCGCATATTATGAAAAATTCGCCCAGGGGGGTGGCAGGGCCAGGGTTTTAAATGACGCCCTCTACTGTTATAAATTTTTATGCTCCAGGTGGTGGTGGTGTCAAGGGTATGGGGGGTGCACATGCATCTGGGGAGGTTGTGGTCCCCAGGGCTACTACAAGCCCTAGGAAGGGGTCCCTGGCACTCTCCTCCGTTTCTAAGCCTACAATGCCCCCGGTACTTGTCCCATCAAGGGACAAATAAAAAAAAGCTATTTTTTTAAAATGTTCACAAAAATCTGCAGCTATATCTGTTGATTTAAATAAAATGTTTTTTTTTTAGCCATGGTGGGGTCACTGGGGGATTCCTGGACCAAGGCTAGGGGCTCAAGGTATCCCTACTGTTGGACCTGGCTTTTTGACAGGGTCATCCCCAAACTTTTTGCCTCCTTCCTCCTATTTTTTTCTGACCTGTTGTTGTTGGCTTTTGACCTCTGGGCACTTTACCACTGCTAACCAGTGCTAAAGTGCATATGCTCTCTGTGTAAATGGTACTATTGATTGGTTTATCCATGATTGGCTATTTAATTTACTTATAAGTCCCTAGTAGAGTGCACTATATGTGCCTAGGGCCTGTAGATTAAATGCTGCTAGTGGGCCTGCAGCACTGGTTGTGCCACCCAATTCAGTAGCCCCTTAACCCTGTCTCAGGCCTGCCATTGCAAGGCCTGTGTGTGCAGTTTCACTGCCACTTCGACTTGGCATTTAAAAGTACTTGCCAAGCCTAGAACCCCCCTTTTTCTACATATAAGTCATCCCTAATGTGTGCCCTAGGTAACCCCTAGAGCAGGGTGCTGTGTAGGTAAAAGGCAGGACATGTACCTGTGTAGTTATATGTCCTGGTAGTGTAAAACTCCTAAATTCGTTTTTACACTACTGTGAGGCCTGCTCCCTTCATAGGCTAACATTAGGGCTGCCCTCATACACTGTTGAAGTGGCAGCTGCTGATCTGAAAGGAGCAGGAAGGTCATATTTAGTATGGCCAGAATGGTAATATAAAATCCTGCTGACTGGTGAAGTCGGATTTAATATTACTATTCTAGAAATGCCACTTTTAGAAAGTGAGCATTTCTTTGCACTAAAATCTTGTTGTGCCCTTCAATCCACGTCTGGCTAGGTTTAGTTGACAGCTCCTTGTGCATTCACTCAGACACACCCCAAACACAGGGTACTCAGCCTCACTTGCATACATCTGCATTTTGAATGGGTCTTCCTGGGCTGGGAGGGTGGAGGGCCTGCCCTCACACAAAGGACTGCCACACCCCCTACTGGGACTCTGGCAGACAGGATTGAACTGAAAGGGGGCTTGGTGCATTTCTTAGACACTCTTTGAAGTCACCCCCACTTCAAAGGCACAACTTAGTATAAAACAGGGCCTCTGCCCTACCTCATCAGACACTTGCTGGAGAAGAAACCTGAACCAGAAACTACATCCTGCCAAGAAGAACTGCCTGGCTGCTCAAAGTACTCACCTGTCTGCTTTTCTACAAAGGACTGCTGCCTTGCTGTTGGCCTGCTGCCTTGCTGAACTTCCTGGCTGCTCAAAGGACTCACCTGTCTGCTTTTCTACAAAGGACTGCTGCCTTGCTGTTGGCCTGCAGCCTTGCTGAACTCTTGTCTGGTTGTAAAAGTGCTCTCCAAGGGCTTGGATAGAGCTTGCCTCCTGTTCCCTGAAGTCTCAGGACCAAAAAGACTTCTCTCTTCCTCTTGGACGCTCCGTGCGCCGAAATTTTCGATGCACAGCTTGTTCCGCGGCAAGAAAAACGCCGCACACCGACGCTGATCGACGCAATGCCTTCGGGACAACCGAAACTTTGATGCACGGCCTCGCAAGGACAACGCCGCCCGACTTCCCGGGAGATATCGACGCAACGCCTGCCGTGAGATCGAAACTTTGACGCACGGCCTCACAAGGACAACGCCGCCCGACTTCCCAGGAGAAATCGACGCAACACCTGCCGTGAGATCGAAACTTCGACGCGCAGCCCCGCAGAACGACGCGCAGCCGGAAAACAAGCAGGAAAACCCACGCACAGACCCGGGACATCTGGTACTCCCCGCGAACCACAGAAAGAGACTGTCCGCGTGCCGGAAAACGACGCACGACTCCCTGCGTGGAAAATAACGACGCAAGTCCGTGTGTGCTGAGGAGACATCGACGCACACACCAGTTTTCCACGTACCTCTTCTCCTGTGGCCCTCTGAGGAGATTTTCCACCAGATACCAGGTACTTTGTGTTTGAAAGAGACTTTGTTTACTTTCTAAAGACTTAAGACACTTTATATCACTTTTCAGTGATATCTTTACAAATTCATATTGCAACTTTGATCGTTTTGACCTGAAGATACCCAGATAAATATTATATATTTTTCTAACCACTGTGTGGTGTATTTTTGTAGTGTTATGCTATGGTGTTGTATGATTTATTGCACAAATGCTTTACACATTGCCTTCTAAGTTAAGCCTGACTGCTCGTGCCAAGCTACCGGAGGGTGAGCACAGGCTGATTTTGGATTGTGTGTGACTTACCCTGACTAGAGTGAGGGTTCTTGCTTGGACAGAGGGCAACCTGACTGCCAACCAAAAACCCCATTTCTAACACCTACCATGCCCGCTTTATTTTTCCTTTTTATTTTTTTATTTTTTTAATTTTTTTAGGGGACTCAGCTGAAGCAGAGTCCCAAAATGGCTGCCAACACTTCCTGGTTGAAGTGTTGGCAGCCAATCCGATATCTGCCTGGGGACAGTTGAATCTGCTGATCCTCTGCATCCCTAGATATCTATATTTTTAAAAACTTTAATATCTCAGAAACTACCTAACAGATTCTAACAGATTTATACCAAATCACAAAAAGCCCAATCTGTGAACCAAGATCTAGCTTCCTGCCAAATTTGGTGCAATTCTGTTTAGCAGTTCGACCTGCATGCATGTCTAAAAACCCTTTGGGAAGTAATATAGGAAACACAATTTTTTTTTAACCCTCCCTTTTTATTGTCCCCTGCTTGATGGATCACCCCAAAACTTTTCATGCCAACAAGATCCTATAGAACACTTCTTTGGGAAAATGTTGTCAAGATTCATCAAAGCGTTTTTTTCTATAAAATTTGGTCCTAACTATAACTACCTACGGCAACCATCAGTAGGTAATACACACATGTATACATAAAACCCTACAGTGAAACAATGGTAGCCTCTCCTTACAGAATACGTAATATGTGAAATATTTTTCAGCATGTCGACCTAGTTCTAAGAACACGTTTATGGATATGACATATGTAACTTGCAACCAACAGCACATTTGGTGCATGATCTTATTTGTTGAAAACAATTTTGGTACCAAATATATCATTCCCACTAGTATTGTGTATATCTACAAATTAAAATGTTCACCAGTGAAATGCACCTTATCGATAGACTGTAATTGTTAGACTTAACATCCTTGACTTTGTTTTCCCCCTAACCGTTTGCCTTCAGACCTCCTGTTTTTTCGCATATTTAATTTACTTACAATTCCCTAGTAAAGTGGCACCAACTGTGCCTATTGGCTTGTATATTAAATGCAACTAGTGGCCTGCAGCACTAGTTGTACAACTTTCTCTGTCACTTTCCAAATCCTGTGCAATGTGGAAACTAACAGAGATCGGGGTGCTGTTGAGCTTTGTGGAGAAGGTTCCTCCAACTTTTTCTTGCAACTTTATGCTGACCAGTTCGAGTGCCTGCGACATCACAATAGCTTGCCCCTTCCAGCCCGACACTCCCTTCCATTTTGGCGATTTAAGGACTGTAAATGTACATGAATCACAATTCCATAGCCTTTGTTGAATTAAGAAAGTTGAAGGGGGTCTATCTTTCTCATATGAATTTCAAGTCCTGAAGATGGTCTCATCGATACTTACAACCGGGACAAAATGTCGACTGATAACCCAACTCATTATTAACATTCAAAATCAACTGTGAACCTTGGATTGTGGTTGTTTTTGGACATTTCCTATGATATTCTTTTGGGTAGGTTATATATCCATGGAAATATGGTGGATAGGACTTTGATTGCGCCATAAAGTCTGCAGTGTCTATGTATCTTTGAAGTTTCTAATTGTGTACCCCTTCAATTCTATTTTGGATATCTTCGTAGTTTGAAAATATAAGATGATTCATTTTGTACACCTGCTGTGTCAATTTGTTTGTTTTATGCTTTGTCAAATATCTTTTACATTTATTTCTGATGTTAATTTTGAACATCTGAAAATTATTAGACAATCAATTTAAAAGATTTAATTCAAGTAAGTCCGTTTTAATACCTTCACTTGTTCTACTTTGAGAAAGTTGGCATTTTTCTGCCTTTGCTGTTTAGTGCCCGTTGGACCTGGCCGTTTTTGCAATGTCATCCCTAAACTTTTTGCTTCCTTCCTCATTTTTTTTCTGGCCAGTTTTTCTTGGTTTTAGGACTCTGGGCACCTTACCACTGCTAACCAGTGCTAAAGTGCATATAATCTATGTGTAAATTGTATTGGTGATTGGTTTAACCCTGATTGACATAGTTAATTCACTAGTAAGTTCCTACTAAAGTGCACCAGAGGTGAACAGGGTCTGTAAATCAAATGCTACTAGTGGGCCTGCAGCACTGATTGTGCCACCCACATGAGTAGCCCTGTGAACATGTCCCAGACATGCCACTGCAGTGTCTGTATGAACAGTTTTAAACTGCCAATTCGACCTGAAAAGTGTACCCAATTGCCAGGCCTAAACCTTCCCTTTTTCTACATATAAGGCACCCCGAAAATATGCCCTAGGTAGCCCCATGGGCAGGGTGCAGTGTATTTCGAAGGTAGAACATGTACTGATGTGTTACATATCCTGATAGTGGAATTGTTAGAAATGGGGTCTTTCGTTGACAGTCAGGTTACCCCCTGTTCAAGCAAGGACCCTCACTCTAGTCAGGGTATAAGAGAATCACCCTCAGCTAACCCTTGTTTACTCCCTTGGTAGCTTGTCAGAATAGTAGGCTTAACTTCAGAGTGCTAGGTGTAAAGTATTTGTACCAACACACACAGTAACTGAATGAAAACACTACAAAATGACACAACACAGGTTTAGAAAAATAGGGAAATATTTATCTAAACAAAACAAGACCAAAACCACAAAAATCCACAATACACAAGTCAAGGTATCAATTAAAAAGCAAAAAGAGTCTTTATGTAGTTTAAAACACACACTAGCACTGTTAGCGTGAAAATGTACCTTGGGTGGGTCAAAAATAACCCCGCACGGGCGAGTGTGCATCAAAAAGGGCTTGCAATGCATCGATTTCACTCACAAGTGAGACCTTGCATAATTTCTCCTTTCATCGGGTCGGGGTGCGTCGTTTCTTCTCTCCGCAGGAGAGCGATGCATTGATCCGGTCAGCACTCTCTGGTCCGGGCAGGCCTTGTGGTGTTTTTATACGCCCAGGGGTGCTTGAGTAGGAAATCCAGCCGCTCGATGATCCGAAAACCAAGCAGCGCGGGTTGCGATCTCCCAGCCTCCGTCAGCAATGCTGCACGTCGTCTCTCCAGCTCTGTGCATCGATTCTTCGGTCGTGTTACCGGTGAGTGTCGATTTTCAGCCGCAAAGCCAGCGGCGTATCGTTTCTTCAGCCGCAGATCGGAGTTGCGTCGATCTTTTCCCCGCACGGCGTTCTGTGCTTGGATTTCTTCCTCTTAGACTGCCAGCTTCTCCTTTCAGGGTCCCAGGAACTGGATGGGCACCACAGGGCGGAGTAGGAGTCTCTCCAGAGACGCCAGGTGCTGGCAGAGAGAAGTCTTTGCTGTCCCTGAGACTTCAAACAACAGGAGTCAAGCTCTAAATCAGCCCTTGGAGATCTTCACAAGATGGAAGGCACACAAAGTCCAGTCTTTGTCCTCTTACTCTGGCAGAAGCACCAACTGCAGGATAGTGCCACAAAGCACAGTCACAGGCAGGGCAGCTCTTCTTCCTCAGCTCTTCAGCTCTTCTCCAGGCAGAGGTTCCTCTTGGTTTCCAGAAGTGTTCTAAAGTCTGTGGTTTTGGGTGCCCTTCTTATGCCCAATTTCTCCTTTGAGGTATGCCTACTTCAAAGTAAAGTCTCTTTTGAATGTGAAATCCTGCCTTGGCCTGGCCAGGCCCCAGACACTCACCAGGGGTTGGAGACTGCATTGTGTGAGGGCAGGCACAGCCCTTTCAGGTGTGAGTGACCACTCCTCCTCTCCCTCCTAGCACAGATGGCTCATCAGGATATGCAGGCCACACCCCAGCTCCCTTTGTGTCACTGTCTTGTGTGAGGTGCAACCAGCCCAACTGTCAAACTGACCCAGACAGGGAATCCACAAACAGGCAGAGTCACAGAAATGGTATAAGCAAGAAAATGCTCACTTTCTAAAAGTGGCATTTTCAAACACACATTCTCAAAATCAAGTTTACTAAAAGATGTATTTTTAAATTGTGAACTCAGAGACCCCAAACTCCACATGACCATCCGCTCCCAAAGGGAATCTACACTTTAATCAGATTTAAAGGTAGCCCCCATGTTAACCTCTGAGAGGGACAGGCCTTGATGTGCAATACCTGACTTTGGGCACCACACTTTCAACATGACAGCATCTTCCCCTTCCTGCTTCCAAACGCTGCCAATCTCCAAATATTCTTCTATATTAGGTTTCATTTAGATTCCTATTCCTAGCATGAATTCACCACTCCATTGGAGATAGCTATCATACTATACCTCTTAAACAATATACATCAGTCTTTCTCTCTTTGACGTGTTTGATAATGTAGATTTTCCTAGTAATTTATGAAGGAAATTCTTATTTTTATTAAAGACACGGAGGCGAGTATTATGCTTCTCTTTTCCATTTATTTTGTTAATACCAGCGCAGTCAAAACTACAAATCCCAAAAGGCTAAGAACAGTAGCCAATGGGAAATGAAATGAAGACTACAATAATGCACCAATCAATGACCAAAGCACCCTTGAAGTAGTTATCTTGCGCTCGAACAGCCCTCTTTTCTTGTGCGAGGGATCAAAAGGTAAAAAAAAAATAGGAACAATAGATAAGATAATACAACCAGCCATTAAAACTGAAAAATGTCCTTGTATAAAGTTCACAACTTGATGCAGTTGTTGCAGCAAAACCATGGATTCTGGAAGAGCAATGAGGGGATGAATCGGAGAGGATGTATTGCTCCACATCTGGAGACGAAGAGTAGGATTATCCTTTCGATGAAGGTTGAGTTGAGGTAGATGAAGCTGTTAGGGAGGGAGAAAACAGAAGTGAAAACAATGTGGTGGGATAATATTCGCCTCTGTGTCTTTAATAAAATTAAGAATTTTCTTCATAAATTACTAGGAAAATCTACATTTTATGGCAAGAGCGGAGACTAATAATATGCTTGTTTAAAGCAAATTAATCACAGATAAGGCAGCATGTTGAATAGGTTTGCAGTAAAAAACTTTAAAAACATTATCATTGGACCAAACAGCCGATTTGAGAATGTCCTCCAGACGAGAACCAGCCCAAAAGGCCCTAAAAGCCATGGCTCCTCTGGACGAATGAGCTCCAAAAGAAGCGGTATCAATGCCAGCCAACGACATAACCCACTTAACCCAACGAGCAAGGGTAGGAGAGGAAACTGACTTAAATGGTTTCTTGAAGGAAATAAGGAGCTTGGACGCTGAGGACTATCTCAAATCGGCTGCTTTTGTTCACAAATCTTTAAACATTGGGCTATAAATAGCTTAGAATGGTCTGGGAAATAAGGATAAAACACTGTAGACAAATTAGTTTTAGTACACCTATGAACTGAAAATAGAACACCTGAAGGAGTAAATTGGTGAGCAGTAACATCAAGAGCTCTGACATCGGAAAGGCATTTTATAGAAACTAGGAATAACAACACAGTAAGTTTTGCAGATAACATTTTCAATGAAAGAATTGAAATACCAGGCCATGAAACAAAAAGGTTTAACACTAGGTTGCCATCCCACACAGAACTATACCTTGGTAAAGGGGGATTACAAAAGTTTACTCCCTTTACAAGATTGCAGATTAAAGGATGCTCTCCTACAGGTTTTCCGTTGATATAAGGATGAGAAGAGGAAATAGCTGCTCTATATAGGGTAATGGTATGGTAGGACTTACCTTTGCTGGCTTCAGCAGCTAGAAAATTGACTATAGCGGATACATCTGCTGAAAGGGAATCAATGTGTTTTCCCAAGCACCAGCTATCCCATAAGGAATATGCGGATCTGTATGCTTTTTTAGTTCCTGGAGCCCATGATTGGTTAATGAAATTTGAATCTTCTTCCGAAATAAGCGGGACTGAAAAGGAATCCCTGAAATTTTCCAGGCTGACAGTGTTAAGAGATTGTCAGTAATGAGGTTGAGAAGGAGACCTTAAGGATTTGAGAGAAGGTGAGGGACAGAAGGGAGAAGGAATGGAGGTTCCACTGAGAGTTCTAGAAGGGTGGGGAACCACACAGAGACTGCCAGAAAGGGGCTACGAGAACTAGTACTGCATCCTGGCGTCTGACTTGGGCCAGTAGTCTACAGATCATAATAAAGGGAGCAAAAGCGTAGTTGAGAGAGGTTGACCCGTCCTGAGAAAAAGCATCGGATGCTAAGGCCAATGGATCTGGACGCCAACTGAATAGAGGGAGTTGGGCATTGAGACGGGAAGCAAATATATCTATTTTGAAGGGACCCTACATTTGATGTATAGAATTGAAGATGTCGGATGAAGTTTCCAGTCGCTCGAGTCCTGGAAATGACATGAGTGTCAGTCTGCTACAGAGTTTAGGTTGCCTGGTAAATATTCTGTGTTAGAAATGGGGTCTTTGGTTGGCAGTCAGGTTACCCCCTGTCCAAGCAAGGACCCTCACTCTAGTCAGGGTCAGTCACACACAATCCAAATTATCCTGTGCCCACCCTCTGGTAGCTTGGCACTGAGCAGTCAGGCTTAACTTAAAAGGCAATGTGTAAAGTATTTGTGCAATAAATCATACAATATAGCACCACAAAAATACACCACACAGTGTTTAGAAAAATATATAATATTTATCTGGAAATTTGCAGGTCAAAACGATTAAAGATGCAATAAGAAAATGTAGAGATATCACTGGAAAGTGATATGAAGTGTCTTAAGTCTTTTAAAAACAAACAAAGTCTCTTTCAAGCACAAAGTACCTGATTTGAGTGAAAAATCTCCGCAAAGGCCGCAGAGGAGGAAATACGTGGAAAATGGTGTGTGCGTCGGTTTCGCCCCTTTACACACGGACTTGCGTTGTTATATTTCAAAGAGGAAAGACATTGCATTGATTTCCAGTGCACGGACCCTTCTCCTCTTCGGGTCGCTGGGTTTTCAGACGCCCCGGGGTCTGTGCGTGGAATCCTGGGCTTGTTGACCAGCTCTGTGTCATTCTGGTGGGCGATGCGTGGGAATTTCTCCCTCACGGCAGGCACTGTGCCGATTTCCCCTCTGGAAGTCGGGCGGCGTTGTCCAGGTGGGCTGTGCGTCGAAGTTCCGGTCGCACCACAGGCGCCGCGTCGATCTTTTCCTCGCAAAGTCGAGCGGCGTCATTCCGGTTCGGCGAGCTGTGAATTTTTCACCACTGAACAAGTTGTGTGTCGCATTTTTCGCTGCACAAGGAGTCCAGTTGCAAGAGAGAAGTCTTTTTGGTCCTGAGACTTCAGGGAACAGGAGGCAAGCTCTATCCAAGCCCTTGGAGAGCACGTCTGCAGCGAAGCAACAGAGCACCAAGACCGCAAGGCAACAGCAAGGCAGCAGTCCTCTGTAGATAGCACTCAGGTGACTCCTTTAGGCAGCCAGGCTGTTCTTTTTGTCAGGGTGCAGGTTCTGGTTCAGGTTTCTTCTCCAGGAAGTGTCTGAAGTGGTAGGTCAGAAGCCCTGTTTTATTCCCAAATGTGCATTTGAAGTGGGGGAGACTTCAAAGAGTGGCTTAGAAGTGCACCAGGTCCCCTTTCAGTTCAATCCTGTCTGCCAGGGTCCCAGTAGGGGGTGTGGCAGTCCTTTGTGTGAGAGCAGGCCCTCCACCCTCCCAGCCCAGGAAGACCCATTCAAAATGCAGATGAATGCAAGTGAGGCTGAGTACCCTGTGTTTGGGGTGTGTCTGGGTGAATGCACAAGGAACTGTCAACTAAACCCAGCCAGACGTGGATTGTAAGGCACAGAAAGATTTAAGTGCAGAAAAATGCTCACTTTCTAAAAGTGCCATTTCTAAAATAGTAATATTAAATCCAACTTCACCAGTCAGCAGGATTTTGTATTACCATTCTGGCCATACTAAATATGACCTTCCTACTCCTTTCAGATCAGCAGCTACCACTTCAATACTGTATGAGGCAGCCCCAATGTTAGCCTATGAAGGGAGCAGGCCTCACAGTAGTGTAAAAACAAATTTAGGGGTTTTACACTTCCAGGACATGTAAACTACACAGGTACATGTCCTGCCTTTTACCCACACAGCACCCTGCTCTAGGGGTTACCTAGGCACACATTAGAGGTGACTTATATGTAGAGAAAGGGGAGTTGTAGGCTTGGCAAGTACTTTTAAATGCCAAGTCGAGGTGACAGTGAAACTGCACACACAGGCCTTGCAATGGCAGTCCTGAGACAAGGTAAAGGGGCTACTAAAGTGGGTGGCACAACCAGTCCTACAGGCCCACTAGTAGCATTTATTCTACAGGCCCTGGGCGCATATAGTGCACTCTACTAGGGACTTACAAGTAAATCAAATAGTCCAATTTGGTGTGATCCAAGGTTACCATGTTTAAAGGGAGAGAGCATATGCACTTTAGCACTGGTTAGCAATGGTAAAGTGCGCAGAGTCTAAAAGCCAGCAAAAACAGTGTCCAAAAAGTGGAGGGAGGCAGGCAAAAAGTTAGGGGTGACCACCCTAAGGTTTCAGGTCTAACATTCTGCATGTACCGAGATTCTATTTTGGAGGCATAAATCCCCAAAACTCCTGGCTAGATCCGCCAAAGGTTTGGACTTGGTGCCTCCCAAGTGATTGATGTAACGGACAGCAGAAATGTTGTCCAATCTGAGGAGAACAGAACAAGAGAGACTGTCTTTTGCGAGGCTTCTGAACGCAAAGGAGCCGACAAGCATCTTTAAACAATTAATATGCAACTTGGATTCCTAGTGACCATGTACCCCCAGTCGAAATCGGGCCACACCGGGCACCCCGACCCGAAAGACTTGTGTGCGATCCCAACACAAGATCTGGGGCTGGTGCGCAAATGGTTCTTCCGTTCCAAGCGTCTAAATGGTCTAGCTACCACTGTAACTCTATTTGAGATTCTTGATCTAGGGAAATTACATCTGAATAAGGGAGACCTTTCTGAAGATGTTGAATTTTGAGTCTTTGAAGAGCTCGATAATGAAGGGGCCCTGGAAAAATAGCCTGAGTGGAAGAGGAGAGGAGACCTACCATTCTTGCTAATGTTCTGAGAGAGATTTGGGCTGATCGTAAAATCTGGAGAGTTTTTGATTTGATTTGGATTTTCCCTTTGCAGAAGGTAAGTCAAGAGTTGCAGAGGCGGAGTCTATGAGAAAGCCTAAGAATGCTATTTGTTGTCGAGGGGTTAAGGCAGACTTTTCTGGGTTGATGACAAACCCGAGATCTGAGAGGAGAGAGCAAGTTAATTGGATTTGAAATTGGAGGGAGGAAAGATTTTGATTCATGATGAGAATGTTGTCTAAGAAAAAGAATCGGTCTGACACATTGAGCTCTGAGATATGCTACAACTGGTTTCATGAGTTTCGTAAAACACCATGGAGCGGAACAAAGACCTAAAGGAAGAGAGGAAAAATGAAAAATCTGAACCAGCCATTGGAATTGTAGGAGTTTTCTGGATTGGGGTGAATTGACACAGTAAGATACACACCTTGAAGATCTAGGTGAACCATCCAATCTCCTTGTAAGAGAGAGTCTCAAAGATGCAAAATAGTCTCCATCTTGAAGTGCCTGTAGATGACAAAGTGATTGAATTGTTTTAAGTTGATGATGGACGCATCTTTTTGTTTTTCTTCTGAACAAGGAACACAGAGCTGAGAAACTCAGAGAGGTCTAGAAAACAAGGAACAACAGCTTGTTTTTGAAGGAGAGCTTGGACCTCCAACGAGATCAAGGTGGTCATTTCTGTAGAAAAGGATGGGGGATGAGGGAGTGCCACCTGGAAGGGCTCTGAATAAAGTTCTATGACGTAACCCCGAATAGGGTTCAAAACCCATGGATCCAAAGTTATAGCCTACCAATTTGGAAGAAAATACTTTAGATGACCTCCTACAATCGGAAGGCCAGAAGGGTGACTTACCTGCTTGAGAGGTATATTTGGAACCTCTGTTGCCTCTGTCACGATATCCATGGCTCCTTTGTGGGTAGAATTTTGGTCTATATTCATGGTACAAGGCTTGGTAGGTGGCTCTGGAACCTTGGGTGTTATATGAGCGGCCGGCAAAGTGGTTCCTACCTCTGCCGGCCCTGGCGAAAACCTGGCCAGAAAACATTTTTCTCAAGGACTGTTGGGCTTTGTCCAGAGATGCAAAGGTGGCCACGTACTTACTAAGTTCCTTAATAAAGGAATCCCCAAAGAGCATACCTTCTCCCTTGATACCTGGATCAGAAACCGCTAAGTTAACCAACTTGGGATCCAGTTTTAGGAGGAGTCCCTTCCTACGCTCATGCATTATGGCAGCATTTCCGTTGCCTAAAAGGACCCATAAAGATGGTTTGTTTGGATTCACAGCAGCATGTTCTAACCTAGCCGATTCTGCTAAGTCAAATATGTGTTAACGGGCCCGCCACATCCAAAAGTTTGTCTTAACATGTGGACAAAGCTTTGTCCACTCCCTTACATGGGTCTTTGCCAAATTTGGTGAAAAAAGTGAGCAAAGAAGGGTCAATGGTTGGAGTAGGAGCCATTTTGGAATGAAGAGATGGGCGAGGGCATTCAGAGCGTAACTTTGCTTTAGTCTGTTTGTCCAGCGGAGTGCGCAAACGTGAGGCAACATACTCTCCAGCATGTTCAGCTGGGAACCATTCGGTTGATTGAGGGTGATGTATCTCGCTAGGATCAAACATAGGGACTCCTTGAGAGTCAGAAATTGTGGCAGGATGGGAAGAGGAGAGTTTGGACTTTTTTAGAGGAGGAGCGTTGAAAGGGTCTTCATTGTCCACATCAGATTTGTCATCCTCTGAGACTGCATCACCCAACTCATCATCCGTGTCCAGGATTTTATAGATAACTATAGGGAAAGAAATGTGTTTAGTTTTCATGGAGCATTTGAAAGACGATTTAATATTAGCAATCCCCTCCCTTAAGGGAGGCCTGTGAGGAGCCACGTCCTCCACCTTGTGTGAGGAAGACTCGCCAATCCACAGCGTCATTTTGAAGAATGTTTGGGGAGAGGGCGCTTTCTGCTATCCCCCACAGATTGGGCCAAAACCGTCTTGGACACGAGGTTAAAAAAAGATTTTTCAAGATTATTTGACAATTTATTCATAGAGGCAGAAACTGCCTGCTCCACTGAGACTTGAATAAAGTCATTCAAAGTATCATTAATAAGTTCCTCCTCCTCATTTTGGTTATTAGCTATGGGAGAGCTATCAATTTCCATTGTAAAAATGCTTGACAGAGGGCAGTGCTGGAACGGAAGCCGGACGCTCCTGAGCAGGTAAGGAGAGGTGCAGTGTTTGCCTCAACCGTCGCCATTTTAAGATGGTGACGCGAGGTGAGAGGAACGCTGTAAACCTTTAGAGGACACGCAAGCCAAGCGTGAAGGAAAAACCTGGGCATACGGCTACAAACCGTCTGAAGACAGTGCGCATGAGAAACAGCGCGTTATGCTAGAAACATATGAATATACGTTATAAGCAGTGCAATAAAAAATTGATTATGAATTATGAAGAGTTCTTATCTTAACCGTGAGCAGCAAGAAAAGTGGGCTGTTCGCGCGCAAGATAACTACTTCAAGGGTGCTTTGGTCGTTGATTGGTGCATTATTGTAGTCTTCGTTTAGTTTCCCATTGGCTACCGTTCTTAGCCTTTTGGAATTTGTAGTTTTGACCGCGCTGCTATTTAAAAATGAATGGAAAAGAGAAGCATAATATGAGCCTCCGTTCTTGCCATAAAATTTGGCTTTCTTCATATCTCACTTTTCAACCTCTCTTACTATTTAGTATGTTCCTTATGTGTTTGTTGACATTGGTTTGATCCTATGATGAAAGAAACATAAGCCCCCTTTAATATGCAATAACATTATTCCTTGCATTCTTTTGAATATATGTATTCCTATATTTCTTCCTTGTGAAACCTCTTTCAAAACAATTAAGGCTGTATGTAAGAGAAGTTAAACCGCAATAGGAATAAGAAGGTAGACTCATATATAATCACATGTTTTCTAGTTATTGGGTGCTATAAATAGTGCTCTATAATTTTGTCAACATTTTTTTAATGATTTCGCTACTAATGTCTGGGCTTTAAAGAAAATAGTTCTTTCAAGCACTTGGTGGTACCGTATTTTTCTCAACTGTGCATTTTGAGAAATTATAATCTTTATTTTAAATTATTTCGTGCTTTGATATTGGCATGAGTGCATACAGTTTATGGTGTCTGAATGACTCCTGCACTTAGGTGACTATTAATAGTCAACACTGAGCTCATATTTTAGGGCGCAGTCCTCCCAGCATTTAAGATTATTATCAAATCTGCACTTACGTGCTATGGGGATTCCTTGTTTCTTGGTTGTATGTTCGGGCCGGTCTCAAATGCTAGTTCTGCATGCTTGTAAAAGTGGATGTGTTGAAAAAAGTAAACGAATGCATTTTCATGTTTAAGCATCTTAGTTCATGGATCTTAAATGAAAGAATGAATGAACAATCTATTAAGGCAACATTGTCTAACAAACATCACAATTTCATGAAAGAGAATAAAAATTCAATTTATGGTTCAATAACCTATACAAACCCACCTAATACAATTGATAATCTAAAACAAAGCTTTCTTTGCTTCAACACTATTCTGATCTGTACAATAAAGTGGCCCAGCGCAATAGCAAAACTACAGTTCAAAGATTTAGTGCTGCTCCCTTATGTAACATGCTATGTCCGATTACGAGTCAGGCAGAGCATTATCCCCATATGGACAATGACTTCTGGCTTGGTTTTCCCGCATATGTATATGCTGATTGCTGGAACACTTGATTCGATTTCACTAGCCAGAATATCTGGACAGTGAAATAACTTGTTATGCAGGTACTGCGAGCACAAGCAAAGCCCAACCTTAGAACAACCCCCATCTACAGTAAAGTCAGCCCACTGCATGACGATCCCCTTGACTTCCTCTCCATCCCTCACAAACCCCTCTGCTCTCATTTACCACCTGCTGAAACCAGGTGACAAAATACAGAGTTAAACTCCATGAAATTGGGAAGTCCGTGCATATTATGACCTGGTAAAACCGGGGACTGCACAGTTATTGCCAACCCTGTGGCATTTTATTCAGATGTGAATGGTACTGGGGTGTTACACATATTACGGGTAAGGACTTTGCACCCTGCTAGATCAGTGCAATTAACAAGTTGTGCCTAGGTTTAAAGAAAACTGGTTTGAGAATCCTACAACTTGGTAAATCAGAGGACATTCTTTAATACATTTCTATATCAATAATTATATATATCATATTGCAGATTTAGATCGCAATTCTGATTTAAATTGCATGCAAAAAAAACATTTTTCAGATTTGTTTCATAAACTCTGCTATCCTCAACATGGGCTGTGCTGAATCCTAATGTCGTAATCACAGAACAGACTTTTTTTGCCAGCACCTCTGTATAAGGAACAATTAGATCCCATTGAGTACTCTACTGCCATATGGCATAAAGATAAACCCACTTTACTTGATCTTCTGTGGGATTCTGCAGGGACTTAATTCAATAGCATATTTGGCTATTGTATTAATCTTTAACCTCCGTACTTTAGCTACACCACAATGCTTTCAATCATCATTTATGTACACCTAGTAAATAATTTAACTTTCAAACTTAGCTTTAAGAAATGAAGAACCCTTAAAAACCGAGTGTTGGCTTTAATATTCAAGGCAAGTTCAACTCTACTATTGTTAAATGATTGTGCTTTTAGACACATTTTAGAAGATGCTTTATTCATGTTCCTTCCAGCCTAAATAATCTACACTTATATCTATATCTTATATCTTATTATAACTAAGAACGTACACTTGCATTTTTTTCTATCAAAGTGTAGTAATTTATTGAAATTACTAGTTTTACTTTATAACTTCCATTTGATTATTCAAATTGGCTCGTTAGTTAGGAGAAGCCTCCACTGCGTCTTTGTCAACATCCTCAAGCTTTTGGATATTAAGACCCCAGGATTAATTTAGATTTCTCTCCCAAACACGCCAAACTATTTTTATAGTTATGTTGCAGTACAGTTCACCTATTCCATAAAGTATTTTGTTCATCAGAGCCGGTGTCTAAAACGACACATAATTCTGTTTAATATTTTTCCATGTACGTGAAATGTACAGTGTAGTCATTTATTTGGAGGGCAAAGTGTCTTAAGAATCCTACATTATTCCTGCAGTTTTTTCCTGCTAGTGGATCCATACAAAATATGATGAGGGGCGTTGCTGACATAATCCGCTTTTGAACCTGAGAGGATAAATTAATAAGTAGATAAGGAGAACATGTTATTGCTGTTAATTTACTCCTCTGTATGAGTGGTTTGAGCTTGTAACTACATGTGGTGCTGGCATGCCATTATTCGGTTTTGCCTGCACAGTGCTTGCACTGTAATTGGCCAGCACATCGTCTGCATGTTGTCCGCTTTCATTTCTGCTCTTGATTTGCCCTCTTTGCCTGTCATGGAGCTTGGACCAATTGCAACTTCTGGCTACTAGTCAGTGTCCTTCCTTTGGCTATTCTCATGACAGGTGCCTATTTTTTACATTTCCAAGTGAGCACTCCATAACAGTGCATCTGCAGGCTGTTTCTCTCCTCCCCATGGTTTTGCAACCACTTCCCGCATCACACTTTGTTGCTTCCCTCCTTGCGCTTTTGCTGCATTATAATGGCTTTAAATTAAAGAAACTGGCAGGCATTAGAACCTAGGAAAATAGTTCACATTTGTGATTTTAATTTTGACCAACAAAGTGGTCTCATTTCATTATGGCAAATGCAGTTTTGTATCTCACAATATCAAAATAAAGTGGCTTTTAAAGGAAGTGCAAATAATATACTTGCATCAAAGTTTTACTGGTCTAGGCATGCGAGTTGTTCTGGAGGAATTTTAATAGTGTTCCCCTATAAAATAAAGTATGGAGTGCTTTCTTCAGAATAAGATGGCACCATCAAGGAGAAATTAGTTTGTTCCACTTTAGTGTCAGCAAACATCATGCATAATTACTTCCCTTTACTACAGCCATGAGCTGAAAAGCATTTGGCAACCATGGAAACCAAAGACAGAGCCATTTAATTAATACCCAACAGCAGAATAATGGTGTGAAATTAAAAAGTGACAAAGCCAATAGGTTTTGCCTATGCAAACTCTATTGACTTTGTCGATGTTATTTTACATGTCGCACAGCAGCTGAGCTACTGTGAAATATGGCTTAAAATTTTAAAAAGTGTTATGCCATGGCCAGCATGGTCCATATCATAGTACTTTTCTTTTTTTTCTTACTTTAATCTATATTGCACAGCAGCTCAACTGCTATGCAATATGTTAAAAAAATAAAAAATAAAAAAAATAAATTCAATTGATTTCATATAGGGAAAATCTGTTGTCTTTGCCAATGCTTGCTGGTTAAGCACTGTTGCTGCCTCTCCTCCTTGTCTTTTTGTTTACAGTTGCAACTGACAAAGGCAACAACACCGAGGTGAAATGTGCCTATTTATTCAGGACTTCATGGACTGATTACTTTTTACTAAAGCCAACTGTCAGTGTGATTTGATTTCATATAACATACGATATTCACATGAGTAATAGGCTATGTATACATATATATATATTTGTTGAAAAGTTTGTATGTACCATTTTAGCAGAGCATAAAAAAATAGTATTAATCCGAATAAACCTAATGTTTTTACCCTAACCGAACTAACACAATTTGTTTAGAATATTGCATGTCTAGGGTTAGAAGAAAAAAGGTTGTCCTCCCTTATGGATTAGAATTGTGGAACACCGGTTTATCTTAACCCTTTTGGTTCAAGAGCCTAGGGTGGAATACAGCAACACATCACCTGGACAGAAGAATCCACTGCTGAATAAAAAAAACGACACAAGTAGTCACAGGACCGAATGCGTGTCTCTGTGTGGTGTTCAGCATCTTAATGGCGTCTTCAAGTCTGATGAATGGAACAACAAAAGCAGAACATGCCACACTTTGATGAGATAATACTTTGTTTTGAGATGAAACACTTCTGCCACTCTATCAATGGTAGCTTCCAGCATCCACTCTGCTCAATACCACTATAGAAAATTAAAAGGCACAAGAATATTTGATCACTGATTTTGGCTCCTACTTTTGTATGAGGCAGTGCTTAATAATCCCAGATGAACGTTCCTCTGTGAAGGCATGACTGTCTCACACCCATACGTACATGAAAGAAGTGCAAAGCAATGCATACTCCAGGGAACCTGAAAATGTATTTAAAGAGTTCATATCTAGAATTCTAAGCCACTGTGTTAGGGATTTCTTGCCAATAGGGTGGAAACTGATGAGTACTTTTTTTCTAAAATTGCAAAGCCTGCCAGGCATCGGAGCAGCCCATGAGGTATATTTTTAGTATCACAGCCGCAATGTTCAAAAGCGAGGACTTGTTTGATCCTGATGGGATGTTTTTTACACAGAATATAGGGGTCTTAGTTTTTTGTTCCTGTTTGTTGGAAATGGCCTTTATGCAGGGTTATCCCCAGACTTTTTGCCTTCCTCCCTCCTTTTCTGACCTCATTTTTGCAGGCTTTAGGACTCTGCACACTTTACCACTCCTAATCCGTGCTAATGTGCATATGCTCTCTCCTTAAAACATGGTGACATTGGCTCATAATCAATAGGACTATTTCATTTACTTATAAGTCCCTAGTAAAGTGCACTATATGTGCCCAGGGCCTGTAGATTAAATGCTACTAGTGGGCCTGCAGCACTAGTTGTGCCACCCACTTAAGTAGCTCCTTAACCTTGTCCCAGGCATGCCCTTGCAAGGCCTGTGTGTGCAGTTTTACTGCCAATTCGACTTGGCATTTAAAAGTACTTGCCAAACCTAAAACTCTCCTTTTTCTACATATAAGACACCCCCAAGGTATGCCCTGGGTAACCCATAGGGCAGGGTGCTGTGTAGGCAAAAGGTAGGACATGTACCTGTGTAGTTTACATGTCCTGGTAGTGTAAAACTCTTAAATTCATTTTTACACTGCTGTGAGGCCTGCTCCCTTCATAGGCTAACATTGGGGCTGCCCTCATGCATTGTTTGAGTGGTAACTGCTAATCTGAAAGGAGTAGGAAGGTCATATTTAGTATGGCCAGAATGGTGATACAAAATCCTGCTGACTGGTGAAGTTGGATTCAATATTACTATTTTAGAAATGCCACTTTTGGAAAGTGTGAGAAAACAGGGCTGATTGCAGAGGCCCCCTAACTTTTTGCTCCCATTTTCCACTTTTTGCTGGTGTATTCCTGACTCAGATGGTGCCCTGGGTACTGCTAACCAGTCCTAGGGCCTGTACTCTGTGTAAAATCTGTATGCAAAGTAGGCTAAATATAATTGGCTAAGTCAACCTACCTATAAGTCCCTAGTATACGGTAGGGCATGTAGGTTTAGGGACCCCCAGTATAGGTAGTGAACCCATAGGTGTACTGCTGAGGTGCCCAGTGTCCTTTTAAAAGCAGGCCTGCCTTGCTGGCTGCTTTTAAATTAAAGTTATATGCAAATTCGACTTTGGAATTAAAAGTAGTTCCAACGTCTTAAACGACCTTATTTTTACATATCAGTCACCCCTAAGGTGTCCCCTATGTGTCCCTAGGGCTGGGTGCCATGTAATTATATGCAGGGACCTTATAAAAGTAGTTGTATAAGCCCTGGTGAGGTAAAAATAGCCAAATTCGTTTTTTACTCATTGTAGTGAATGGCCTTTACATGCTAGAATGGGAAGACTTTATTTTAATTTTAAAAGTCCCCTTAAGTGACAGTACAAAGAGTTTGGTATCAAATTAATTGTTATAATAAATCCCACAACTTCCAGTTGTTGGATTTAATAGAACTTGTTCAGGTAAGGAGTTTTAAACTTTACCTGAAAAGTTGCCAACTTCAGCCCTGCATTGTTTTTGCTGCTGTGTTCTGATTGGCCAGCCTCTGGCAGCCTGGCCAGGCTACCTTGATGAGGTGTAAAGTGGCCTGGCTTCACACAAAGAGATATGCCCATGCAAGGGGATCTCCCCTCAACAGATGGTGAGGAAGGAAGGGGGACGGCTGCCAAACTAGTCTTTAAAGGGAGAGAAGGACATTTGGAGCAACCCAGCAACACCCCCACATCCTGCAACCCCAGACAACTAGGTGCCCCCTTGATTAGATTAGGAGAGGGCAGGAGAGGGGTGTGTTTATGATTTTTAGCCACACCAGTGGATGGGCTCAGCCAGATGTAACCTCCAAAAATCTATTTCAGCCATGATGGATTTTTGATGAATGTTGCCTCCTGGGATTGATTTTTGCCACACTTCCCAAGAAGTGATCATCACAGGAGGAAGGACACTGCCTCTGATTGGAGAACCAGGACCCCCCTGTTTTTCACCCAGGAGCAAGGATAAAACTGGCAGACCTGCACCCACACCTCAGTTCCCTACCGGGAAGAACTACAGAAGAAAAGGAATGCCCTGCTGGACCCCTGGCCTGCACCTGGAACCTGAACTCTGAAGGACTGCACCAGCTGCACACTTGTGCTTCGCCACAAGAAGGACTTTGCCTGGCTTCAACTGGTTCAAGGAGGGACTCCCTGTTTGCTACAGGTGAATAATTGGTAACCAGAGTCCCCTGCACCATCTCCTGAAGAAATCAACCAGCTGACCACTGTCCAGTGGCCAAAAAGGAGTTTTGCCAGGTGTATTCTAGGAGTTGTAGTCCACACCCCCAAGGATCATCTCAGATCTTGTGGAACCTTGGGGTGTGCTGTGGACCCCAAAGGAACCTTAAAGGAATATCTGGGAGAAGATCCAGAAGTTTGGAGAAGTTTGGAGAACTTTTGAAAAATAAAAGCTCCATAGAGGGACTGATCCGCGGCAGCAACTCTAGCCGGCTTGCCTCAACCGCGACCCGGCCTGACATGCAGGTTCGTCCAGGTGAAGAAAATCTCCAAAAAAGAGACTAAGTCTGAACGTAGGAAGTTGCCTGGGACCTCCCAGCCAGGGCATCCGAGGAGGGCTCCAAGGACGTCGGATCAAGATCCGGGTTTGCCTCGGTCGAAGGATTTTCACCTCGAAAAAACGACTAAGTCCGAAGGTAAAAATTCTCCACCGAGGGCTCCCGTGACGCATATCCGGAGAAGAGTTCTAGGAGATCGGATTGGACTGGCAGGTTCGTCCCGCTGAAGAAAATCTTCAGAAAAACGACTAAGTGTGAAGGTAAACTTTTGACCAAGGCCTCCCGCAGGCTGTAGCAGAGTCAGGCTCCATCGTGGTCGGCCTTAAACTTTGACTTTGCCCTGTCGAGGTGGGACCAGATGACCAGACTGGCGCTTTTTGTTTCTAGGTGCTAGAAAATAATAATTCTTTAAAAATGCATATCTCCGGTTCCCCTTATCCGATTTTATTCGTTTTATGTCATTTTAAAGATAAAAATATAATCTATTTTTATAAATTGGTTTAGGATTTTTAAACTGTTTCCTGTGTTTTATTTAATGACTGTTTTGTGATATTTGAATGCTTAACACTCTGTCTCCTAAGTTAAGCCTTGTCGCTTGTTGCCAAGCTACCAAGAGTTGAGCTGGATTTAATTTACTTAGACCTAACTGGACCTAAGTGGAGGTTAGTGGCCTATTGCTAAGTGTAGGTACCTACCTGCCCTTACCAATAACCCATTTTCCAACAGAAAGTGAGCATTTCTCTGCACTCAAATCCTTCTGTGCCTTCCAATCCCCGTCTGGCTAGGTTTAGTTGACAGCTCCCTTGTGCATTCACTCACACACACCCCAAACACAGCATATTCAGCCTCACCTGCATACATCTGCATTTTGAATGGGTCTTCCTGGGCTTGGAGGGTGGAGGGCCTGCTCTCCCACAAAGGACTGCCACACCCCTTATTGGGACCCTGGCAGGCAGGATGGAACTAAAAGGGGACCTTGTGCACTACTAAGCCACTCTTTGAAGTCTCCCCCACTTCAAAGGCACATTTAGGTATTTAAGCAGGGTCTCTGACCCTAACAACTTAGACACTTCTTGCGGTAGACTCTCTACCTCACAGACACTTCCTGGAGAAGAGAACCTGAACCAGAACCTGCATCCTGCCAAGAAGACCTGCCTGGTTGCTCAAAGGACTCACCTGTCTGCTTTCTGTAAAGGACTGCTGCCTTGCTGTTGCCCTGCTGCCTTGCTGCTCTCTGGCTGTGGTGAAGAAGTGCTCTCCAAGGGCTTGGATAGAGCTTGCCTCCTGTTCCCTAAAGTCTCAGGACCAAAAAGACTTAGGGGGTTATTCTAACTTTGGAGGAGGTGTTAATCCGTCCCAAAAGTGACGGTAAAGTGACGGATTTACCACCAGCCGTATTACGAGTCCATTATATACTATGGAACTCGTAATACGGCTGGTGGTATATCCGTCACTTTACCGTCACTTTTGGGACGGATTAACACTCCTCCAAAGTTAGAATAACCCCCTTAATCTCTGTAAGGACATCTCCTTGTGCCACAAAAATCGACGCACAGCCTGCCAGAAATGACACACAGGCTGCACCGCCGTGAAAATTTCACCACACGCCGAACCGGAACGACGCATCCCGACTTTGCAACAAGAAGATTGATGCAGCGCCAGCGTAGCGACTGGGAATTTGAAGCACAGCCTCACTGGATCGACACACAGCTGAGCCGGAAGGACAGAGCCCGACTTCCAGAGAGGAATGAACGCAGTGCCTGCAGTGCGGTAGAAAATTAAACGCAATGCCTACCAGATCGACGCAGCTCCTGTGACTTAGTCCTAGCAGCGCCGGAAATCCATGCATCGGCCCCGGGGCCCGCAACCTGAAGAGGATGCACAACCGAGCACCGGAAATTGACTCACAGCTGTCCCTGCGTGAAAACTAAACGACGCATCACCGTGTGTGGCCCTTGAAATTGACGCACACCCCTTGGTTTCCACGCATCTCCTCCTCTGCGGTCCTTTGCAGAGATTTTTCAAACGAACAAGGTACTTTGTGCTTGAAAGAGACTTTGTTTGCTGTAAAAAGACTCAAGACACTTTATATCACTTTTCAGTGATATCTCAACATATACTTATTGCCTTCTAATCATTTTGACCTGCATTTATCCAGATAAATATTATATATTTTTCTATACACTGTGTAGTGTATTTTTTTGGTGCTACATTGTGTTAGTGTATGATTTATTGCACAAATACTTCACACATTGCCTTTTAAGTTAAGCCTGACTGCTCAGTGCCAAGCTACCAGAGGGTGGGCACAGGATAATGTGGGTTGTGTGTGACTTACCCTGACTAGAGTGAGGATCCTTGCTTGGACAGGAGGTAACCTGATTGCCAACCAAACATCCCACTTCTAACACTGTTCGTGACTGCCAATCCTTTCATAGTGATCACAAAAATGAAGAAATAATGTTGGGAAATCCACTATAAATAAGCTGGACTTTTGACCCCATTAAAGTGGTGGTAGTGTGGCTTTCTCAGTGGTATAACAGTTTGCCTGTGGGCAAAGGGTTCGCAAGAGCAGAGTCAGCTGTGGCTCCACAGTTGTAAACCATTTGTTTCCCTGTCTCTCAAGAGAGTGGAAATTTGAGGCAAGTAGATGTAATGACCACCAATGTTTGCATGTAGCATTCCTTAAATAGAACATTTAAATAAACAGCTGTTACTTTATCCAAATGATTACTTATTTTTAACAAAATTGAAAGTCTAAGCGACTGAGCATACTCACTAAGATTAGAATGTGTAATTGGTTACTGCCGTGCATATGACAAAAGGGACCAATTAATTGGAAGTGATCCAGGGGAGCAAGGGATATTTGCTTCCACTGTCTGCATCCCTGGGGCATTTTGGTATTACAGAAGGTGCCACAGATGTTTCACTGTCTCTCATGTAATACAGATTGCAACAGCACACATTTAACACTGGTGTGATCCTAGATGGGCATTTCCTCATTTGCATGGAATCTTGGGAACACTTTGCCTCAACAAGTGCATGGTATAATTGATGCATTCTCTGAGGCAAAGAGGCTGCCAAGGTTGCTCTCATTCTGTACCACAAATGAGTGGGTTCACAGTCAGTGCACTCCCTAAATGTAGGTAAAGGAGGTCCAAAAGATATTCCAGATATGCAAGTGGGTGCAGTCCCTCTTTGAAAAGCATACCACCTCCAAAGGAAAGATAGACCATCTGCTTCAGCAGCTGGTGTGCCTTTCAATAAAGGACTGCCACCAGTGCAGACATGAGTTTGCAGCTCTACTGGGGGCAGTGCATTAACTTTAATAGGGTGTCCGAACCAGCTATGTGCCTTGTGTACCCATTTAAAGGTGTTGTGGATTCACTTTAGATCCTTGCTTGGACCCACTTATTTTAACTTAGGCCTGCAGCCTGTGCTCTTCTACCTAGTTACAGGCTTCATTTAATTTATTCATTTTAATTCATTTTAGTGTAACTGGCTTTTTAGAGGGAATGTTTTATTTTTCTAATCAGGTGCTATTCTGCAAAAGTGTTGTTGGTTTCCCTGCACAACATTTCATTGTGTACCTCTGCCCGAGGCTGCTCAAAGACTGTACATGATGATCTATCTAGTATTACAGCCACAAGAGTGTGCAGCTAGCCCCCACACTCAGACAGAGGATCACATCAGGCCTGTTTCCATAGGCCAAAGAAGGTTAGAGAGGTCATTCCAGCCAGAGGCTCCTCCTATGATGTATGGCATTTCATTGCCAAGTTGCTGACCTCATCCCTGTCTCCACAGCTAAATTAGGAGATGGAAGGCAGAACCCTGCTGTTCTGGTTTGGGGGCAGTTGTTCCTTCCATGGTCTAAGTACTGGCAGCAAAAAGGGTTAATACTGACATGCTCTTGCGTAAAAACTAGGAAATGTGGGTAGGAATCTTTAGGCACAAGTTTATGTCAATATGCTGGGATTGTTTATCGGCTACTCACTCATGGTAACAATTCTGATTGTGCTATGTTTCATCTTCCTAATAATCACAACTCATGCATTTTATCAGAGTGCAGTCTTTTCAATAAATACATTGAAAATTGTCCTGCATTTCTTTGTCTGCCTGTGTGTGTGTGTGTGTGTGTGTGTGTTTGTGTGAAACCTGTGCTAGTGAGAGAAAAGCGCAGGATCTGCCAACCACAACTTCCTGAGGAGTCATAGAGTGACATGTGTCAGGCTGCGACAAATCACCTTTACTTCCAGGTTTGGGTGAGGTGCTACCAGCTAGCTGAAATGGTTAGGCCAACAGCTACTAGACATTGTGGGATTGATTCAGTTCCCCCACATGTAGTGGTGCTGCTGCACGAAACCAGTAGTCTTGTTCCCATGACTAGAGTCCTACGACAAAGGTGTACCATGGCACAAACCATAGTTGATGGATATCAGGCTGTATCATGTAACTTATGTATATTACAGCTCCAAGTCCATTAACCAACAAATATAATGTGTCAGCTGAGTAAGGTTTAATCGGTCCCAGTTTGCTATACCTGGAATGTGGTGCACAAGCTTAAATCCATTATAAAAACAGTAAATTAAATATAGTGACACAGTGCAGTTTAAAGATTTAAATATAGCAATAGTATTTTGCATTGCTCTGCTGAGATTTGAAGCAGGTTATGTGTTTTTTGGCTGTGTTTAATAGTCTGGGGACCTGTTAGAATACCCCATCCCTTAAGATTACCCTTATCGCTTAAGATGACACACCTCCTATAGGTGTAAGATAATCAATTTTTCTGTTAAACATCATAAAATATAGGTTAATTGTGTGAATCTGTGCCATAGCCTTTGAAGTGGAATTTTGGGGGCTCTGGGAAAAAGATGAATAGTTAGATTTTTATAAATGTCTCCTATGTTGAAAAATATACTAGACACAGGTGACATTACTGTAGATTCAAATTGAGAAAGTTAGACAGTTAATTGCAAAGTGGTAGTGTACTTGCCTCATTGCCCTTGAGAAGTATGTCAGAGCATGACGTAGTACTTTCAAAGACAAATTTGTGTTAGGGTAGTGTGTTGAGGAATATTTTCTTGTCAAGACAGTTATTTGGCTTTAAGAACATGTTTATATTTTTTTTGAAGATATCTCCAAGTTAGAGAAATTAATAAATTGTTGAGAATGTTTGTGCCTTACGAGTGCTAATCTAAGGGTTTAAACAAATGGCCTTCGTAGTAGAGAAAGATCATTATTTCTGCATTATTTTATGATGAAACGGGAATAAATTTGAGCGTGTTTTTCATCTTTGCCTGAAATGACACGAAGTAGTAGTGAGCAACACGTGAGTAATTAAAAAGAAGACTCAAGGGGATGTTTCTATTTTTTTAATGAGACAATGCTTTTATATCATACTTGAAAAGTATAGCTTGTTAATTCTCGGAAAGCAGTTATCTTCAGTTTAGAGAACAAGGCTCATTCTACTGAAGGGACTCAATGTGTACTTTCAACTCCCTGAAAATGCTGAACCACAATTTCCAGAGCACGGAATCAGTTATATAATGTAGATATTTCTAATTCATGCAAATAATTCATTTCTGGCCTAGAACAATGTGTTTTTATTAAAATACCGAAATATCTCAAGAGGTAGGCTTCTTTTATAAGTAAATCAGCATTTAGAATGTATGCAGTTTAAACCGTGACAATCTGAAGGGTATTTCCCACTTTCACGGATAAACTTGTCAGCAAAGCGATAAGCAGGTTTTTGTTCTACCAGTTCCATTCCACCTTTACTGGATCTGACTACATTCATTCTAATGCTATCACATCAGTGGTGAGTTTGCAATCTCAGGAACCAATTCACAAATACATTTGTGAATCTTTATTTGTAATGTACGCCTACAAATACAGACTTATGATTTTCTATGATTCACAAACATTTCGCGCACAGGTTCACTTTCAAGCTCAATAAACTTCTCAACCTATCAAATGTTGCAGTAAACTCAACGTTGAATTATTGAACATAGGTGCCTTTAGTTTGTTGTAAATTGCATAACTGGCTTCGCTGTGGGGTATGCGACATAAAAGTACAATTCTTAAACAACAAAATCTGTTAGTTTCTCAAACACGAGTCTTCCTACCTAAACCAAACACTGGCAAATTGTCAGTATTAAAATTGCTTGTGAGCTATCTATTACCTTGTTCTTTTCTAGACAAGGACTTATTGTCTTTTAAGCAACCTATACTCTCACACACTATTTAACTTCAAAATTGACTGTTTGTTTTTTCTCATCTTTCATTTACATTTACATAAAAGTTCTGTTTGTGTACTTTAACAATTATTTTCACATTCGTGATTTTACCTTGAAAACCTTGTCAGTAACCTAAAACTCCAACTTTGTGGTAGCAATTCGAATGTTGCACATTGCTTTTCCAAATTGACAACCCTTTGGCTCCTTTTCCACTATTTTTAATTTGGTTTCCTGCAGTAACTTAAATTCAAATCATGAGCAGAGTTTTCTATAGAAATAATTGCAAGTCTACTCTGAAATCCTGATTCACTAACTCAGGATTTTCAGTATAGCCGGAGAGACCTACAGTTTATGCCTGTAAGTGAAAGAACATAAAAAGTTTGTGAATATGAAAACTATTGAATAAAGAAAGAAAAACAGGCACCATTGAATTCAAATGTACAACATATTATTCCTCCAAAATTCAGAAACCTGTGTTTGATTGAGAACTGTCTTTGAGAGGGACAGATGAGTGGATTGTCAATAAAACTAACTTTACTGCTCATATAAACGGTGTGGTTGAGTAATCCATCATACTACAGCTCTTACAACAAATGGCCGGATTTACCAAGGGTTTTAGCATTTGCAAACACTGTGGTAATTTAGAGGGTTTGCACATGCTTAAGAGCCTTTTCAAATGTATCAAGTACATTTATTGATTCAGAAAAGATGTTGCTGAATTGTTAAATGGGTTTAGGAAATCATACCGATTCGGTATGTGCAAGGTGCCTGTTACAAAGTATTGATTCCTTATTGTGTGTAATAACGCTCTACAAATGAAATACCTTTGCAAACCATTATTTTACAGAATACCCAAACGAAGTAGTAACCCCTTAGTAAGTGGGAAGCAGTTTCCAAGGGACCAATTCCCATTTGTGAATGTTGAACGTCACATTTTGTCAACAATATAGTGTGCTGCACAACAGTTATGGAAGTTTATTGAAATTGAATTAGCTTAAAACAAAAGGAGGCCATCTAGCTTGAAATCTAAGTATGTTGCATGTGTGACACAGATAGTAGAAATTTCTATCCGAACAAAGTTTGAAGACCAATGTGGACAGAAGATTTAGCTTACTGCAGACAAATGGGCATTCTGTTTTGGAAGAGCTGAATTTTAGAGAAAGCAAAGTGATTTGGTTGTCTAAGTCCTCTAGGTGGGATTTCAAATTAGGAATGTCTAAAGGGGGACATGAAAGGTGAGGTAAAATGAAGAGGCATCTTCATATTTGTGAATGTAAATGTTGTACCACTATACCTTCATTCCTACTGCTACCATACACATGTTGCAAGGGGTGCTAGGCTGAATGGAGCCATGGGGCACTGCACAGTTTCACTAACCCATCATAGACCTGGGCTAGGCCTCACTGTCCCTCGCATATATTCCCTGCATCCGCAAAAGCAAAACTGAAGGTCTCTTGCACTCCTACATTGCACCCAAGACATGAAGTGACCTCCCAAACACATCAGACCCTCCTCTTCACTTCTTGAGTTCCTCAAGAAGCTGAAGACCTAGCTCTTTGTATAAACACCTTGTGGACCCCCCACCTTTCCAAGGGTCTGGGTACACTCTCAGGTGATTTGTGCACTATAGAAATCAACATAACACACTGAATAAGAACCCACCTGAAGGTCTCAATATTTAAGAATGAGCTCTGATAAATAGAAAAAAATAACTAGTTTACAGCAAAGCCAATCATCCCAAAATGTATGAACGTATGCATCATGTATGTTTAATCCATATGTGTGTATACATATATATATATTATGTACAGAAAAACATTGCCATTGTCAAAAGTAGACTGTATTTTGAAATTCTATAAATGTGTCACTGGTAGTTAGACATTTAACATTTGACTATTATATTGAACCTTTGAAGTTTCTAATATCCTTTGATCACGTTTCTTAAAAAGTGACACCTCCCATGGAAAACTGTACACTTTATGAAGATAATACACAGTTTACATAACTGCAGAAATGACTTTTGGAAACAGATTGCTATGTCGTCATCCTTTTGACCGAACAATGTTTTAGTTAAGCCTGTTCTTGCAAGTTTGACCCTATGCGAATGAGAGAATGTTTTAACCCAGGAGTCTGAACTATGTTGTGAACACAGGCACATGGGAAAAGAGGCCCTCAGGAGTCACACTGTGTGCAGTCTATGAAGTGGCACACAAGCAATGCAGACACTTCAGCTTGCTGTGTAGAAAGTGAAGCAGAGAGACCTATGGATTCCCAAGCTTCCAAACAGGGTGTCACAATCTGCAGCCCCCTTTGGTATCCTTTCCTCTATCTACAGGCAGGTCTGTCTACAGTGAAAGATAGACTGGAGGTTTGGAACATAGCTCACTCTTTCACTGCTTCTCTAAAAAGAGAACATGGTTCCCGTTTTTAGAGGGCATGCACAATGAGGATACAGAACAACGCAGATCTAAACTTTGTACCTGGTTTTATAATACAATACAATGCAATATTTGCTACCACAAAAGCTCAAACTTTCTTTCTATGCAGATACAATGCATAAGGTGCTCTGGGCTTAAGGCACTCATCAGATGGAATCATTATTTGTGTTCCTGCGTAAAGCACATATATTGCAAAATAGGTTTTGTACCATCCAGGAAAAACATTGCAATTTTAAATCGCAAACTCCCAACTCAGATATATAAAAACAGCTTTTTCATTGTACATGAATGCAGAAAATGTATACACCTTCAGGTTCGTTAGAAAACAAATAGTCAAGTGATGGAGCAAGGAAGAAACTTGGTGATGCATCTGTAATAAGTAAGAACATGTACTGGTGTCTACCGATAGCTGGGTGAAAATCGAAAACCTATTGGAAATGCAATTTTTGAGTAGGCTTCAATCATGGAAATTAATATTTAAGCTTAAGATCCCTATGAAAAATAGATGTGCAAATATACATTGCAACAGATTCCTGAGCCCAGAATTCTTCACATGCAGGAAATTCCCCATGTAAAGACTGTATTTAAGTGAGCACCAATGAAAAACAATAATTATCATAGGATTCCAGGAATATTCCAGGTGTCAGTTAAATTCAAGAAAGGCCGTAATTATTCTCCAAATACATGGAATTCAACTATACGAGCAGTTTATGGCTTCAGACAATGTGCCTAATTATGAGTTATAGTATTACGAGAGATGTTTACTGAATGAAAAACTTGCACTGTGATATTACCATTTCCGTGTGGTAAAATGTGCCCAGTAAAGTGCAGTTACGAGGAAAATCCTATTGTATTAATCAATAGTGCGTGAGGCTTATTCTTTCCACATGTCTGTAAAGCCACCCTGAATCCCGTTACAACTATTATTTTTGCATTTCTGACTTATAATCGAATGCAGCTAAAAAAGGCTGCATGTTGCACTAATTTACAACTTTTTGTTCATCTAAGTCGAATTTAAATGTTAAAGAAAGGCTGTGTGGAAGTAAATTTCACCCCCTGATGTGCAGAATGAAGTAAAGGCAAGTTATATAATCGAATATGACACCTACAATGTATTATTATAGTTAGAGAGGAGAAGTTCATTCTAAGGGTCATGCCATACACAATTGGAGAACACTCTCAAAATATAATGTGGATAAGCAAAACCATTTTGCAGGTTGCTTCCCACCTTGGAAACCCATGTAACACAATTCTAGCTCAAGACAGAAGTATGAACCATTCATGGTCTGGCTGGAAAGGCCAGAGAACACCACATGTTGCTTGGGAAAATGTCACTGCGGCGATTTGTCAACAGAAAAAAGAGTGAAATGTGCAAGTGCCCATTTTCACATTATTTACTCTTGTGGGTTTTCAACCTTGTGTAAAATCTGCCTGACCACATTTTGCTCAGTAAATGTTTTGATAAATATTGCTCTAACAGCTATTACTGAAAATCTACAAATGCCTCAGATTGGTTTCAAGTAGGACTCCTGGAATGCATTGTTAATTCCAGTAAGTCAGGAAATGATTTCGAATGTACAAGAAAACATGTCAATAGAGTTCTAATTTTTAAAAGCTGGCCTCCTAAACCACAATGGTGTTTTTTAACAAGTTAATATAATTTTGTGATTTGGAAGAGTGTTTTTTTCTGAAGGAATGTATCAATGGTTTGTTAGAGCATTTACCCATAGCAAACCATTGATGAAGTTACTAACTCTCAAGCTACGGTGGTAAAAGGTTCATAAAGGGAAATGGTGGCAACTCTGTGAGGAGCAGGCAGCAGTGCAGGAATCCACAATGCCCACTGACGTTTTGAAAATGAAAACTATCTTTTAAAAATGTCCCTTTTCCTTGAAGAAAGTCAGAGAATTTTAAAAATAAAAAGTCTTCCCTAGCAGGCCACCATCCTTGTGATTGTAGTCAATTGCAGGGGGGTTGCAAATTGCAACCTGTCTAGCCAACCATGTTGTTGTTTTTTTTAGAATTTGTTTTTATTAACCTTTCAGTAAAACAGTACTATTAACAACCTTAAACATATAAGCGAGCGCCACGAGACATTATACTACAGTTGTAATTCCATACACCGGGATCAATGATTACAGAAAAGGTACATCAGACAAAAACATAATGTGTTCTTTTCACCATATTGCTTGTCAGCACCAATGGTTAATTCAAAATCTCTGAGGAGTCATCAAGCGAGGGTTCCTCAACTTACCCTAAGTTTGTAAGGATACCCCACCATATTAGCAAGGCTTCCTTGACATGGTCATCCCATTTAACCTGATGGAGCCACATTTCTTCTGCTATTGTCCATTTCCTCACACCTGCTGTTTGGCTAGCAATAATTTTTTTTACCCTTTTGTTTTTTAACAGCCCCCTAAGAGGCATATCACTGGATTCAGTTCCAATGTTATTCCCTCTATACACGTCAAACTCCAGACCACACAGTCCTAGTATACCAATACAAAGGAACAATACCAGACTAAATGAAGGAAGGTTGCTGGTCCACTGTGACACCGTTGGCATTTATCTGTTTTACTGGGGTCTGTTCTAAGTAGTAGTACCAGGGTGACATATGTGTGGGGTACATAGTTAAAGTGTATCAGTTTAAATCGAGCTTTGTACAACCCCTGCTTAACAAGGCGTGTATTGCTTCCATTATGGCTCCTCTAAAGGGTAGTCAATTCATCTTCCCCAGCTGCCCGTGCCTTAAACACTCTCCTAGGCGTATTTGCTAGCATAGCTCTATAGATGTGGGAAACCAAGTGTCTACCTCCCCCATATTCCAGGAGGGTCCTGAAAAATGCTGATGAGGTTTGGGCATCCAGTTATGAGTGCCATATTTCCTGTACTATTTTAACGATACTAGTGTATATTAGAAATTGGCCCTGAGACAACCCAAAGGCCCCTTGTGCCACCTCAAATGTTAGGAAGGTCTCATTGGGGTGGAGGTCTGTAAGTGTCAGACAGCCCCATCTCTCTCCAAGCACTGACGTTCACTGTGGTGGTCAGCCGTCGAAACGCCGGAAGGTCCCAGAACCCAAACTCCTGTGCAAAGGGTCTTATTTTAAAACCACTATCTTTGCTCATTCCCAGAGTATTGCTGTGCGTTTTAGTGTGTATGATAATGTGGAATCACCCCGTCCACCTGAATGAAGGAGCTGCGGAAGCATATCCTGATGAGAATCCTCCTTAAGCAGGGCCTTCTCCCAGTTATCCCTCTCCACCAACCAGTTTGCCACATGTTGCAGCTGTGAGGCTAGGTAGTAGAACTCTAAATTAGGCAATGCAAGTCCTCCTTATTCCAACAGTAGTAGCAAAATCTCACAGAGCACTCTACTCCGGTCCCAGGACCATGCTAGGGTTATTAATAGTGAGTGTCAATGCTTAAAGATAGACTTTATAGGTCAATCAAGAGAATACTGCAGAATATATAGGCATCTTGGTAGGAATGCCATCTTTGCCTCTGCCACAGTCCCCATTAGCTACAACGGTACGGTGTCCAAAATCGCACTGACTTAGTTAGACCCAGAATTACATGTTCTGTATTATGTTTCTTTGCCTGACCGTATGGGCCACCATTATTCTGAGGTATCGGAAGTGGTCAGTTTCCCACCTTAATTGTAAATTCCGTAATGTATTAGGGGGCTGTGTGGCTAGATGTCCCTGTGGAAATATTAGCCCATTAGTCACGTTGATGCATAAGCCAGATAGGTGCCCAAAGGTTTCTAGCTGTCCTATCAGTATTAAAAGTGAGTCCCTTTGTGCCGCCAGATAAAAGTACATATCGTCTGCATATAGTTAGATCAGATGGTTCCCCCCCTCCCACCCGGATGCCCCACCAAATCTTGGCGAAGCCGCTGTATGAGTGGCTCTAAAGCTGTCACAAATAGCAGTGCTGACAATGGACACCCCTGGGGTGTGCCCTCCATATTTCAAGCAAACCTGAGCACAGTCCACCTACCCTAACCTTAGCTGTGGGTTCTGTATAAAGAAGTTGGAGCCATTCTTCAAACTGTGGCCCAATCTCTGTAGCCGTCAACACCAACAGGAGGTAGTTCCAATTCACTGTATATCATGCCTGGGCAATATCTACTTAGACCAAAGCCAACTCATTATCCCTATCCTCTACTTCATGGAGGACGCGCATCAATCTCTGAACGTTCATGGTTACACCTATCTAATTCTTCATCTACTACACAATTGAAATCCCCCTCCCAGAGAGTGTCAATCCCCATGGCTGTTGACAATACACTAATTAACGTGGGGTGGAAGGATTTCTCCCCCACCCCACTAATTAACGTGGGGTGGAAGGATTTTTCGTCTGTGTTCAGGCACAGGAGTTAAGTACCTCCTGTTCCTGGCTGTCTATTGTACCCCGAATCAGAATCGATCTACCTTCAATATCTGCCTCCAAGTATGTCAAGGCAAAAGGCACCCCTGGGCTATCCAAATCAGCACCCCCCAGAGAATGAGGTAAAAGTAGCATTGTATTGTTGCTACCCCCATTTTTTAGCAAGTTTCTTCACTTCAGACTCGATCAAGTGGGTCTCCTGGAGATAAGCCATGTCTACCCCATGGTGCTTGAGCAGTGACAACACTCTATATTGCTTAGTGCTGCTACCAAGCCCTATCATATTCTGGGAGAGGAGTTTATATGTATTACAGACAACCATTTTGTGATGTGTTCTGAGGTCCTAGTCTGCAAGAATATCACCAGGCTGCAAACCCTATAATGCCTCCATGTGTCGGGTACATGGCTTCTTCTTCCCCAAGGGGTCAGATTTGGGTTGTCTCTGCGGATGTCTGTGTTTTCCAGGGTCTTTCGAGTGTTTTTCCCCTGATTCCATAGTCGATTAGTTCTGCCGTGGGCTGTTGTACTAGGGGAGCCAAGCTCAAGCCACTCCCAAACATTTTCAGGCCTATCAAAAAAATGGATCTTGCCATTGTGTGGGACTTTCAATTTAGCTGGGTACAATAACATTTATTTCAAACCCACTGCCCTCAGCTTCCGTATGTCAGCAGTGAAAGACTTGCGCTGTTCCTGGACCAGTTTTGCATAGGCTGGGAAAACTGCCTAACTAATGTTTATTAATATTATTTGAACACATCATTCTGTGACCCATGTCCTGCAATTCTCTATTTTGCAAACCATTTGTACACAGGTCAGTTCAAAAAATCAAATTGGATTTTCCGAAAGTCAGTGCACAATCTGTGACTGATTTTTGCAAATTCCATCTTAGTACATCTGGCCCCAAGTTACTAACCTCGGAACCTGGAAATCTGGGTTCTGGTGCATCAAAAGTTTAAATTTGATTGACTACCTGTTCATAAAAAATCTGAATATATGATATTTAATAAAACCTTACACTTTTTCTCATCATCCCTCCAACTAACTCCTTTGTGAGCATGTCTTAGAACCCCTCACATTTCAGAGGGTCACCATTCTATTCCTCTTGATATGGTTGAGCCATGATGAATTGGTCAACAATAACCTAACACTCACTACTGCAAAAGGAAATCCAGCTAAAAAGCAGAACTTTACAATACCCACCAATAAAAGCTGTGGAATTTCACCTAGAGTGACCGCTTGAGTGAATTTCTTTAAATTGCAGTTACAATGCTCTCCTGATGTAAAGTTGTTTGGTCTGCAAAATCTTTACCTGATAATTCAGGGCTCAGACATATCAGTCCTATTTCTACTGCTGCAGGAGAAAGGGCTGTGACTTTCAGTACAGGTCATCCCTGCCTGACCCCTGAAGCAGGATGTGGAAAGTAACAAATTCTCTTACCAGATAGGTACAAGTGTGTCCTGCATCACTGCTCCCCCACCCCAACTCTTAAACCCCTTTGGCCCACTGGCTGACAGTCTCTGCTTGCTCAGAGTAGGTAGACAATACTATTATTATTATGTTTTTTACAATGGTTGATACACACTGATGGATAAATGATCCAGGATCTCCTACTCTGAGCTGTTATTTCCATTTCCATGACAAAATGCATAATAGCTGGAATTAGTTTAGAGAATACTGTCCAGAATCAGAGATTCAGCACATTGCTATCTCCACACCAATTATTGTCATTGAGGGCCAATCTGATGCGAAGTAGTGACTGTCTTCAAATAAATGCCACTGAGTAGATGATGTGGCTCAGCTCTTTGTATCGGACTACTATGCCCTTGAGAGAAACATTACCACATGAGCCTCTGTGACTGTCGATATCTGGGTTCAATGAAACACACTATTAACACAGGAATGCAAACTTAGTAAATTCTCAAGGTTTAGAAAATTCCCCTTTTTTGAGTGTCCACCCCCATTGTTTGCTGACCAGTACTGTTTGAATATACCAGTGGCATAGAAAGTTAAATGCAACTGTGAAGTGCAGCATCAGTTGTGCTATCCACTAGGATGATGGGGAAAACGTGGCTTCAGGCCTACATGCTTAACTTTGGGATAAAGTGCAAACATAACTCAACCACTCTTTGTTGAACTTGGATGTGTGATAAATATGCAGTAAAAGTAACTTTTAAAAGTTACTTGTTGTCTGCCTGAAGCTCAAGTTGGTTAATTGGCATTAACATGCTAGTATCTTTCCGCTTAGTGGCATGTACAAACTGCCCTTTTGTCAGAAATACCTGAGTGTGGGGTATGTCAATCTTCACCATTCAGGAAGGGCAGTTAAGGGTTCAGAAACTCCATTAATTGAAAAGGTACCAGGGTGAATAGTTAATTGTAAAGATAGCCCTGGGTAAAATACTCCATTTGAAACTAACTTCAATGTCTAGTCTGCTTTGCACCAGCCCAGTGGGAGAGGAAGAAGGTCCCACAACCAATTTGGTGTGGTTAAAGAGGAGGGGTCTGCTCATTTCCTTAGACACCTCTGGCTAGGACATTTGCCACCTCTACGGGCAGAAGGTTTTGTCATTTTGAATTTCACTCACAAATGTGCACTGTGGGATAATTTGAAGTAAGACAAACAGATTGTACTGCAAATTGAGGACTTTGACCCTGCAAGCATTGTTTTCATTGTGTAGAGAGAGTCCAGGAGTTACCTTACCGCCCCCCTGGCTATTGAATCCTACAAAAGTGATACCTCACCCATTGCTCTTCAGAACACTTTCTGGACCTGCAAAAGGACAAAAGAAGATAGGGTCTGCCATATGTGACCTGTGTGGAAACCTGAGGGACTGGACCCACTCCCATTTGTACCTGGTTTGAACAGTGGGCCCAAAGGCTCAGTTGATTCACCTTGTACATAGCTACAGGGAGACAACACACTGCAAGAAGCCCTTTTCTTGAAGTGACCATCTGGCCAAGTAGCAATTGGACATTAACTGCACCCTGATGGTGGCCCTTGCTGGAGTGGTCCTGACCACTAAGCTCTGTAGATGAGGTCCTGGGAATCTTAGAAGAGACCAAGAGCCTCTGGTCAAGTCTGAAAAGTTCAGATTAGCAAATGTTTTTAATTTTCTCTGACCTTCTTGGCATCAGTAGGACCTCGTGGCTAAAGTGCAATTTATTTGGAGGACTTTGTCGGATGCTGATTTCAGGTTTGCCTTGCTGAAGGCTACTGAGCTCCAAAAAAGAGAAGTACAAAGGCATAAATCTTCACCAAGTAAAAGCGTGAAGAATATCTGACAACAAGAAGACTTCAGTAGATGCATTTTTTTCCCCACCTCAACCACCAGCTTCAGTGTGGCCTTTTCCAATGACTGTATGTCTATGATGGGTCTTTGGCAGATAAAGGCAGCAAGCTTTCCCCACCAGAGGACTCAAGCTTCCGAAAAGTAGATTCTGTTAGAAAGTAAAATATTTGGCCGGTATATATCAAATCTCTACACCATCATGATCTTCCTAACATCATACATGTACAAAGACTCCTGATTGGCCCAGCCGTTTAATTTTTCTTGGTGCTTTTTTGTCTTTAAACTTTAAAAAAAAAAATTGCCTCTGGTTCTCATTGGATTTAAATGAATTTTGTATCATTTTTCTAATTACATTTTTCTCTTTAGTTAGCAAATGGTTGTGTGGTTTAAACTGTGTTATTTTTTGGCTTTTTAATGGTTTTGATATGGCTAAATGCTTTCCAGAGTGTTAATCAAGTGAAGCCTGTCTGCTATGCTACAGGGGTAAATCCCAAATCTCTTTATTGAACTTTTGTGTTGGACTTGACAAGATATTGGGCATCCTCAACAATTAATGACTCATTGTTTTTCATCAGTTTTTTTTAAAGAGTTCTGTAAATATGCTTCTAGACTAATATTAACCACGTCAACTAACATCACAGGGCTTCTTTTTCCCTTCAATTCTTTGTATTATTATGCACATAACTGTTAAGGATTCACATTCCTCAGTGAAGCTCTGGCGATGTTCCACTCTTTCTCTACATAGTTTACTTTAAGATTCCTTCTCAGCTGCACTGCAATGTCACAAACAATTACAACTTCATTGTCCTAACATTACATTTACACATTTTGCTAAACTCTTATTTCTATCCCATTTACATATTCATTAACATTAAAAATAAATGTCCCAGTGCATCAAGTTTCTCTTTTTCACAAGTCTAATCACCCTCAAAAAGAAATATTACATTTATCTTCATAACATTTCTTCAGTGTATTATCCAAGCAATAACAAAAAAGCATCAATTTAATTTCAAAATGCATTTTAATTGCTTCAGTGGGAAGCCTGTTTATTTTAAAAGAATCATTTTAAAATCCCTATTTTCAAAGAACACTTCACACACGTTGATTGTTCCCAATACAGCTTCCCTAATGAGCCCCTACATAGCAAACTCCGTGATAATTATTTTGTGATAGGTTGCAGAAGTGCTTGCGTTTTTAATGTTTTAAATTAAGAATATATTCATTACAAATGTCTCATGGAAGGCCAGCTAACTCACTATGCTGGACAATTCAGGAAATGTGTCCTGTTGAAAAGTGGCATTTTTTATATTTAATTAGTTCTTTGTGAAAACGATGTCCCCCATCTTTTCCATTTTTTATTGGAGTAATAAAAGTTGGACAGTAATTTCACTTTTGTAATTTTTTTTTCTTAAAAAGCAACATAGTAAAGGTTCTGGCATAATGAGGCAGATGGCTAAAGATGAATGTTTTCATTACTAGCAATGCATTACTCATCATTACTATTTGAAAACGGTGAGTTATTCACACAACTTATTTTACCTGAAGTCTCAGTTGGACAATAATGGTGCGAGTTTCATCTCAAAGTGCATCTAGAAGTGATGTTACAGAGCAATGTTTTTTGAATGCCTGACTTGTAAAAATATCTGTGTTTCAATATGCAAACTATGAACCAAACACTGTGTAGATTGCATTGTGAATTGCAATTTTCAGACAAATTATCAGTTACAAATTCATATTGTGTCAACAAAACAGCATTTTTAAAATGTTTCTGTATTTCGTTCTATATTATCCCTATATTTGTCAATATTCACACAGTAAATAATAATAGAAATGAGTGCAGTATTTGCAGGGTGCATACTTACCTCCAAATAGTAAATTCCACACGTTGGAATGGTGGCGTGTTTTTTTAGGAACATGTTTTCTACCATTCTCAAATCTAAATTTCAAAATCTGTATTTTTGTTTTAGTTTAAAAAGCATCATTTATCAACAATTATCAATAACCATATTACAATCTAAAATATCTTTGCCAAAAGATAACAATTATGACCATACGCTGCGATAATAAACAGGACAAATATTAACGATATGGAAACTTTTAACCTGTATAACATAAGCTTTTAACCATTTTCATGTATTTCGAGAAGGAGTGAGATAGGAAGGTGGGGGATAGAACTAAATACAATATAAAATATTTAGAAAATGAGGCCAAAAAACTAACATATAACATACTAACTATACTATAGTGAAATACAAATACTTTAAAAAAAAAAAAAAAAAAGTTAAGGACAGAGATTTCAGCATTTCACAGCAGTCTAAAATGTCCTGCTGTTATAAAAGTTGTTTGAAAAATTTGTGCAACACTAATCCGGTCATGCACCAATGGTAGCTAAAATAACTCTCTCTTCCTTGGTAAGATAGGATGAGATGTAAAGCTGTGTCAAGGCGTTGATGATGACAAACATTATACCAACAAGCCTTTATAAGATATATTTGAAAAACATTTCCAATTAGCAATCATTTGCTGAAAAGTTAATGCCAATTATAAATCTAATTATGTATTCTTATACATTGTAATGCAATTATTATCACAAAGAACCCCTAGAAATTCATGAAAATGGAAAAGGAAGTTTGGATATGAAGAACATTTACAATCTGAGACCAAACTTTCTGCCAGAAATTAAGTGTGCTTAGGCACCAAAATAATATGTGCATAAGATCACTGTTAGGGCGCTGACAAAACCAACATAAGCAGTAGAGATGAGGTTATGTAAAACCTACTATCTAGAAAAAACAAAGTTTGTTTATATTTTGGGACACTTTGTGAAGTCTAAGCCACAGTTTGTCCTAGAACGCAATAGACCAGGAGTTGTTCATGTCAGATTTCCATATAGGGTCTACTTATAAGAAAGGCTTTAGGTGATGAATCTAATACGAATAAAGATACTGAGGAGAATGAAAAAAGCGAAGGAGGTTCTGCTAGTCAGTAAAAAGCATCTACTACAATAATGATTAGAAGAGAGCATTTCTTTTAGAAGTGATTTGGACAATTAAATGTTATTTGAAAAAGTGGTATAAATATAGGAACATCCTCCTGGAATAAATCTGCTACCTGGATAATGCCTTTCTGTCTCCAAAATCATCAACAAAGTGGCTTGTTATTTATTTAAGAAGTTAATTGTACCATATAGATGAGTTTCGAAATGTGGTATAGTTAGGTACATTTGGAAAATAGTAGGGCTTCAACAGCTAACAAGTGTTTAAAAAAGGCTGCAGAAATAATATAGGAAAAGGCAGAGAAAGACATCAACGCAGGAGGAGAATGTTTTCTCAATGCCAAGCCATAATGGAAGAGAGACGAGGAGAGCTTTGTGGACCCACAAAGAGTCCGGACGTAAATAAAAGGTTTCATGTAGAGTGGAAAGTCTGGAAACTTTATACCACCATTAGTCTTGGATTGCTTCAGTTTTGCAAGGGAAATCGTTGATTTGTTTTCTGTCTCCATTCAAATTTAGGAAGAAAGTCCATTTTCTTGCAATACATGTACAGGAATCATAGATAGTAAATATAATAATGAGTAACCATCAATTTAACAGCCCCTACCAATAAAGAAATAAAGGATTCCAATAGGATAGTAATGACTCAACTTTAGCCAGACTTTCCTTGGTATTAAGAATAACTGAATCACTAATAGACAAGGTAAAGCAAATTTCGAGGTATTTCATTTTTGAAGAGTTTCATTGAAAACCAGGGAATGCAAATGCATGTTTGAAAGCAAGTTTCCTGAGGAGAAGAATTTTGGTCTTATCTGAATTAATTTTGTAACCTGATACTGAGGTGAAATTAGCAATTTCTCTGAGTAAAGCCGGTATTGGAGACTCAGAATTCAATTTGAAGAAGAGGACCCCATCAGCATAAGCCAGTAATTTCAATTGATTACCCCCATGTTTAAAGCAATAATTAAGGAGTTATTACTTTTTGGGAGAGGAGGGGTTCTAGGGCTTAAACAAAAAGTAACAGGGATAAAGGGCAACCTTTTCAAACTCCCCGAGGTCATCCCATTGACAAACTGAGGTTTTTGGAGTAATATATAGGAAAGAGGTTGAGGATATAATCTTATGTCGAAGATCAGGTCACCCTAACTTCTTGAACATAACATTCCAGTCAGTCCCATCAAAAGCCTTTTCCATGTCTACTGTTATAGCTGATAAGGGACAAGATAAAAGGGTGGCTTTATTAAGAACATTAACGAATAAACGAGTAGTATCTGAAGCAAGGCGCCGCTTTATAAATTCTGACTGCTTCCTGCCTATTAAAGTAGAGGAAAAGGTTCAATCTGTAAAGCTAAATGTTTAGCAAAGAATTTGTATTTTACATTTACAAGAAGATTGGGCATATAGTTTTAACAATATACATGGTATTTCCCTTCTTTTTGAATAAGGCACATGGGGCCTGATTCCAACTTTGGAGGACGGTGTTAAACCGGCCCAAAAGTGGCGGATATACCACCTACCGTATTACGAGTCCATTATATCCTATGGAACTCGTAATACGGTAGGTGGAATATCCGTCACTTTTGGGACGGTTTAACACCGTCCTCCAAAGTTGGAATCAGGCCCATGATGTCTTCCTGGAATGTGCTAAGAGTCAAGTCAGCTAAGGAGAAAAAAAAATAATCATGGTAAAAATATATTGGAGAAATGGAGGAAAATGTTTACAATAAACCATGAGGGTTGGATGTGTTCCTTTTCTTAAGTGAACTAAGAGCATTAGAGGTTTCTTCTAACCGAATGTTTGTCTAAAGGGGACAAACACCAAGATTGTGAATGGGTTTGGGACAGTATCTAAGTAAGAATCAATATTGGAAGAAAGTGGGGGACCTTCAGGAGTATAAAGAGATTGATAATTTATGGCAAATTCATTCTGTTTGTCCTTATTTTTAAATTAATGAGATCCTTGCGACTCACATATAGTCGATACGGTTGCATTGTTTTCTGGTTTTAAGATAATAATCTAACAGTGTGTCAACCTTATTTCCACCATAGAAACAGCCACTACATTTTCAGTAAGTTGGAAAGATTTATTAATTGTAGAGTACTCATAAAATAGTATTTTGCCTCTAAGTTCCTTTTGGGCAGTCAGATTTTGTTGTATAATATTGATGATCTAGTTTTTAAATAGTGGATAAAAGAGACTTATGCTCTTTTATTTAAATGTACCTTCTTCTTAGCTACATAATTATGAAACTGTGAGCAGATGCTTTATAAGTGTCCAAAAGAAGTTGACGGGCGATTTCAGGATCATTACAAATAGTGAAGAATTGGGTACCAAAAGGAAAAGAAGACAAAGGGAAACTGGGATCTTGTAAGAGAGAATTATTAAATCCGCACTTACTGGATTTGGGCTGAAGAGGAATAAAGTCAAAGTCTGTAATCATTGATGCATGGCCAGAGATTAAAATAGGCCCTAATGAAGATAATTTGGGATTGAGATTTGCTAACAAAGATATGCTCAAGCCTATAAAGGGAACCATGATTAGAAGATTAGAAGGAGTAAATTATGGAAGGGAGATTGCAAAGCCGCTAGGAATCAATTGGATGTCTTTGCATGATGGTTGAGTGAAATTGTTTATGCATTTTAGATGGTATAACTTCTTTGGATTGACAATCAAAGAAATGATCCATAATCTGATTGCAGTCGCCTCCAAAAATTAAATAATAATCCTATTGTAAGCATTATTTGGAAATATCTGGCCAGAAATTAAAGTCTGATTGTGTGGGACAACAAACATTGAAAGCGGTCAAGGGTATATTATTAATAAGGAATTTAACAATATTCCATCTCTCGTCAATATCAGTTGTTTGAGAAACAATTGTGACATACAGTTTATTATGATATAAAGTAATAACACCATTTAGTTTGAGGCGACAGGGATGTTAGAACTGTACCCACCCAACTACATCTGAGCTTTAAAGCTTCAAGGTCTATGAGGCGCGTCTCCTGAATTAGATACGTTTATCTCATCTGCCCACATTTGATCCTGATTTTTTTTTTCTGTTCTTTTATAGGATTAATATTACCTTTTACATTCCATTTGAGTACTCTTAGTGTTATAAACAATCACAAAAGAAAAATTCATGAGGTCTTCATTAGTAGTAAAGCAGGAAAATGCCCTAAAAGAAGTTAAGAGAAAGGTCTTACCAAAGATAGAGTCTAGAAAGGAGAACACAAAAGAAGAAGGTTGAATAAGGGGTAAAGAAGAAGGAAAAGAAAGGGAACAGGATCTGAACAAAAGAAACAGTACGTATCAAAACACCGACGACTGAAACATACTTAGAGAAATGGTGTAAATAAGGGTGGGGGTGGTGGCAGCATCAAGAAGGCGGTGGCACAGTGGGGTGGACACAGTGCATTGGTGGCAGGGTATATGTCAACAAATTTGACAGGACAAAGAAGAAACCTACAGTGAGAAAAAATATATTAAAAGTCAATAGAGGGGCAAAACAAAGCTGAAAATCAAGAGTAATATCATTAAAATACACATAAACACCAATGAGATAGAACACAGCAATCTCTCATAAGGTAAATGTTAGACCTGACAGCCTTGGGGTGGACACCCCTAATTTTTTGCCTGCCTCCCTCCACTTTTGAGATATGGTTTTGCTGGGTTTTAGATTGTGCGCACTTTACCACTGCTAACCAGTGCTAAAGTGCATATGCCCTTTCCCTTTAAACATGGTAACACTGGATCATACCCAATTGGGCTATTTGATTTACTTATAAATCCCTTGTAGAGTGCACTATATGTGCCCAGGGCTGTAGATTCAATGGTACTGGTGGGCCTCCAGCACTGATTGTGTCAGCCACTTCAGTAGCCCCTTAACCTTGTCTCACGCCTTCCATTGCAAGGCCTGTGTGTGCAGTTCACTGCCAATTCGATTTGGCATTGGAAAGTACTTTCCAAGCCTAAAACTCCCCTTTTTCTACATATGTCACCCCTAAGGTGTGCCCTGGGTAACTCCTAGGGCAGGGTGCTGTGTAGGCAAGAGGCAGGACATGTACCTATGTAGTTTACATGTCCTGGTAGTGTAAAATTCCTAATTTCGGTTTTACACTGCTGTGAGGCCTGCTCCCTTCATAGGCTAACATTGTGGCTGCCCCCATACATTGAGTGGTAGCTGCTGATCTGAAAGGATTAGGAAAGTCATATTTAGTATGCCCAAAATGTTAATATCAAATCCTGCTGACTGGTGAAGTTGGATTTAATATTACTATTTTAGAAATGTCACTTTGAGAAAGGGAGCATTTCTCTGCACTAAATCTTTCTGTACCTTACAATCCATGTCTGGCTTGGCTTAGTTGACAGTTCCCTTGTGCATTCACCCCAAACACAGTATACTCAACCTCACTTGCATACATCTGCATTTTGAATGGGTCTTCCTGGGCTGGGAGGATGGAGGGCCTGACACTTGCATGTCAAAGGACAGTAGCCTGCTCTCACACAAAGGACTGCCACACCCCTTACTGGGGCCCTGGCAGACAGGATTGAACTGAAAGGGGACCTGGTGCATTTCTAAGCCACTCTTTGAATTCTCCCCCACTTCAAAGGCACATTTGGGTATTTAAACAGGGCCTCTGCCCCTACCAACTCAGACACTTCCAGGAAAAGACAACCTGGACCAGAACCTGCATCCTGCCAAGAAGACCTGCCTGGCTGCTCAAAGGACTCACCTGTCTGCATTCTGTGAAGTACTGCTGCCTTGCTGCTCTCAGGCTGTGGTGAAGAAGTGCTCTCCAAGGGCTTGGATAGAGCTTGCCTCCTGTTCCCTGAAGTCTCAGGACCAAAAAGACTTAATTGACGCACAGCCTGCCAGAAATGATGCACAGCCTGCACCGTGGTGAAAATTTCACTGCACGCTGAACCGGAATGATGCAACAAGATCAACGCAGCACCAGCGTACCGACCAGAAATTCAATGCATGGCCTCACCGGATAGACGCACAGCTGAGCCGGAATGACGCAGCCCAACTTCCAGAGAGGAATTGATGCAGCGCCTGCCGTGCGGTAGAAAATTCAATGCAACGCCTACTAGATCGACGCAGCTCCTGTGACTTCATCCTAGCAGCACTGGAAATCCACGCATCTGAAAACCCCACTACCCGAAGAGGATCCACGACCGAGCGCTGGAAATTGACGCACAGCTATCCCTGCATGAAAAATAAATGACGCATCACCGTGTGCGGCCTGAGAAATGGATGCATACCCCTTTGTTTCCACGCGTTTCCTCCTCTGGGGTCCTTTGTGGAGATTTTTCACGCGAACCAGGTACTTTGTGCTTGAAAGAGACTTTGTTTGCTTTAAAAAGACTTAAGACACTTTATTTCACTTTTCAATGATATCTCTACATTTACTTATTGCATCTTCGATCGTTTTGACTTGCATTTAACCAGAGAAATATTCTATATTTTTATAAACACTGTGTGGTGTATTTTTGTGGTGCTATATGGTGGTATTGCATAATTTATTGCACAAATACTTTACACATTGCCTTCTAAGTTAAGCCTGACTGCTCAGTGCCAAGCTACCAGAGGGTGGGCACAGGATAGTTTTGATTGTGTGTGACTTACCCTGACTAGAGTGAGGGCCCTTGCTTGGACAGGGGGTAACCTGACTGCCAACCAAAGACCCCATTTCTAATAGCAAATATATAATATTGAATGTTAGGTGGAGCCAAAATATCCATAGTATCATAGGAAAAATATTTTAGAAAATGTTTAAGGCCTGCAGGATTTTCATAGGTGGTAGTCTTATATTTGATGGGGACCTTAAAAAAGCATGGATGAAACAGTCTGTATCTAGTACCTATAGAACGCAGTTGAGGGCGAAGGTTAAGGAATTCCATTCTTCTGATATCTGTTGTTCTGGAGATAAATCCCTAGTAGAGTGCCCATTCATATCATCGGTAACTGAGATTATGTGCAGTTATTTAGTAACACTTGATAGCTGAACTACAATAGAGTGAATCTCATAACTGGTATGATTACCTTTACAACTTTATTTACTACTGACTAGGAACCCATGAATGATTGCCCAAACCAATCTATGGGAGTACATCTAAGCCGGTAGGATGGCTCAGCGAGATACAAATTGACTGCCGGTAAAGAGATGATCTGCAGGTCACACTTTCAAATGCAGGAGGTGACAAGTTGGCCTTCCAATGCCGGTGAATTGGGTATCTTAAATGGGTTAATATTAACGCTTGTTATTTACAGCACTTACAACCTGGAGAAGCATCACTGGAAGCGGTGCACAATACGTAATAGCTATTATGTCTTTGGTGGAAGCATCTTGGAGATCCCCTTTACTGTTTTGGAAAATAACGCTATTTCTGTATTAAAGGAAAACTGCATTACACATTTAGTTATACAGGAAGCCTCAGTCTATTAGTCAGTGTTGGAAAGAAGTAAATAATGTTTGCCTTGTAGTAAGAAGAAAGGCGCGCTGTTTCTGTTCATTTGACTATTACAGATGATGGAAAGAAATGTGGTCTCTTGCTCCTGTGATGGAAATTGGTGTACATTTTTACATTCATCAGTAGAGAGAATGGATAGGAAAACACGTACACTGTGGGGCGCTGTTTGATGTTACTCAGCAATGTTGTGCCCCATAAATGTAATTGATGCGCACTGTATATTCTGCAACAAAGGAGTGTGAACTGTATTGCTTTGCAGAGATTAGAAATGATGTTCACTGGCTGGCCTAGTAACTGGCACTGTTTTGTACCTGTCCTAGAAAGATAGAAACACTGACTAATTTAGGAATTTAAAAGAACCTGTCTTCGGTATTGGAGCGATGCATGCAATGTTTCCTTCCAGAAATAGAATGAATGTGAACAATTTATTCTGTATTAGAAAGACATGTGGGCGATTTGCTTAAACAATTAGTAAGCGGGGCAAATGTTCTATTAAGTACCAGAAAGAAATGTGCACTATGCAGTTCTTGTAGCAGAAAGAAATATTCACGCTTTTATTCATGAACGGAAAGTAATGACCACTGTTTTTTGTGAATGAAGATGGGTGTGCACTGTTTTGTTTCAGTAATGGGAAGGCCCGACTCACGGTTCAGCGTCAGCCCTCTGATTGTCTCCTCTCTAAGTGACGGAAATGTGAACTGATAAACTAGCACCGGTTGCCCCTCTTAATCCGTAGCTGAAGGAGAAGTTTAAAAATGCACACTATTCATTCAATAGCGTGAAGTGGTTCTGATGTTGTGGCCTCTCTCCACGCTGATTTAAAGGTTGCTCTTTCCTCAATCTTAGATGTTCCCCCTTTATGACCCTTCCCATTCCATAATATCATGCACAATCCCAGAGGTCTCAACACACGATTGTCTTGAACTATAAAATTGCTCTGAAGTGGCCATATAGAGGCACCTGTAGCATTTAATTTAAGAAAGGAGCAAATATGTGCGTATGCATTTCATTGCCTGCTGTTAAAACCCTTGATGGTAACTATATAATGGAGGGTAAGTTACCACATTTCAAGCAGTTTAAGGTGGCACATGAGTGAAGCAGTGAGTCACTTTTCTGGAACAGTCAATGCATTTGTATTTCAATAGCACAGTATTACTTCAGTGTAATTGGAAATAGTTAGTAGTAGTAATTGTGGAAAATGTTCAATTATTATGTTTTCTTCAGTGACCTTGTAACCGCACAACCCATGCCGAATTATCTCCCTGCACAGATGAATTCAAAAAGTTAGAACACGTAGAATATTAGAATGTGAAAGAAATGCATTATTTTTTTGGTAAGGTATTTATAAAACACGAATCTCCGAATTCATCGAAGTGCTTTGGCTCACAGTACAACACATAGCTGTCTTTCACGCAAACAAAAAGAGAAAAAGAAAAAAAGAATAAAACCTTTTTAAAGAAATTTAAAGCTATGCTAAAATGCAATGAGCTCTGAAGACCAACATCAAACCACCCAAACCCAGCGAGCTGTAACAAGTGCTTGATTTGTAAATAATTAGTGCAGATGCCCAAAATGTTTCTGATGAGGTTGCTGCTCACTTCCCAAAATAGTCGCCACCCATATCCATCACTTGTGTCCCCCCACTGCCTGAATAGAGAATGTCAACTCTAGATTAGTCATCAAGTGCGTCAGGCAAGCCAGTTTCTAAAAGAGGTAGGGGATTCTCCTTCCTAGAAAAAAAAATCACTTGGTCCTTTCCATATTTTGAAAGTTGATAAATTCCTTCACACTCTCTCCCATCGAATCTTAATTACAATTGGCATGCATGTGACCATCGCTGGGTGTGCTCTGCATAGATGTGAAATATTGGATGAGCATGTTTGAAGAACACTTTTATGACAGTAACTAACACTGTAATAACCGTATCTGGGGACAAGAGGTATTTTGGAGAGCCCTTACCTAGGTTCACCTCATACTTTTGTAACATCTAAAATACAAGGCTTTGAAGGCTCCGATACAGGGTTTGATTAAATTATCAACATGTTGTATGATTCCTAACTACTAACAGTGAAATACTAGAAAGATTCTCTTCTTATATGTTGATGGGTTGCCTTTAAAAGAAGGACCATACTCCTCAGTCACAAAAGGCGGTATGCTTTAAGACAGGAAGTGCTTGTTTGATTTATTTAGGTGCATCTGCTTTATACATGTTAAAAAAGGAAAATGGGCATAGTATTAGGCAACTGTTAGGGTTCCTTCCTCACTTCCTTGTACTGGTCAACATGTCCTAGCCCCTTGGCATGGTTTTAACATACCAACTGGCTTTCTTCAGGAGATCTGGACCCTCCATTTCCATCCAAAGCATTTTCTGTCTATCATGAATGCAAATGTTGTAACCTTTCTGTAAACAATAGGACCCTTTTTACCATAAGTCCAGGGTTCTGCAAAGTCGGTCATATCCACATTTAGAAAAATGTAGATTTCTGAAACATCTTTTTTCTAAATCTGGATATGCTAACAATCTGACATGGACCCGGCTCTCCAGGACCGACTTTGCAGAGCCCTGCATAGTCTGTGAGAAAATAATACAGGAACACAATTTGTATCATATTACTGATGCAACATGGGCAAAATGTACCATATACCAATTTATATATTAGATCATCGTCCCACATAAAGTCGCAGCACTTCTAACAGCGAAACTCAGTGTCAGCTTATCTCACACAAAAGCACACGCATTTGTGTTTTGCAGACAAGCTCATATTGTTCCATATTCTTATATCCAAGTTTGCTTTATGACACTGATCCCTAAGCAGCATTTATTTCATCAAGGTTTATTGGCGATGGTGTAACTTCAGATTTTAATTGTGTAAACGGAAGATAAAGCATCTTTCTTATACAAGTTCGTATCTGCCCAACCAGTCATAGGTAGAAATAAATCGAAATTGGAACTGGCATGGGAATGTGATTCGGATTGTGTGGTTTACAACTCTTTGGGATTAACTGTGGGCCAAGATTCGACCCACTTCCTCCAGTACCACCCAAGAACTGTTCTTTATAATAGATTGTTTTACACTTCAGACTGTAAGCACTATACACCAGTAACAGGGTTGATCTTTTGGACTTTATACGGGCACTATTATCTACATGTTTTTTCTCTGTCCAAAAGTACATCTCTGGAAAGGAATATGTGAGACTCACTAACATTTCTGGAGTATCAACTCATTTTTCTATCGTTAAACTATTTTGGGTGGGTTTTATGCACAATGGTCTAATCTACTAATTGGTAAATTGGCCGGCATTTTTATAGCAGTGCCATTTCAAACAACTTTGAATTGGAAGTCGTCTGAATGTTTTGTGTTAAAATCAGACTTGGTAGGTATCATTTTACTTTGTTTTTTTTTAATGAAATCTTCATCTTCCAATACACTAGAGTTTCGCAAACCTGCTTAATTTGATGAACATCTATGGAAATTATTCACTTTTGTGTTGAAGTTCTGTTTATTATATAGTATGAATGCCTAATTGATTATTTTTTGTATTTTTCTCTTTCTGTTTGGCTAATCACTACACTTCTCATTCAAATTGGACTCTGTTTTTTTCCCTCCCCTTTCTTACTCATTGTTTCTTTTTCCATTGTGGATATAGTTTTCAAAATATGCTTTTTATTATGGCTGTCGCTTAGTCGCTATTCTTGTTGTATTCCCATAATCTGAGAGCCGGATGAGGATCTCTATAAACATGTTGGAATGTGTGTGGATTTAAGCTTCTTATGTGGTTATACCTCAGTAGAGATTAAAAACAATTTAAAAATCTATGTAGAATTATGTACAAAATGTACTAAATACATGTGCATGTTTGGATATATGCGAAAAAAGATGAGGGACTGGGAGGATTAATGGTCCAGTGTACGTTCTCCCTAAACTTAAACCTATAACAAAAAAGAGTACACTGTTCCAGAGAAGGCTATCAATAAGGACGAAAGAAGTCTCAGTCATATAGTAGGAGTGCCCTCAAGCATCAAAATGTGATGCAAGGCATCATCATTGGGCTAACTCCTTGTCAGACCGGCACTGCAACATCTGACGGGCCATCACACAAATGGTGGTGGCACTACCATTTGTGTGATGGCCCGTCAGATGTTGCAGTGCCGGTCTGACGAGGAGTGAAAATACTACCGCAGGAGCACAGGAACAATAAAGTAGGGGTTCAAGAGGCTTCTACCTGTTAGCTTTCTATTGCATTTGGCTTTATTTTCTTTTATTTTCTAAAAATGCATCTTCTGTTCCGTTGTGGATGAGAGGGTGCATTTTGTGCAAAGAAAATTGCACTAGTTGCTGGATTACACTCACATAATTCTGAATAATTTGCCAGTAATTGTGTGTATTGAAACTAGAGAAATTTAGATTAATTCTGCACACCCAGATTCTCACGAGCACACACTTACCTCAACATAACTACTTTAACCAGGAAAAGGGAGCACATATTACTGACCTTTTTACCTATTTTACTTTTTTCCTGGGTTCTGGAGTAGCACGCTGCTCAGTGCAAAGCATTTCAACACAGGGGTCAGCGCTATGTAAATACAATTTACAGTTGCAATAATACTGATGTGACTATATGGTATTACTCCCTGTTTGAAGAAGGCTTACTAGTTTATTGAATTAGCCCAGGTATACTGTTTATACTTAAAGCTGAGTTTTAATAAACATAAGCAACTTAAAGGTAGGAACCCTAAAATGAGTGCCGGTGAAGCCCACTACCACACACTTGCACAAATCAGTCATTGACTGTCCCTGAATTGCTTGCTTCTAGATGCAGAGTGCACACACAATAAGAGGCTGGAGAACATTTGAACTCATTGCAAAGGTTGAGGTAATTAGCTTAGAAGTAGCACAAGGGCATGTGGACGAATATTCTGCCCACTTCTTCCAGGACCACCCAAGAACTTTTCTTCTTTAGAATAGATTGTTTTACAATTCAGTCTGTCTTTATATGTACTATACATCAGTAACAGGACAGTTCTTTTGGACTTCATACGGACACTATTGTCTATGTTTTTTCTCTGTCCAAAAGTACAACATCTCTGGAAATGAGCATGTGAGAATCACTAACATTTCTGGTGTATCAATTCATTATTTTATTGCTAACTGGTATTTGGCATTTATTTCTGCAAAATAGCCAAAAGTAAATGGAACCTGTGGTCAAATAATCTGAAGTAATTACATTTTATGAAGTTTTGTTCCCATGTTTGTTTGTGAATCTGGCTCTTCTCTCCTAATCTGGCCCCTTCTCTCTTAATTTGGTTGCACTTAGTAGAGTTGTTGCCTGAAAATATTATTTCTGTCCATGACTTGCTGAATATTTCTGTCCTTTGTTATATTGTTTAACCATTATTTTAAGGTTTCTAGATTCTTTGAGTGTAAATTGTCATTCTTACCTATACACTGGTTTCTACTGTCTAAACACATCTGTCCAGAAACTACCTCTAGTTGGGCATCGTTTTTAGCAATAACTAACAATTTGAAAGCACCTGCTGCAAAGTTACTTGTGCAGCATCCAGCTTTCAGGCAGCAATAAAAATGTAAAGATAACTTTTGTGTTCCTCCAAGAGAGAGGGATTAGAGTTTTGTTTAGTGGCAGTTGTGACTCTCTGCAAAGTAGCTCAGAGGGTGAATGTGCCAGCTGTAAAGAACCAATCTGTATTTTATGCGGATAGCTGAGTAGATTAATAAAGCCAGCCTTTATCAGCACTTTAAAACAAAATGTATGTGAGAGAATGGCTATGGAGAGATAAGGGTCACTTTTATTGGGTGGTAGTGAGGGAATCCGAGAAGGTGGTCATGGAGACCATCAAAATGATTATTGGAAATGGCCCCACCAGCGATAAAGCCAGCCCTTCCTTCATAGATACAGTGAATGAATGCATCCCCACAACTCCAGTGGAGGAGTATAACAAACTTTCCAATTACGTTGGGCTTCTTTGTAGTGGATCTGAATTACTGTGTCCATAAGGCCTTATTTACTCCAGGCATAGCAGAGGGGTTTCATGTAGGCATACTGAAAGAATGTTCAGCTCTACCTGGATTACTCATTGGCTTTCAGCCAGATAGATCTCACTCATTTTCCCAGATTCGTAAGCTCTGAGCTTCATGGATGACATTCCACAGGGTCATCAGTCTCCACTGGAAAAACATGGATCCTATGTCCTTGAGGGCGAACTAGAAACTATTTTCCTTTGTTCTTAGGAGCAGCTTTCTATTCTGAACAATCCATGCTAGATCAGGAGACATGGGACCTGATTACAATTGTGGTGGTCTAATAACCCCCACACTCGCAGTGATGGTCTGGACCACCACCTATGCAGCGGTCCAACAGCCACATTGCAATCTTGGCAGTTGGACCACCGGGGAACCACCAGCTCCACCAGGATCTTGGATGATGACTTTGTTCTCCACCAGCCGTTTACATGGCGTTAACACCATCATGAAAAGGCTGGTGGAGAACAGGTGTAGGGGGCCATCTGGGGGCTCCTGCATTGCCCATGCACTTGACATTGTCAGTGCAGGGGCCCACCTGCATGGCGCCCTCACAATTTTCATTGTCTGCTTTGCAGGCAGTGAACATTGTGAGGGTGCTCGTACACTCTGCTGGCTACAGCATTGCCGCTGGCTCGATTACGAGCTGGGGCCTAGCAAGTAACCTGTTTCCTGCAAGGCCAGTGGGTGGAAACTTAGGTTTCAGCCTGCTGACCTAGCAGGAAACCCTTAACTCCAGCAGGGAGGTTGTCGCATAGGCGGTGGCAGCCCTGTCAGGAGTTCTGCAGCCTGAGTTTTCCGTCTACCAAACTCATAATGACCCCTATAGTTTCTCCCCAGGCCTCTGTCGCATACAAACTCATGCAACTCTTCTTTTCTTCAGGGTTCAGTATCTCTCTCCTTTGAGTGAGACAAGAAAGGGAACTTAGAAGCCTATCAGAGCCTCTGCTTGGCAAAACCTCTTGAAGACATCAAACTAAATGTTTCACACTTCCGCCACACAATAGACTTCCACCCTACATTTTTAAGAGAGTGACTATCTCTTTCATGAATTTGTGTTTTTGGAAACAGAAGTTAGTCCATTCCAGCACAGGGGCCAACATATCAGCGGTTTACTATCCTGATGGCCACCTTTCATTCTAGCTAAAGACTTGCCAAGGCTAGGTCAGGCACTCACACCACTGAGAATTAAAGACAGTCTCTCTCTCAAAGCCCCATTTGTTCCTTCTTTCCTACTTTGGGTGGCTATAATAGACTTACAGTGGACCTTTTACAAACTTATCTAGTATTGTGGATTTACCTTTATGGAAAATGTAGGCCAGCTATTTGGGAGCAGATTTTGTCTCCCTTACTGCTTCCTTCGGCTGACAAGGCATTGAAGCAAGGCAGCTGACCATGTCAGCCACTGGTATTTGAAATGTGACGGTGATGTGTGAACCATAGAATGTCAGCCAAGAGAACATATACAGCCTTTTGATAAATACAGTTGGTGAGATTGAGGCAGGCATTATTACAAACTCTGAAAAATTGACAAATAAGAAATAAACAGTTAATGGTTGCTACTGGTGTTATTATTCTGAAATATCTACACCCTGTGAATTTGAATTTCCTCTTTTCATACTAAAGTAACACCTTCAGTGATTTTATGTCTATGTTGCACTTTCCACAACTGATCCTTTTCAGCTTGGTGCAATCATGGACTTTTCAAGTGCAAGTGGGAAAACATTTCCTTCACTATTGTTCCCCATAATTGAACTTTGTGCAATTGCATACAGCTTTTTTACACGTGTTGGCACTTATCTTATCACATGTTTAAATATGACAACTTTAAATAAAATGTTTTTGAATTTTGGGCTAGAAGCACATTCAGCAACGTGCCTTGCAAAACCCTCGGTCAAATGCCAAATAGTGTACAAAATAAAAACATGTAAACTAGTAAAATATTCCTCCTAGTAATTGAGTAATGCATTCGGAGGTCTGTGAGCTAAACATCACTGGTTCCTGCGTTACACGTGATCGGTGAAATAATTGATTTGATCTGAGTTGCTGACCAAATGTTAAGCAAGTTACTGGAAGAAGAAATGTGTTGTTTTATCAGTTAATAGGAACCTGGACACATGGACAATAGTGTGAGTTACAGATCTATGAACTCCGATCAGAAGCTCTGCTCTGATTGTGTTAATGCAGTACACTGTTCGGTTTTATCCTTCAACTTAGCCCCCACCTACAGCACAATCAAAAGATCTTCAGTATAGGTCCATGTGTATATGCATTAGCGAATGGATCATTATTTTATTTCTAGTTAATTGTTCCAGGGTCACTCAATGCTTAATTATTGTGTGGCCCCGCTGTCCTGATTTGGGCTGTTTCTTTTAAATACCACATGTGTCCTGAAGCTGAAGTCTATGCCAAAAAGCACAAATTGGCGATTGAATGCTTGTGCATACACGAGGCTGTATGTCGAGCTCTGAAATCCTACTTATGTTCTGAGTCTGAAAGAAAAAAAACCAAAATGTTTCATTTCAGTTGTCTGCATCAATCCTGAAACAGTCTGTAAGTTCCACAACTATAATATAAGTACAGTATATACTCAAAACATTTGTTGCTGTCTTCTTAGAGAAATACATCATATTCGCATTTGCTACAGAAACACGGAAATACATTTCTGGTAGTACTCATTCATTTCAGACTCCTATATCTCAGGTTCTACGTGATGGAAGGCAGCCATTTTTTATAATTTCTTGACAGTATAAGTGATTTTATACACTCAAAAGATGTAATTGTTAAATAATGGACCATCTCTAAAACTCCAAATGCCACCTCAGATCTCCATTCTTAGCAGACAAACTATAAGAATGAAATGCATGGGTTGCAGTTTATCAAGGCTCCGAATCAGCCTCTTTGTGACAGAATTATGTTATCACAAACTTATTTCGTTTGTTCTAGGCAAATACACATTTCTCTCTCCACTGCATTGAACAGTGCATATCAGGATGACTTTACATTTAACACATGGAAAGCAAAATGTTTGTACTGTCCTGTCACGTGCTTTATAGATGGCAACAAATCAATGTAAGCAATTGCTCAAAGAAGCCTCTAATCCAGCCATGTCTGCAGGTAATGAATGAAGCAGTGCAGAACCCTCCAGTTTTATTAAGCATGTCAGTGTCCAATTAGAGAGGACCTCTTTAATACGGTGGTTGGCAGTCACTGAGGTGGGAGGCTAGGGAAAGAAAACAACTGTCACATGCCCTGCTACTGTGAGGGTCCTCCCCAGTGCCCCACTTCCTTCCTGGGTCTATTACAGCACCCATTATTCACAGAATATTCACTGTGCAACCACAACCAAATACATTCACTGAGTTCTTACAACACTTGGATGCCTCCAATATTTTTTGTGCAGTCACAACTGTGAGCGCTGAAATTAACATTATTAATTACATGTATTTTCGTATTTGTTATAACATATAGAATGTTTTAGCATAGCAAAATAACATGCGACTCATAATGTGCCTACTTTATTGGCCATCATCATATACAGAGATACTCACTTTTAATGTCTTAATGTATTAATATGTTTTCAGAGTTTATATATGCTTGAAAATGCATTACTCTATCATACTTATAGCTAAATTTTATGAATTTTACTTGTGCTAAATAAAAGGCCTCAAGTTAGCAAGGCCACAACTAAAACTGAATGTCTGCTAAAAGCTGAAAGTTCCAACGTTAGTAGAATGATCTCATGTCCACTGTATAACAAATCCTTTGTTTAAATCTCAAACTTGTTCAGAACTTGTATTAATGAAATGTATTTCTTTTGGGGAAATGGTGTGTAACTGAGAATGTTTCTACATCACTATAACTGTTGATTCGGAGCATATTGGAAATGAGATGAACAATGCACCCACTGATAATGGACGGAAGGTTCCTCAAGTTGATTCTTATTGTATCGACTGGATGTACGCCAATGGAGAAGAACCTATCATTACCATGCAGATGTCTGTCTAGCATATTTTTTTGATATGTACTAAGATTATAACTGGACAATGATCAGATGCTTCTGACCAATGGAAAACGTAGGACAACTTTAACTTAACTGCACTGTTCTTGAAGTTTTGAACAGTGGCAGTCTTTCATTCACAGCCATTATTCCCAGTCTCTCTTGGACACTCTGTCACTTTGACACTTACCAGTTTGTCTATTGATGTTCTGGTACTTTTATTATTTTTGAGTTATTTCCCAGATTTTGTCTTGGACATTAACTTGATGGTTTAGAGATCTTAGTGCACCAATTCTGACCTATTCCCCTCCCTTTCACTCTCCTGTCTTGATGCTGATGTCCTTCTGATGAAGACAAACACCGATCCTTAAGGACAGGTATAAAATTGCAATGTTTATTGTTGATTTGTCTTTGTTTCTAAGTACCAACTGATGCTTTTGAAAGAACCATAGCTAGATGTTTTCTAAATCTGTGTTACTAAAACGTTTGCTTGAAGCTCAACATGCTAACAGTAATCAGGAGTTACTGAGGTGATTCCTCTATTCATATCTCTTTAACAATGAACTGACCACATTAAATTGCTGGTCAAATGTATGTCATTACCCTTGCTCAATTACTATTGCTATTGACTTGTACTGTTGCTAGCGAAGGTTTAGTTATTGCAGCTTTGATTTTGGACAACCTGTGTTTCTGTATTTTTATCATATTTTTTTTTAGACTAATTTACGTGATCTTAAAATGTTCATTTCCCTATATTAACAATGTTAAGTGATACTATAAGCTGTGGTTATTCGTGACCGAATGGGTCATGGAGCATACAATTACTGACTCTAATGAACTGAATTGTTTACTCATGGCGATATTTATGTGATATGATGGTGTGATAATCTTAAATGAGTCAAAAGGTTCATTGGACTAAGGACGTGTCTCCTTACTAGTTATCATGACTAAACAGAAAAGGCTTGACGTGCTCACACAGCTTGTACAACCAGAACCTTCTTCTCTGAGTGATTGTAATACCGATAATTCCACAGTCTATTTTCCATGCGTACCACCTGTCTTATCTCAGTCCCACCCCACATCTAAGCCTGCTCTCTTTTCTTCCGTGTTCGAGATGGGTAGTAGGACACTCGTGATCGGAAAATTGCCTTTAATAACCCTTACTTTCTGGAATGTTCTTAGCAGTCTGATTGCAAGGAACAATTATGCCATAATTACTCTATCGTAAGGCCTTGCTTAAATAAATAGTTGCTCCTCTTGGGCCTTACCATTGAGAAATTTGGAATAATGGGAAAGATGGTTTTGCTCCCATACATCTGTTTTCACAGTTCTAACCTGTAATCATCACTATGTTTTATCATCACTGTGTAGATGGTGGTAAATCTATTGCTAAAAAACACAACCTGCAATAAGTGTTCAACTCTTAATCAGCAGAAGTGCAAATGTGTGCACATATCTCGTTAAGAGTGTGTACATCTAAATATTTCTATTTTTGAAGGGCTTAGCAGTCAGCTTAAACTGTTAATATGACTCCTCTCAAGGCCTCATTTAGAATGTTTTTTCTTTAATTTTCTTTGAGTACTCCTGGCTAAATCCTGAATTCCAGTACTTCAGAGGCCAGGGTCAAAACACTGTTGCTCTCAGAAGGTATGAGACACTCTTGATGTACTGCTGTTTTAATCCTGCATTCCGGGAATGGGGAGAAGTTGATTACATCTGTGTTTTCTGCATGCTTACCCATGGAGGAGCCCTGACAAAGACTAGAGACCCACATGGTGTTATTAACATGGCTGAAACATATTGACATCCTTAGGGTTGTCACCCCTAACTTTCTGCCTGCCTCCCTCCACTTTTTGAACACTGTTTTGGCTGTTTTTAGGACCAGTGCTAAAGTGCATATGCTCTCTCCCTTAAAACATGGTCACATTGGTTGATACCCAATTGGCTTATTTAATCTACTTGTAGGTCCCCAGTAAAGTGCACTACATGTGCCCCAGGGCCTGTAGATTAAGTGCTACTAGTGGGCCTGCAGCACTGATTGTGCCATCCACACACGTAGCCCCCTAACCATGCCTTAGGCCTGCCATTGCAAGGCCTGTGTATGCAGTTTCACTGGCACTTTGACTTGACATTTAAAAATACTTGCATAGGCCTTAAAGTCCCCCTCTTCTACATATAAGTCACCCCTAAGGGAGGCCCTAGGTAACCCATAGGGGAGGGTCCTATGTAGGTAAAAGGCAGGACATATACTTGTGTAGTTTACATGTCCTGGTAGTGTAGAACTCCTAAATTCGATTTACACTGCTGTGAGGCCTGCTCCTTTCATAGGCTAACATTAGGGCTACCCTCATATACTGTCTGAGTGATAGATTCTGATCTGAAAGGAGTAACAAAGTCATATTTAGTATGGCCAGAATGGTAATACAAACTCCTGCTGTCTGGTAAAGTTGGATTTAATATTACCATTTTAGAAATGCCATTTTTAGAAACAAAGCATTTCTCTTCACTTAAATCCATCTGTGCCTTACAATCCACGTCTGGCTAGGTTACTTGACAGCTCCCTTGTGCATTTCACTCAGACAACCCCAAACACAGGATGCTCAGTCACACTTGCACACATCTGCATACTAAAGGGGTCTTCCTGGGCTTGGAGGGTGGAGGGCCTGACACTTACATTTGAAAGGACATTGGCCTGCCCTTAAACAATGGACTTCCAAACCCCCTGCTGGGAGCCTGGCAGACAGGATGGAACTGAAAGGGGATCTGGTGCACTTCTAAGCCACACTTTGAAGTTCCCCCCACTTCAGAGGCACATTTGGGTATTTAAACAGGGCCTCTGACCCTACCAACTTAGACACCTCTGGACAAGATAATCCTGGTGAAGAAACTCTGACCCAGACCCTGCAACCTGCCAAAAGGAACTGCCTGGCTACCCAAAGGACTCACCTGACTGCTTTTCTGCAAAGGACTGCTGTCCTGCTGTTGCCTTGCTGCCCTGTGGCTCTGCTGAGAAGTCCTCTCCAAGGGCTTGGATAGAGCTTGCCTCCTGTTCCTTGAAGTCTCAGGACCAAAAAGACTTCATCTCAGCAAAACTCCTTGTGCTGTGAAAATTGGATGCAGAGCCTGCCGGAAACGATGCACAGCCTGCATCGCGATGAGAAAATCACCACACGCCAAACCGGAACGGCGCAGCCCGGTTCCCTGAGAGGAGATTAACGCGGCACCAGCGTTGCAACCAGAACTTCGACGCACAGCCCACTGGATTGATGCATAGCTGAGCCAGAATGACGCAGCCTGACTTCCTGTGAGAAGAATTGATGCAGCGCCTGCCGTGCGACAGAAATTTCCCTGCATCTCCCGCCGGATCAATGCAGCTCCTTTGACTTCGTCCTGCATGCCCAGGATTTCTCTGCATCATCCCCGGGACGTCCAAAAAACCCACAACCCGAAGAGGATCCACGTCCTCGAGCCGGAAATTGACGCAAAGCTTTCCCTGCGTGGAAAATTATCTATGCATCATCTGTGTGCACCCGGAGAAACCGACGCACACCTCCCCGTTTTCCACACATCTCTTCCTTTGCGGTCCCTTGCAGAGAATTTGATCGCAAACCAGGTACTTTGTGCTTGCCAGAGACACTAGTTGCTTTTTAAAGACTAAAGACTTTTTTTTATCATTCTCTGAAGTGATATTTCAATATGTATTTATCAAATCTTTATCGTTTTGACCTTCATTTATCCAGATAAATTTTCTACATTTTTCTAAACACTGTGTGGTGTATTTTTGTAGTGTTCCACTGTGTTATTGCATGATTTATTGCACAAATACTTTACACATTGCCTTCTAAGTTAAGCCTGACTGCTCAGTGCCAAACTACCAGAGGGTGGGCACAGGATAATTTGGATTGTGTGAGACTTACCCTAGAGTGAGGGTCCTTGCTTGGACTGGGGGTAACCTAACTGCCAACCAAAGACCCCATTTCTAAAAACATAACATAAGGATAGATAAATCATTGCTATTCTTAAAATGTACAAAACGTTGTTATTTTTAATCATTTTTGAGCTACCCCATGAGTAACAGAAATTCCCTTGGTATACCTTAAGATATTTTTAAGATAGATCTGGATCCCTATGCAACCCAGTACCAACTCATCTAAGAACTTCAAACACTGGAAGTTGTTTTTTTACCTAACTTGATGTGGATGGAGTGCTTGTGGTAAGGTCTTCCATGATAAATTCCTGGTTAGGCAGTAATTCCATACTCTTTACGTTCCCTGCAGGTGTTTGAAATTTCTTTCAGTAATAAGTCCCAAGCATTTATTGGGTAAAGATGTTTTTGTAAGATGGGTATGTCTTGGTTTATTACATCTCTCTCTATCCTTTCCAGCCTTGTCCTGCTCGAAAAAATTTGAGAACCAAAAACGTAACTGAGTAAAAAGGTAAAAACTTGTCATGTGATGAGGCAGCAAATCCATTCGAGCAATGAAGGAACCTCAGCAGCTATGAAATATGGCTTTGCTCCACTCGGAGCCTTTTGCACAAAAACGAGATGCTTCGTGGAGATTGATGACGATGATGTATCTGATGTCCAAGGGGGCTCGTCAGCCTCAATCTTTGACCTTGTCTTGCTTGAAATGTTGACCAGAGCATCCCACTGGGTGTATCACAATTTATTCCTACTTTTGTGTCCCAGTCAACTGAGAACTAGGTTTTACAAAGGTGCTTAATTTCTCTAGGCGCTTTTGCTCTGAGATTTAAAAAAATAAATAGTAAAATCACAGTCCTGGTTCCCTTTATCTGATCTTTGTGTCATTTCTCTTATCAAATTGTTCTCTCTTTTTCTAACTTGGTTTTGAACTTAGAAATGTCTGTGGTGAATTGCCTACTGTTTGTGTAATAGCAATCAGGGTTTGAGACCTAACCAGGGTGTATTTACACAGTCGGTAAGGGTCTCCTCTTCCTTTATTAATAACCCGCATTTTGCCATGGAGCAATCCAGGAGTACTTCTACTCCTGGCTTAAGCCACAAGTACATCAACAGCAAGGCATAGTTCAGTCTTTGTGAACTGGGCCACTATAATTCAGCAATAAGTCAAAAATACTGCAAGAGTTGAGTCACACCTGCTCCAGCAGTAACTTTGTGGAGAAGTTCAAATGCATCTCACTAGTCAAACTGTTTTACTACCACTCCATAGCTGCGTGCGTCTCAACACCTCAGTGCTCTATGGAGCATAACTTCGTTGGCATTGTTGTGTTAACTCTTTTATTAATCTTGAAACCTCGTGAGAAACGTTAAAACTATAATGGGAATCCTATGAAAGCAACAATAGGTTACGTTAATATGCTATTTGAGAACTTAATTTAACACTGAAAATGCAAATGCTGCCATCTTAAGTACTGTAGATCTCAGACTACTGGAAACTAGAATAATACAACTGACTGATTTCCTGTAACACTGCGTCTTCCATCGCAAAACGCTGCATCTCCATCCGTCGCAATGCACGTTGGTCACGGTTTTCTTGAGGTACATGTGGGCTAGAAAAAGAGGTGGATTATAAAATACATGCATTGAGATTTCCTGGTTTCGTAGAATAGTTGAAATGACATTCAAGGGATTGTGCCTAGATCCGTAGATTTAATTCAGGACTACGTGCCATAAATTGCCTGAAGTCGAAATCGGCTCAGCTGCACTATTGCCACAGTCCTCTAATTTTTTTCGGTTTATGTTGTTGCCAGTGTTGCATATTAAAATAGTTTTGCAGTGCTAAGGCTAATTTAGAAAACTTGTGTTTGAAAATGCATGTGGATTATGCACCCATATTATTTTTGTATGAAGTACATAGTAAAGCAAAACGTATGAGCCTAATACTTCTTTTCCTCCCTGTTGGAGAATTTGTTTGGTAAACATCATAAGCATGCTGAATCCCGAGATTAATATTAATTAACTTGGTTTGTTGCTAGCACTTGCTTTTCAGTTCCCAGGCACACATTGGTAGAACAATGCCATCTTTGTGCTACAGCACGATTTGAGAACTGATGTGGCACTTTTCCACATCTTTGCAGGCAGTCAAGGTCAAGGACTCTGTAGTAAAGCAGATAAGCTCTCTGTCTTTAGAGGAAAGCATTTCCATTCCCAATAATAGAAGAGCTACAATTACCCAGCAGGGCACCTGTGAATCACAAGCCATTCTTTTGTAGAGCAAGGATGTTCTCAAAGCAACTTAAATTAAAAGGGACACACACCCAATAAATCTGCTATCTTTTTTTTGCCATTGTATATGCTTATCACAGCAAGATCCTTTGTTGTCAGGACGTGAAAGAAAGAAATACAACTTTCTGGGATGTTATTTATTCAGGTCAAATCCACTAAGCATGTCCATGCAAGCTTGCCTGAAGGTTATCCCCAGTGCTGGATTTCACTTTATTTTGGAAAATAATGGTCATAAATATTTGCACGCACAATTGTTAAACAGTAGCAATGTAGTACCCATTTGTGTATTATTTTCGGTCAGAGTCAAATAAACCCAGGGACAGCTTCAGGGTCATTCGATGTTTATCGACGAAAAGCATTGTTAGAGCAATGTTTAACCAGGAAGGAATATATCAGCAAGTAGTTTGAAAAACATACCTCACATCTAGAAGTATTTTAGAAACTGCTGCAACTTTTCCCCCTACAGTAAAAAAAAAAAAAAAAAACTAAAAATACCCTGTGAAATAAATGGATATTATTCTTAGTCATTACCACACTGACGCATGATGTGCAAGCCACAGGAGAGGAGCTTAAGAGGCCGTGTAAAGGTAGATGAATGCGGATTCCTAGGTGTACTAAGTGAGAGAAACAGCATTTTTTTTAGTGAAATAACTAACATTTTTAAGTCTTTCGAAACAAGGAGAGAGAGTATGTGCGTTTGTTTTTGTCTGTGTAAAAATTCTTAGTGAAGTCCGACGAACACCTTGCCATTCCTGACTTTAATCACCTGCACCCAACTATGTACCACCAAATACATTTAATAGAGGGGTGTAAGCACCCCCTTCAAGCTACGCCCCTGCATTTTGAACATAAAACGAATGAAGGTTAGGCAGTAAAATGGTATTCGAAATCGTTTTATCAACCACAGTACTACAGCAATACAAAGGAGAGTCGGACCAACACGCAGTGAAACATATAAACAAACCAGACCATCTATTGCCGGACATTAAATTGTCGTATGTTGAAAAGGCCTTTTTGGCATGACCATATAGAATATGGTTGTCCATCGTTGATCCACAAGAGAGACTCGTGAAACATTTTATTATCTGTTATGCTGCGTTGTAACATTTTGTGGGCCTGTATGCTGGGTTGGGGCGGCTGCTGTCCTGAATTATATCCTGCAATATTGTGCTTTAGCCAGGTCATATGTGCAGTACCCACCATAATCTACTTGTGACATGCTCTGCATATCAGTCTCTTAGAATGTGCCCATCATAGCTGCCACTACACTTATTCAGTAGGCACACATCTCCATAGTTCCAGACGCTATCTGTTTTGCTGCCCAGAGTTTTTTTTAGCACTCTGTTGGAGATGATGTATCTTCTGTCGTATTACATTATTATTATGTCCAGGAAATTATGCCTCTTCCTGTATATGTGTTCATTATAGGAATGTGTGTATATGTGGTTTCCATCCAACACACCATTAATGTTAGAAAAATTAGCAACACTGTCGAAGTCCTTCCTACTTTGCTCCTGGCAGTTATGCTTGTGGACGTCGATATGCCTTGTAGTTGCTACTCTTATTAAATATCGTATGTAGGAATTTCTTGAAGCGCCATGATAGAACTCCCTAGTTAGGTCCGATTTCCGTGGCTATAGTTGATTGGAAGAAATTCAGATGCCATGATGCTAAGAGTGAAAGACCTTGACACGTACTGTGAATGACTCACTTCAGTTTTAATGCTGCAGGTATGGTGTCAGAATTACACAAAATTAACTGATTGTTGCAGCTGTGTCTCAAGTTGAATTCCCCTTTTGTTGGTGAGACCATGTTCAACCTAGTGCATAAAATGCCTGTCTCCTACATTCACCGGGACTGACTCTGCCTCCATTTTCTCATCTGTAGGATCATAAACAGTGCTGCCATGATGATGATGGGTGGAGATTTCAGTAGTGGACTCATTGAATATTTTGCACGTGGATCAAAACTCCCCTTGGGTGCAGTACTAAAATGTGGATTACATTAGCTTTTTGTGTTTACTCCCTTATATTGCCACTTTTTTTACATTCATCATCATTTGATCATTCTGCAAGATGAAAACAATTCACTACGCATTGGATGCAACTCCTTGTGAATTCTCAACATTTCATTCACAGATATGTTAGTGTATCGCTCAGGTCTTATCTGAATGTGTACTACTGACAAAAAGACACAGTTCTACAAGGCGTATTACATCGCCACTATATTTACTGATGCACAATGAGAAGTGGGTTGTCACAGACACAAATGTGTCTGGTCCAACTATAAAGGTTTTTTGCAGCACTTCTCTCTGTTATGGGCACAACAAGGAGACTACATCATCTGGAATAAAAAGGGAGCTACTATTGAGAACTGAATAATCTTGCATTTGACCTTCTTTAGGGAACCAGGGAATCGGGTAAAACCTTACAGCTGGCCTCATGCTTTGCCCGTGGCAGCATAATTTAGTGTCTCCACCCTACAGGCCACAAAGTCTGTGAAGCGGAATATAACTGATGGATCAAGATGATGACAAAGAGGTCTATTTGTGGATATTTTTCCTTCATAATTCCTAAAAGACTGGAAGAGACAGTAATTGTGTGAAGATGAAAAAACCTTGTTTTTGTGTAGTGTTAATATGCCGTTTCGTGCTTCTACAAAATAATGTTGTCCTAATAATGCACAGTAGTAGGAAGCACAGTTCAAGTTCGATAGGAAGTCAGTATCACTGTGGTATTGGAAGCAATAATGGTTTTGATGGTTTCAGTTATAATTACAAATTTACTGTCTTCATGGATACAATTGTATTTCAAGCAGCTACTAATGGGATAACTAATGGGATATATAAAAAAAGTCTGAGCTAATGGGATACATCAAAATAGTTTGACTGTTGGGTAATGGATCCTGGTCCCCTAAGGTGAGGCGTGGTCCTCTTGTTGGAGTCAAATGCTTGCCTGAACACAATCTTTTAGTCTTTCCTGAACAACTAAATGGTTCAGCTAAGCTCTTTTGGCCTGATTCACAAACAATTGGTTCCTCTAACTTCAATTTATTTGCTCAATTAAATAAGTTTGCAAAAGCAAAATCCCAGGTCTGATTTACAGAATCAATGCTGGCAGAATTTTGCTCTCTCGCATGTGCTGCTACGAAAAATTTGACAGTATGATAGTTTGTGCATTCACAAGTTAGTTTCATTGTGGATTTGTGGACATTTTAGAAAGGTCTTCCTACAGAGGTTAGTAAACATCCCCAAATACATACTTTGTGGATAGTTTCTCCTCCTGCAAATGCATATGAATGTTTCCAGCTGGGTATAGATATTGAACATCACAAACTTTAATGGGTATGAGAAGTTGGGTCTCTAGTTGGCAGAGGTTTGCACACCGTCCAAGTGTAGGGACCATAATCCTAATATGGATGAGACAGATACATACTTTAAATTAACCTGTTCTCACCCTCTGATAGCTTGCCACAGAGCAGGCAGGTGCAACTCAAGAGGCAATGTGTAAAGTATTTGTGCAACCCATACACACAATAATACAGTGAAAATACGACGAAAAAGACTCTACCCCGGGTTTAGAAAAATAGAGGATGTTTTATCTGTGCAAATGAAAACCAAAATGTCAAAATTCCAATAAATATAAAGTACTCGCTCCTGAGATTATTCAAACAGTGCTTTAGTGATCTGCACATTTTTAAACAATCCAGGTACTCTGGGAGTCTGATAAACGAGTGTGCTTTTCAGTGATTAGGACCCCACCAGGGAATTTGTAAACAGCCTAGTATGAGATTGGCACCTCTGTTGAGACTACTCAGGTCTGGATACAGGTAATGCGCATGACAGTTACAGCAATGGATGCTGTACTGAGGTGGACAGCAGCACGACTGGAACCCGCTCATGTCTCGGTGAAGCTGTCGTCAAAGTACTTAGTGGGGCCCGCTGAAGTTGTAATTGCAGGCCTCAGTCCACAGGCTTGCGTCACTGTGCTCTTGGCCCTCCTGTTCTTCTCTGCTGCAGGCTAAGAGAAGACAACGTAAAAGAAATGCCAAAGACCAGCACTCTTAGGCTGAGTAATATATTAAGATGCCTCTCAAGTCTCATGCACAGAAAAATAACATGAACTTTTATTTCAGATGCATGAACATGTGTGCATCTCTGAAAACGATCAGTTTTTAAACCCATACTAATTTTAGAACTCCACAATGATTAATATGCATATATTTATTTGTGTGTGTGTGTGTATATATATATATATATATACACTACTTATTCATGCATGCACAATACAAAGCTAAAAAATAAGAATTAAAAATGCATCACCATGAGGCTTGTTAGCTCCATCATCTCTTTGCAGCAGCAAGTCGTGAACTCAAACGACCGCGAAAAGAATGAACTACTCACAGTGGGATCCTAGCAAGGTGTTCCTCCCCCTGGAATGAGTTCAATCCATCCTCGGTCATCAAGCTCACCTCTTACATACCTTAAACAAGCTAGAGAGAATTCTTGAAATGTCCCCCTCCCATACAGCGAGTTGTTATTCAACCACTGACCGTATCAGGTCAGTGTTGAAAAGAACACGCTAGAGGTTGGCCAAGTCTCTCAGTGTTTTTCCAAGACCGAGCTGTTCCATGCCTTACCGTAAACATTCCCAGCTTGCTACATCTTATCCGTGCTCTTCACTCCCCCATGTTATATACTCATTCTTCAGTGCGAAATAGCAAAAACCCATTGCACAAGATGTGCACAGAAAAATACCTGACAGTGTGTGAAGCTAAGCACAAAATGGAGTCAGTGGTCAAGATGGAACTGAGGGGTAAAATACAGATAGCATCACACCGCCTTGACAGGCGGGAAAGCCGTCAGACATCAGAGGCAAGCTCGTCGGATTAGGGCTGGAGTGCGTGCTGTCAGCGCTCTCAAAACTAGAGCGCTCACCGTTAGACCGAGAACAATGCACTCAACAATGCCAGGTCTGAGCTCACTGCATTAAGATGGTGGAGAGCGTGAATTCTCTGAGCGCTCTGAGTCACAATGAATGCTCTGGGGTTGTAAGGTGGGGCAATCCCTACAGCAGAGCAGGAGGTCCACGAAGGCTTGTGAGGGAAAAGTAGTTGGTCTCCACACCAATCAGACCAGCACAGTAGGGTTACCGGAAAGCTGCAGTTCGAGTTGCAAAGCCTTTAATGTCCTTGGGACCTTGGGTAGAAAAGTAGAAACCGTGCATGCCCTTGGATTCACTCCAGGTGCAGTCTCTAGCCCACTTTGCAGGGCACAGATCCCCTTAAAGCCCAGCACTGCCTCCAGACTATCAGTAGGGGGTAATCAGCTCATTTCTGTGGGCTCAGGCCACTACCCTTTGAAGTGTAAGTATGAGCCCTTCCCAGACTCCTCCCCAGGAAGACCCATCAGTATGCAGATGAATGCAGATGCAGATGCAGTTGAGTATCCTGTGTTGTGGGTGTCAAAAGTAATGCAAAAATATAGCTGTCACTTAGCCCAGGCCAGATTTGTATTGGAGACAACCTGTGGGCACACAGGGCAGTGAGAGCAGAGAAATGCCCATTTTCTAAAAGTGGCATTTTTAAAAAGGTATTTATAAATCTGACTTTACCAGTAAAGAGGATTTATCAGTACCATTCCAATTATATCAAACATGAATCATCTACTCATTTCTGATCAGGAATTAACACTTATAAGTATATTAAGGAATTCTCAATGCTGACCTATGAGGGGAGTTGGCCTCATGGTCATGAAAAATGACTTTGGGAGTTCTTCATTACCAGGACATGAAAACCTCAAAAGCACATGTCCTGCCTTTTACTTACATGGCACCCTGCCCCAGGGCCTACCTAAGGAGTAACATATATGTAAGAAAAGTGGAGTTTAAGACTTGGCAAGAGGTTTTTTTAATGCCAAGTTGAAGTGGCAGTGAAACTGCACATGCAGGTTCTGCAGAGGCAGGCCTGAGACATGTTTAAAGGGCTACTTAAGTGGGTGGCACCATCAGTGCTGTAGGCCTACTAGTAACACTTAATCTACAGGCCCTGGGTATATGGTACACCACTTTACAAAGAGCTTACAAGTAACTTAAATATGCAGATTGTGGATACACCAACGTTGCCATGTTTAGGGTAGAAGCACATGCATTTTAGCACTGGTTAGCAGTGGTAAAGTGCACAGAGTCCGAAGGTCAGCAAAATGATTAAGCAAAAAACAGGAGGTGAAAGGCAAAATGTCTGGAATAAGACCAAACTAAGGATGCCAAGTTTAACAATGGGTGTGTGTGTTTTATCCATCACGTAATGGAAAGAACAAGTTAAATGTGCAAATAAACATTTCATACAAATATGTATGTGCAGAACTTTGCACTTGATAAACAAGGATTTGACTCATGTAAGCATGAACAATGATAGCTGTTATACTCTTCTATAGCTCTTCAGTAATTCACTGGGAATTCCTAAAAAGATGCAGACAAGAACAGTGCTTCGGAATGTTCATGCCTGAGTCACCAACAATTTTCTGTGAGTGTAGACCTACTCATGGGTCAAATTACTACTGTACATAGTAGTAGCATTGCAGGTTGTTGCTTTTCATCATTTTCCAAAGGTAAAGTTCCTACCAAGTGCAGACTTGATGTCTCCACTGTCTCAGATCTGAGATTACAGTTTGCTAGAACAAGATTTAAGAGATTAAAGTTACTTCCAATAATATTTTATACATAGCTGGAGATCTCCCTATTGTAAAGTATAGGTAAAAATAAAGTTTATTATATAAAATATAGAAAACATACTTTAATGTAAAGTAGAAATGTGAATTAACTTAAAATAATGTTTATTGACTTACAACTCCAAAAAGAAAAACACTATATAAAATTAACACATCAAATTAAATGCCTAATAAACAATTAACTAAAATATATTGTGATCATTATTGCCAGAACCCCTTTAATGAGGCCAAGGGGCAAGCAGGAGCTACTAGGCCCAACTGTGGGGCTTGCAGCATTTTCCACCTGATGTCCTGGGGCCTGACTTACTAAGGGTCCAGAGTAACTGACAAATACTACTCCTTTAGCACTTGCCTCCTAGTAGAGGTGTGAGTTGAACACTCAAAAGCTTTTCAGACGAAATAGGTGCAAGGTATGTCAGGTCTCATAATTGAAAATACCCACTTCGTCTCCACTAAAATGATTGTCCAATCAAGTACTGGCCTCTAGTATAAAAAGCAGTATTTATTATAAATGCTAAATATAACACACTACGTAATCCACACAAGTAGTCTCCAGATTAAGACACTCTTGAATGCAGAGCTCCCTCTGCACGTCAACGAATTCCCCCCCCCCAACCTCCATTCCTCCTCCTTGCTATGCTCAACAGGCTTTGTGTATTGTAGTCAGTGACCTAGGGGCTTACTTCACTATAAATGTACATCAAAATCTGGCTTTGCCTTAAAAAGTTTTAACTCTGTGGACAGTAAACCGCCAAGCTTGCACACATGGACTTGCAGCTCTGCTTCCACCTTATCAGAGCCAAAGCTTTCAGATGAGTCCAGAAGCTGAAATGCGTCTTTCCCCTGCAGTTCTTTATCAGCAGCTTGCACTGTGCCCTTCCCACAATTGATGTAGTCTATGCACTCATGACAGTCATGGATGGCAGCTGTTTCTGGGTCCAATGGCTCCTCCTCCTTTGTGGTTCCGTCCAGGAATTCTGTGTAGTGGCTGCGCTCCTGCAAGTGACTTCTGGGCTTGTTCCTTCTCCTTCCATATTGGGGTTACAGATATGGGAGACAATCTTGGTTAGGTCAGATCCAAGGGGTGATAGATCCAACAGTTTTGGTACCCTCCCCCCTCCAGGCATATGGGGATCACAGACATAGGCAACAGGCCACATTCTCTAATACTTTTGGTGGCTCTGGATGCAGCCTCAGCAGACCCAGTGGCTACCTCATGGCACACAGGGTCACAGAACTGGTAGTCGCCCCAATGTGATCCCTAAGACTGACCTACAACTTAACAACAGGCCCGAACATGGTTGCCGACTTCAGCAAGAGAGCGGACAGCCATCTTGCAACACCGGTCCCAACTCAACCTTGTGCCTAACACTTTTCTTACCAAAATCCCTGCGAGGCCTCACTCGCTCTGTGCTCATCCTCACAAGGTACACTGGTCCTGGCAAGTAGACAGAAAGCTGGTGCCCAAGGCACAGGCCGGGTGTTATTGGCTCCTGGTGTTGACACGTGGGAGTTGGGAGATTGTCAGACTTTGGTCCCTTGTTCTTATTTAGGCGGCAGTCTTGGTGATCTACCCTCTCCTGAGATGGTGCATTCCACAAATTGTGGAGCTCACGATCACACCTTTATAGTCCAAACACATATGTGATTTAGTGTCTCACCTTTGAAATTTGTGTTGGGGGTGTCGGGTCCTTTGAGGGGCTCTCACCTCTGCACTGCCCTTTGCCAAAGGGACAGTCTGCCACAGCAAGAAAGGCTCCAGTAGTAAGTGACCCACAGCACTGGTCAAGTGAGTATTCTGAGATCACATTAGGCTGTCAACATCTATTGAAAAATATCCCACAAAAGGTGAAAGAATTAAGCCTTCCTATTTATCAATATTCAGTGGTAGTGCCAGCCTGATCAGTCCCACCATCTCACTGACAATGAGATAGGGCCCCACTACCCAGTAACCTTCTGGAATCTAAAAGCTCTTGAGGTGCACAGCGGATGCTCTGCTCCTTTCCCTTCAGTGTGTGTCCCACCCCACCCTTGAGGAATGTAGGTAATACCCCTGTCTGGGGGATGAAAGCCATACCTCTTCAGCCTCTACACGTACCATTTACAGGCACACACATGCAATCCAGCACACACAGGCAAATATCATAGGCTATCTGGCGCTATAGACAATGCAAGCCAAGGGTGAGTTAAATCCACAGCCATGGAACTTTATAGAAGTAGGTCAGTAGGCCCCACTCTCTAGTCACACAGGTACAAAGGTCTATTCACATTACTGATTCTACTTAACACAAAATAGGTATGCTGCCAACATCACTCATGTCACTTACCTCCAGGTAAGGGCCCTCGCCCTCTACCTTTATGAGGGTAGCTGTTGTAGCTCCCTCTAAGTCTAAGTAGACTGCATTACCTTGAGATAGGGCTGGGTCATGGCACACACACATGATCCGTGTTCGCCCATGAGAGAAATGAGTACCAAGGATCCAGATATAAATGCTGCAGCAGTACACGTCGTCACCATGCAGAAAACATTTCTGTTTCAGCAACCATTATTAAAAAACAAACAAACAAAAAAAACCTTTGCTATTCAATTTATTTAAACATTTTAGTTTGAATACAAATATATGTATATGTGTGTATATATATATATATATATATATATATATATATATATATATATATGTGTGTATAAATATATATATATATGTGTGTGTGTGGTTTTATTTATATATATATATTGTTAGAAATGGGGTATTTGGTTGACAGTCAGGTTACCCCCTGTTCAAGCAAGGACCCTCACTCTAGTCGGGGTAAAAGAAAAATCACCCTCAGCTAACCCCTGCTTACCCCCTTGGTAGCTTGGCAGAGCAGTAGGCTTAACTTCAGAGTGCTAGGTGTAAAGTATTTGTACCAACACACACAGTAACTTAATGAAAACACTACAAAATGACACAACACCAGTTTAGAAAAATAGGAAATATTTATCTAAACAAAACAAGACCAAAACGACAAAAATCCACAATACACAAGTCAAGTTATCAATAAAAATGCAAAAAGAGTCTTTAAGTAGTTTTAAACACACACCAGCACTGCTAGCATGAAAATATACCTGGTGCGCGTCACAAATAACCCCGCACGGGCGGGTGTGCGTCAAAAATAACTCCGCACTGCGGTACGTGAGTCGGAAATCCAGCCGCACGATGATCCGAAAACCCTACAGCACAGGTTGTGATCTCCCAGCCTCCGTCAGCTATGCTGCGCATCGTTTCTCATGCTCCGTGCGTTGATTCTTTGGTTGCGTTTCCTGCAAGCATCGTTTCTCAGCTGCAGAGCCGGCAGCGCGTCGTTTTTTCAGCCGCAGATCGGATTTGCGTCAATCTTTTCTCCGCACGTCGCTCTGTGTGTGCATTTCCTTGTCTTTAGGCTGCCAGCTTCTCCTTTCAGGGTCCCAGGAACTGGATGGGCACCACAGGGCAGAGTAGGACTCTCTCTAGAGACTCCAGGTGCTGTCAGAGAGAAGTCTTTGCTGTCCCTGAGACTTCAAACAACAGGAGGCAAGCTCTAAATCAAGCCGTTGGAGATTTCTTCTCAAGATGGAAGGCACACAAAGTCCAGTCTTTGCCCTCTTACTCTGGCAGAAGCAGCAACTGCAGGATAGCTCCACCAGGCACAGTCACAGGCAGGGCAGCTCTTCTTCCTCAGCTATTCAGCTCTTCTCCAGGCAGAGGTTCCTCTTGGTTCCAGAAGTGTTTCTAAAGTCTGTGGTTTTGTGTGCCCTTTTTATACCCAATTTCTCATTTGAAGTAGGCCTACATCAAAGTAAAGTCTCTTTTGAATGTAAAATCCTGCCTTGGCCAGGCCAGGCCCCAGACACTTACTTAGGGGGTTGGAGACTGCATTGTGTGAGGGCAGGCACAGCCCTTTCAGGTGTGAGTGACCGCTCCTCCCCCCCCCTCCTAGCACAGATGGCTCATCAGGACATGCAGGCTACACCCCAGCTCCCTTTGTGTCACTGTCTAGTGTGAGGTGCAACCAGCCCAACTGTCAAACTGTCCCAGACAGGGAATACACAAACAGGCAGAGTCACAGAAATGGTATAAGCAAGAAAATGCCAATTTTCTAAAATTGACATTTTCAAACACACTATCTTGAAATCAACTTTACTAAAAGATGTATTTTTAAATTGTGAGCTCAGAGACCCCAGACTCAACATGTCCATCCGCTCCCAAAGGGAATCTACACTTTCATCAGATTTAAAGGTAGCCCTCATGTTAACCTGAGAGAGGACAGGCCTTGCAACAGTGAAAAACGAATTTTGCAATATTTCACTGTCAGGACATTTAAAACACATTACTATATGTCCTACCTTAACCATATACTGCACCCTGCCCTTGGGGCTACCTAGGGCCTACCTTAGGAGTGTCTTACATGTAAGAAAAGGGAAGGTTTAGGCCTGGCAAGTGGGTACACTTGCCAAGACGAATTTACAGTTAAAACTGCACACAGACACTGCAATGGCAGGTCTGAGACATGATTACAGATCTACTTATGTGGGTGGCACAACCAGTGCTGCAGGACCACTAGTACCATTTGACTTACAGGCCCTGCCACCTCCAGTGCACTTTCCTAGGGACTTACTAGTAAATCAAATATGCCAATCATGGATAAACCAATTACATACAATTTTACACAGAGAGCATATGCACTTTAGCACTGGTTAGCAGTGGTAAAGTGCTCAGAGTTCAAAAGCCAACAGCAACAGGTCAGAAAGAATAGGAGGCAGGAGGCAAACAGATTGGGGATGACCCTGCATAAGCAAAAAAGTCCAATATATATATATATATATACACACACACACACACATACATACACACACACATACATACACACACATGCACACGCTTCTTCCTTTAACAGATTACTGTAAAGAAAACAGGCACTCCACGAGTGAGCAAAGTGGTATCCTTTATTTCAGAAGATTGGGAAACAGCAAAGCGAATTGGCACTACGTGCATTTGTCAAAACAGGCACCCCACTATATGGTGCTGGTGTAGTCAAATTAGGCAAAAAAACAGTCTGCCGTTTGTTTCTTGACACTTTCTGAGTTCTGTGTCCCCCTTTGTCCTACTGCTGAAGTTATTAGAGAGTCACTTGTCAGTGCTCTAAACATGCCTGAACGCCTTGAGCTGTTCAACCTATCATTGCAACAGTTGAGCGCCATGACCCTGCTTTCTGTTTGAGTAATGGTCTGTGCCTTGCTGGTTTCCCCTTTGCCATTGCGGGGAATTGGAAAGCACATCTAGGCTTGCATATTGTCTCCTCCTGATCAGGGTGCCGTGCTCTTCAGCTAACTTCATACTAGAATGGAAAAGAACCAATGAGCCTGGCAGTTGAAGGTTCACTTTGGATTGCTTTTTTCCCTGCTTTGTTTTTTTTTTCCCCCGTTTTGCTGTCTCTGCTGTTATTTTATTTCATTGCATATTTTGTAGTTCTAGCGCGAGAATTAGATTCATTGTCGGGGAGGTGTACAGCCTCTGAGCTGCCGACATGGCAACCATCTTGTTTCCCATTCTCAGCACCGTACTCTACAGGATGTGCACATTTATGGCCAGAGTGCGCAACCTTTGTATTTCAAATGTACTTTGAACATATTGCTGTAAAAGCCCTTGGGTTTTCCTTTCTCTGTTTGCTCTTTTTTTGACCTCTGGCTGTTTGTGTTTTTTTTATTTTGAAATTATATTGGTTGTGTGATTGGTGAAGTGTATCTTTAAATGTTTGTTTTTATATCCGGCAAACGGAGAGGATTGCTCTATTTGAATATTTCACAAATTATAGTATAAATGCTTATTTTAAAGTTTCGTTAATAGTTTGCTAATGCCCTGTCATAGAAACACCCAAAATAATTTCAAGGGATTGAAAGCAGAAAAATAAACGGCATTTGTTCACTCTTTAAATCTATACATTAACAATCTGAGCAAGTAAACTCTGACTCCCCTCCATTTCTCACTCGCGATAGAAGCATTCCTGTGTGTCTGTTGATGTATAAGTGATATAATCAGTATCTGTAATTGACATATCCCTGAATCTGGGTACCTGACTGTGCCTTAAGGCGAATCAGCCCCTATTAACAGGAGCAGAGTCCCCACCAGGCCTTGGCAGAGAACGAGGACAATCTGGTGCACACAAGGGTTTAACATTCTGCTGAAGACACTCCCTTCGTGTGTTCTTCATTGCTGCTGTTCGTTGTGACTGCTTGTGTTTTACCACTGAAGTGTCAATAAAATGAATGCAAACCTGCAAAGGCATCCCTTATTTCTCTGTATGCCACTGGAGAAAAGGACTACTGCTGAATTGATGTTCCACTGGTTTCTGGTCAAAAGACAGTGTTTGCATTCCCCTTGTTTTTCAAATCATTCAATAAAATATTATGTAGGCTTCAATATATATAGGTTGGTTTGCAATGTGTTACTGTAATTTAGATGATACAATAACTTTAGCTGATGTTTATCGCAAGGCAATTCAAAATCAAACTGAACAAGGCTAGAGGTTTAGTTGGTAATTTAAGGGATTTGTAGACCAGCTCCTACAGCAAAATATTGTAATGGTAGGTGAGATGACATGAAGGCATGTGTTAAAATAAAAAATCATACCTCCAGTTCGATGTAAAAACAGCATAAGGCACTGTACATAATAGGGTGAAATTTGCTATTTCAGACGAACAGCGCTCTCGCTCAAAAAGCTAGTTGGAGCATGAAGTGCTAAACTATTTTGAATGGTTCTTATACACATTTCTGTCTGTACGAATCTATGGAGATTAAAGTGATAGAACCTTATTTTAACAAAATAATCTAATGAGCAGGAGGATCTTCTGCTTCTCACAAATTGAATGTGAGAGGACGATGAATTGATGATTAACATACATAGACATACGTTAGAATTAGTTGTTTTTCTGAAATCCTGCTTTGAAGGAAAGGTTGCAGTGTTGGGGTTTCAACATATGATAGATGGAAAAACTATAAACATGTGGACACTGCTTTTTTTATCCTACGAAAAACGCGTGATGGTATTCCTGAAAAAGACCACAAAATGCGACTGCTCTAATTTGCCCATTTACCCCTTTTTTGCACATGCGTGAATTTCTGAATGTGTAAAAATCAAATTTCCTGTCACATAGCATGAATATTTCTCACGCCACGTTGATTTAATGTGCACACAGTTAACTTACTTTTTCTAGATGCCAAATTAAACATATTACATTTATTTTAGAATAAAATCTGACTTTAGAGGCATACAAGAAGTGGACTTTACTCACAGGAACAGCTAATATTTGCTTTTTGAAGACCGACCAAATCAATTTCGGGGTTTTTATAATATCGTCTCAGGAACCTTTGCTTTCTGAGGAGCCTCATTTCAGATGAAACTATACCCAGAGTGGGAGCTGGGCAGCATAAAAACAAAGAAGAATTCTATGAAGTGTAATAAGTTAATGGAAAATGTGATAAAGAGGCACACAAAATATTGAGTAAAAACAAGAATGAACATTTTTATTATCTTATTAGATGCATCCTGGATTTCCCCCGAAATGAAGGTGGCGAACTGGGATTCACTGTTCTGGTCATGCAAACCAATTTTTATTACAATTTATGGCTTCAGTGAGAGTTGCGTTATAGATCCTTGTTCAAGCTCTGTGGTGTTAGACAAAGGAAGTAAAACCTAAAATAAAAGTAAATGATATGTCATTCTTTTTCAATGCTGATATAAATATAGAATATGTAAATAGTATTTTTCTAGCTAACCTCCATCATTTTCTAGTCTCTTTGAAAATGCTCCAGTTCTGTATTTTCAGGAACTTTGTTACGTTTTGGATATAGTCCGAAAATTACACGTATTAAGGTTTGCATTTTATTTGAGTACTCTCAATTACTTTTTTAATGTTGCAGTTACTAACCAAGAGTTTCTGTACAATTTAGTTTCAAACGTGCCGTAATTTTGTCTTTTCATTTCTCAGTAATTTATGAATGTATACATGGGGCCAAATCGCAAATGCGTTTGCAGGCATCAATCAGATATTGTAGTAGAACTACAGGACTACTACTTGATGTACTTATGAATGACTTTGTAAATAGGCTGCAAAATGTCCAACTTCCGATTAGAAAATGTAAATACGTCTCAGTCCTTCCTATTTGTACTAATTGTATATGAATATTCCCTGAATATTCCCATATTAGATGTTTTGGGACATAAAATAGTAATTGGGGTTACTCCTAAAGGTACTAATGAATGCCACTTTGAAATTACCCCTACATTTGAAATAGGTGCCTTTGTAAATTTGTTCCGTACATAAGGTAGTTCACCTGAGAAATTTCATAGGTATAAAAGAGACATCCATTATCAAAATAAGTGAAGGGAAGGTACCAATATGATTTGAATTTACATTTTAAGAACAAAACCACAAAGAAAGTTGATAAAGTGAAGTGCCAATGAAGAGTCACTGTTTGGAGTTGTCTAGAACCTGGGCTTCATTTCAGGCCAACTGCAAAAAGTTAAACTTTGATATACCAAGTGACTCATACTAGTCAAAGCTTTGACTTTGGGCTTAGTCTCTGAAATGGAAATTCAAAATCTGTGCCCGGCAAGGTACCTCAAAGTTTGATACAAAGGGGGTCATTCCGACCCTGGTGGTCATGGACCGCCAGGGCCGGGGTTGGAGGATGCACCGCCAACAGGCTGGCGGTGCATCAAGGGCAATTCTGACCGCGGCGGTAAAGCCGCGGTCAGAAAAGGGAAGCCGGCGGTTTCCCGCCGATTTCCCGCTGCCCGTGTGAATCCTCCACGGCTGCGCTGCAAGCAGCGCCGCCATGGGGATTCCGACCCCCTTCCCGCCAGCCTGGTTCTGGCGGTTTTCACCGCCAGAACCAGGCTGGCGAGAACGGTTGTCGTGGGGCCACTGGTCGTGGTGCCCATGCACTGGCATGGGCACTGCAGGGGCCCCCTAACAGGGCCCCACATTGATTTTCAGTGTATGCTTGGCAGACACTGAAAATCGCGACGGGTGCAACTGCACCCGTCGCACACCAGCAACTCCGCCGGCTCCATTCGGAGCCGGCATCCTCGTTGCTGGTGCTTTCCCGCTGGGCGGGCGGGCGGCCTTTTGGCGGTCGCCCGCCAGCCCAGCGGGAAAGCCAGAACGACCGCTGCGGTCTTTTGACCGCGGTGCGGTCTTCTGGCGGCGGAAATGCTCAGAGTGAAAATAGCCAGGTTTTTGCAGCCACTGAGGATTCTTCATGTGTGGGATAGATTTACTGCCTCACCCCAGTCATTGTTTTAGCTTGAGGCATAGTCACTTTTTTGAAAGTCAGTCATTCAGCACAGCAAGACTGGCAGCTGTACACAGTCAGGGCTCCATGTGGCTGGATACCTCTAGCACAAGGTTCCATGTGAATCTGGTAGGTCCCACAGTTATCAAAATGGCTAAATCATGGTTGGCCTACTAGCTATGTGTGCCACCTGCCTGTGCAAGCCTCAGCATCCTCTCCTCGTCCATTAGAAGTAGGAGGAAAAAACGTACTAAGTCCCTGCTTTTTCAAAGAGATGGGAAATTTCCTTCTGTGGGTACAGATGCCCGTAGCTACTCAGAGTTCACTTGTATGCATCAGGTCTCTCTCTAACCAGGTCTTCTGCAAGATGCAATCATTTGTGGTCAGGGGCATTCTTGTATTTAGGAGCCCTTCTTTTTGTGTAAGTGCAGCAGAAAAACAGTAGGCTAATCAGTTAATGTTTTGAGAGCAGTTCCGAGCCTTGTGAGCCAGAAGGATTCAGGAGTTCTCGAGTCTTTAAATGAACCCCCTTCTTCTAGCAGGAATCAGTATTATTCTTCCAGAAGGGTCTTTTTCAGGTGGTCTTCCCAGGACCAGACCTCATCAGAAGAGGTGATGATTGTGGTGCCCTATGTATCCTGTGCACTGACCGGTGATTGGGTTACCACCCAGTCCTAATTACTTTTCATTCTCTCTACCTCCTTTTGCAGCACATCCTCTCTGCATTACAGACACAGGAACCTTTGTTTCAAGAAGACAGAACCTAGCTGACACTAGGCAGCCATGCTTCTTAGCCTCAACTCCATTTAGATGAGGACTAATCTCACTAGACCTCGCAAAACCTGTATCTCTCTTATTCTGTCAGGAGGTGGCAGTCTGAGTTGGTCCTGGGAATTAAAAGCAAAAACCTCATTGGATTCTCCAAAGCAAAATAGAAAGTGCTAATGCTGTCCCTTGCACCGCTAAATGTTCCTATCCACTCTGCGACATCTAATTCCTTTTAAGTGCTCAGCAATTAACAGCAGTTTGCTATAACTTGACTCAGAAGCAGGTTACAGTCCTCTGAACCAGCGTTAACTCCACTCAGGAGGTGTGAGGAGTGGCAGAACTGGTTTCATGCTAGCTCTGACTCAGTGATCCTAATGTACATTTTTACAAAGTTACTTTTCAATATACTTTATCAAAAATCTTCTTGCCCTTAACTCAGGCTTTGAGAATTAATAAATAACCTTGATACATTATTTTTGTAGTATTTTCCTCAGTGGAGAAAGGAAATAATGATATTAATCCCATTTTGGCCTGTTGATAATGAAGTCTAGAAAGGCATTGTTAGACCTGACATGCCTTAGGGTGGTCACTCCTAACTTTTTGCCTGCCTCCCTCCACTTTTTGGACTCTGTTTTTGCTGGTTTTCAGACTCTGCACACTTTACCACTGCTAACCAGTGCTAAAGTGCATATGCTCTCTCCCTTTAAACATGGTAACATTGGCTCATACCCAATTGGACTATTTAATTTACCTATAAGTCCCTAGTAATGTGCACTGTATGTGCCTAGGGCCTGTAGATTAAATGCTACTAGTGGACCTGCAGCACTAGTTGTGCCACCCACTTAAGTAGCCTCTTAACCTTGTCTCAGGCCTGCCATTGCAAGGCCTGTGTGTGCAGTTTCACTGTCACCTCGACTTGGCATTTAAAAGTACTTGCCAAGCCTAAACCTCTCATTTCTCTACATATGTCACCTCTAATGTGTGCCCTAGGTAACCCCTAGAGCAGGGTGCTGTGTGGGTGAAAGGCAGGACATGTACCTGTGTAGTTTACATGTCCTGGTAGTGTAAAATTCCTAAATTCTTTTTTACACTACTGTGAGGCCTGCTCCCTTCATAGGCTAACATTGGGGCTGCCCTCATACATTATTGAAGTGGTAGCTGCTGATCTGAAAGGAGTAGGAAGGTCATATTTAGTATGGCCAGAATGGTACTACAAAATCCTGCTGACTGGTGAAGTTGAATTTAATATTACTATTCTAGAAATGCCACTTTTAGAAAGTGAGCATTTCTTTGCACTTAAATCTTTCTGTGCCTTACAATCCACGTCTGGCTGGGCTTAGTTGACAGCTCCTTGTGCATTCACTCAGATACACCCCAAACACAGGGTACTCAGCCTCACTTGCATACATCTGCATTTTGAATGGGTCTTTCTGGGCTGGGAGGGTGGAGGGCCTGCCCTCACACAAAGGACTGCCACACCCCCTACTGGGACCCTGGCAGACAGGATTGAACTGAAAGGGGACCTGGTGCACTTCTTAGCCACTCTTTGAAGTCTCCCCCACTTCAAAGGCACATTTGGGTATAAAACAGGGCCTCTGCCCTACCACCTCAGACACTTGCTGGACAAGAAACCTGAACCAGAACCTACATCCTGCCAATAAGAACTACCTGGCTGCTCAAAGGACTCACCTGACTGCTTTCTACAAAGGACTGCTGCCTTGCTGTTGGCCTGCTGCCTTGCTGAACTCTTGTCTTGCTGCAAAAGTGCTCTCCAAGGGCTTGGATAGAGCTTGCCTCCTGTTCCCTGAAGTCTCAGGACCAAAAAGACTTCTCTTTTTCAACTGGACTCCTTGTGCAGCGAACAATTCGACGCACAGCTTGCTCAGCAGTGAAAAATTCACTGCACGCCGATCCGGAAAGACGCCGCTCGGCACGACATCTGCGGTGGGACCGGAACTTCGATGCACGGCCCGCCTGGACAACGCTGCCCGACTTCCAGAGAGGAAATCGACGCAATGCCTGCCGTGAGGAAGAAAATTCCATGCACAGCCCACCGGAACGACGCGCAGCCGGATAACAAGCCGAGGATTCCACGCACAGACCCTGGGACATCTGGTAATCCCGCGACCCACAGAAGGAGATGGTCCGCGTGCCGGAAAATGACGCACGTCTTCCCCGAGGGAAAAATAACTACGCAAGTCCGTGTGTGAAGGGGTGAAACCGACGCACACACCATTTTTCCACACATCTCCTCCTCTGCGGAGATTTTCCACTCCAAACCAGGTACTTTGTGCTTGAAAGAGACTTTGTTTGCTTTTTAAAGACTAAAGACACTTTATATCACTTTTCAGTGATATCTTTACAAATTCATATTGCATCTTTTATCGTTTTTGACCTGCAAATATCCAGATAAATATTATATATTTTTTCTAAACACTGTGTGGTGTATTTGTTTGGTGCTATTTTGTGTTATTGTATGATTTATTGCACAAATACTTTACACATTGCCTTCTAAGTTAAGCCTGACTGCTCAGTGCCAAGCTACCAGAGGGTGGGCACAGGATAATTAAGATTGTGTGTGACTTACCCTGACTAGAGTGAGAGTCCTTGCTTGGACAGGGGGTAACCTGACTGCCAACCAAAGACCCCATTTCTAACAGGCATGCACAGTGAAATAGCTCTTGGGTTTTATTTTGCTTTGGTGGCACACTGATCCCAATATTTAGTGGTCCCTATTTTTATATATCAAACTTTAGGGTCACTTATGGATATATAGTGGTGATTTTCCTACACAGCAAAGGCACTTTTCTCTGCCATGTGTCACTACAGTGGATTTAAACGCAGATAGGCCCGAGCACAGTGGTGCTCTTTTCAGGCGAATATTTCACCCGATATGTGGCTAGTGTATACACGGATATATGACATTTAAACTTAGATCTGTATATCTAAAGTAGACTAACAGGCTCTGGTAAAGAAAGATGTTATTCTCTATTTGAAGCTGTTCATGTTCTTCTTCTTGGGGTTTATTGGCAGCTGTGTTCCTCCCTGAGAAGTATTCTTAAAGTAGACCGAAACCCTAAGCTACACTAGGCATCAGGCTTCATAATAGGGATGCTCATTCAATTGGTGCTAACTGGACTCATCCCGAGTTCTTGATTAGAAGCAATACTTTGGCTGTATGAAGGGCTATGATGAATTAAATTTGTGTTAAGAAATGGGCAATATTTGCATTCTTTATTGAAGATTAGCCCCATCTTATATAAGATTGAAAACCATGCGATGTGTCTAAATCAATATTTTGAGCTTCTTAACAGTCTATGTCCTGTCTGCAACTCTATATTCCAACAAAGAAATGAGGAGACATCTTTCAGTGCCACATTAGTTTGACCTTTCAGCAAGGTGACCATCTTAAAAGCCTTGACAGCCCATAAAGGGACGGGACAAGACTCCCAAAAAGGGGTTTATAGCAACTGTTAGTGCTTGCACTGGCACTATTGATAGCTATTTTTTTATTACATCCTTTAGTATTTGACTGCTCCATAGATGTATTCTAAGGCCTCAAGCAACTCTGACAGCTATGGTATGAGTCTGCAAACTACATATTGATATGTAGTTCTAAAAATATTTTCTAGACATGAGTCCTTGCTCTCTTGTTTGTAAATAATTTCAAAACTATGCCTCCGCAAATGACTCAAACGCCTTGTATGGAACAATGCAAATCCAGTTATTAAATCCTTATCACTCTCATAAATATTCCAAATTAGCAGGCTTTGCAAGTGTAGAGAACGACATCATAATGTGTTAAAAGGCCATTGTTTTTCACTAATGTATTCACTGCACACAATGTAAACCTCATAATTAGTAAATTGCCCATTATTTCGATGTTATAACCCCTTTCCCTTAATGAGACATGGGTTTCAATACAGACATTTTTGGAACTCCGGTCCAAAGAGGGCGGTCTTATTTCCATTGCAGGCCTCCATTCCTGATCTGTATCTGATCTTGAGATTTCAGCTAAAGAATCATGTACGCTTGTTAATGGGGCAGAATTTTTCGGATTCTGTGTGAATAATGTATTTGCTCTGTGCCAAACTGAAAATTCTGGCATGGCGCAACGAATTGGCCTGGTGTCATTGCTAATGCTATGCAAAGAGAGCTTTAGGGCAACGTGACTAATAATATAGGTGACCTACAGTTGATATTAGGACAGTAATGTATTTCTCTAAACAGAACCACAGAAGTATAATATCAACGTCAGCCTGAAATGTATAGAGGCAATTACGCTGCATTTGGATTTTTTTGTATTTATGTATATATAAGTATGTGCTAATATTGCTAAATATATTTATGTACGAAAAGCATTGATTTTACCTTCCTGCTTGCAAAGGGGTACGAGGTGAATGTAAATCTATTTACTCCTACTTAAATGTATGCTTGATCTGTGATCAATGATGAAAGAATCCCACGAAAGGAGCAGGCAGCGGGCGTAACAAGGAAAGATTTGCCTTGTGGGTATGTGGATGCCCACAAGAACAAAACTCTCAGCTTTAAAAAAAAAAACCTTCTCTGACCTTCGTGTACCCTTGAAATTGTCAAAAGCTTGCTCCTGCAAGGGTTTGGAGTAAATTGCCTTCTGCTGTGGGGAGGTGAACGGAGTACCCCTCTCCCAAAAAAATACCCCAGTAAAGACAACTTTCTTGAATGAGCAATGCACAGGTGTACTGTGCATCTAATTCTGTATTTAAAATATGCATCTGCCTGAAAAACAGTAACTTGACTTTCCCAAACGAACATTTGTAAAGTGCAAATAGTGTAGTTTGGCAGCGGTAAAGATTTCTGAGTTAGAAAGAAACGTGTAAAATATGTTCAATAGGAGTTTTAAATCCTCACACATACATCTACAGTTGTGTTTTGTGAATTGGACCCCGAGATCTAAAGGGTAGATAATTAAGAAGAAATAAAATAATGCACTTCTTGTGATTTAAGGGAACCATAAAAATAAAGAACTTAGTTCAACATAGAAACAGGAATCACGTTTTGTGGTGCTTTAGTCCAACGACATCGTCTTTTTAATGTTAAGGTAATGTCTGTAAAGCACTTGACATTTTTATTCCATGGAAAATTGAGTTGCACTTATCAATTTCTATCACTTGTAGTGGTAATCCAGTGGGACCAATGTGGATGCTAGTGTGCATAGAATGGGATCTCTTATTAGAAGTCTCTGAAATATAAATAAATAGAAGTAGCATAAAATGAATTACCAGAAGTTCGTTATGATACCTACTGCCTGAATTAACAAGTGGTACTCTTCGCGCAATGCCATTCCACACTCAAATCTCACACCTTACCCTGTCACCCAGTCATGATGCAAAATCAATTCCATTCCGTCCTTCTTTCCTCACCCGTGTCACCCATAATTTATTCTATTCAACCATACCATCCAGTCCTCCCAAACGCTGCCAGTCTTTTACAGAACACAAAAGAAGCCTGTCACATTTACCTAAATTACTAGCTATTCGCATAGCCGCTACAATCACCCAAACGAGTAAGGCACAATTTAACCTAGCCTTCTGAGCCTCACACATGGACAGTTAAGACTGTGAAGCAGTTGCGGCATGTGGTGGGGAGGGGTAGGGCAGCGTGGTGTGGCGGGAGAAGGGCAAACAAAAAAAATAACTTAAAAAAAAAAAAAATGTACCTTCCTTGCCGCCTCTGCCGCACCACTCCTTGGTCCTCACAGCAGATACAGGCTCCAAACTGCCCTGCGACCAATCCTAATGCTGCTTTCATGCTGCAGGGAGGGGAGGTGATGCTGCTCCGCCGTAGCGGAGGAGCCACTCCTGCTATGAAGAACAGTTTATGGGAATATCATGGGTGAGCAAGAAGACTGGGAGTTTGGTAAGCTGTGCAGGGACATTGCAAATTAACTGTACGTATTTTGTTAAAGGCATACAAGAAAATAGCAAGCAGTAGTCACTCGGATCTGGAGGGCTGACTCCACACACAGATTTCAGTTCAGACCTGTGAAGGAAGACTCCTGCTATTTAGATCAGGTGCATTCAGAATAAACCGTCTGGGAATAGCCATCACAGTTTGGAATTTTAATCAAATATCACTCGTAGTCCTGTAGAGAATGGCTTTCAGAGAGGCAATTTTAAGTCAATACTTACCCAAGAATTTCACTTACTGTGAAAATTATTAATGATATAAGCTTCCGACTTTTTCGTTGCATTGAATCTTGGAAGGGCTCAACATACCAAAAGCATGTTTGCTTATGGTGTGTTTACTCGTTCATGCGTAGAAAAAATTTGTCTTTTTGTACTTGTGTGCTGAACAACAATTGTGATTTTGTTATTAACAACGTAAATAGACGTTGTTCTTACGAGTGCATCTGTGTATTCGCTGTGTGTTTTCCCTGAAAATGTGACACCATACAACTGGTCAGGTCAAAGCAGTCCATGGCAAGGGAATTTGAGAGGTTCTATATTGTATCATAAAGTATTTACCCAGGTGCAGGTACTGCTTTGAAAATATCGTTGTAGCATCACATAAGAAAGGAAACTAATGTACTGATGATAATAAATTAGCGCACTGTGAATGTTTTCTTGTTTGCTTTATCTACCCTGCCTATGTGTATGTATTTTAATAAAATTACATGTTGTTTGAAATTTGTAGTAATAAATTGTCTCTCTAGAAATCGTGTGTATTATGTGTTTTTTTTTTTTTAAATAAATATTTGTGTGATTGCTTTTTCTATGTAATTAAGAAACCATTGGAGAAGTCTCTTGCAAATGTCTGAGTGCAGTAAAGAGAACATCGGGTCGGTCGTGTCTATAATGGATAACCATCAGTGTTTGGAAGCTAGCAGTATTATGCAGTTTTACTTTTTAGCTAAGTGCCTTGTCTGTAAAAGTTTCTGTGCCACTCTTCAATCAATCAAAAAATGTATTAAGGGCGCTACTCACCCGGTAGGGTCTCAAGGTGCTGTGGGGAGGGGGGATAAAGGGAGGGGGACGCCGATTACTGCTAAAAAAAGCCATGTCTTGAGGTGTTTTCTGAATGTCTGGAGGTCCTGGGTCTTGCGTAGGTTGGTGGGGAGGGAGTTCCAGGTCTTGAAGGCGAGGTAGGAGAAGGATCTGCCTCCAGAGGTGGTGCGTTGGATGTGGAGGACTGTGGCGAGGGCGAGGTCAGCAGAGCGGAGGAGACAAGTGGGTACATGGAAGTTCACTCGTTTGTTGAGATAGGCTGGTCCAGTGTTGTAGAGGGATTTGTGGGAATGGATGAGGACTTTGAAAATGATCCTTTTGCTGATTGGCAGCCAGTGAAGGGATCTGAGGTGGGCCGAGATGTGTTTGTGACGTGGGAGGTTCAGGATGAGACGCTGGAGTTTCCGCTGAAGCTTGGCTGTGGTACCAGCGTAGAGGGTGTTTCCGTAGTCTAATCTGCTGCTGATGAGTGCATGGGTGACAGTTTTTCTGGTTTCTATGGGAATCCATTTGAAGGTCTTCCGTAGCATGCGGAGGGTGCTGAAACAGGAGGAAGATATGGTGTTGATTTGCTGGGCCATGGAGAGAGATGAGTCTAAGATGATGCAGAGGTTGCGTGCATGGGTGGAGGGTGTTGGGGGTGGTCCTAGGCAGTGGGCCACCAGGAGTCGTCCCAGACTGTCTTTTTGGGGCCAAAGATGATGATTCCTGTTTTGTTGGAGTTGAGTTTGAGGTGGCTTGCTGAGAAGATACGTATTGTATTCCCACTTGGGGTTGTACTGAGTTTCATAAATTCTCAGAAGAGAGACTGGAAGGCCGAAAGGATTATTGTATGTGATATGAGCTACCCAAGTAGCCATAAGCCACACAAACTATTTCCCCATCACTAGTGCTTTGCTGCTTTGTGTGCAACAACAAATTTTGCTTCCTATAGTATAAACAAGGCCTGCTTAGGTCAGCCCCGCAGAATAGAACAGTATCTCTGGCATCCACCATAGCTATTATGGTGCCCATCTTCATCACCACTTTCAAAGACAAGCTGATTGCCATTTAACCACTCACTTGCTGTGATGTTTGTCTCTTGTGTAAACATCCATTCCTCTGTTAAATTATTAGTGTGCTGCAAACCATATACCTGCAGAGGCAATGCCAATACTCACTGTTTAGAAGCGCTAGTAATTGATATTACACTGGGCCCACCCCTCTCACAATCAGGGAGCCATCTTCGCATACATAGTAGCCAAAGACGCTAGTAAATCATAGTCCCTTCTTATCCTTGGATGGACTTTTTAGATCCCAAGTTAGCCAGCACCTTCTTACCTGTCAGTACTTCATCCCTGGTGAAACTGGTCATAGCTCACTTCCTCAAGTTCAAACCAGTTCTCCATTGTGACCATTGCTGTGCCACATTTCAATTTGAGACCTATTGGTGCAGTATCAAATGTGTTCCCTGAAGCGCAGTGGCCCCCATGTCCCCTCACATCATCAGGAGACTGATTTACCCCTTACTTGAAAGGGGTTGTGTTGCACTTAAAAGAGTTCTTTGTAGTCATCCCCTGAACAAAGACATTTTGAGTAAAAGTACAGGGGCTTTGACCCCATGTTTTAAAGCACTTTTGGAACTAGGACGGAACCTCTGTCAGAAGGACTGCTGTGCTGCACAAAAGGAATCATCTGGACTGCTCTTCTGTTGTTTTCTTGCTACTGTCTGGGTGACATAAAGGACTCTCTGGATTGCTTTTCTGTTTGTGCCCTGCTGTCAGCTGCTCTCTCACTCTGGGTTGCTAGAGGACTGCTATTTACTGAGAGAACCACCATCAGGGCTATTTATCCTATGTGCTGGGCTGTTATTTGCTAGCTCCTCTGTATCCCACAGCCAGTGGTCTCCAGGCGCAGGCTTGAAGACCCCCTGCTCCCTCAGTGTTCCTACATTTCCAGGATTGCCAAGGGGCTCTGAGGGTGACTAATTGAACCTTCTCCATTAGCATGTGGTGAGCGCTTTATGATTTTACTTTCTGTGTGTCATGAGCGCATGGTGAGCACTTGATAGTTTTCCTTCATTCTTTTTAAACCTAGCACTGGAGGAGAATATGTTGGGAGCGCTATCTTCCGCTGTCAAACGTCCCGGCATGACTCCCACCACTGCACAATTCTCGCATAGAGCACACCAGGTGACCTGTGAGATTGCATGGAGCCCAATGAGGATCACCCACAGAGGCACCCCCTGCCAGACTGGGGTGACTGGAAGGTAAGCTGTCCCAGAAGAAAGGAGTTGGAGCTTTGTGCACTGCATTGCCAGAACCTGGGAGTCCATGCTTTAGACCCCTTTGCTGAGGCCCACCAACACTCCTGCAGTCGTCTTCCTTCCGCGCTGTGCTGAGGACACTTCACCCACCACCCTTCTACCGACGTCCTAGGGGCAAGGAGGATGCAGTAATGCATTTGTGGGTAGCTACCCGGCATGACACTTCATGGGAGGGGCACAGTTAGGTCCCCGCCGGGCCTTAGAGTAGTAGGGTGTTTACACTGACAAAGCTGCACTGCTGCACGTAGTACCCGCCCAACCATAGCTGCCCTGGGCCATTTTGTTGATATGTTGATGGCTCCCACTAAGAGGTTGCATTGTGATTTTGGCAGCTGTGCCGCGTGGTTGGTGGGCAGCTGCACTTCTACCTTCCATCCGGGCATGGTCCAGCGAGGCCTCCCCGTCTGATTTTCCAGGGGGTACCACCCCAGTGTGACACATCTGGGGGCACTTGTCCATTGTTGGTGACCCTATGGAGTGAGTTCTCAACAGGCGCCCTCCAACTGGGAATGTGTTGCCATCAGAGAAATTACAACCATTACTGTATTGATTGCTATAGGCACACATGTGCTTTGCCCTCTATAGTTCTGTGTTGGTTTTCTGTATAATATGTAGTAACAGCCCAGAAGCACTATGCCCTATACTTTTATGGTGGTATTTGTGGTGACTTATGTGCCTAGTTCCTATAACCTCATGCATTTTATTACCAATATATTTACTGATGGTGTGATGCTGTTTTACTTTGCATTATGACTACTGAGCCTTTCTACTGTAATGGCACAATATGCACAATACTTATGATCTGTCTTTTTTGGTCTGGTGATGGATATGTAATGTAGAAAAAAAATGTATATGATTCCGTGTGGAGTCTCTTTTGTGGTGTATCTATAGGGTCACTGGTGTGTGTGTGTTGTGCAAACGCTTTACACAGGATAAGCCTAACTGCTATGAGCCAAGCTACTATGGGGTGAGCACAGGTTATCTTTGGGGTGTAACTTACTTGCCCTGACTAGAGTGGTGGGTCCTGCCTAGCTTCGGTGCATACCCTAGCCAACCAGGAACCTCATTTCTAACATCATCCATCACTGCCCTCCCTCACTTGTGGCTACCACCATGAAGTATCAAGGTACACATTATACATGAGCAGGTGAAAACTGAATGGTATAAACTAAGAGGCAAGTACTGTTGTGGTACTTGCCTTACACTCATTGTGTTGTTAAGCTAGATATAGTGGATATGGCAGCATCTTATACAGAAATCATTACTTAACTATGAATCTCTCTTTATTTGTACAGTCAACTTTGGAATTTTCTATCTGTTTATATACCTACCTAAAGGGGATTATCCTGGCCTCTATCTAAAGCACTATGTGCAGTACACATTTTCTTTGTATATATTTGGTTGTGTTTTGAATGTGATACAAACATTATAATTAAAACTTCACCCACGCTAGTATACACAGATGGTAGAAAAGTATAAATTCTCATGGCCTTTTTGTGTTACATTGTGCATTGAGGAAAAAAGTGAGAGATTTGGAGTTCTGAAGTAAAACTTGGTAGAAGCGCCTAATAGTTGTAGTACCGGAATATCAACTAAATGTGATGAGGATGAAAGTCTCAAAAATACTACGAATCAATAAAGCATCTCTAGCATCTACACAACTGGACTCCTACACAGAACCAAGTTCCTAGCATTGTAACACTATGCAAAAAATCTTCAGTTGGTACACTAGTCCCAAATGAAATCTTTCGGTGTGAGGTTGGTAAATACACCAAAAGCACATAAACTGAATCCATAACTGACTGACTATCTTATTTGTATCTTGATCTACAGATGCGAAATATATGTCCCTAGCACTGTAATATTAGGTAAAAGACATCAGTTGACACTAGTACCAAACACAATCTTCAGATGTGAAACTGGCAAATGCACCAAAAGATGCTACATTTTATAGATTTTACCCCTAACTGAATGACTAATTATACTTGGATCTTGATTCACAGATGCAAAAGAAAAATATGTGAAACACTGCTGGAACTGGAAATATAAAGCTTATGAGTCCTAGTGCCTTAACACTGGAGAACACAAAGAAGCTACAGGAACTTGGGTGAAGTGTTTGGATCAGCTGGTGTGGAGTCTGAACACGCGGAACTTGTATAGATGTTCCTGCATTATGTTTTGAAGTCTCAAAGCAGTTGAGGCCAGGTGTGGCTTTCATAGCAAATCACAAGCACGAACTGGTGCACACACAATATCTAAAGCAAGTGTCTCCAGCAAGCATAAAGTCTGAACAGGGTGTGAATTTTAAATTAAGAAACATGTAGGTCCACATGGACAGGGTTATCACACCCTCAAGGTATCTGAAGAAAGAGCTCAGTGCATCATCTGCAGAATAATGCAATGTGATCTCATGCAAATTGATAAGAGGGTCTTATTCTATTAAATTATTTACAGGTAAAGACTTTTTCACATGGAATAATGCATTTAGAACATTTGAAACCACATGAATGAGGATGATTACCCTGATGAAAATAGTATGTTTATTACTTACTACCTCTCTTTAGTTTGGCAATTCAATGCAACTTTCAGTCTTCGTTGCATTGGGAAGAATATTGAAACTAGGGTTGTACGAAAAAAAGAAATTCAATAATTAGTCAAAACATGTTAGGATACCCAATAATCTTTGTGGGCATAAGAAGATTATTTAATATCAGGGTGAAATGACTTGAATCTTTCTCAACCTGCCTTGTAGCTTCTGCAATATGGACCTCAATATTATCTAATACTAACTGCAATAGTGCTCTAGAGTTGCAGAGACTCCAGTCTTCGTTGCATTGGGAAGATTATTGAAACTTTGGCCATATGAAAACAAAAAGAAATCCAATAATGTGTCAAAACATGTTAGCATACCTAATAATCTTTGTGGGCATAAGATGATTGTTTATTATCAGCCGAAAATTACTTGAATTTTTCTCAACCTGTCTTTTACCGTCTGCAATGTGGACCACAGTATTATCTTATACTACCTGCGGTAGTCCTCTTGAGTTACAGAGGCTGTACTCCAAATGTCTAAGTACTTATTAGCAAATTGTATGTATCAGGTGAAGCCTGGTGTGTACTCCCATATCACTTAGATTCCTAACATTTTCTGCTGCTTGTTTTGAAGATTAGCACTTTCTTTCCTAATATAAATTCCTAAATAGCTCTTTTTGGGACTGTCCTAGCAGTCACACCAGTCATATACCACATCCTAATAACACATTGATCAACATAGGAATGTCTGTGGATTTGTCTAGCTTATGAACTTTTGAGGATTGCCCGAATATATCCTTTTGTTCTGCCTAATCATATCTTAAACATGGAGTATGTAAGTTATCTGCAGAAGCTTGTGGTGCTCCTCTGTACTCAGCTCTCACCATCTGAGCCCCCGAGATTCTATCCTTTCACTTATTAGCTCTCCATGGGATTCTTCCTGTACCATTGAATGCTTCCAAATTAAAAGCATCCACACAGTTTACCTTTCTGTCTTTGATAATATCAGTGTCTATGAAGCCTTCCAAGTTAAAACAATGGAGAATCTTCAAAAGGTGTTAAACTATAAGGATTACATCCTTCTTGACCCAAACGTCATCGATCTCATCTTGAAGGACACTGAAGTCTCCTACTTTACTGTCATACAATCAACCAAGGCCCTATGTGGCCTTTCCAGTCAGATTTCTGGATACCATGCTGAGGTTGCCTACCTACAGTTCACATGTGATATGCCATGATAAAGTGTAAGGAGAAATACCTTCATTAACAAGTCACAACCCTTTAGAACACCTTTTTTATTCCTTCTCCTCACAAAAAATGTAACAAAATAGCCCAACGGATTGAAGACCTTCCTTTTCCAGGTAATATAGAGTTTGGATTCTGTGAAATTCTTCCAAAATTGTCATCTCCAAATGACTTGTAAAATGGATGTATTTTCTGTGCATTTTATGGTGGATTCAAAATTCTGCAACACCCACCTCTAGCATTTGCATTGCGTTGGGGGCGTGGGCTTTCTAATTTCAGTTAGCAGAAGTCAGGGACATGAATTCCGTTAGCCCCCAGCACATAAGCCGAACTGTATGGCAAATGATGTAGAATTGAATACACTATTTAAGAATGTGTATTTTTAAATATCCATGCTGCTTTTCTAATTTAGCTCAACTATAAATACGGTTAACAAACTTAACACACAATATACTTTCAAACTTTCTAAAACAAAACTCATGTTTGTATAATGTTTACAATTGTATGTAAACATTAACCCAAATGACCATTATTTATTACAATATGATCCGCTGTTAAAAAGAGTGTGATGATTGAAGTAATAGAACATCAGCAGCATTCTGCACGACATAAGCCTCAGACACGGGTATTTTTTAAAATCCCTTCCATCCCATTACAGCTGACCGTTGAGCTCTTAAAATCTAACTTTGATTATTAAAAGAGCAAAGGCGTTGTGAATACAAAAGATGCATTTTAGAGGAATTATTAGACAATTCGGCCGTGCTTCATCTCGGAGTTTATGCTGAAGAAACATGATTTGCTAGATTAATGGTTAAAAAGCAGTTTGACCTAATTGGATTTCCGTACATTAATTAACATAAGCATACTGTAGTGTCTTTGGGAAATGCTACATAAGGATTTAATAGTGTCCTTACAGAGTACTTAAAAGGCCAACTACAATTAACTCTAAATTGTTTATCAGGCATATCAAGCAACCAAAAGGTTATTGTCTGGGGAATAAAGTACTGCTCAATATGTGAATCAAACTTTTATGAAGTGAGAACACTAATTAAGGTCATGAGAATTATTTTGATTTTTTTTTTGTGCCACTAATGTATCGGCTTTCTTGATTTGAAATGCAAAATGAGAAAGCATTTAATAAGCGTATGGATTTAAAAATGGCACAAATATTAAATGAGTTCAAACCAATTGATTTGCATTTTTTACTAGAAAGGAAATAGGTGCACAAAAATAATTGCTTTTAGGTGAATGGAAACAGTGGAAAGGGAGCTTATAATTACAGAAAACAATATATTATTTTATTGGGACCAAATGACTGGGACATGTTAAACTAATTCATATTGCAATATTTAGTTATGTTTTCTTGTATGCTTACAACTAAGAAAAGTTGTCAATTCCTGATAGAGGATGTATTTTGGAGATAAATATTTTTGATGTTAACTCTATTAACATCTCCTGTGCAAACCTTAATCAATTGCAGGACATGCAAGGCAGAAGACCCTTCAGTCGTGCCTAATGCACATGAACTATGCCATTAAACACACAGGAATCTTTTTTTATTTAATAAGAACGATGTGACACAACACAGAGCGTCCGTCATTAGCTATGGGTTGTTAAAATAATTGTGACTTTGAGCTGTGGGGTGACAGGAAAATTAATATAGCAATGGCTACCTGTTAGACCTGACATGCCTTAGGGTGGTCACCCCTAACTTTTTGCCTGCCTCCCTCCACTTTTTGGACTCTGTTTTTGCTGGCTTTTAGACTCTGCGCACTTTACCACTGCTAACCAGTGCTAAAGTGCATATGCTCTCTCCCTTTAAACATGGTCACTTTGGATCATACCCAATTGGACTATTTAATATACTTATAAGTCCCTAGTAATGGGCACTGTATGTGCCTAGGGCCTGTACATTAAATGCTGCTAGTGGGCCTGCAGCACTGGTTGTGGCACCTACTCAAGTAGCCCCTTACCTTGTCTCAGGCCTGCCATGGCAAGGCCTATGTGTGCAGTTTCACTGCCACTTTGACTTGGCATTTAAAAGTACTTGCCAAGCCTAAAGCTCCCCTTTTTCTACATGTCACCTCTAATGTGTGCCCTAGGTAACCCCTAGAGCAGGGTGCTGTGTGGGTAAAAGGCAGAACATGTACCTTTGTAGTTTACATGTCCTGGTAGTGTAAAACTCCTAAATTCGTTTTTACACTACTGAGAGGCCTGCTCCCTTCATAGGCTAACATTGGGGCTGCCCTCATACATTGGTGAAGTGGCAGCTGCTGATCTGAAGGGAGTAGGAAGGTCATATTTAGTATGGCCAGAATGGTAATACAAAATCCTGCTGACTGGTGAAATTGAATTTAATATTACTATTTTAGAAATGCCACTTTTAGAAAGTGAGCATTTCTCTGCACTTAAATCTTTCTGTGCCTTACAATCCACGTCTGGCTAGGTTTAGTTGACAGCTCCTTGTGCATTCACTCAGACACATGCCAAACACAGGGTACTCAGCCTCACTTGCATACATCTGCATTTTGAATGGGTCTTCCTGGGCTGGGAGGATGGAGGGCCTGCTCTGACTCAAAGGACTGCCACACCCCCTACTGGGACCCTGGCAGACAGGATTGAACTGAAAGGGGACCTGGTGCATTTCTAAGCCACTCTTTGAAGTCTCCCCCACTTCAAAGGCACAGTTTGGTATAAAACAGGGCCTCTGCCCTACCACCTCAGACACTTGCTGGAGAAGAAACCTGAACCAGAACCTGCATCCTGCCAAGAAGAACTGCCTGGCTGCTCAAAGGACTCACCTGTCTGCTTGCTACAAAGGACTGCTGCCTTGCTGTTGGCCTGCTGCCTTGCTGAACTCTTGTCTGGCTGTAAAAGTGCTCTCCAAGGGCTTGGATAGAGCTTGCCTCCTGTTCCCTGAAGTCTCAGGACCAAAAAGACTTCTCTTTTTCATTTGGACTCTTCGTGCGCCGAAAATTTAGATGCACAGCTTGCTCCGCGGCGAGAAAATCGCCGCACACCGACGCTGATCGACCCGACGCCTTTGGGGCGACCGGAACTTCGACGCACGGCCTCGCAAGGACAACGCCGCCCGACTTCCAGAGGGGAAATCAACACGACGCCTGCCGTGAGAACGAAAACTCCACGCACAGCCTCCCGGAACGATGCGCAGTCGGAAAACAAGCCGAAGAATCCACGCACAGACCCAGGGACATCTGGTAATCCAGCGAACCACAGAAAGAGACTGCGTGCTGGAAAACGACGCCTGACTTCCCCGCTTGAAAAATAGCAACGCAAGTCAGTGTGTGCAGGGGAGAAATCGACGCACACACCATTTTTCCACGTATCTCTTCTTCTGCGGCCCTTTGCAGAGATTTTCCACTGTAAACCAGGTACTTTGTGCTTGAAAGAGACTTTATTTGCTTTTTAAAGACTTGAGACACTTAATATCACTTTTCAGTGATATCTCTACAATTTCACATTGCATCTTCATTCGTTTTGACCTACAATTATCCAGATAAATATTCTATATTTTTCCAAACTCTGTGTGGTGTATTTTTGTGGTGCTACATGTTGTTATTGTATGATTTATTGCACAAATACTTTACACATTGCCTTCTTGGTAAAGCCTGCCTGCTCGTGCCAAGCTACCAGAGGGTGGGCACAGGATAATTTGGATATTGTGTGACTTCCCGTGACTAGAGTGAGGGTTCTTGCTTGGACAGAGGGTAACCTGACTGCCAACCAAAAACCCCCATTTCTAACACTACCTTTTAGGTTTTTTCTCATTTATTTCTGAATTGCACAATGGCAATATTATATTAAATATTACACTGACAATATTATAGTGTTGTACAGTGTTCTGCCTACATGTTACAAATGCCTATCATCAAAGTATTCTTTTTGTTAAATAGGTTGCAACAGATGGTATCTAAAACAGCATTTTGTGCTCATAGGGTGTATTGTGCCATTCCTTTACTTTTGCGAGTATAGTTAATACACTGTAATAGACAAAGTAAAGGAACACATGGATTATATTGCATATTGGTCATAATTCTAAAAGCATAATAGTTTGAAAGCATACTTGTATGTCTGTGCTAAATAAAAATGTTTGTGTATGCCACATGTGCAGACTTGACAAAGTGGATGACACCTGTCATCGCTTGGGGTTCTGAAAAAAAATAAACAGTTAACGACAGCTGAAGTAACTGGGTGAACATAAAGCCTTTTGGATAAAACCGAACTTCTGTGCTATGCAGAGAAAAATATATGTATTTATATTTGTCTTAAATGTCAAAAATACCTAAAAGAGACAAGTGTAATAGTGCAATATATAACCCCTAACAAATGAAGATTTTCTGCAAGGTACTTTTCGTGTATTGGTATAAATGATATTTTAAGACAAGAAGGACTAAAAATATTGCTCCTGTTTTGAGAATAGCTTGTCTTCCAGCAGATTTGATGCCATTAGCGGGTTGTTTATTTGTATGTATTACTTTACTGTGACCACCCTTTCGGAACTCCCATTTTTGTATATGCAATGTGTTCTTTTGTTGTACCACATTCAACTATGTGAATCATAGACATCTGCAAATATGCACGTTGCAATCTTTGGTAGTATTTGCTTTTTAGGCAAGATCTTTCATTTGTGATCAGTCCTGTTGTGTACTGGGAACCCAAGACCACACAGACAGTAATTTCTACTGCTATTTGGGTGCACAGTTGAGGTCCTTCCACATTCACAAGGGAGCATTCCCTTAGATGCACGACAATTTCTATGTAGCTCAGGGGATGCTGTTGGGACCCATCTTCCTATAAAAGGGTTATTCATTATAGGAAGTCTTTAAAGGAGTCTTGAATCAAATCTTCCAGACTTTGAAACCTGTGGACAGAGACCAGCAGATGCCCCATGGAATTCATTTGGTCAGTTGTACCATAACTGCATATCCCTGGAGAAAAACTGTTTGCCTCGTGCAATCCTGCTCAGGGTGACCCGGTGTACCTGTATACACTGTGATAAAGCAGGAGCTATGGTGTGAAATATTTTAGAAACAAATACTATTAACATGACTTATAGTTTGTTGCTCATTGTGGTACAAACAAATAACAGCGCAAATATGATTTGTGTCCAGTATTGGGTGTTTGTACGCATGATAAATAAGTTGGAGGGTGGGTGGAATGGGAGTGACACACACAGATTTTTTTTCACCAATTTTACTTTTGTTGTTCCACAGTATTTACATCTCTCATTGGCGATAGTAACTGGATAGAAGCTATAGCTAAATGCCTGTGTGAAATAGCCATAATTACAATACATTTATGCCAATTTTAACACAACCCTGTGTTTTCTCAAAATAGTTGGATGTTGTTGGAAATGGCCCTTCTGCAGGGTTATCCCCAGACTTTTTGCCTTCCTCCTTCTCTTTTTCTGACCTCATTTTTGATGTTTTTTGGACTCTGCGCACTTTACCACTGCTAATCAGAGCTAAAGTGCATATGCTGTCTCCCTTTAAACATGGTAACATTGGATCATACCCAATTGGACTATTTAATATACTTATAAGTCCCTAGTAATGTGCACTGTATGTGCCTAGGGCCTGTAGATTAAATGCTACTAGTGGGCCTGCAGCACTGGTTGTGCCACCCACTCAAGTAGCCCCTTTACCTTGTCCTAGGCCTGCCATTGCAAGGCCTGTGTGTGCAGTTTCACTGCCACTTCGACTTGGCATTTAAAAGTACTTGCCAAGCCTAAAGCTCCCCTTTTTCTACACATAAGTCACCTCTAATGTGTGCCCTAGGTAACCCCTAGAACAGGGTGCTGTGTGGGTAAAAGGCAGGACATGTACCTGTGTAGTTTACATGTCCTGGTAGTGTAAAACTCCTAAATTCGTTTTTACACTACTGTGAGGCCTGCTCCCTTCATAGGCTAACATTGGGGCTGCCCTGATACATTATTGAAGTGGCAGCTGCTGATCTGAAGGGAGTAGGAAGGTCATATGTAGTATGGCCAGAATGGTAATACAAAATCCTGCTGACTGGTGAAGTTGGATTTAATATTACTATTTTAGAAATGCCACTTTTAGAAAGTGAGCATTTCTCTGCACTTAAATCTTTCTGTGCCTTACAATCCACGTCTGGCTAGGTTTATTTGACAGCTCCTACTGGGACCCTGGCAGACAGGATTGAACTGAAAGGGGACCTGGTGCACTTCTAAGCCACTCTTTGAAGTCTCCCCCACTTCAAAGGCACATTTGGATATAAAACAGGGACTCTGCCCTACCACTTCAGACACTTGTTGGAGAAGAAACCAGAACCTACATCCTGCCAAAAAGAACTGCCTTGCTGCTCAAAGGACTCACCTGTCTGCTTTCTACAAAGGACTGCTGCCTTGCTGTTGGCCTGCTGCCTTGCTGAACTCTTGTCTGGCTGTGAAAGTGCTCTCCAAGGGCTTGGATAGAGCTTGCCTCCTGTTCCCTGAAGTCTCAGGACCAAAAAGACTTCTCTTTTTCATTTGGATTCCTCGTGCGCCCAAAATTTCGATGCACAGCTTGTTCCGCAGTGAAAAATTCACTGCACGCCGATCCAGAAAGACGCCGCTCGATGCGACGTCTGCGGGGCGACCGGAACTTCGACGCACGGTCTTGCATGGACAACGCTGCCCGACTTCCAGAGAGGAAATCGATGCGACGCCTGCTGTGAAAAAGAGAATTCCACGCAAAGCCTCCCGGAACGACGCGCAGCCGGATAACAAGCAGAGGAATCCACGCACAGACCTGGGACATCTGGTAATCCCGCGATCCATAGAAGGAGACGGTCCGCGTGCCAGAAAACGACGCACGTCTTCCCCGGGTGAAAAATAATGACGCAAATCCGTGAGTGAAGGGGAGAAACTGACGCACACATCATTTTTCTTCCCATAGAACGACGCACGTCTCCCCGTGTGAAAAATAACAATGCAAGTCCATGTGTGAAGGGGCGTAACCGACGTACACACCATTTTGCCACGCATCTCCTCTTCTGCGGCCCTCTGCGGAGATTTTCCACTTTAAACCAGGTACTTTGTGCTTGAAAGAGACTTTGTTTACTTTTTAAATACTTAACACAATTTATATCACTTCTCAGTAGTATCTTTACAAATTCATATTGCATCTTTGATCATTTTGACTGCAAATACCCAGATAAATATTATATATTTTTCTAAACACTGTGTGGTGTATTTTTGTGGTGCTATATTGTATTATTGTATGATTTATTGCACAAACGCTTTACACATTGCCTTCTAAGTTAAGCCTGACTGCTCGTGCCAAGCTACAAGAGGGTGGGCACAGGATAATCTGGATTGTGTGTTACTTACCCTGACTAGAGTGAGGGTTCTTGCTTGGACAGAGGGTAACCTGACTGCCAACCAAAAACCCCATTTCTAACAGATGTGTATTATGATTTACAGATGCTAATCGTTACTCTGTCCGGTTGAACATAGTCCCCTGTGAAGAATATTTGAAAGTAGGTTCCAAGTATGTTAAATTGCAATCCTATCAAACAAGAGCTTTATTTGAAAGGAACACCACCATTTCAGATCTTCATTATAATGTATTGAAAGCGATAGTGGACTGCTTCTGTTCCTAGCGATACATAAAACTCATGTGTAAACTCTGCAGGGAGATTTAATAAATTGTAGTGACAAACAACCCCATCATAAATGAATGACATTGAAAAATGTTACTCACGTTTTTGTTTTTATTGTGTTTCCTCGAAAAATACTCGATGTTTCTGTGCAGCAGAAATATATTTTATTATTTGCGTATGTATGGTGCAGAAGTAATCAAAGTATATCAGCGCACGTCCTTGCGCAACTTGTTCCCAACCTGACATTGAAGTACCAGACACAACACATGAAATTATGTATAACCTTTGAAGTTCTACAGTGTTAAAAGAATGACTTTTAAATTGCTCTTCATCCCTCTCCGTGAGTCCAGACCTAGGTTCATTCTGCTCTGGCTAATCCCATAAAATGCTCTTTAGGCACCTTAAGGTTTTCTTCATGACAGCTGCTTTAAAGCTGCCTCATGTTAGGGTGACCAGAGGAAGGGTATTACACGCACAGATAACGTATTTTCTGTATACAGTTACAAAGCACAGAAATACATTCATTCCCAAATGCTAGATAGTGCAAGCAAACTGTGAAGAACCAGGAAAAGGATGTCGTTCATCTACTTCAGAAGGAATAAAGATTAGGGTAACCTTGCAGGGATTTGAACCCATGACCTTGACCGGGTTGCATTTTACAAACGAAGCAATTGCAGCAGATCGGTCTTTCAGCACTACTTGTCCAAAGCTTAGCTGCGCCCCACAGTTTAAATTTCCACTGGCATTCCAGATTAACACGAACATATAGGTTTAAAAAATCAATTTCAGAGCAACAAGATTGGTCTGCAATCTTGCCTTCAATTTGTAGTGACAGATTTCCTTTTGATCTGTTTCATGGATTTGAGACATGGCCTGCGAAGGGAACACAGATGAAGCTTTAAAACATTTAATTTGAAATACGATTTTGGATTATAGAACAAACTAGGCGACACTAGAGAGCGAAATCACTCGCCAGACCGTTACAACACAGTTATTGAACTTTTGCGGCACTTTAAAATTACATTTGATTTTTGATCTTCCACAATTTCTACACCTGTTTTGTTCCTTGTCTTTGTTTTACTTCTGTTAATTTTTATCCCATAATTATGTCTAGTACTTCCTTTGTAGCTGAACATTTCTCAGAAAGGGCAGGTAATCAAGTATGTTTTTAACTGTCTAAAATGGCAATATTTATCTTAAAAACGTTCAAGCAAATTGTGTTTACTGACTGCAAATAACAATACAAAACATTAAAGCAACACTTTTACGCTTTACGTTGCAGGGCAAAACAACGTGTGTAATTTGAAACATTTCAGTTTATAAGGAATGTACATATTAGCACAATATTTTAATTGCGATTATAGAAAAAAGATAAGAAATAATTTACGTAGTTAAATACATTAATCTGCCTGCATAACGGAAAAGAATGAGTGATCGACTATTTATTGATTCTTTTATTGAAACATTAATTGTATATACACATTCTGACAATAGGGGTGCGCTGTACTAAGGCTTGTAGGATGAGATTGTGTTGTTACTGGTAGAAGTAATTTCAAAAGCATGTCTTACCAACAGAAACTAATGCACACTGTATAAATGTAAACATATACAACGCAGCCAGTGATCCTTTGCTCAAGTTGGATGTCTGCAGAATTCACAGAAGCCCCAGTGGAACCAGAGACGTGTGCGAGCTTGTTTCCCTCGCAAAGACGTGTGCATCTTCACTCAGGCAGTAATAAATCTGTTCATGCGTTAATACAGAGAAGGTCATTCCCACTAGCAGTTCCTTGACAACTCTCTCTCATCTGGACTCTTTCCTCCACTCACATCTTCCTTCTGAATCAAGTAATTAATGACAAAAGCTCCAACTACAACTGGGTATATCTCCCAGATGCACTCAGGCATGAAACACGCCTATCTCCATTATGGCGGTTGACTGTTATTGACAACCCCACTTCTGACCCATGACTGTTTCACTCATGTACCTGAATAGGAGTCTGTTTCACTGCTTTATGCAGTACAATTCACTTTACTTTCTGTTGCTACGCAAAGAGCTGTAGACTCATTTATTTTGTCATCCTTGATTCTGAAACAAGGTATTGGGCTGGAAGAAATCTTTCCAATTAGTTTCGCTTTTAAGTTGTAATAGTATTTATATGGCACTTACTACCCCTGACAAGGCATCAAATCACTTTTCGGCGAGTTAAATTGTGAAAGTGAAGTTCCTAAACACGAATGTAATCCTTGTCTAGACCACCAAAAGATTGCAAAAAAAACAAAAACTCCACAATGCATATCTTGCAGTTACAGCACATAGATAATGCCATATGTCAGCAACCATTGATAAAAGTAAAATATATCATATTAATGCCTTGACATTTCAAGAGACTTGACCTACAGCATTTCATTTTTCTGTTATACATGCATGTACCTTTTTAAAATTTTAGAGCAGGTATACACTGTTATGCCTCTCTAACTTGGATCGTGGTGAAGCTCAACTCCTTACTAAAGAAGAGCTTGATTACATATATTGCACTATGTTAGAAATGGGGTCTTTGGTTGACAGTCAGGTTACCCCCTGTTCAAGGAAGGACCCTCACTCTAGTCAGGGTAAAAGAGAATCACCCTCAGCTAACCCCTGCTTACCCCCTTGGTAGCTTGGCAGAGCAGTAGGCTTAACTTCAGAGTGCTAGGTGTAAAGTATTTGTACCAACACACACAGTAACTTAATGAAAACACTAAAAAACGACACAACACCAGTTTAGAAAAATAGGAAATATTTATCTAAACAAAACAAGACCAAAACGACAAAAATCCAACATACACAAATCAAGTTATGAATTTTTAAAGATTAAACTAAAAAATAGCACTTAGAAACAAAAAGGCTTTGATGAGGTGTTAACACAGCGTCATGACAGAGTCGTTCCCAACAAGCCGACACCAGCGGCGACAGAAACAGAGTCGCGTAGACCCCCAAGTACAGTACCTTTGGTGAAGAGAGAAAACAAGCCGATGCGTGAAGTCGGGAATCACAGCGTCTGTGCGAAACGTTGAATCCATGCACTTCGAGCGGCGTCGGTCACGACGTGGTGCGGCGACTTCCACGGAGTCGCGGACTTCAGCGATGCTGCAGCTGCGTCGGGCCTGCAAAGAGCGTCGCGTTCCAGCGAAGGTCACGGCGTTGGGTGCAGGCGGTGTCACCGGATTCAGCAGCGGAGTCAGTCCGAAGTCGATTTCCTTGGATTTCCACCAGCTTTCCTTTCAAGGGCCCAGGGACTGGATAGGGCACCGCTTGTCAGAGCAGGAGTCTCTCCAGAGACTCCAGGTGCTGGCAGACAGAAGTCTTTGCTGTCCCTGAGACGTCAAACAACAGGAGGCAGGCTCTAAATCAAGCCCTTGGAGATTTCTTCACAAGATGGAAGGCACACAAAGTCCAGTCTTTGCCCTCTTACTCTGGCAGAAGCAGCACTGCAGGAAAGCTCCACAAAGCACAGTCACAGGCAGGGCAGCACTTCTTCCTCAGCTATTCAGCTCTTCTCCAGGCAGAGGTTCCTCTTGGTTCCAGAAGTGTTTCTAAAGTCTGTGGTTTTGGGTGCCCTTCTTATACCCAATTTCTCCTTTGAAGTAGGCCTACTTCAAAGTAAAGTCTCTTTGGAATGTGAAATCCTGCCTTGCCCAGGCCAGGCCCCAGACACTCACCAGACTGCATTGTGTGAGGGCAGGCACAGCCCTTTCAGGTGTGAATGACCACTCCTCCCCTCCCTCCCAGCACAGATGGCTCATCAGGATGTGCAGGCTACACCCCAGCTCCCTTTGTGTCACTGTCTAGTGTGAGGTGCAACCAGCCCAAATGTCAAACTGACCCAGACAGGGAATCCACAAACAGGCAGAGTCACAGAAATGGTATAAGCAAGAAAATGCTCACTTTCTAAAAGTGGCATTTTCAAACACACAATCTTAAAATCAACTTTACTAAAATATGTATTTTTAAATTGTGAGCTCAGAGACCCCAAACTCCACATGTCCATCCACTCTCAAAGGGAATCTACACTTTAATCAGATTTAAAGGTAGCCCCATGTTAACCTATGAGAGGGACAGGCCTTGCAACAGTGAAAAACGAATTTAGCAATATTTCACTGTCAGGACATATAAAACACATTACTATATGTCCTACCTTAACCATACACTGCACCCTGCCCTTGGGGCTACCTAGGGCCTACCTTAGGGGTGTCTTACATGTAAGAAAAGGGAAGGTTTAGGCCTGGCAAGTGGGTACACTTGCCAAGTCGAATTTACAGGTAAAACTGCACACACAGACACTGCAATGGCAGGTCTGAGTCATGATTACAGAGCTACTTATGTGGGTGGGACAACCAGTGCTGCAGGCCCACTAGTAGCATTTGATTTACAGGCCCTGGCACCTCTAGTGCACTTTACTAGGGACTTACTAGTAAATCAAATATGCCAATCATGGATACACCAATCACATACACATTTTGTAAAGGAGCACTTGCACTTTAGCACTGGTTAGCAGTGGTAAAGTGCCAAGAGTAACAAAAACAGTAAAATCAGAGTCCAGCACACATCAACAACCTGGGGAACAGAGGCAAAAAGTTAAGGGAGACCACACCAAGGATGAAAAGCTAACACACTAGTGCAAATTAGCACCAACATTTTTGTACTATATAAATTCTACTTGTGATGGGGCAACTTTGAACCTACACTGTCCCTCCATTTTAGGTTTAATGAAGGCATTTGCACTAAATACCCACTGTAAAATTGCATTTTGTGCCAGTTGTACAAATGTTGGTGCACAATTGTACCTCCAACAATGCCCTCACCGCAGTACAGAAATGTTGATTTTAAATAGAGTTGAAATTTTTTCAGAAGAAATGGTCTATCATATTATTACTATATTACTACCACCATTAATAACACCAATAGTAAAAGAGAATGGACAAAATGATAATAGTATAAATATTAATGTGTGTTGCTGTTGTTATTACACAATTAAATCATGCTAGAAGACTATGTAGGCAGTGGTGTCTCAGGAGCCATACTAGAAACGTGTTTCTCCAATAATGTGTAAGAAATACCTGGGAGCAGTATCCAGTGACAATAAGGGAAAATAAGTAAATACATAAAATAATTATGACACAGAGGAGAAAATTCTGGTAGAGCTTAAGAACACTCACTGTATGGCCATTTTAGCAGTTTGAGGTAGCACCACTTGTAAGAGCAACAGTTTTACAGCTGAGGGTCTTAAACTCAATTGACATAGTATGTGCTTGAAGGGAAGTGGAAACTGAACTTTCAAAACTTGGATTTATATGGGAACAATCCCTAGCGAGTTGATGATTTAAACATTTTGCATTACACATCTACGCATTGAAACAACTTGAGACACAAGGGAAATATGATAGGCTCAGAACAACAAAATGTTTGTAAAATGCTAAAGGTGGGTTCTAGTTTTCAAAAGCAGCAACTTAACCACTGAACTACACCTCTATGGATCAGGGTGTCTTAGAACTAATTTCCTTCTGACCTGCTTCAAAGTCTACATACATAGTGTATCATGTAAACATCTAACATTTTCTACATGTCAGGCCAAATATTTTTTGCTGCGTTGCTGTCTTTGCTGTAAAATTCAGTAGAATTGCTGGAACAAACCAGAACAGAAAATCACCACCTCCACATATGTTTACCTTTACCATGTTTTCTTTTAATTATATTCCTGAGCAAAGCCCTAACTATTTAATCATGTTGTCATCTGACCTTTCGTACTCTTTAGGTCTATGAGACTTTGCTTAGCAGATTATCCTCTTCAAAGCTTATATCAACACAGAGGTGTGCCTTCTCCCTTGCTTTCCCCAAGATTTTGTCCCCCTCTGTTTGGTGCTGTAGTTTGCCACAGGCTTCCTCCGTGATAACTGTTGGATCTGGCATCCTTGGTGAGGCTTCCTCTGACTTTTTGCCTTCAGACCTCCTGCTTTGATGACCTCGGTTTTGCTTGCTTTATGGCTCTGGGCACTTTACCACTGCTACCCGACGCTAAAGTGCATGTGCTCTCTGTTTAGAACATGGTATCATTGGCTTATTCATAATTTCCAGATGTAATTTATTTCTAAGTACCTAGTAAATTGCACAACCTGTGCCCAGGGCCTGGAAATTAAATGCAACTAGTGAGCCTGCAGCACTGATTGTGCCATCACTTAAGTAGGCACTCAAACATGTCCCAGGCCTATCATTGCAGAGCCTGTGCGCAGTTTTAAACAGCTGTGTTGACCTGGCAAGATAACCCTCTTGCCAGGCCCAAACCTTCCTTTAAATGCATATAAGGCATCTCTAAGGTAGGCCCCAAACAGCACAAGGGCAGACATGCAGTGTAATTTCCAATTGGGAAGAGATAGGACCCCCATGTTTGGTGTCTCTGGAATCACAATTTAAAATCACAAGCTATGGTGAATTCAGGTTTTAAATTGTAATTCTGAAAATGCCACTTTTAGAAAGTTGCCATTTTCTTACTTTAGCTATCTGGTGCCTACTGCCTGTCTCTGAATACAACTCTGGGGTGGGTGACAGCTGGGCTTTGTGCATCTCCTCTAGACAGCCCACACAAAGGGAGCTTAAGTGTGACTGATGGGCCATCCTGGGCAGAATGGGACGCAGGTGCTGGCACACCTGAATAAACTGGGTCGTGTCACCACACAAAGGGCTGCACAACCCTTTAGTGATACTAGACCCAGGGCAGGAATTCTGCATTTCAAAGGCTTCTCTTTGAAGTACCCTTCCCCCCACTTCAAAGGCACAGTTGGATATAAGTCCTGGACCTCACCAATTCAGTACACTTCTGGACCTGTCGATATTCTGCCGAGAAGAAGGACTGTTGTGCTTCTGAAAGACTGCCACTCTGCTTGACTGCTACTGTGTTGGACTCCTGCTATGTTGACCTGCAGCCATCCTTGCCTTGGAGAGACAAGGACTGGACCTGCATCTCTCCATCCTAGAACCAATGTGACTCCATGGGTTTGCTGGCTTACCTCCTGTTTTCTCAAGTCTCAGGGACATAAGACTTCCAACTCACCTGCTACAGCACCTGGACTCTGCTAACTGTGAGTCTTGCTCTGCCAATTGGTGCCAGTCTGGTCTTGGGCCCTTGGAAGTAGGCATAAGGTGATGGTCCAGATAAAATCAATGCATCAGCGCTGTTTCTCTACTTGGAACCACGCATCTCCATCAACGCTAAGCAACACCACTGCTGCCTGGAATGAGGACACAGCATCACTAATTGTGTGGCGCATTGCCTCCATTTCTGATGCATCTCCAACTTTGCACGACTTGGAACCGACATGTCGCCCACATCCTAAGGATCGATGATAATGCATTGCCTCCCCTGCTCCTCGCACCTCCTTCGTCATTGACACAAACAAGGTACTGTTGCAGTGGGCCAATGCTGGTCCCTGTATCTGACCTGTGTTCTATTACATTTGTTCTGAACTTTGAGATTTGACCCAGTGTAGAGTGGCAAGATGGCCCTGTTTGTATATTTTACTTTATTCTTTAAAAATTCCTATCTCAAATTCTACTTGTTGGATGTTTGTAATTTTAGTCTTGTGCTAATCATTAGATTATGCTTTATTTGTCCAACCAGTTGTGGTATCTTTTTGTGTGGTGTTTTCACTGTTTTACTGTTTAAAGTGTAATACAAATACACATTGCCTCTTAAGTTAAGCCTGACTGTTCTGTGCCAAGCTACCAAGGGGTGAGCAAAGTTAATTTAGGCTGTGTGTGACGTACCCTGATTAAGATTATGGTTTCTGTTTGGACAAGGTGCATACCTCTGCCAACCAGAAACCTGTATTTGGTGCTGCTTTATACATGGTCCGTCTTTTTGCTGCTTGTTAGACTTTTCATCCTTGGGGTGGTCTCCCTTAACTTTTTGCCTCTGTTCCCCAGGTTATTGATGTGTGCTGGACTCTGATTTTGCTGTTTTTATTACTTTGGGCACTTTACCACTGCTAACCAGTGCTAAAGTGCAAGTGCTCCTGTTCAAAATGTGTATGTAATTGGTTTTACATCATTGGCATATTTGTTTTACTGTTCAGTCCCTAGTAAAGTGCACTAGGGCCTGTAAATCAAATGTAACTAGTGGGCCTGCAGCACTGGTTGTGCCACCCATACAAGTAACCCTGTAATCATGTCTCAGACCTGTCACTGCAGAGTCTGTATTTTTACACTGTAAATTCGACTTGGCAAGTGTACCCACTTGCCAGGCCTAAACCTTCCCTTTTCTTACATGTAAGGCACCCCTAAGGTAAGCCCTAGGTAGCCCCAAGGGCAGGGTGCAGTGTATGGATAAGGTAGGACATATAGTAATGTGGTTTATATGTCCTGACAGTGAAATACGGCCAACTTCGTTTTTCACTGTTGCAAGGCCTGTCTCTCTCATAGGATAATATGGGGGCTACCTTTAAATATGATTAAAGTGTAGATTCCCCTAGAGAGTAGATGGACATGTGGAGTTTGGGGTCCCTGAACTCACAATTTAAAAATACATCTTTTAGTAAAGTTGATTTTAAGATTGTGCGTTTGAAAATGCCACTTTTAGAAAGTGAGCATTTTCTTGTTTAAACCATTCTGTGACTCTGCCTTGTTTGTGGAATCCCTGTCTGGGTCAGTTTGACATTTGGGTTGTTTTTCACCTCACACTAGACAGTGACACAAAGGGAGCTGGGGTGTAACCTGCATTTCCTGATTAGCCATCTCTGCTAGGAGGGAGGGGTGGAGTGGTCACTCTCATCTGAAAGGACTGTGCCTGCCTCTGACAATGCAGACTCCAACCCCTGGTGTGTGTCTGAGGCCTTGCCTGGGCAAGGCAGGATTTCACAAGTAGGTGTGAGTCCCCTTTGAAGAAAGGTGACTTCAAAGACTAAAATGGGTATAAGAAGGGCACCCAAATCTACAGACCTTAGAAACACTTCTGGAACCAAGAGGAACCTCTGCCTGGAGAAGAGCTGATAGCTGAGGAAGAAGAGCTGCCCTGCCTGTGACTGTGCTTTGTGGAGCTTTCCTGCAGTGCTGCTTCTGCCAGAGTAAGAGGGCAAAGACTGGACTTTGTGTGCCTTCCATCTTGTGAAGAAATCTCCAAGGGCTTGAGTTAGAGCTTGCCTCCTGTTGTTTGAAGTCTCAGGGACAGCAAAGACTTATCTCTGCCAGCACCTGGAGTCTCTGGAGAGACTCCTGCTCTGACAAGTGGTGCCCTATCCAGTCCCTGGGCCCTTGAAAGGAAAGCTGGTGGAAATCCAAGGAAATCGACTTTGGACGACTCCGGACCGCCGCCGCTGCTGAATCCGGTGACGCCGCCTGCACCCGACGCCGTAACCTTCGCTGGAACGCGACGCTCTTTGCAGGCCTGACTCTGCTGCAGCCCAGCTGAAGTAGGCGACTCCGTGGAAGTCGCCGCACCACGTCGTGACCGACGCCGCTCGAAGTGCGCGGATTCAACGTTTCGCACAGACGCCGCGATCCCCGACTTCGCACATCGGCTTGTATTCACTCTTCACCAAAGGTACTGTACTTGGGGGTCTACGCGACTCCGTGTCCGGCGCCGCTGGTGTCGGCTTGTTGAGATCGACTCCGTCACAACGCCGTGTTAACACCTCATCGAAGCATTTTTGTTTCTAAATACTATTTTTGAGTTTAATCTCTAAAAATTCATAACTTGACTTGTGTATGTCGGATTTTTGTCGTTTTGGTCTTGTTTTGTTTAGATAAATATTTCCTATTTTTCTAAACCTGTGTTGTGTCATTTTGTAGTGTTTTCATTAAGTTACTGTGTGTGTTGGTACACATACTTTACACCTAGCACTCTGAAGTTAAGCCTACTCCTCTGCCAAGCTACCAAGGGGGTAAGCAGGGGCTAGCTGTGGGTGATTCTCTTTTACCCTGACTAGAGTGAGGGTCCTTGCTTGAACAGGGGGTAACCTGACTGTCAACCAAAGACCCCATTTCTAACACTGCTGTTTACCACAAGCTTTACTTAAGAAAATAAAAGCAACATAAAACCAGAGGGTGGGGAATCTTTTTATGAAACACTCTTAGCTCGTGCATTTAAAACATACCAAATCTACCAGAATCCAAAAGAGTATCAAACTCTCGAAGGACACATCATCCTAAAATTCAGCTTTGGGATTTCTAGAAGCTTTAACCCAGCACTACTGAAATGGTTTTTACTAGCCAGAAATCCTAGTGGGAGCCTTGTATATTTTTAAATAAACATTCTAAGTGGAATTGATAGCTGAAAGGTTAGTCAAGTGCGAAACCCCAGTGAGCATTCAGCACTGGCAACTAAATTATTTTTCCATCTATCCTACATTACAGCTATGTTAGGGACTATTTTTTTCTACATATTACATAAACTCGATGTCCCACAGTAATTGCTCAGGATGTTTTACTGTTTACTTGAATAAATCATAGTTACTTCTGTACAAAGGGGGTAGGCCATAGCTGGTGGCATAAACTTTCACAATAAATGGTGCCAAAATTAGCAGCTGATCTTCCTGGTTCTGATGTTCTCAATGCATTGCAAAAGATAAGAGACACATAGCAAGAATCTGTTTTGAAAATGAGGTATTTGATAAAAAGAAAATCTGTTGCACATGTGACCATTCTATTTGAATTAGGCTTTTAACCACATAACACGAGCATTGTTTTTGAGTAGAACTCCCAAATGAGATATCGATTCTCTCATTTTAAATTGCCTGCATTTTTCTTAAAATATATGCATTGCCTTAGTGGTTTGTTCTACTTTTAAGTTGGCTCGATTTTGCGCAGCATAATGTCTGTGATTGGCGATGCCGTTTTTCCTCCATCATTTCATAATTTCATCATATCTACAGAAACAACGCATCTAGAATATATATTTTCCGTTCTTTAAAGTCCTGATTTGTGAAAATCCTGCTTAAATGGAAGGTTATCCATGCAACCAAAGTCAGGATTTGTTTTTACATTGATTTTGAAAAACGTCACGTTAATAACGACTGAGTGTTGTTAGGGAAGCATTTCAGAGGTTTCAGAGGCATCTCGGGGGAAGGGGGGACTTGTTGATATGAAAGCGGAATATGTTTGCCCTTGGCATAATAAATGAGCAAGCTTTATGGTTAGAAGGAAAAAACGGCTGAGCAATATTATCATGTGTTGCTTTGCGAAAGCTATTAGGAAATATTAAGGTAGGTTTTTCCGTAGAAATGCTTATCTTAGAAATCAGTTAAAAAATAACTAGGCACTAATTACAACGTCCATGCTCTCTCTGTATCAAATGAAACTCCCAAGTCTCCTGGTATTTGCCTTGGCACTAGCTATTTTTGTCTTTTTCTCCAAGTGTAAATTGCCCACCCAGGATATTTGCCCTGAATTTTTCAGCAGATAACACCTGGCAAGGAGTATGCTAGCATAAAGGGCAAAATTCTAATTTTTGTCTCCCTGGAATGCACTTGGTGTTTCTGGTTTATGTACCCAAGTGTGTAGCCTGCGGGGGGTGTTTGGGGTGTGATGTCCCCCATATAAATTCATTTGTGTCTAGGTAGTTGGGTCTGGGAGACCTGAGTTGGGTCTGCTATCTGTTGGTTTTTCTCATTGTGAGCAAAGAATAAAAAATAAAAAAACAAGACCATTGATGTAAATGTCTGAGGGGAGAGAGAGACGAAGGTACCCATCAGATGGCTGAACTTCAAAATGTGAAACCAGATAACCAAGAATCAATACCGGCTTCCTTGTTTGTCCAAGTTCTAGGATCATGGGCATATTTTTATTTCCAAGCTTTTTCTATACTATCACATATGAGCGCACTTCTAAATACTTGTTCAGGATGTGTGCTGGAGAAACAGCTCTTTTATTTGGTTTAAAATACTATTATTTTGGTCCACCTATAGTAAAAATATAAGCCAGGCTTAGGGTTTACATGACTGACTTGCCTTTTAGTTCACTAATGGCATTGTTCATGGGGGCCGAGTCACAAATGTTACTAAAAATCTTTAACAAATGTCTGTCTATGCAGTGATGTAATATGATGTACTTGGGTGAAACACTACTACATATTACAGAAATACACTTTTTTGAATTGTAAAGAGATTGTATCATATTTCTAAATTATGTTTGGTGCACAATATACATGCAAAACATTTGCATGACTCTGCTTGTGTGCTGACTGTTAAATCCAAGCCTGGTGGGAAAAGCTACCCTGTCAATTATAACTTGTACCTCTCTAACAAAAATGTCCGTGCACTCTTTATTCCTTTTTTAATGGTCATTCCTTGCTTTTTATTCTGCACCCTTTTTTCCTAAAATAGATGAACAAAAGTTTTTCAGACTTTGAAACGGGCTAGTAAACATCACAGAATCAGAATTAAGGTTTTAAAATTGCCGAAGGAATCGGGAGCACCAGCTCTTCCACACCTTCATTGTACTTTTTTTGGCAACATCCCAAGGCAAGCCTGTTATATGTTCCTAGTGGTAATGAGGAAAAACGGCTCAGTGCTCTGCTTAACAATTCAAATCTCATCCTTTTACACAAAACCACACTTGGAGATTGTCATATTTTCTCCTTTATTGTGCTACCCCTGCATGTGTTCAATGTGGAAAGAAGTGGAGTTGATAAATATGGATTTCTTACTCTCTGGCTCTTTCTTTAAAAATTTTATTTGTCCTTCAGTTAGCCTTGATAAAAAGATATTGGTGAATTTATTTTATTGTCTTTCCAGGTACATCAGGTATCTCAACTAGTTTCAGTAGGGCCTATTATTCAAAATAAATTAGTGGCTAGCAAATTATATTTTCTGAGGCATTCAGATCTGAGAGTATGGTCCTGGAATAATAGGTTACAACCCAATCCCATAATTGTGTTAGTTCAAATGAAAGCCAAATGGGAAAATTAGACTGGTATCTTTTAGAAATTGAGTTTCTGGTTGGAAGAGGTATGCACCCTGTGAAAGCAGGATCCACAGTCATTGTCAAGTTAAGTCACCAACACACGCTAAATTAATCTGTGCTCCCCCCAGGTAGCTTGGCACAGAGGAGGCAGACTTAACTTAAGAGGCAAAGTGTAAAGTATTTGTCCAAAACATCAAATAGTAAAACAGTGAAAACACCGCACATAAAGATATCACATCTAGTTAGAATAATAGAGTTTACTTTAATCAACAACATAAGACCAAAATGACAATCTAATAAGTCAAATTTGAGATATTTATTTTTAAAGAAAAACCTTAGTTGTAGTGCTTAGAAGCATAAAGAGCCAACCGGGGCTATCTTGTCACGCTAGACCAGGTCACATCTGAAAAGTCAAGCCAATTACAATGGGGTGCAGGTCGTATATAGGCCCTAGTCTTGGCTCACTGAAAAAGTACCTTGGTTCGAGATGCATCGATGTCGAGAACAAGATGCAAGTTGGAAAGGAGATGATACATTGGCATCAATTCTAAAGATGTAGGTGATGTGTAGGCTTTGTGTTGCACAAAGTTGGAGGTGAATCACGAATGGAAGTGATAGATTCCAGAGTCAGCAATGCCTTGCCCCTAATTCTCGCAGCAGCAATGCTGCGTCAACGGAAATGCTGTGTCCTTGATACTTGCAGCAATGCGTTTTTATCTATGGAGATGCACATGTTCTAATCAGCGCAATGCTGTTGATGCACAGGTTCAGTTAGCAGCAGCACTTTATACTGACTTCCAAGGGCCCAGGACTGGATTGGTATCTTTTGGCAGGGCAGGACTTTCAGTAAGCAAAGCCCAGGTGATGTTGCAGGATGAAGAGAAGTCTTTGATGTCCCCTAGACTTCAGAAGAACAGGGGGCACGCCAGCAAGCTCTTGGAGTCCCTTTGGTTCTGGGTTGGAAAGATTAAGGTCCAGTCCATCTTACAACCAAGAAAAAAGGGCAGCAGTGCAGCATATCAGTGCAGGAGTCCAGCAGAGTGACAATCCTTTCGGCAGCACAGCAGTCCTCTTCCTGGCAAAGTATCCACAGGTCCAGAAGTGTACTGAGTTGGTATGAAGTGCACAGAGTCACTGCCCTGGCTCCAAACTCATTACAGGGGAGTATGCAACCCATTGTCTGGGATTAGGCCATAGCCCATTCAGGTGTAGCTCCTCCCTCCGATCCTGCCTACCATGGCCCATCAAGCTGTGGATATCCCATCATTTACACCTAACCCCTGTTGTGTGTGGCTGGCTGGAGGGAATGCACAAAAGCCCAGCTGTCACCCACACAGACATGTGTCCAGAGACTTATATATATTAAAAAGGAAGGTTTGGCCTGGCAAGAGGGTTAACTTGCCAGGTCGACATGGCAGTTTAATACTGCACACCAATGTTCTGCCATGGCAGGCCTGAGAAGTGTTTGAAGGGTTAGTGAAGTGGGTGGCACAATCAGTTCCACATGCCCGTTAGTGGTGTTTCATTTCCAGGCCATGGGCACAGGCAGTGCACTTTACTATTAACTTATAAGTAAATTAAGTAGGCCTATTATGGATAAGCCAATGTTACCATGTTTTAAACATGGAGCACATGCACTTGAGCGATGGGTAACAGTGGTAAAGTGCCCAGAGCCTCAAAGCCAGCAAAAACAAGGTCAGTAAAATGAGGTCTGAAGGCATAAAGTTAGGGGAACCCACACCAATAATACCATGTCTACAAGTACCAAATAGTGCAATGAAAAATAGTGTTATATATTGTGAGACTCTCCCTTTTTGCATGGTGTCCCCCATGTTTTGCTTAGTGATATTGCTGGTGTTTTAACTCTGCACACTCAGGCACTGCTGTCCAGGCCCCGTGTATGTTCTGTGACCATTAAAACATGGTAACATTGGCTAACTCCTAATTGGCCTATTTACCTATCCAGTAAAGGCATTGTGTAAGGTGTAGGAAAGTGCACCTATGGCATGAACATTTTAATATCACCAGTGTACTGCAGCACATGTTGTGCCATTCACTAGGCTGAAAAAGAAAACATGGTTTCAAGCCTGTCTCCTGCAACTTTTAAACTTGCAGGCACACATTTCAAAATAACTATTTTTGACAGGAAAGAGCCCTACGTATTAATATTAAATAATTAACCCCTAAATAGACATTGTGGCCCACAAGGTAGGGTGTATAGTATTTTAAAGTGGTATGTTAGAAATAGGGTCTTTGGTTGACAGTCAGGTTGCCCCCTGTTCAAGCAAGGACTCTCACTCTAGTCAGGGTAAAAGAGGATCACCCTCAGCTAACCCCTGCTTACCCCCTTGGTAGCTTGGCAGAGCAGTAGGCTTAACTTCAGAGTGCTTGGTGTAAAGTATTTTTACCAACACACACAGTAACTTAATGAAAACACTACAAAATGACACAACACCAGTTTAGAAAAATAGGAAATATTTATCTAAACAAAACAAGACCAAAATGACAAATGTCCAAAAGTCAAGTTATTAATAAAAAATGCAAAAATAGTCTTTAAGTAGTTTTAAACATACACTAACGCTGTCAGCGTGAAAAAGTACCTTGGGTGCGTCAAAAATAACCCCGCACAGGTGAGTGCGCATCAAAAAGGGATAGTGATCTGTTGATTCCACTCACGGGCAGGACATTGCGTCATTTCTCCTTTTACCGAGTCGGGCACGTCATTTCTTCTTTCCGCAGGAGAGCGATGCGTCGATCCGGTCAGCACTCTCGGATCCGGGCAGGCCTTGCGTTATTTTTCCACGCCCAGCAGTACTTGACTCGGAAATCCAGCCGCACGATGATCCGAAAACCCCACAGAGTGGGTGGTGATCTCCTAGCTTCCGTCAGCGATGCGATGCTGCACGTCGTTTCTCCTGCTCCGTACGTCAATTATTCGGTTGCATTTCCTGTGAGCGTCGATTCTCAGCTGCGGAGCCGGCGGCGCGTAATTTCTTCAGCCGCAGATTGGAGTTGCGTCGATCTTTTCCCCGCACGGCTCTCTGTGCGTGGATTTTTCCTCTTAGGATGCTAGCTTCTCCTTTCAGGGTCCCAGGAACTGAATGGGCACCACAGGGCAGAGTAGGAGTCTCTCCCGAGACTCCAGGTGCTAGAGGAGAGAAGTCTTTGCTGTCCCTGAGACGTCAAACAACAGGAGGCAAGCTCTAAATCAAGCCCTTGGAGATTTAATCTCAAGATGAAAGGCACACAAAGTCCAGTCTTTGCCCTCTCACTCTGGCAGAAGCAGCAACTGCAGGATAGCTACACAAAGCACAGTCACAGACAGGGGAGTTCTTCCTCAGCTCTTCAGCTCTTCTCCAGGCAGAGGTTCCTCCTGTTTCTAGAAGTGTTTCCAAAGTCTGTGGTTTTGGGTGCCCTTCTTATACCCAATTTCTCCTTTGAAGTATGCCTACTTCACAGTAAAGTCTCTTTTGAATGTGAAATCCTGCCTTGGCCAGGCCAGGCCCCAGACACTCACCAGGGGGTTGGAGACTGCATTGTGTGAGGGCAGGCACAGCCCTTTCAGGTGTGAGTGGCCACTGCTCCCCTCCCTCCTAGCACAGATGGCTTATCAGGAAATGCAGACTACAGCCCAGCTCCCTTTGTGTCACTGTCTAGTGTGAGGTGCAACCAGCCCAACTGTCAAACTGAGCCAGACAGGGAATCCACAAACAGGCAGTCACAGAAATGGTATAAGCAAGAAAATGTTCACTTTCTAAAAGTGGCATTTTCAAACACACAATCTTAAAATCAACTTTACTAAAAGATGTACTTTTAAATTGTGAGCTCAGAGACCCCAAACTCCACATGTCCATCCGCTTCCAAATGGAATCTACACTTAAATCAGATTTAAAGGTGTAGCCCCCCATGTTAACCTATGAGAGGGACAGGCCTTGCAACAGTGAAAAAAGAATTTAGCAATATTTCACTGTCGGGACATATAAAACACATTACTACATGTCCTACCTTAACCATACACTGCAGCCTGCCTTTGGGGCTACCTAGAGCCTACCTTAGGGGTGTCTTATATGTAAGAAAAGGGAAGGTTTAGGCCTGGCTAGTGGGTACACTTGCCAAGTCAAATTTACAGTTAAAACAGCACACACAGACACACTGCAGTGGCAGGTCTGAGACATGAATACAGAGCTACTTATGCGGGTGGCACAACCAGTGCTGCAGGCCCACTAGTAGCATTTGATTTACAGGCCCTGGCACCTCTAGTGCACTTTACTAGGGACTTACTAGTAAACCAAATATGCCAATCATGGATAAACCAATTACATACACATTTTGTAAAGGAGCGCTTGCACTTTAGCACTGGTTAGCAGTGGTAAAGTGGCCAGAGTAACAGAAACAGCAAAATCAGAGTCCAGCATACATCAACAACCTGGGGAACGGAGGCAAAAAGTTAAGGGAGACTATGCCAAGGATGAAAAGTCTAACACAGTATAGGAATTTAGTGTAGTTATGAGATTAGACCCCACAACTATTTTCACTCAGAACAGCTGTATCTATCCAAGACAAATGCTGAAATTGAGAATAAAACAATCTATTGGAATAATTCAAATACTATTTTTAATGTTTATGAAAATTCAATGTAATAGTGCAGTTGTATTTTCAATGGACATTTTGAAAACTTGACTTTAAAAAAAATTGATTTTGCCTGCATGAGCCTCCCATGGCTAGCATTAGTCTACCAGAAGCGATCCCTGTCTGTGCTTCCCATTAAGACGGTTTGAAAAACCGTCCCAGAGCAGAAACAGTGACCTAGGCTTTTTGGCATGACAACCTGGCTATGAGGTAAATAAGACATATCAGCTTAGGAAGGGCAGCTTGGGGAGTTTCAAAAACGTTATTACCTTGAAAGAAGCAATGATGAGACCTGATTGTTCCTGATTAAAAGTAAAAAGGTGGCTTGGGAAGAGACACCTTTAGTCTCCTAGGATCTCTGTCACCAGCTTGGCACCATCCCAGTGGGAGGGAGAGGAGGTCCCAGAATCTCTTTAGTGTGAATGGAGAGGAGGGGCCTGCTCATTTCCATAAGCACACCCCCGGCTGGCACATGAGCCACCTCCAAGGACAGAAAGGCTGTACCGCCTTGGACTTTACTTAGAAAAGTGCACTGTGGCATAGGTTTCTGTATGGCAAACAGCATGTGCTGCAAAAGTGGAAAGGTTTGCCCTTGTGAATATGTTCCTCATTAGTTATTGTGTTTCCAGGATTTACCCCCATCTAAACCCTATTGAATCCTACAAAAGTGGTATCTTACACATCGCGCATCAGAACACTTTTTGGAGTTGCGAAAGAACAGAAGAGGTCTGGACCTGCTGTGTGAGACCAGTGAGGGAGCCTGAGTGACTGGATCTGCTCCCACATGTACCAATGGCTAAGACGTGGACTCCAAGAGAGAATTGGCTGACCTCTTGTGTGGCTAGGGGGACACAGCAAGCTGGCTGGAAGAGGCTTTTTTCCTGAAGTACCCAGCTGATCAGTTGAACTTGGATCTGAACCAGACCCTGCTGGAAGCATCTGCTGACTTGAATCCTGGCCCCTCTTGGCTGCCCTTGTGGTCCAGCGACCCATGTAGCTGTCAAGGAGAAGCTGCTCCCGAAAGTCTGAATATTTGGGACTTAGAAAAACTTGCGGCTTTTAAGACCTCTGGAGTGCCAGTAGCACCTCTCAGCAACAGTTGCAAATTTTGAAACTGCTCCATGAGCGGTAACTCCAGGCTTGCACCACTGCAGGATTTTGAGCTGCATGAAAAAGAGTAAGTCTGAAGGTAGAAATCTTGACCAAATGAGGACATGAAAAGTATCTGAATGACACAGAAATTTAGCAGCTGTGACATTAGAACTTTTCCTAGTCTGACCTTTTCCAGAAAAATGAATAGCTTCACCAGGACATCATCCATTGCCTTTCCAGCTTTGAGAGAAATGTATTCCCCACAGCCTGAAACTGTTCCCCGCTGAAGAATTTCCACCATTTCAGAATTCGAGTCAGAATGTAAAATCTTTGAGTAGGATGACCCACTTGGTTTATCCAACCCACAGTCTGCCTGAAATTGCACCTGTGTTTAGTCACCAGCAAATAGTGACTACTGATTGGTGCTTTACTTTTTTTGGTGCTTTTGTCTTAAACCAAAACAAAAATTCCCTGTGTTGGATTTCAGTCACTATTGAGTTATGTTTCTTATTAAATGTTTCCCTATTTTTAGAAATTATATATATGTTTATAGGATTTTTATTGTGTTGTGTATTGAAATATTACCTGTGTAGTTACTGCTAAATACATTACACATTTTCCAAGTTAAGAATGTCTGTCCAGTGCCATACCTACCAGAGTGTTGATTCCAGGATTAAATTATTTAAACAGTGATTTACCCTAACAAGCTTACATACATTATATTATATTAGTCATCTGTTAAGGCTTGAGGGGGAACATTTTCATGACATGTAGTGTTTTAACAAAGGAATGCTGCATTAGATGCTGGTGAAATTGAATAACATTTCTTCTCAAATATATCATCTAGCTGTACCCATCAAAAAAAGTGGTTGGGTAGTCTTGGAAAAGGGGCATTGGTGAACACATAGCTGTTATGCCTTGGAAACGAACAGAAAATAACCCTTCCTGATTTGCAGTCCTACATTTTAAAGTGTTTCACCTTTACCAACACCCTGGTGAAGTCATGTTTATAACTGCTTAAGTCAGGCAGAGATTGCCCTTCCCGTGAAACATTTCCTCCACTCACACCTGGGCCTTCCAATGCTCGGATTAATCCTTACTTCCCCACCACTTGTATAAAAATTCCCAGCATGGTACTTGCCTGCATCCATGACTCTGGGGAAGAGTTGTAGCTCCCTGCAACATGTAGCCTTCAGCCTCTATGTGTTCAGGCTGGCTCTCTAACCATTCCTGTGTCAAGTCGTCGGCATCTAGTGTTTGCCTACTGCCTCTGTCAGCACACATCCCAGTCTTTCTCCTGGTTGTGCTGCTCATCTGCCCCCTATAATATAAATCGCCCATCTCTCTTCTTTTCTCCTCCTCACGTTGCCTCTTCCTCGCTCAGCATCTTGATCAGCCTTCATTGGCCAAGTGATAGGACCACCTCCTTCTTTTCTCTCTCAGTGATTTCCACGCTCATAGGTTTGGCTCCCATGGTCACTAGAGTATAGTTGTATTTCTCAAAGGGTAACTTGCCATTGGCCAAGTAGAAGGTATTGTCTTTATTATAGTCACCCTTGCTATAATGCCCCTTTCCAGGTGTGGCCGTTCTGGACAGTCACTTGTAGGTTCTTGGGGAAGGTAGTCAACATTGGTCTGAAGCTGGCCATCTCGATGTGCCTGAAATGAAAAAGGCTGTAAAGCTAGGATCCAGCTTAAAATAGAGGGGTTTTAATCTTTTCCTGGCAAGCCAAACCAGCAGAGCATGGTCTGTGAGAAGAGTAACGGTACTGAAGTGCATTGACAACCCATTTAATGGCCAGACATTACTTTTTGATTGTTGGTTAATTGAGTTCTCATCAAATACGTTTCATGGTGATTAACACAATATGATGAAGACAACCATTGTGGTCTGCTTGGGATAATACTATCCCCAGCCCCCTACCAGAGGCATCTATAATACAAAAGGGTATGTTGACATCAGGGCAGATAAAAAAAAGGTTCTTTGCAGACACGTTTTAAACTGTCAAAGCTTTTCTGTTGCCATGATGACCAGTTATGTATTTTCATTGGTTGATGTTTTTTAATAAGTCAGTGAGGGGAGCAGCTAACTTTGAAAAGTTAGGGATGAATCTTCTGTAGTATCCTCCTGACTCCCAATAAATGAACAAACCTATTTCTTTGTACCGGGGCTAGGAATGTCCCTGATTGCTTGCACATTTTCTACTTGGATGAATGGTGGCTGTCTGCCTGAATGTGATAGCCAAGATCCTTAATAGAGGTAGTGGCTAGGGTACATGTTTTTGGATTAGTTGTGAGTCCAAATTCTTGAAGGGCTGAAAAGACTGAGAATAAATGGTGGAGGTGCAGAGGCCAGGAGGAGCTGGAAATCATGATTTCGTCTAATATGCAGCAGCATATTTGTGGCGCAGTCTCAGATTCTTAGCCATAAGCAGTTGGAATGTTGTGGGGGGCCAATGTAAACCGAATGGTAACACTTTCAAATGATATAATCCCAAAAGGGTGGAAAAAGCTGTCTTTTCTTTGGCAACCTCAGTTAGGGCAATCTGCCAATATCCCTTCGCCAGGTCTAGTGTTGATAGATATGTTGTTTTCCCTAATTTTTCTATCAACTCTTCTACTCTAGGTATTGGATACATATCATACTTGAAGATACTATTGAGTTGGCTGAAATCTATACAGAAACTTGGGTCCCCATCTGATTTTGGCACCAGAATGATGGAACACCAGGCACTGTTAGAGCAATCTGTGATACTGTCTTCTAACATGTTGGATACCTCTTTTCAACTGCTTCCCTCCTGGCCTCTGGTATGCTATAGTGCCTTAAACCTATGAATTTATTCCCTTCTGTAACTATTTGGTTTTGATTCAAGCTAGTATTATAAGGCTTTCCCAAGAACATCTTGGGAAATTGATGTAGGATTTTTTATCTGTATCTTTAGTTAATGGCTAATTCTGGTCCCAAAGGTTATAATTTCTATTTTGTGTCTCTCTGCCTGGGGACGAATTCTATATTCAAGGGTACTGATTAGTGATTAAGAGAGCCTGTCCCTCAGAACTCTTCTTTAAAAAGTTAATGTGATATAGCTGATCCTCTTTTGCTTTATTGGTTCTGTAATTCTGTATTTCACTGGTGTTATTTGTTCAATGACTTTATAGGGGCCCTGCCACTGGGCTAACAGTTACTTATTGGATAAATCTGATAGTAGCAGTACTTCTTGTGCCAGAGGAAGGACATGGGTTCTTGTTTTTTATCATATTCTGTTTCTTGCTTTGCTTGGGATTTTTTCAGATTTTACCTCCCCTCCTCCCATAGGTACTGGATGTCATTTTTCAAACAAAAGGCATAATCTAACAAGTTACACCTTTCATCTTCCTCCCAATGTTCTGCTGCCATAACATATAGAGTGCACTGCTGTATACCAAAGAGCTGTTCAAAGGGTAAGAACTTGATCTAACTTTGTTCATAGCTACGTATGACAAATAAGGCCAATGGTAGTTGTTTTTTATACCAAGCTCTCTCCATTTTTGGACACTAACTTTCTTCGTTTTAATGGTACAGTTGTTTCTCGCCTCCAAACCATCTGTCTGTGGGTGATAGATGGAGGTGTGGATCCGGCATATTCCTTTTATCTTGCACACTTGTACAAGACATGAAAGGGGTATCTTGGTCTGTGAGTATTTCCTTAGGGAACCTGTTAGAAATTGTGTCCCTAGTTGGCAGAGGTATGCATCCTGTCCAAGTAGGGACCACAATCCTAGTCCGAAGTCAGAGAGACACCCTCATTTTTTTATAAACAATTTGTATTGAGTTGTGGTATAGTAGAGCACTCAGTGTCACAAGGAGGTACAAATAAGTAAAATACACAACATGGCAGACCTGTAAAATACAGTAAGATGATTGCTTGAGTAGGTAACATTGTAACAAGGCACAATAAAATGAAGGCTCTATTCCAGCTGTCCCTACCATTTCCCCCATATTTGTTTGTGCTTCAAGAGTCAAACTTGGGCTTCAAACACATGTGGTACAGTAGAACACTCAGTGTCACAAGAATGTACAAATAAGTAAAATGCACCACAGAGTAGACCTGTAAAATGCAGTGAAACAATTGCTTGAGTAGGCAACATTGTAAGAAGATAGAATATAATGGAAGGCTCTACTCCAGCTGTCCCCAGCATTTTCCCCATATTTGTTCGGGCTCTGAGGGGTACCCTTGGGCTTTAAACATGTGTCTCTCCTGCTGTGCATACTAGTCCACCTCGTGCTGCTACTGTGACAGCACAGGGGGAACAAGGTTTTTCCATCGGGCCACAATATCATGTTTAGCCACCAAGGTAGCTGTTCCCTGGCATACTCGGTCTGCCCTCGGTCCCCCAGAGACCTCCAGGACCCCCAGCAGCAGCATCAGTGACGAGAGGTGCACCTCCTAGCCCAGAACTTCTGTCAGTTCTCCCACCATGGCAGTCCAGTATCCTTATCCTTGAATCACCGAATACAATCATACCATGTGATAGGCCAGCAGGGGCATGCAAGCAGCGGTGACACGTAGGTTCAGGAAGGAGGTCTGCCTGGTGTAACCTGGCCAGAGTGGGTTAGTTGAAATAGAGTTAGTAGGTCTGGACCAGGTGTAACCTGTAAGATGTCATTATGACTCAAGGCACCATGAGGGCAGCACACCAGCCCTCGTCATCTGAGGGGCCCAGTCATCCCTCCCAGTGTGTCCTAAGGAGTCTGAATGTGCCAGGGCATTGATAACAACGGTATAGCAAATCTGAGAAATGCCTCCCCTATCCAGCATGCCCATAAAGAGTTTAGCCTCCAGAGGGTTGAATTCAGGGAGAAGGGTATCACGTGGTATGTGGAGCGCAACACAACCTAAACTAACCTGTGCTCTCCCTCTTATAGCTTGGCACAGAGCAGTCAGGCTGAACTTAAGAGGCAATGTTTGAAGTATTTGTGCAACACTTAAACTACAGAATGAAAAGCAGCCACACCAGTTTGGAAAAATAGAGAATATTTAGTCAAACAGCCTCTGTGCTGGCTTTGGAGGGCAATGCAGGAACATTTCATTGCACTTGGAGCATTGTGTTGGTTTTTGCAGGAATCTGCTGCTGAATCCATGTCTGAGGTCCAGGACTGGAGGGGGGGGCCTAAGGCAAGGGTAGGACTCACAGACAGCAGAGTCCAGAAGCATCAGGAGATTTGCAGGCAGTGTTTGATGTCCCTGAGACTGCAGGAAAACAGGTGGCAAGCCAACAGTGCCTTGGAGGATCTTGGGTTCAAGGATGTAGAGATAAGTCCAGTCATTCTCACTGCAGGCAAGAAGGAGCAGCAGCAGACATCATAGACCAGCAAGTAGCAAAGTGGCAGTCCTTCTTACAGCAAAGCACACAGCAAGCAATAGGACAACACAGCAATACAGTTGCAGCATGGCAGTCTTTCCTGGCAGCAAAACAGCCCTTCTTTCTTGCAGAGTGTCCTTGGTTCCTGTAGAGTTCTCATTTGGTGGGGTTTGGGGTCCAGTACTTATACTCAAATGTGCATTTGAAGTGGGGAAGACTTAGAGGCATTTAAAGATCACAAGGTCCCTGCTCTTCCTTCTGTTCTCCCATACGCCCCATAGGGGTGATATGCAGCACTTTGTGTTTGGAGAGGCACAGCCCTATTCAGTTGTGTTAGCTCCTCCCACCCATCTAGCCTAGGAAGACCCATCAGCCTGGTAATGGGTCATCAGGATGCAAATGTCACATCAAGTTCCCTTAAGTTGTGACTGTTTAGAGGGAATGCACAAAGACCAGCTGTCACCAACCCCAGACATATATTCAGAGTCAGGCAGAGGCACAGAATGGTTAAAGTAAGAAAATGCCAAATTTCTAAGATCACCATTTTCAGACTTACATTTTAAAATCCGAAATCACCATAAGTAGTGATTTTAAAGTGAGTCCAGAGACACCAAACTTCATATTTCTATCTGTTCCCAATTGAAAACTACACTTAAAGGATGTTCTGATGCAATCTCAATGTGAACCTATGGGGGGGATGGGCCTTACTGTAGTGAAAATGTACGTACTCATTTTTTTACTACCTGGGCCTACTTTAGGGGTGACTTGTATGTGATTAAAAAAAAAAATGTTTGGACCTTGTAAGTCGGTGCACTTGCCTGGTCAAAAGGGCACTTTAAAACTGCATTCACAGGCTCTGCAGTGGCAGGCCTGAGACAAGCTTTTAGAGCTACAGTAGTGGGTGGCACAATCAGTGCTGCAAGCCCTGGGCACATATAGAGCACTTTACTAGGGACTTAAAAGTAAATTAAATATGCCAATTGTGGATAAGTCACTCTTTTGTTTGAAATACAGAGCACATGCACTTTAGCACTGGTCAGCAGTGGTAATGTGACCAGAATCCTAAAAGTCAGCAAAAATGAAGCCAGGAGAACACGAGGTCAGAGGGCAAAAAGTCAGTGGACACCTGATCTAACAGAAACCCATTCAGGAAAAGAATTCAATCATGGCTTGTACAGCAACTGGGTTTGTCATACTAGCAAACAGTATTGCCTCTGGGTATCTTGTTGCATAGTCTACTAAGACTAACATATATTGATACCTCTTGAGGACTGAACTAGAGGACCCACAAAATCTATTCCTACCCTAATGAGGGGAATTCCAAAACAGGAAGAGGTCTTAAGGGGGCTTGATGGTCAGTTGATGGATAAACCAGTTGGCATTGTTCACACTCTAAACAGAACCTCTTTTTGTCCGAAAATACCCCTGGCCAATAAAAACGTTTTGGCACACATTCCTCTGTTTTTACACGGTTGTAATACCCTCCCTTACTTGGCTATGGGTCAGGTGGAGTACCTGTTTTCTAAAAGTTCTAAGAACAACCAATTGAGATTCTTCTCCCATTTCTGCTAACACACCTAAATAGCATACCTTTGGTTATATTGAAATATGGTTCTACGTGTCTTGGGTTTTCTTCTGCAGCATGTGCCCATGCATGAGATAGATTTTGTTTCTCTGGTTGAGCTGCCCTAAAACTGTGCCACTGTTCCCATTCATTGTCTGTGGAGAGAGACACCAATAGGGGTTCAAGGTTTTCTGTTAACAAGAATATCTGTTTATTTTGGTGTTTTTCGAACTTAGATAATTTTGGTTTTAGCTTACCCCTTGCTATATCCTCTCTGTGATAAGGAGCTTCTTCCAACCATTTTGTGTGTACCTGATCCTCCCCCGTGGCAAGCAAAATTTTATGGAAATCGCAATAATTTGTTCCAACAATTATATCCACTTTAAGGCTAGGAATAAGCTGTACGTCTAGATATTCCTTAGTCCCCTTCCACTCATTTTCTACCCTCACTGCAGGGTATTATTTACTATATCCATGCACACAGGTTATTACCCTTCTCTCTTTTTGTATTTGTTGAGGTTCAACCATCTTCAGGCCTTAGCACTGTGTATCTGCATCGTGAGTCAACTAGTTCTCTTTTTGGTCACCCATTTAGAGGAAGGGTTATACTATAGATTTTGCTATTTAGATTTCCTATCCACAACACATTGAGTACCCAATCTCCATGGTCTCATATGCCCCTATTATGCACAGTACAAACACTGGGGACTTTGGCCTATTTCACTTCCCGTGCTCTTTATGGGTATTATATTCTCAGGGAGGAGTTTAACGACAGGTGAGGAGGGATTTTCTGGCTCAGCCAAACAGACGTGGTACAGATGTGAGCTGCTGCCATGGCTACAAATATAGGATGTAATTTATGTTTGTCATTCATATATTGGGCATCCACTCCTAATAGCATTGGCTGAGGTGAAATACAAATCTGAGTATTTAAGATCCCGCTCAGATACTCATATATGTTATTCCTAAATGGAAACCGCTTACTACAACTATAAAACACAAAGTAAATCAGAAGCACACTTCCCACATAGAGAACAGCTTGAGTGATTTAATTTTTACCAGCTACTTAACTTCTGAGAGGTACAGTACGGATTAAACAATGTTTTAGAATGTTGTCTCCTCAACCTAGCACACAAGTCTCCCTTGCCAGCTTCATAGATAATCGAAAGAAAATTCATCATAGGTCGAGCCCAGATTTTACCTCCACCTTAAGGCTTCATACTTTGTACTAGGACATTTTGCTTTACACATAGTATACCTTTATCAAGTTTGTGAAAAAAATCCCTTATTTGCAATATTTGAAAAAACTGTGCCTGGCCGCCCATTTTCCCATTGCCAACCTTCAAATGAGCAAAGTTGAATCTCAGCATAAATAGCTGTTTTTTGTACAACACAATCTCCCAGCTCATCATGAAAAAACTTAAGGAAACAAGAGGGCCCTTCAAAGTGGTGTATAAATGTTATGCAGGGGCCTGTCAATTTACTCCCTCAGAATAGTCCAGATTGTGTGAGCCACCGCAATCACCTTGAACTTGGCTTATTTTATAATACCTAGCTTCCATAATTCTCAGAAATGAGCCTTTGGCTTCTTTACCCATAGATAGCGTATAAATGCTGTGAAGTCCTGTTTCTATAAAATGTGTCCTGCCAGTGCACTTAATCAACTGCTCCATATGTTTGTAACATAGATGCCCAGTAATAATACTTTAAATTAGGTACAGCCCAGTCCCCTTTATCTATTGGCAAAACCAAATATATCAGAGCTTTTCCCACCCTCTGCCTTCCCAGATGAAGTTATTACAGATCCCATCCAACTTATTCAATTTTGACTAATTGCTAGATTAATTAATCTAGACAGATACATTTTTGAAAGCACAAGCATTTTGATGAAGGTGCCCCAACCAATTAATGTTCAGTAGAAATTGTTAATGTGCCCCAGATCAGCCTTAATTTTACTTAATGAGGGTGCGTAGTTTAATGGGAAAATATTATCCCATCTTAGGTGCTATAATGCTGACCAGATAGACCACGTTGTATATCTTCTGAGAATTTTGAAATTAAATATCACTGCTGCACAGAATTTGAGCCCTGCCCCTATTTACAAAATATCCATTTATTTGGCCAGACCTAGCAGCCTCCTATTCCACCACTCAATGGGACCTATTTGGCTCAATAGTCACAATATAAATGCCATCAGTATATGCTAGTTTCTTTGCAACAAAGCTGTTAGTCATCACAAGAGCTATGGCCCTGTTGTTCAGAGGTTTCTGCTCAAAGAGATCAATGTAGACTGAAAATAAGACAATGAAAGGCACCCCTGCCTAGTTACCCTGGTGAACTTGATAACATCTGACTTGCTACCCATTATCTTCAATTCTGCAGACTGGTTACAGCACATAATGTGTTTGGCAACCCAGCCCTACTCCTGACCTCTCAAGAACCTCCCAGAGATACTGGCAGGTGACTAGATCAAAGGTTTTCTCAGTATCATGCCGGATCACCACCATAGGAGACCCTTATTCTCCACTATATTGAATAGTGCTATTGCCCATATTACATGACCTACACAACCTGTGACAAACCAGTTCACATAGAACACACCTGCTTGACACAAATGTCAAAAGGCATAAATGAACAATGAAGGTTATGAGACAACCAAATGAATAGATGTCCAAACTGACTTGAATTAAAAATCAAATGTATTTTGTTTTTATCAAATTGTTCCTTGCCAACTAATATTTCATGACACTATTGAAACTGATATCTGTTTAGTTAAAAAAAAACATATTGTAGTGATGATCAAGTAACATAAACTTCAAAAGTACTCAAGCACAAATAACATAGGATATTCATGTGGATAAACCAGAAGACAACAATGTCTGACATTGCAATAGTAGGAACTTTCCAGATGTCACACTTTTAAAAATTAATAACAAAAAAAAACACATCTATTGATGTTGAACATTATTAACTAGAACAAGCTCAACTCCAACAAGACTCAGGTCCTCATCCTGGGTTCCACCATTTCCTCTTGGGATGACTCCTGGTGGCCTGCAGCTCTGGGGCACACCCACCCACGAAAACGCATGCAACCTCTGTATCGTCCTCTACTCTTCACTCTCAAAGGCCTGCCACGTTAACGCCTTTTCATCATTGTGCTGCCACACATTTCACCTACATTGAAAGATCTTAAAATGGATCCAAATCGAGGCAAGAACAACAGTCACCCAGGCACACGTCGGCAGCAAGCTTGACTATGGCAGCACAGTCTATGCCGGCATCACCAAGGAACTCCAAAGAATCCACATTGCCCTGGCTAGGCTCATCCTGGACATCCCCTGCCAGAACCACATCACTGCACACATGAGAGACCTCCACTGGCTACCGGTCAACAAAAGAATCATCTTCAAGGTCCTCACACATGCATACAAGACCCTACACAACATCGGACGCCCCCCCCACCTCAACCACAGCCTCTCCTTCTACATTCACACCAGACAGGTCCGCTCTGTCCAGCTGGCCATCTCCTCCACCCCAAGGAACTCACATGGATGAAGATTGTTCTCCTACTTCATGGCACAGACCTAGAACACACTGCCTCTCCACCTCAGGCAGTCCCCATCACTGATCCAGTTCAGGAAGGACCTGGCTCTTCGACTGATCCGCATCCTTCCCAACAGTGTCTTGAGACCCTCCGGGTGATAAGCTGCACTTCATAAATACCTGATTATTTGATTTCCATCTATACGTCTTAAAAAAAAAAGTTAGTGACAACATGAATCCTTTCATTAAGAAATCAAGATTGCAATTGCATGAATTATCTTTTTTTTTTAAATCTGAAATCGAGTCTATCTTTCATCATGATAAACACTTTATCCCAGTTAGTTGATCAGTAGAAAAAACAAGTCAAGCAGATTTATATGGATTTTCTATTGCTGAAAGGAAATAATTGTGTACACATCATGTTTAAATCTCGAAAGAGAAAAGAAAAACCAAATCAAACCCTTACGTGATTTGTTTGTACGTCCTGCTCTCATTATAAAAACAGTTTACACTTATTCTTGTATTGGTTTCCCTGAAAAAAGTGAATAGTAACATTCTAGATCTGTTAGACCTGGCCGTGTTTTGGCGTGTCTCCCCTGTCTTTTTGCCTTCTGACCTCCTGTTTTTATTATATACTGAACTCTGTTTTTGCTGGTTTGTCTCTGCACACCTTACCACTGCTGGTCAGTGCTAAAGTGCAAGTGCTCCCTATGTAAATTGTATTGGTGATTGGTTTGTCCATGATTGGCATATTTGATTTACTTTCAAGTGCAGATTCCCTTTGAGCTCAGATAGGAATAGGGAATTTGGGGTCTCTGATCTCACAATTTAAAAATACGTCTTTAAGTGAAGTTGGTTTTTAGACTGATAGTTTGAAAATGCCACTTTTAGAAAGTAGGCATATTCTTGCTTAAACCATTTGGTGACTCTGCTTGTTTGTGGATTCCCTGTCTGCGTCAGTTTGACAGTTGGGCTGTTTGCACCTCTCCTCTAGGCAGTGACACAAAGGGAGCTGGGGTGTAGCCTGCATATCCGGATGAGCCATCTGAGCTAGGGGGGAGGGAGGAGTGGTCACTGACACCAGAAAGGACTGTGCTTGCCCTCACAGAGTGCAGTCTCTGACCCCCTGGTGTGTGTCTGGGGTCTGGTCTGGTCTGGACAAAGAAGGATCTTATAAACACTTGAGACTTTGCTTTGAAGTTTGCCAACTTCAAAGGCAGAAAGGGGTATACGTATTGGACCCAAACCCCCAGACTGGTAGAACCTTTCTGGAATCAAGAGGAACTGCTGCCAAGGAGAAGAGCTGAAGAGCTGGAGGGAGAGTACTGTCCCTTTGCTGTTTTGCTTTGCTGGATTGGCCTACAGTTGCTGCTACTGCCTTAAAAGAGAGCAAAGGGTGAACTTTGTTGTATATCCTGCTTGATAAAGTTCTCCAAGGGCTTGTAGTAGAGCTTGCCTCCTGTTGGAAGTCTCAGGGATACCAAAGACGTCAGTTTCCTTGGCCTGCAGCACTGGGAACTGTGTGTTTAGTGCTGTCCAAGGACAAATACCACACTGATTACGCCAATGACACCGCTGGCCTGAACCATGACTTGCTGACGCCTCACGGAGCCATACTGCTCAGCTTCATACCGCGACTCTGGTCTCACCGTCATCGGACAACTTCACTGAGCCGTTGCTCGCACTGAGACCTGTGGGCCCCACACTCTGGCAACGCCTGCTCACATGTCAGCCTAGACATCCCTAACACCGCCGCTCCTGCTGACACCAGCGCCACTGCCTGCACCGTGACCTGTGTACACTGCTCGTGAGGTACATGAAGCACTGTCCCATCCCGCACCTCAGCCCCGGTCCGCCGACGCCAGCACCATTGACTCCAGTGTTTTCACCAGGCATCCGTGCCTGCACCGTTGCCTGTGGACACTGCTCGTGAGGGTCACAAAGCATCGTCCCGTTCCACACCACCAGCTCGAGCCTACCAATGACTGCACTTCAGCAACAAAAATGCCGCTGCCTTCATTGTGACCTTGTGACACCACATTTCGGACCGCCCCGCTTCACACCGCAGCCCTGGTCTTACTGACGCTGCTGGATGCTATCACTGAGTCGCTGCCTGCACCGTGACCTGTGGGCACTGCACGTCACATTGTCCTGCTTTGCTCTGCAGCCCGACGCCATCCACACCAGCACTCCTGACTTCATCAGCCCAGAGGTCGATCCGCAACATCTGTGACTTCAAGGGCCCGACGACTCCCACACAGACTCTGAAACCGACACCCTGATGCCAGCAACGCTGCTCTCTGGAGCCCACTGCAAGGATCGCGATGCTTGCAAATCCAAAGGTACTGTTTGTGGGTCTTCCCGACACTGTAACTGGCCCGCAACGGCACAGCCAGCCTCAACTGCTGAGTTTGTTGATCACAATGCCATGATAGCCCCAGGTGAAGCTACAGACTTCAAGAATCTTGCAGAATTCATATATTTATCACTGTATGTTGGATTTTTATTATATTTGGTCTTGTTTTATATAGATACATATTGGCTATTTTTCTAAAACTGGTGTGGTGTCCTTTTGTAGTGTTTTCACTGTATTACTGTGTGTTATGTGCAAATGCTGTACACATTGCTTCTGAGATAAGCCTGACTGTCTGTGCCAAGCTACCAAGGGGGTGAGCAGGGGTTATCTGGGCAGGTATCTCCCTTTTCCTGATTAGAGTGAGGGTCCCTACTTGGACAGGGTGCAAACCGATTGCCAACTAGAGACCCCATTTCTAACAAACAATCTATAGAATAAAGAAGCCACAATAAGCTGTTTCCCAGAACGACCTGGCATTATCAAAGAGTATTTAAATGCCCACTCTAAGGATATGTATTTCACCAAAGCTATTCTCACAAAATTGTATTTTTAGTATATTTATAATGATCATCATGATAACCAGGTAGATGTGGAACGTGGTAAATAAATGAAAAATACATAGGTAATAGTGTGTAATGCCCTATATGTACATTTAAAGAACAATATTTAGAATCCTTTGACCGAATGAATAATTTAAATTATGTGAGCTAAAATGTTTATTACATGTTGCTAGATTAGAACCTCCAAATAATGTCTTCGTATTACAAAACAGAGCTATGAGCTGTCCTGTTCTAAGGACCGATATTTCCTTTAACAGAACTAGTATCTCAGTCTGTTAGAGTGTTCTCAGACTTGTTTTTAAATATTTGTCTACACGTATACAAAGAGGATGATTCATTTTTTGCATTATGGGGAAAGGGGGATCAAATTAGAAACGTATTGGCCAATAACGCATGCATACAAATAGTCTTATAAAATATTACATAAACATACATATTGCACACCTAAAAAAAACTGACACTCCCCAAACCAACAGATTTACTGTCTGCTCCAGTAGAATTGCTCTGATTTAGCTATTGACACTTTTGTTTCAGTTTTAGCGCTCTGAAGCTGCAGTTTGATTACACAAATCAATGTAATGCTTTCTGCTAATAAAACCTTTTGGAATGGATAAAACGTATTAAAAGGCAAAGTGTGAATAATAAAAAACACACACACACACATGAGCCCAATCATCATTGTTATTAAGACTGGTTCGAAATATCTGCCTCTAGGTGTAATTACAGTCGTTACTCATTTCTGCTTCGTTGCAAAGCCATAGACAATATAACGTTTATTTACCACAGAATCCTACTATAGGGAGGTCAACATTTCACAGCATTGTAAAGTTTTTGGACCGAAACTCGAACAGGCTACACGGGTGACTCCCTAAACATTCTTTCTCTCAAAAGTACACTTGGTATAAATCTTTTATTCATTTCTGCACCTGAGCTGAAAAGAAAGCGATCAAGTGGACAGATTGAAGAGCAAGAGGCCATCCCCTGAGCCTGTTGTGATAGATTTCTAAATGTTAGCTATGTTTAGTGTTTGCCTCTTCCTGCTACTCTTATTACTGACGAAAAAAAACTACCTTTTCCCCCGAATGACTAAAGCAGGCCTTTTGCCTCTGTACGGTTTCTCTTGATGTCGGTAATATTTGATCGGTAAACATTGCGCTTGGGATTAATGTTTAAATGCTCCGCTTCACTGTAGGGATTAATTCTATGTCAAGGAATGTCTCCACGCACACTCAGTCATTGACAACCTTTTGGTGCAGTGTGATTAACGATCTAGAAAATGTATAGTGACGTAGGTATTGATTTACCTATCATGAGTGCTAATGAGATATTGTTTTCTATAATGTATTGTTCAAGATAAACCTTTCTTTATTGAAGTCTTGCTGAAGATTGATAGGGTAGGAAGAGAAAGTATTACTAGTGGGTGTTTAAAAAAAAAAAAAAAAATACATGAGTTTAAGGCTGTTTTCGGTAATTTTATATATCGCTAGATTGTTTTACCCGCCGATGAATTGTGGTGAATGGAAACATAGAATCCAGGCACCTTTTTCTTTAAACTATAGTAATAATGACATTTGTGAAACTGGAGGCATAGACATTGATGCATCTTTTACGCAAATTCCAATTCTACCATCATATATACCAAATAAAACCTCAAAACGGTGGCATAGGTAATCATGGCCCAGCATAATGTGCAGTGGAGACCTGTGTTCCCCACGCAGGCAAAAAGTACGCTGCTTAAAAAGCCACACACTGCATTAAACTCGCACAATAAGTGAGCACAAGATTGGAATAAAATAATACTGTATTTCTAATAGGATTGAAATTGATTTATATTTTCTAATTTAACATTAGAAGAGCATTTTAGAGCAATGAAAGTGCCATGTATGAATGTTCAGTCCCCATGTATGAATGTTCATAATGAATGTTCAGTCCCCTGATTATACACCACCAGTCTCATGGAATAAAAAAAAATTCTAGCTATTGCGTCAAGAATTTTCAATTCTATTAAGGACACGGAGGTGAGGATTATGCTTTCTCTCTCTTTACTGCAAAAACTCAGCAGCCAATGAAATTTAACAAAACAAATGAACTATATTTCCCATAAAACCCAGTAGTTCATGTCCACCAATCATGGGGAACCTGTCCATATATCTGACTCTCTCTACGGATTTCTTGAAACGGAACTGTACACTCCGGAACCTTCATCCAAACGCATCTCCTAGAACTGAACAGCATCTCGACGATAGACCACCGCCATATCAGTATTACACAGATTCCAACTGAACCGAAACTGAAAGATCCAAACACGATCAAACACCCTTGATTTCCGAACCTAGGAATAAAGAATAAGCCATAATAATATTCACGGAATTGAAAAAATCATCTATATCAACAGGGAGGGTATGTCAAACTGTAAAACCAATGTATTAATATAAACTTTTTATTCCACAGACAAAATATATTACAGTTATTTTTATCCATGGGAGGGATAATCCTCGCCTCCGTGTCCTTAATAGAATTTCAAATTTTTGACTCGATAGCTGGAAATTCTTTTATTCTATGTCAGGACCGGAGGCTTCGGATTATGCTAGTTCAAAGCTGATTTACAACATTCAACACTACGTCCACAATAGTCTTATGATAGCGGACTTTAAATGTAGAGTCTGATGACCAATCAGCCGCTCTCATAATGTCCTCCAAACGAGAACCATTAGAGAATGACTTAGACGCCATCACTCCCCTGACAGAATGTGCCCCAAATTGAGAAACATCTATGCCAGCTTCTTGTAGGATCCAGCGGACCCACGTGCTAACGTTGCTGCCGAAACAGGACCAAAAGGTTTTTGTAAGGAAATCAACAACTGGCCCTGAAAATTCTTGCGTACTTCTCTGGTACATTCCTCATAAGCTTTTAAACATTTTACAATACATAACTTTTGGTGATGAGGAAAAGCTGGATATGAAACACTTCTTGAAAATGTCTTGTACGGTTGGAAATAGTAAAGGAAACTTACGAAGGAGTAAATACTCTACCTGCCAAATCCAGAGCTCGCATATCCGACACCCTGCGACATGACAATAAACACAACAGAATGGTCAACTTCGCTGAAAGCTGCTTGCGTAAAAGATCCTCATTGCATGGCCATGATTTCAGAAACTTTAAAACAATAACTACATCCCAGAGGGAGGAATATTTAGGTTGAGGAGGGGAAACCATGCGAATTCCCCAAAGTAACTTACACACTAACTGGTGTTTTTTCTTAGTCGGTTTACCTTCTATATAGGGATGACCCGCCGAAATCGCTGATCTGAAGTTATTAATGGTTCTATAGGCTAGACCCTGCGATGGTAGTTCTGACAGAAAATTGACAAGCATAACAATGGAGGACCCCAAGGGATCAATACCTCGTTGATTGCACCAACACACCCATCTCTTCCAGGCAGATTGATATTGTTTGTGAGTGGAAGGAGCCCAAGATTGAGACAAGAAGAACATTGCGTTGTCTGAAACTCCCGACACTTTCCAGCATCTCCGGAAATTCTCCACGCTATGAGGGATAACTGATCCCTCCATATCAGTGGATGGGGAGATCCCACCAGATCTAACAATAGTCGAGGGGCCTGTGGAATCGCCACGGGGGGCGCATGACATCAACATCGCCAATGGGAACCAAGGTTGAGCCTTCCAAATGGGCGTCACTAAAATCAATTCTGACCTCTGTCTCCTCGCCTGAGAGAGTACTCTCTGAATCATGATGAAAGGGGGAAACGCATAAAGCATTCCCGACTCCCAAGACTGAAGAAACACAGTTAAGTGTTGAGTCTTGAGGCAAATAGATCTACCCCACAAGGACCCCATAGAGAGTTCAACTTGTTGAATATCAGAGGATCTAGCTTCCGGTCGCTGCCATCCTTGACAAATCGAGAATTCCAGTCCGCAATGAGATTGGCTCATCCCGGAATATATTCCGCCGTCACTGATATGTGATGGAGAAGACAAAACTGCCAAAACTCCTTTGCAGTCTCCACTAGTACTCGGGACCTGGACCCCCCCAGACGGTTGATGTATTGAACTGCTGAAATGTTGTCCATCCGAAGAAGAATACAACATTTCCCCTGCCGCGGAGACAGGGATCGAATAGCAAATGCTCCCGCTAGCAATTCCAGGCAATTGATGTGAAGGGATAATTCGTCCTGGGACCAACGACCCCCTGTTTGAACTGAGCCGCAACGGGCTCCCTAGCCCCACCAGCTGGCATCCGACTCAATAATTATCTCCGGACTCGATGCAAAGATGGCTCTGCCGTTCCAGGCATCCATGTGCGCTAACCACCAATTGATTTCTGATTTGGCTTCGTCTGACAGAACAATCTGTTCCGCGTACGATAGGCCCCTGCAGAGATAAAGAATCTTCAAGCGCTGCAATGCTCGATAGTGAAGAGGCCCTGGAAAAATTGCTTGTATTGAAGAAGCCAATAGACCCACCAGACGCGCTAGGGACTTTAATGATATAGTCTGAGAGGCAAGGGCTCTCCTCAATTCTTTCTTGATGGATTTCCTCTTTGCTAGAGGTAAAAACAATTGTGCTTTGATGGAGTCTACCTGAAAACCTAAGAATTCTACAACCTTGGACGGGGTTAACACTGATTTGTCTAAGTTGATCAGGAATCACAGATCCTGCAGGAGTTGAACCGTCCATGACAAGTGAAGGAGGACTGACTCTTCCGATTGAGCCGTGATCAGAATGTCGACTAAATAAATAATGAGACGAACACCTCTTTCTCTGAGTAGCTGGACTACTGGTCTTAAAAGTTTGGTAAAACACCAAGGGGCGGAGGACAGACCAAAAGGAAGGACGGAGAATTCGTACCAAGTCTCCCGCCAACAGAATTGGAGGAACCGTCAATGAGACTTGAAAATGGGAACCGAAAGATAAGCATTCTTTAGGTATAACCGTACTAAGAAATCTTCTAGCAGAAGGTCTCTTAATAGATGGATTCCCTCCATCTTGAAATGACGGTAGACCACCCAGGAGTTGAATTCCTTCAGATTGAGAACTAACCGGAAGCCACCTCCTTTCTTCTGAACCAGAAAGATCCAACTTACAAACCCCTTTGGGTGCGGTTCGGAACGGCAAATGGCGTGTTTCTGGAGTAATCGAGCTATCTCGTCGTCTATGAAAGAACCGTCTGTTTGGGAAAAAAGGAGAGGACGAGGAAAGTTTGTTTGATGAGGAGGGGCATAAAACTCTATTCTGTACCCTTGGACAGGCTGAAGTATCCACGGATCTTGAGACACCCGTTCCCATGCTCTTAAATGATCTTTCAATCTCCCTCCCAGAAAAAAATCTGAAAATGGAATAATTCTCACCTGTGAAGGGCCCTTCAGTGGAGTTGGCACCGCCGCATTTACGGTAGCTGCGGCCTCTACCTCTGCGGGCTAGGGAGGGATAGAATCCAGACCTTGAATAGTATCCTTGTCCTTGCTGATTGTAATTGCCTGAGGCCTGATTGAAGCCACGGCCCGGCACTCGGCCTCTAAAGCATCCGGCCCTGGCAAACAGGCCTCTATTAAACATCTTTCTCATAGAGGACTGAGCCTTATCCAAGGCAGAAAAAGTGGCACCATACTTCCCCAAATCCTTCACAAATTTGTCACCAAAAAGTAACCCATTAGCTGCAGGGCCTGCATCATTGGGAGCTAGATCCACCAACTTAGGATCAATTCTCATGAAGAAGGAGCGTCTGCGTTCCATAGACATGGCGCAGTTCGCATTGCCCAGTAGACAGATTGCTCGTTGAGCCCACTCTAAAATTGTCTGAGGGTCCAAGGAAGACTCAAACTCCTTAGCTTGAACGGCTAACTCGAGGATCTTCGTGAGAGGACCATGTGGTTCTAAAAATTCTGGACCCATGTAAATTACTTTGCCACAACAGTACGATTTTAGTATCAAAAGACCGATAATGACTAGTACACTAAGCATGACCATTTTCGCTCAATTCCAGCAGCGTTTTCACCTGGAAATCGCCATTTTCGTCCTGCACTCGTGGCTCCCATTTTATACACGGCAGCCATTTTAAAAGTTGCCCTCGCATAGGCTTATAATACAGTCGGATTTGATTCCAAGGACACGTACACCTTGATTGACTTTTCTCTGACCTGGGCAAGCTGGAACCATTGCCTCAGGCCAAACCTGTTTGGTCAGTCCCTCTCCCAGTGGCCGAATCAGATAGCATCAAGGCACACCATGCCATAAAACCCTTATTATCGCTCACACACCCTGCCTAATCTTGCTCACACCTGCACCTGCTCTTTTCTTCTTCCTACTTTACGAGGGGGAGGTGGCCGTTTTTATTGGGGGTCCACACTTATCTGATGTGAAATTCTAGGCCTTGCCGGGTAATTTATTATGGGTTGGATGACATGAAATATGAGGTTTCATCATGACACTGTTTTTTCCTTTGTAGTGAAAACATGTGAATGACCAACCAAAATGTCAAGAATGTTTGCCTGAAGCTTAAAAAACTGTATATAAGGAAACCTGATTTTGCATTGACACACAGTCTCCTGAGAACATACAAACCGTGCTGTTGTACTTCTAGGACGCTTGTTACTTGGTTGCAGCCAATAAATTCGATCTTTGACTTCACCTTGAAGACTCTGAGTTTCTGTGGTCTGAATCAGGAAAGTACCCGAGGTCTTTGGGTGTACCCTGGCACTGCTGGGTTACCGGATCAGTACCGGTTCTGAAAAACCCAGTACCTCAGTTGGCGCCCAACGTGGGGCGATACCAGCGGTACCGGTCCAAGCCTGAGGTCTGTGAGGAGCTTCGTGTGAAAATTCTGGAGGAAGGCCGCCACTTCATCGACCCCTGCATGTCGGCGTGGTCCGAAAGTCTTTGCTGCGAGGTTCCCCGCTTCCCGACGGCTACGAAGGACTTTTGCCCTGGCTATCGCCCTGATTTGGACCCTTGATGTTTGGTAGAGCGAAACGATAAGACGAGTCTTCTGGTGACGCCATCGATATTTTCAGTTAAGTATAAGTGGAGCGTCTCCCAGTCCTTAGTTGGACACTTGGTTTGGTCCTTACTTGGACATTTGGTTTGGTATCCCTTTGGGATCACTTTGATTTGGAACTTGCAAGTACCAAAGCCGAAGGACTCGTGTATTCACGAGACTATCGTAAACGATAATCCTTTGAAGTTTGAAGCTAGACTAGTGAGCGAAGATGCCTGGTTTTAGCAGACTTGGAAATTTGTTTTGTCTTGGTTGTAAAAGGGACTCCCGGTTGGAGGACTCCTGTCCGGTTCCTCCGATTGGAACTCTAACCTATGAACTATATGTGAAGCACGGAGTAGGCCCCATCACATATAATGAAGTATGGATCCGTTACACCAGAAAAGATGGTGTTTTAAAATGGCCCCAAAATGGTAGCTTTGACACAGAAATCTTAGATAACCTCGAAGTTAGACTTTTTAAGAAGAAAGCCCGGCCGGCAATGTTTGATTCTTTCCGCTTATGGCGTAAGGAAGCCAAGCAAAAGGAAATTAAATTAGCTAAGAAAAATAAGAGAGAAAAAGGTATTTCGATTATGCAAGCTGCTATACAGTTTAAAGATAACGAAGTAGAACAGTTGAATGAGCAGTTGCATAGGCGACATAAAATGACAGTAGATAAATGCTATCCAGTTTTGCCGCCTCTTCAGCAAGATGCAGCAAAAGACTCTGAAAAAGATCCCCTAATGTCGCATTTGCTAAGTTCGCCACCACCCTATGCGCAGAATGCAACGGCACCTCCGCAACCTCTGGTTGCACAACCAGTGGTTGCATTGCCTCCTGCTCCTCCCCAGCACCCACCAGCTATTCTTCAGTTGGTTCCTATTCCTCCGGTGCAGCCTCCTCAAGGGCCACCGGCTTTGACATCTGCTCTGCCTTTACTTCCTACAACTTTGACTACTATAGCGACTACCACTCCTGGTATTGTTTCTGACACTGCTTCTGTCTCTGCCTTGTCTCATTCTGTTTCTCCTCCTGTTCATTTGTCAACCTCTCCCTCTATCCGTCAGAGAATGACAAACACTGTGACTAGTCTTTTATCCCCTCTCTTTGGGTCATTAGCTACGACCCCAGTTTCACAGCGTAAGCAATTGCGTAGCCAATTGCCTGATGGTAAAGAGAAAGAGACACTGAATTATTTGGCGCATAAATGGGTTACTGAACCAGCGATATATGAACTAGAGTTTGTTATGGATGTCTTCCATCAGTGGGAAGAACCGAAACAGAGATACGTTTTTGAAAAAATGTGTACTTTTCTTTCTGAGGATTTAGAGGAAAATGGTTTGGAGCCCAATCCGCCTAAGTTGTGTCGTGTACGGTTCGATTTTTCGACAGGTTTGATTGTGGGTTCAGATGTCGAGAAAGCAGTTGCGATGTTATTATCGTTTAGGACTGAAGGTGTTTCCAGGTTATTGTTTAAATATGATTCTCCTGCTAAAAAGAAAGGGAAACAGTACCCCATGAGAGAAGTTCCCCCACAGTGGAGGGAAGGGGACCCAAATGCTAATCCACCTGTCCTGCCTCATTTCCAGCGTGTATGGGTACACGTTCCATGGAAGCGAGCTGAAGTTTTAGCCCTTAAGCAGACATTGCCTGATCCCCGTAAGAATCCTACAGGGTATTACAAGGAATTGTCACAGACTGCGGGGTCTTGCATTATGAATTTAGCTGACATAGACATGTTGTTTGGGAATGTTGTTCCACAGCCTTTATGGGGAAAGATTCGCCATACAGTCCATGCTCAAGAGTTAGGTGACACGTGGGCTAATATTGCTGCTGCAGATGCCCGACAAATTGGTGGTGCTAAACCTGAGCCTTTAGTGACAGAGCTTCCTGGTAGGATTATTGATTACATGAAAACTATAATGCCTGCGATGCGTGTAAACTGGGATAAATTGTCTGCATGTAAGCAAAAGAAAGAAGAAACTGTATCAGATTTCTTCACCAGGTTTGAAGAAACGTTTGTGGATCACAGTGGTCAAGATATGAGCACGGAAGGTGGTCAACGTTTGTTCGTCGATAAATTTGTGCATAATCTGCTTCCTGAGTTGTGTAAAAAGTTAAAAGACTCAGAAAGTTCTTGGGCAGTTTCCTCTTCAGCACAGATATTGGCTACTGCACAGTACTACGAAAATAGAGATAAAGATGAGAGAGATAGAGTAGAGAAGAAAACAAAAGAATTGAAAACGAAGGTTCTGTTACAACAAGCGTACCCGCCACGTGGTGGTCAGAATAGTGGTGCACAGAACAACTATCAGAATAACTATCGGGGGGAAAAGCGTTGTTGGCAATTATTCGTGATCTGATTGAGAAGGATGTAATTGAAGAGACAAGAGGCAACATTTGCAATAGTCCTGTTTTGCCTGTCTTGAAGCATACTGACCCTACTCAGCCACCTGTTTATAGGTTTGTAATTGATCTTAGAGAGGTGAACAAAATAGTTGTGCCACAGTTTCCAGTCGTCCCCGATATCACTGCATTGTTGACAATGATTCCAGCTTCAGCCACTTGGTTTTCAGTAATAGACCTGAAAAATGCTTTCTTCAGCATCCCTATTGCAGAAGAGAGCAGGGACATGTTTGGCTTCAATTTGGGAGGACGAAGCTTCAGATTTAAGAGAGCTCCTCAAGGCTATTGTGAAAGTCCATCTATCTATAGTCAGGCTTTGAAAGCACAACTTGACACTCTTATGTTACCTGATGGCGCCACTCTCATTCAATATGTCGATGATTTGCTAGTTGCCGCAGATACTAAGGAGATCTGCAAAGAAGCAACATTGTCATTATTGCATCATTTGTCTGATTTACACCACAAAGTGTCCCTTTCAAAGTTACAGTATTGTCAAAAAGAAGTGACCTATTTAGGTCATCTCTTTTCGAAGGAGGGAAGGCAACTGACCACAGAGAGAATCAGGCCTGTTGCAGCAATGAGTGTTCCAAGAACACAAAGAGAAGTGCGTGCTTTCTTGGGTATTACATCATATTGCAGACAATGGATACCTAATTTTTCGTTAATAGCCAAACCCTTGGTGGCATTAACTTGTAAAGATATACCAAATCCCGTCCCATGGTCTGAAGATTGTCAGAAAAGTTTTGTCGAATTACGTGATGCATTATGTTCAGCTCCTGTGTTGGGTACCCCCAACTACAGCAAGCCTTTTACATTGTATGTCCATGAGAAAGAAGGTTGTGCGTTAGCAGTTTTGACACAACAGTTTGGAGACAGGGAGCGTCCATGCGCCTATTTCTCTTCAACCTTAGACCCAGTAGCTAAGGCACTACCGAGCTGCTTAAGAGCGGCAGCGGCAGCTGCTGTTTCTATCCGCCAGTCTGCTGGTTTAGTGATGAACAACACATTAATCGTAATGGTTCCACATGCAGTGGACACGTTGTTAAACAGAACCAAGACACAGCATTTAACTAGTGCTCGATTGTCAGGTTACGAGTTGACATTGTTAGCAAGCTATGTACATATAAAAAGATGCACTACACTTAACCCAGCTACGTTATTGCCAATTGTGACGGAGTTAGATACTTCTGAACAACATGATTGTCTCCATAGAACAGAAGAAGAAACGAAAGGGAGAATAGACCTTCTGGACACTCCCATTGCAAAGAGTGATGGTACTTTGTGGGTGGATGGTTCATGCTTTAAGCTCCCGAATGGTGACACGACTGCGGCGTATGCTGTGACAACTTTGGGTACGATTGTTGAAGCTGCACGTATCCCACATAATTCAGCCCAAGCAGCTGAGTTAATAGCCCTAACAAGAGCATGTACAGTATCAAAAGGAATGAAAGTGACTATCTATTCCGATAGCCAATATGCGTTTGGTGTGGCCCATAGTTTTGGGCGTTTGTGGAAGGAACGTGGGTTCCTGACCTCGCATGGAACTAAAATTCAGCATGGTTAGTTGGTAAATGAGCTTCTTGATTCACTTACTTTACCGTTGCAAGTTGCGATTGTGAAGTGTAGCGCACATAAAAAGGTGACTGATGATGTTGGTCGTGGGAATGCCTTTGCTGACGAGGTCGCAAAAGAAACGGCAAGGAATGTGATGAGCCGAATGTATGTCGCGGGCCCTGCAAGATGGATTGGTGATGTTGGAATGTGTGAAGACACGATAGAAAGCGTGAAATCGATTCAAGCTGAAGCCACAGAGAGAGAATTGAGTGTGTGGAGAGAAAGTACTGGTAAATTGGATGCGAATGGTTGTTGGGTCGAGTTGTCAGAACATCAAAGATGGTTGCTGCCCGATTCGTATGTGCTTGCAGTAGTTACAATGGCTCATGGAATGGCTCACATCAGTGTGAAAGGGATTTGTAAGTTGTTGGCCCCAGTATGGCAAAATACAGGAATTCCCAAGTGCGCAGAAAATGTGGTTAGAAATTGCATGGTATGCCTGAAACACAACCCTGGTAGAGGAACCCCAACTCCAGCTGGTCATTTTGCACCTCCTACGTATCCGTTTGAGGTTTTGCAGCTAGATTTTGTAAGGAAATGCCTCCTTGGCATGGTTACCCCCTGACTTTTTGCCTTTGCTGATGCTATGTTTTGAATTGAAAGTGTGCTGAGGCCTGCTAACCAGGCCCCAGCACCAGTGTTCTTTCCCTAACCTGTACTTTTGATTCCACAATTGGCACACCCTGGCATCCAGATAAGTCCCTTGTAACTGGTACCTCTGGTACCAAGGGCCCTGATGCCAGGGAAGGTCTCTAAGGGCTGCAGCATGTATTATGCCACCCTAGAGACCCCTCACTCAGCACAGACACACTGCTTACCAGCTTGTGTGTGCTAGTGAGAACAAAATGAGTAAGTCGACATGGCACTCCCCTCAGGGTGCCATGCCAGCCTCTCACTGCCTATGCAGTATAGGTAAGACACCCCTCTAGCAGGCCTTACAGCCCTAAGGCAGGGTGCACTATGCCATAGGTGAGGGTACCAGTGCATGAGCACTGTGCCCCTACAGTGCCTAAGCAAAACCTTAGACATTGTAAGTGCAGGGTAGCCATAAGAGTATATGGTCTGGGAGTCTGTTTTACACGAACTCCACAGCACCATAATGGCTACACTGAAAACTGGGAAGTTTGGTATCAAACTTCTCAGCACAATAAATGCACACTGATGCCAGTGTACATTTTATTGTAAAATACACCACAGAGGGCACCTTAGAGGTGCCCCCTGAAACTTAACCGACTATCTGTGTAGGCTGACTGGTTCCAGCAGCCTGCCACACTAGAGACATGTTGCTGGCCCCATGGGGAGAGTGCCTTTTGTCACTCTGAGGCCAGTAACAAAGCCTGCACTGGGTGGAGATGCTAACACCTCCCCCGGGCAGGAGCTGTAACACCTGGCGGTGAGCCTCAAAGGCTCACCCCTTTGTCACAGCACCGCAGGACACTCCAGCTAGTGGAGTTGCCCGCCCCCTCCGGCCCCGGCCCCCACTTTTGGCGGCAAGGCCGGAGAAAATAATGAGAATAACAAGGAGGAGTCACTGGCCAGTCAGGACAGCCCCTAAGGTGTCCTGAGCTGAGGTGACTCTAACTTTTAGAAATCCTCCATCTTGCAGATGGAGGATTCCCCCAATAGGATTAGGGATGTGACCCCCTCCCCTTGGGAGGAGGCACAAAGAGGGTGTACCCACCCTCAGGGCTAGTAGCCATTGGCTACTAACCCCCCAGACCTAAACACGCCCTTAAATTTAGTATTTAAGGGCTTCCCTGAACCTAAAGATTTAGATTCCTGCAACAACAAGAAGAAGGACTGCCTAGCTGAAAACCCCTGCAGAGGAAGACCAGAAGACAACAACTGCCTTGGCTCCAGAAACTCACCGGCCTGTCTCCTTCCTTCCAAAGAACTCTGCTCCAGCGACGCCTTCCAAAGGGACCAGCGACCTCTGAATCCTCTGAGGACTGCCCTGCTTTGACGACGACAAGAAACTCCCGAGGACAGCGGACCTGCTCCACAAAGACTGCAACTTTATCCAAAGGAGCCGCTTTAAAGAACCCTGCAATCTCCCCGCAAGAAGCGTGAGACATGCAACACTGCACCCGGCGACCCCGACTCGGCTGGTGGAGAACCAACACCTCAGGGAGGACCCCCGGACTACTCTACGACTGTGTACCAAAACCTGTCCCCCCTGAGCCCCCACAGCGCCGCCTGCAGAGGGAATCCCGAGGCTTCCCCTGACCGCGACTCTCTGAAACCTAAGTCCCGACGCCTGGAAAAGACCCTGCACCCGCAGCCCCCAGGACCTGAAGGACCGGACTTTCACTGCAGAAGTGACCCCCAGGAGTCCCTCTCCCTTGCCCAAGTGGAGGTTTCCCCGAGGAAGCCCCCCCTTGCCTGCCTGCAGCGCTGAAGAGATCCCTTGATCTCTCATTGACTTCCATTGCGAACCCGACGCTTGTTCTAAAACTGCACCCGGCCGCCCCCGCGCCGCTGAGGGTGAAATTTCTGTGTGGGCTTGTGTCCCCCCCCCCGGTGCCCTACAAAACCCCCCTGGTCTGCCCTCCGAAGACGCGGGTACTTACCTGCTGGCAGACTGGAACCGGGGCACCCCCTTCTCTCCATTGAAGCCTATGCGTTTTGGGCACCACTTTGAACTCTGCACCTGACCGGCCCTGAGCTGCTGGTGTGGTAACTTTGGGGTTGCTCTGAACCTCCAACGGTGGGCTACCTTGGACCAAGAACTGAACCCTGTAAGTGTCGTACTTACCTGGTAAAACTAACAAAAACTTACCTCCCCCAGGAACTGTGAAAATTGCACTATGTCCACTTTTAAAATAGCTATTTGTGAATAACTTGAAAAGTATACATGCAATTGAAATGATTCAAAGTTCCTAATGTACTTACCTGCAATACCTTTCAAACAAGATATTACATGTTAAATTTGAACCTGTGGTTCTTAAAATAAACTAAGAAAAGATATTTTTCTATACAAAACCTATTGGCTGGATTTGTCTCTGAGTGTGTGTACCTCATTTATTGTCTAGGTGTATGTACAACAAATGCTTAACACTACTCCTTGGATAAGCCTACTGCTCGACCACACTACCACAAAATAGAGCATTAGTATTATCTCTTTTTACCACTATTTTACCTCTAAGGGGAACCCTTGGACTCTGTGCATGCTATTCCTTACTTTGAAATAGCATATACAGAGCCAACTTCCTACAGATTTCATCCACATGGAGAGGTGCAACAACTTAAAATACGTACTTGTTTGTGCCTTTTCAAGATGGGTGGAAGCCTATCCCCTAAAAGACAATACTGCGCTATCCACAGCCAAAGCCCTTGTGAAAGAGTTCTTCCCTAGATTCGGAATGCCGAGAATGATCTGGAGTGACAATGGAAGTGAATTTGTGGGTCAAGTGATGAAGAAAGTATGCGAAGGGCTAGGCATAAACCAAAAGTTTCACGCTGCAAATCACCCCCAATCAGCTGGATTAGTGGAGTGCTATAATGGCACTCTAAAGCTAAAATTGGCCAAGATACAAGCGAGCTCTGGTCTCAAATGGCCTGACGCTCTACCCTTAGCACTCCTATCAACCAGAATGACTGTGCATTCACGAGTGAAACTTAGTCCTTATGAAATAGTCTTCGGCCGCCCGGCCAATATATGGGGAGTGCCTAGGCCCAAGAAGTTCAGCGAGATAGAGCATCCTGTCTTGCTTGACTATCTGTATGAATTGACAGCTAAATTGCGTGTCTTACATCAACAGGTCCACGACACCCTGCCTCCGGTCTCTGAATCTCCAGGTCATCCCATTGAGCCTGGATCCTGGGTTTTAATAAAGAACTTTCAGCGAACCAAAAACGAGCAGCCCAGGTGGACCGGACCGCACCTCGTTCTTCTCTCCACAAGATCAGCTGTTCGAGTAGAAGGGAAGAAACACTGGATCCATGGGACCCATTGCAAAAGGGTACCCCTACCTCTGCCATATGACCGGTGGGTCCAGGAAGGTGTCGCCGACTCAGAGACTGAAACCGTGCCACGTTTTCTGCCTTTCAGCGATGCACGAATAAAAGGAACACTCACTGAGAAAGAGAGTGATGACATTTTACAATCAGCAGTATCACCGTCAGTTCGATTGGACACTACAGAACCTGAACTCCTTTTTCAGGACCACACGATACCTGGGACTAACAGTTATAATCTACGACCAAGAATAAAGGACAAATAAAACAGTTTACTTTTCTTCCCTTTAGCAAAGTTCTCCAATATGGGAAATTATTTTTTAATGACTTTGTTTTTTGTATTTTTTGAACCTCCATCCGGGTTCAGCTGTAGGATCGTGGCTGAAAAGACTTAGGGGGGGTAGCCTGTGGACACAAGGTCTACAGGTCTGGTTTGTTCTAGGGCGGCCTGGAACATTCAGAACACTCCTAAGTGAAGTAAACCAACCGCCACAAACGGCAACGGTTATAGGATGGAATCTTTCCAAAATGGAGAACATGTTAAAAGACTGAGTTTCAAGAAGAGAATATGTGAAACGATAACCAGGAAACGGTTTTTGCTGCTGTGCATTTTTATATTATTTAGTATACTTATGTTTTTTATAGGATATATTTTATTCTGTTTTAACGTGATATTGGCACCCACTACCTCGACTGCACCTCCTCCTTCCACTGTTTCCCCACATTCTTTTCAACTCCTCCCTAAACATGAATCTGCTAGGAGACTAGAGTTCATTAATAACTCCTTCATCCAGCTTTTGCACCAACACCATAGTGATAAATACAACTAACTGTTGGGTGTGTGGCCTTATGCCTCACACAGCAGATAAAGGTATCCCTTATCTGATCCTGCCTTTCAGCCACAATGGTTCCGTGTGGGCATTCAGAACGATATTCATCTATGCACACTACCCCCTACGGTTTGCGGAAGACAACCCTAAGAAAAATGCTTTAGTTAAAGGTATCATAGACATGATGAAGGACAATATCTTCTACGAGACTATCCCCAGAGATGAGACAATGGCATATATAGGATGGAACATGACCGGATATGAAGCCACAATGAGTGAGAAACAGCAAGCTAAGATATCTTCCCTGATTTGGGTTGTACCCCATCAGGGTCACCTGTGTCTGCAAGGTACTGGCAAGAATCCCAGAGCTCAGCTAGGGGAAAGCGTCTGCACTGAGACATATGTCTTCGCATCTCAGACCTCCCCTCCGCTCTTGGCAGCTAAGGGTACCTATTTCATCTGCCATGATAGAGCCTTTACATGGTTGCCCCCTGGCTTTTCGGGCACATGCTTCGTTTCGTTCCTGTTGCCCCCTACCTACACAGCAGCGGCAGATTACCACAAGACAAGGATAGTTAGAGGCGTCTTCAGTGAAGAAGACACTGCAGGACAAGAATTTGGGGACTTCGTAAAGGGTTTTCTGCCGTTCTGGGGACAAATAAGTAACAGCAGGAGTATAAGGCAATTGATAAGAGTGGTTGAATCCACCGTGGCTGAAACCGCTGGTGCCCTTGGTAACTTTACTGCTGAGCTCCAGTCGGATCGTCTTATGACCCTTCAGAACAGGGTCGCATTAGATGTCATACTTGCAGACCGGGGTGGAGTATGTACATTGATCCAGTCGAGTTGCTGTGTTTTTGTCCCAGATAACGCTCCAACAGTATACCAGGCCATCTCCAAACTGCATAGAATTTCCGAATCTATTCATTTAGATAAAGGAGATTGGTCATTAATGGGATGGCTCTGGGAACTGATATCAGCATGGGGATGGAAGATTCTGATGGTCATTGGGATGATCTTGGCCATTCTGTTCCTGTTCTGTCTATGCGTGCAGTGTGCTCCTGCGATATGTGGCCTCTGTGTTACATCATGCATAAGGAAACCTGCACCAAGAGACGAGCTAAATACTAGGATGATGTTACAGCAACATCTCAACGACTTTAGAAACATAGACCTGGACTCAGATTAGCATGAGAATAGGTTTATTGCCTATGTAAGGGCAAAAGGAGGGTTTGTGGTTCTAAAAATTCTGGACCCATGTAAATTACTTTGCCACAACAGTACGATTTTAGTATCAAAAGACCGATAATGACTAGTACACTAAGCATGAGCATTTTCGCTCAATTCCAGCAGCGTTTTCACCTCGAAATCGCCATTTTCGTCCTGCACTCGTGGCTCCCATTGTATACACGGCAGCCATTTTAAAAGTTGCCCTCACATAGGCTTATAATACAGTCGGATTTGATTCCAAGGACACGTACACCTTGATTGACTTTTCTCTGACCTGGGCAATCTGGAACCATTGCCTCAGGCCAAACCTGTTTGGTCAGTCCCTCTCCCAGTGGCCGAATCAGATAGCATCAAGGCACACCATGCCATAAAACCCTTATTATCGCTCACACACCCTGCCTAATCTTGCTCACACCTGCTCTTTTCTTCTTCCTACTTTACGAGGGGGAGGTGCCCGTTTTTATTGGGGGTCCACACTTATCTGATGTGAAATTCTAGGCCTTGCCGGGTAATTTATTATGGGTTGGATGACATGAAATATGAGGTTTCATCATGACACTGTTTTTTCCTTTGTAGTGAAAACATGTGAATGACCAACCAAAATGTCAAGAATGTTTGCCTGAAGCTTAAAAAACTGTATATAAGGAAACCTGATTTTGCATTGACACACAGTCTCCTGGGAACATACAAACCGTGCTGTTGTACTTCTAGGACGCTTGTTACTTGGTTGCAGCCAATAAATTCGATCTTTGACTTCACCTAGAAGACTCTGAGTTTCTGTGGTCTGAATCAGGAAAGTACCCGAGGTCTTTGGGTGTACCCTGGCACCGCTGGGTTACCGGATCAGTACCGGTTCTGAAAAACCCAGTACCTCAACCAGAGATATCAAGAAGTCTGTCTTGACAGTTCTTCCAAGCGCGATCCAGAACTTTTTTAGGATCCCTGGAAAATTTTCACATGAAAGTCGCCATATTTCGGTCTAAATCCGGAGTCTCTGTTACTTTGCCCTGCAGGGAAGGAAGGGGACATTCTGAACGCAGGATGTTCTGAACCTCATGGTCAAACCCTTTGCGAATGTGATCTTGAACGTACTGAGCAACCTCCTCACACGGGAGCCATTCTGTGGATCTGGGATGAATTATACTTTCAGGATCAAAGGAAAGGATGCGATAGGAAGAGCCACGTTCCTGCGTATTATGGTATTTACGTTTACGCTTCCCCACTGGTATGGGGTCTTCCTGGTCCGAGCCGGAGGACTGAGCAAAGGAAGAAAGGCCGTCTGGTCTAGCAGAGGCCTCTCTGCTTACTTCAGACGTGTCTAGTGATGAATAAACATCATAGCAGTATTTGCTAGGATAACAGCCGATGACAACAGTCTTTTTAAGGCTCCCTGGGTCATAGCCAGATCAGGTAGCTGGTCGGGCTGCAAACCAGCATCCATTAGAGGGAGACCCCTCAATTCACGCTGCCCAAAGCGTCTCAAGGGTTGAGCAAAAGGTTTTAGAGCGTTGATAAGAGCCTGATTCACGGAATCCTGGACATGGTAGCCCAGAGCTTCCACTAGTCTTACCTCCATATGGTCATCTATAGAATCAGGGTGGTCCTGATAAAAATCATCCTCTCCAGCGTAGTACGCCATAGGAACAGAGGGTATGGAGGAGATCACGGGGGGAATAGTACTTCCCAGCAGGAAATATATCAAATTGATACTGACTTATTTATTTTGTTATATTAATATCACAGCCAAACGTTCAAATGTGGAGGGAGCTCCTGCTTTTCCCCTCGGCAAAGCCTTGTACTTTCAAATCGCCCCGTCGGGCGTTCCAGGGCTCGAATTAGCTTTACGGAGGAGAGACGAGCTAAAAATAGCTTCTCTCGTGCCTCTGAACGCGCAGCAAACACCTCGTTCTCTTCGCGTAGGAAGAAACGAGGAGGACGCATGAGCGAGCATAAAGATAGAAAGAGGACTTGTCCTCTAGTGCGCGCCGCGGTCTAGGAGTCGGAACGACTCCTAAGCGAGTAAGCGGACATGCCCACCGACAAATGCCGAGCCCTTTGAAAAAAGGGCAAGAAAACGATTTAAATAAGGGCGCGCCGCGCAAGACATGCACCGCAGCGCGTTTAGAGGCCGCTCCACGCTGTGCAAAAATTACACAATTAACCAAGATAAAAGAATAAAGCACAGTGATTCAAGAAAACACTTATCTCTAGCTGCAGCAGCAAAGAAAGAGGAATGACTACGTTGAGAGAGTCAGATATATGGACAGGTTCCCCATGATTGGTGGACATGAACTACTGGGTTTTATGGGAAATGTAGTTCTTTTGTTTTGTTAAATTTCATTGGCTGCTGAGTTTTTGCAGTAAAGAGAGAGAAAGCATAATTCGAAGCCTCCGGTCCTGACATAGAATTAGCGAATGTTGCACTATACAGAACGTTTGTGACCTAACATAAAAACTGTATGACTGAATAATCATTGTTCAAGATGCCGATCTGAAAACACTTAGCCATGGTTACAGCCCTCATGTTCCAGGAGACTGCTATTATAAAGGGGCCACGGGGGCGGTCATGGTTGGGTGATGGCAGCCCATCTTGCTCTGGAAGCAACACAGGAGTCTGGAGTCCACCGGCAAAGTACCTGCGTGCTAAACTGTTTAGGCCAGCCAAGAATGCCCCTTATTTTGCGTTTCCCCTCTGAAAAATGAGGAATCACATGCTGAATAGTGTTTGCCACACTCAAGTCTTTATATATTTGAAGTGGCTGCATTATTCTCCCCCAGGTAAATTTCATCAGGTTTGATCTCAAGAAATTGATCAGGGGAAAATTAAGACGGTGAGACATTTACATCAAATCTTAGAATTCTGATTCCCGTGCAAACAGAAATTGCATAAAAATCTGAATTTACTCTCTGGTTGTCAAAACGTGCTTGTTCCTTCTCCACAACAAACATGTATGAGGCATCAATGTGCCTGGTGATAATGGCATACTTGAAATAGGAGCAGTGAGGATGCTTTTTTAGAAGTGGCCGATGATGGAACGAGAACACAATTCTGTGCTTGTTGTATAGGAGTATGGCTCAATGAAGGGAGGGCACTCGGCTTGGCTGTGTAATTTACCTATTGACACAGTTATGATTGGATATCACTGCTAGCAAACTTAATTATGTAATTCAATAATTATTTACATAACATGTGGTCATCTCACTGTTAATAGTTTGTAGAATTTCAATAAATTAAGATGCACCGATTATAAAATGAAGCCCAACTGCTTGGGTACGATGGATATTCAAGAATTATTCCTCCTCCAGCTAAAGAAACATTGTTGTTGGTTGCTACACTTAATAAGGCATCTGGATAAACACATTTTTCTGTCAAAAGAAATCATTCACTAGGTGGCAACAGTCATGCAGAAAGGAAATGGAACATCATGCATTACAGAAAAAAGAGAAGCCGTAGCCGTCTGCAATAATACATGAATAATGATCTTGAAAGCCAAATATTCGGTTGCAAAAAATATGGCGCCTTTAGTGTGAAAAAGGATGATGTTTCTAAGCAAAGCTCTGCTAATAGCTAACACAAATTTTAAGCTCAGGGACAGCAAATGGAGCAGTGCTCAGCTGATTTGCCATGTTGTGCAATAAAATATTTCATTGCAGAATCTGTATATGGAAAGAATATCAAGCGCCTTAGCTATGGATAAGGGACAATCTACTTTCTCTGCTGAGTGGTGCAGACTTCTAGTTTAAAGCTCCTTCGAAAAGCAGATCTGAGCGCTCAGACACATACCGCAGTAACTAACCAATCAGAAATGCCCTCATATCTGTGTCAAACTCTAAGCCATGAACACGTAATGCAGGAGAACTAAGAAGCATGGGTCCCCTCTAACTCAGAGAGATGGTTCAATGACTTTTGTCTCCCCTCTGAGCCAGGGGTCATTAGTTCGAATCCTTGGAAGGCTGACTGACGCTTCCCTCTTTCCGAGGACAGTAAATTAAGTACTGTTCATTTTTTGCAGTAGCAGCAGTGCGTAATTTGTATGAGACTACCTGCTGGGTCCCAGGGTTTGCTCAGAAGGCCGAGGCTGGTGCAGTCAAAGGTCAGAAAGCTGAAGACCAAGGCTGTATTGTCTTGTTTCCACCTTGTACCTCCTTAGTCCACCAGAAGACACTCCGTCACTCTTGCAGGCACGTTTTCCTCTGCGCTTTCACTCTCTTGCCGATTTCCATCTTTGTCTTTCTCCTTCTTTACTCATTTCTGTTTTTTTATCTCCCTTTGCACCAGCCTCTTGAAGAAACGTAAACGTGGGTCCCCAAAACTCATTTCCGGTGGGCTGCAACTGTAAACCACCATCTCAAAGTAAGCACTAAATAGTAGCTTCATCTGGAAATGGCTGTCCTGCTGTTCGAGACGTCATTTTTTTTTTTTTAATACATTCAAATGCTCGGAGTCATCACTGGAAAAAGTCATTTAAATGATCCTTGTATGAAAGCATGACGTCACATATCGCTCTTGCTCTAAATTATTCCAGGCTTTCTTCTGTTGATCTACAAAAAAAAAACTGAATTAACAGGAGTTATTGCTGTATGGTATGAGGTCCACACCCTGAATTCTTAGTGTTTTGAGACGGCGCTGCTCCTTAAGTCAAAATTATGCTTCTCCTCCATCCACTTGGAGGAGCAGTAAACCATTTCGGATTTCACTAAACGAAGCGTGCTCTGATGATGCACTCTTCCTTCTGTGAAGACAGTCTTCTTTCTCTGCTAAGCTTGACCCTTGCCTCCCTCCCATCATTATTTCATGACTTCTTTTTCAGATGCTTTATTTTCCACTGAACATTTCTTGCCTTTTATATATCACCGAAAGCCGTTCGCCAATAATTGGCCCTCCTTTTCACTACATCTCCTTCACCTCTTCATGTACCCTAATTAGGTGATTACATCCACGGCGATGAGGTAGACGGGACAGGACATTTACTGTGTTAATCAGTTCCTTCTTAGCTCTCTTCAGATTCTAGATATGACATACAAAGAACTCGATATAGTTCTCCAAGGGGTCAAAGCACTGACCCAACCAAAGTTATTAACACCTTCCTGCCTGCTCTTGCTGTGTGACCAAGAACTGATCTATCGGTCCCCACCATTTATTTAACAGCTATTGACCACCTTGAAATGGTCAAGTATAGCCAGTGGCAAGAGTCATTTAATTTCTGGCCATATTACATGCCTTTCATTGTAAGGTACCGGAGTAAAATGTTTACAGGACAAGAATGCTATTTACATAAAGGTAACATGTTAGACATTATTGGTTTTATGCCCAATCGCGGTACAGCTCCCCGAATTACATGAGATTGTATGGAAAAGTGTTTTTCGTGTTGCTTCTCGTCTGTTATGTTATTTTTCATTTCCTCAAATAAAGTCCATTAGTTTTATAAATGGAAAATATATATATATATAATCACACACGTGTGTGCTTGTACTTGTAGTTATAATTAGGACCTAGTTACTACAGGAAATATATTTTTCTGTTTACTAATAACTTTGGTGCCATTTGACGAAACTGTACAAAACTTTAAAAAAAAAAAATATATATATATATGTTAATCCACCTCAACTCCTTCCTGGAAAGTTTTGGATGATCCCTCAATGGGTGAAAAGTAAAACGTTATGTCCCAAAGCACAATTTTCCCATACAATTTCTATAGGGGTTTTTGAACAGCACTGCAACCAAAATGACTAAACAGAATTACAAATAAAATGGCAGAAAACTAGATTTTTACTGCAAAGGCATGCTTTTTGTGAGAGTCCCAAAGGCAAGCAGCTTCATATAATAGTGTGAATTGATGGACGAATGAGTAATTTTTTTCACATGAGCTGCCTCCCACCCACAAGAGACACATTTCCCCAAGTTCTCGAGCAGCTCATACTCTGATAGGCTGGCCACAACATGAAATGAAATGTTGCAGCCTCCATTACAGGACATAGGGACTTGGTCCTCATGTCCAGAAAATGAAAACAAAATAAGGCACAAGGGGAAGTTTAGGGGTTATGTTGATAACTTGGACTGTTTGAGGGAACCCCTTGGGACAAACTAAAACATTTTTTTTTTGGGGGTAGCTGTTAAACCTGAGAGCCTTAGAGTGACCTTCCCCAAACCTTTTGTCTGCCTTCCATTTTTCTGATCTTGTTTTAGCTAGATTGAGGACTTTACCACTATTGACCAGTGCTAAAGTGCTTGTGCTCTCTCCCCTAAACATGGTAACATTGTCTCCTACCTCATTGGCATATTTAATTTACCTATAAGTCCCTGGTAAAGTGCACTATATGTGCCCAGGGCCTCTAAATTAAATGCTCCTACTGGGCCTGCAGCACTTATTGTGCCACCCGTATAAGTAGTCCCTTATCCGTGTCCCAGGCCTGCCATTTCAAGACCTGTGTGTGCAGTTTTACTGCCCCCTCGACTTGGCATTTAAAAACCTTTGGCCAAGCCTTAAACTCCCCTTTTATTTCATATGTCAGCCCTCAGGCAGGCCGTAAGTGACCCACAGGGCAGGGTGCAGTTTATCTAAAAGGCAGGACATGTAATTGTAAGTTTTACATGTCCTGGTAGTGAAAAACTCCAAAAGATGTTTTTCACTTTTGTGAAGCCTGCTCTACCCATAGGCCAGCATTGGGAATTCTCTTATATACTTTTGAGTGGTAACTTATCTGAACGGAGTGGCGGTGTCATGTTTGGAAAATCCTACGTACTGCTAAAGTTGGATTTAACATTATCATTTTAGAAATGGCAAATTTAGAAAGTAGGCATTCCTCTTCCCCTTCTGCTCTCTCTGCCTAGCAGCCTGTCTCCAATCCACCTCTAGATGGAATGCACAAGGGGAGCAGTCACCCAGCATAGGCCAGAAAGGCATAAATACATGACACTCTGCTGCATTCGTCTGCATACTGAATGGGCAGGAAGAGTGAAGGGACTCTTCCTTACACTTCAAAGAGTAGTGACCAGACCACACGGATAGGGCTGATAATCCCCCACAGATCTCCTTTCAGACATGACTGGGCTGAAAGGGGAACTGGTGCACTTCAGAACTACTCTTTGAAGTCTCCCCTACTTAACAGACACATTTGGCTATAAGTACTGGGTCTTGGACCCCCTTAAAATCAGAAACTTCCGGACCTAAAACTGGACTCTGTCAGAAGGGTTGCAGTGCTGCCCAAAGGACTCAACTGGACTGCTTTTCTGTAAGGATTCCTGTTCCCCTGGTTGCCATGCTGCCTGCTGCTCCCTGACTGTGCGTGAAGGACTCAGAGTCCCACCGCAAGTGATCTCCAAGGGTTTGTTAGCTTTCCTCCTGTTCCCAAGTCTCAGGGACATCAAAGACTTGAACCACCTGCACCTGGACTCTACAAGCTCATGAGTCTACCCTGCCTTGGAAGAGGGCCTAAGGTGCTCTACCTTCTGTGGTGTTCAGAAGAACTGCTGTGAAACAATGCAAAGCCTCGCCATGCAGCTGCCAGCCTCACTGCACTCAGTGCTAGGTGGCTCGAAGCCCTGCAAAGTCTTGCTGTGCAACAGCCAACCCGTCCGAACTGATGCACAGCAATGCCAAGCCCTTCAAAGCCTCGCAGCACAGCTTCTTGGAACAGACATTGGACTACACAAAGCCTCGTAAAGCGGTACCGTGCAGACTGCACATCAGCCTTTGAGATACTGTGTTTAGTGGGCCTAAGTGGGGTCCGTGAAGCCGGCCCTTGCTCCATCACAGTCAGCCCGAACTTGTGACTTTGTCCTGGACCAGATACCCACAGTTGACGATTTGCGCTTTTATGCACTATTTTCACCTAAATCTTAAACTCATGTCTCAAAATCTCCATATTGGATTTTTGTCATGTTTGTCCTGTTGTAATTATAAAATCATAATCTATTTTTCTAACCTGGTCTGGAGTCTTTTTGTGGTTTTTTCACTCTGTTATTGTATGAATTATTGCACAAATACTTTACCCATTGCCTTCTAAGTTAAGTTTGCCTGCTCTGAGCCAAGCTACCGGAGGGCGAGCACAGGATAATTTAGGTTATGTGCCATGACTAGGATTGTGGTCCCTACTTGGACAGGGTGCATACCTCTGTCATCTAGAGACCCAGTTTGTAACAGTAGCCATGATCCTTTGGCACTCTCTTGGGAGTTAGGATGACCCCCTTCTTCCTGCAAGAGACCTGCAGGATTGCAGACAAACTAAAAAAATAAAATAAAAAAAAAAGTGGGGTTGGTGTCCCTTGGGGAAGGCCAGGCCCTGCACCCAAGTCCATGCTTTGTACATTGGAAGGCTGTACGCAGTGGTGGTGGTCGGGTGGGGAAGCTTGGGTGGCCAAACAAGTTGTGCTTAGGGCCTGTATCCAGGGCAGGCCTTGTGACAACCCAAACACTATGCACGGCTGCAGCATAGGATTGCCCAGTCATGGAGGTTCCTGGGCCTTGCCACATTCCAGGCCCTATGGCCACCGAGCTCTGTGCACAGTCTAAGGTGGCTGTCCACAGATGTTGGGGGCCAGGCTCTGTGGGAGACCACATGCTGCACACAGCCACAGGCCATGTGTGGAAAGGGTTTGGCATAGTCATGTGTGGTAATACAATCTAACTTTATGTACAAAAAAAGATATTCACTGAAAAAAAAACAGATGACATAATTAAGCAAACATGTCAGTTTAAATGCCACATTTGAAGTAATAAAACTACGGAAATTCACCATTGTAGATAAGTGAAGTAGCTATAACTTGTGAAATTGTGTGTTGTATAATGTAAGATTTCATTACTATAACTTACTATGACATCACTTTGACCTTTGATTTTCTTCAGTGAATATATATAAAATAAATACAAATTCTCTGCTACAATGTTAAGTCACAGAAAACATACATTTGTGAGGTAAATAAAGCTCCCTTGCACTAAAAACATTTTCTAGTTTACAAGAAAAGAACCCACCAATCATTCATTTCTGTAATATACTTGTACCTAATGATATGCTGTTTGATGTGTTATTGTTTGACACTATAATGTACAGTTCAGGGCTCAAGTAAAGATAGTTATGCACATTTAAATAATAAATATTTGCATTGCTTGTCTATTACATACTAAGGATGTATCTGGTTTGATAGCATTACGGTTTTCAGTTTACATCTGTTGGAAATGGCCCTTCTGCAGGGTTATCCCAAGACTTTTTGCCTTCCTCCTTCTCTTTTTCTGACCTCATTTTTGCTGGTTTTTAGACTCTGCGCACTTTACCACTGCTAACCAGTGCTAAAGTGCATATGCTCTCTCCCTTTAAACATGGTAACATTGGATCATACCCAATTGGACTACTTAATATACCTATAAGTCCCTAGTAATGTGCACTGTATGTGCCTAGGGCCTGTAGATTAAATGCTACTAGTGGGCCTGCAGCACTGGTTGTGCCACCCACTTAAGCAGCCCCTTAACCTTGTCTCAGGCCTGCCATTGCAAGGCCTGTGTGTGCAGTTTCACTGCCACTTCGACTTGGCATTTAAAAGTACTTGCCAAGCCTAAAACCCCCCTTTTTCTACATATAAGTCACCCCTAATGTGTGCCCTAGGTAACCCCTAGAGCAGGGTGCTGTGTGGGTAAAAGGCAGGACATGTACCTGTGTAGTTTACATGTCCTGGTAGTGTGAAAACTCCTAAATTTGTTTTTACACTACTGTGAGGCCTGCTCCCTTCATAGGCTAACATTGGGGCTACCCTCATACATTGTTGAAGTGGCAGCTGCTGATCTGAAAGGAGCAGGAAGGTCATATTTAGTATGGCCAGAATGGTAATACAAAATCCTGCTGACTGGTGAAGTCGGATTTAATATTACTATTCTAGAAATGCCACATTTAGAAAGTGAGCATTTCTTTGCACTTAAATCTTTCTGTGCCTTACAATCCACGTCTGGCTAGGTTTAGTTGACAGCTCCTTGTGCATTCACTCAGACACACCCCAAACACAGGGTACTCAGCCTCACTTGCATACATCTGCATTTTGAATGGGTCTTCCTGGGCTGGGAGGGTGGAGGGCCTGCTCTTACACAAAGGACTGCCACACCCCCTACTGGGACCCTGGCAGACAGGATTGAACTGAAAGGGGACCTGGTGCACTTCTTAACCACTCTTTGAAGTCTCCCCCACTTCAAAGGCACATTTGGTTATAAAACAGGGCCTCTGCCCTACCTCATCAGACACTTGCTGAAGAAGAAACCTGAACCAGAAACTACATCCTGCCAAGAAGAACTGCTTGGCTGCTCAAAGGACTCGCCTGTCTGCTTTCTACAAAGGACTGCTGCCTTGCTGTTGGCCTGCTGCCTTGCTGAACTCTTGTCTGGCTGAAAAAGTGCTCTCCAAGGGCTTGGATAGAGCTTGCCTCCTGTTCCCTGAAGTCTCAGGACCAAAAAGAATTCTCTTTTTCATTTGGACTCTTCGTGCGCCGAAAATTTCGACGCACAGCTTGCTCCGCGGTGAGAAAATCGATGCACACCAACGCCGATCGACGCGACGCCTTCGGGGCGGCCGGAACTTCGATGCACAGCCTCGCAAGGACAACGCCGCCCGACTTCCAGAGGGGAAATCGGCGTGACGCCTGCCGTGAGAACGAAAATTCCACGCATAGCCTCCCGGAACGACGCGCAGTCGGAAATCAAGCTGAAGAATCCACGCACAGACCCCGGTACATCTTGTAATCCCGCGAACCACAGAAAGAGACTGTCCGCGTGCTGGAAAACGACACACAACTTCCCCGCATGAAAAATAACGACGCAAGTCCGTGTGTGCAGGGGAGAAATCGACGCACACACCATTTTTCCACGTATCGCTTCTTCTGCGGCCCTCTGAGGAGATTTTCCACTTTAAACCAGGTACTTTGTGCTTGAAAGAGACTTTGTTCGCTTTTTAAAGACTTAAGACACTTAATATCAATTTTCAGTGATATCTCTACAATTTCACATTACATCTTTATTCGTTTTGACCTGCAATTATCCAGATAAATATTACATATTTTTCTAAACACTGTGTGGTGTATTTTTGTGGTGCTATATTGTGTTATTGTATGATTTATTGCACAAATACTTTACACATTGCCTTCTAAGTTAAGCCTGACTGCTCAGTGCCAAGCTACCAGAGGGTGGGCACAGGATAATTTGGATTGTGTGTGACTTACCCTGACTAGAGTGAGGGTTCTTGCTTGGACAGAGGGCAACCTGACTGCCAACCAAAAACCCAATTTCTAACAACATCTGTATAGAAAAAACAGTAATTACTAAATTTCATACAACTTGACTCAGTTCACAAAAGGCTGGGAAAGGCAGAAATATCCTATTTTACTGTTACTTCTATGATAATCTACATTTCTTAGAAGTTCTTATCAGCTTAAAATGTGGAATTCCCAGCATGGGTAAATTCCTTGTGCATTTGTTTTCTTTTATATCTATGAATATATCAGTAAGAAAAATATTCTTGACAATACTTTATTATTTTGTGAAGGAATTTGTAAAGCTGCAATACCACTTTCTGCATTTAGATGTCCTAACATACTACATATGAAAAACTGCTAATACTATGTTATGCAATATTATACTACATTATGCACTGTCTGTTAAACTAAACATATCATACTCCAGTTTACTGTAAATTTATTAATAAATGCACATGTTTATTACTGCAGTATAAAATTGAAGTTCTATGTTACTACCACAGTACAGGTTAAACGATATCCGAAAACCCTTCCTAACACCCATATATTTCATTCTACAGTCAGCTTACAATGGAAAAAAAAAACTCAGGAGATAGACAATAATAGGTTTTCTAGAAATGCAGTGAGTGATTTTCTAGACTGAGTCAGTGTGCCAACGCAAATCAGCAAAACAGTTGACTGCATCCACCTCACAACCAACTGAACACTATTTGAGTGTGATGTGTTTCATGTAGCAATCAATCATGTGAGGCATTACAGGGATAGTTAATGGTCTTTCATTGTAAAATAACACACCCAAGGAGACTAGAACACAAGGTATACATTTTAGAGATTCATTTTAAAATCAAAACCCTATTCTAGAGTACAAGTTATGAACTCTAACTACAATGTAGACAAAAAGGCAGCAGCAATGTTCACCTAAAGCATAAACAAGAAAAAATACCCTGTGATTGCTGTCATACATTTATCGCCATTCTACCCTCCAATCCTCTTCTACACACAAAGCTAATTCTTTTATCACAGTAGAAAATAAATACCTATTTCCAGATTTAGAGATGGTTTACACCTGCATAGCTGTTTGAACAACAGGACTTGTGTGTGTCTGATTGATATAATTGCAATTGATTCTTTTCTTGTTGTGAGATGTTAGCTGCACTGATAATTCAGCCACTGGAGTGTTTAAGACTAAGTACTTTAAGAGTAGCCTTCAGTTAGAACCAGTGATCTTATTCTGAATTGACTGTCCCATTGTTGCCTAGCGTGGACGTCTCTTCCCTAACCCTCATTCTTCATGATTAGCTTTCATAATTTTATTTCACTGTTGTTAAGACTCTCAGAACAACAAATTAACAGACTAAAGTGATCCCTCTTTCACTTATTTCATTCTGCAAGACTCTTTCCTTTTGAAAAACACCCATAAACAAAACTTGTAGTTAATAACCTTCTAGAAACTCTCCCGCAATCAAAAACAATGTGATAAGCGTTTAGATAAAGTACTACAAATACATTCAAGGAAACTTGATTATTGCATTCTGCAGCATAGTATAACTAAATGTGGGTTCTATTAATCACACATATTCATGTTAAGATTGCCTATATGGTGCACACAACTCAAGAAGAGCAATACCCAAAAGGGAAAAATATAAAATTCATAACAACACAACACATGTTCATTGATGCAAAGTTTTGAACTGATTGTGCTTTGGTTGTTTTGAAAAGCTTTTCACTATAACTATTGAACATCACAAAATATGGCTTAAACCACACATGTAGATCTACTGAGTGAAATGTACTATTTAGTACCTTTTTGGAGCGAAAGGAGGGGAATTATGACCCCCTTCAGGCTTGACCTTTTGTTGGTCTTGCTAATAAATAGCTCATTGCACTATATGCATTTGCATGCATAATATTTATTCCAAGCCAGTTAATATTAATGTGGCACAGTAACACATTACTTTGAGCAAGTGTACAAACATGCAAATTCATGGATTCATTATTGTACTGTGAAGAGCAAAATTAATGCATTTACCATATTACAATGTAAGTGTGAACAGTGCTTATTGTCTCTCTGCATTTTACACAGAAAAAGAACAGTAATAACAACAAGACCAATTATGCAAATTATCATTTTTTATTTCAAGGGCAGACACATTTACTTTATTTCTTCTTTCCGTAATGGAACATTATACAACTGAGAAAAACAATTGCACACTATTGAAATTGTCTTTCCACATGCTTTTTTTGTCACGTTAATTCTCACCGTTTTTGTTTCAAAGCGGAGCACATGTAGGTTGGACTTTGTCAGAAATGAGTAGCTGTTCCAGAGGAAAAAATAGAAATGATAGCAATGATAAATGTGAATTTCTTTAATCACACCTAGCAATTAACACTAATAGGTTTAACAAGTAATAATTCAAGTAACACATGGTTAAATTGTAGCTACGCAGGAGACCTATTTTCCATTGGAGAAGATAAGGATAAGAATGTATTTTTAAAATAAAAACCCAGTAATAAGTGTGACATCCCCACCCCATGTAATGAATGTATGAAGAAAGAATTAGAGAAATGTTTGACGACAAGACGGTGACCAATATGTCTAAACTAGGGAGGCATTCAATGCATATTAATTTTCAAATGATTTTATTTAGATTAAGAAAGGTGAAAACGTATTGTTCATTCTGGTCATCCTGCAGCGAAAGAAACAAAGAACTCCCTCTCTAAAAATGCACAAATAAGCCAAGTTTACATATATTTATCCTATTCCAGAAAATCTAAATCGTACGCATACGACTTCACCTTCAACATTTGTGCTGAAATGTACCATTGCAGTCAAACAGAAGTAATTACATTTCTGTCTCTTCCCTAAAACCAATTAATTTTGTGTAATGTGCTAAACATAACATACTGGTTTAAATACTCTGATTAAAAGCAGCAACATGAAATAAATGTAAACAGACCATCAACTACAAATCTCTGGCTGTGTATGTTGTCGCCCAAAAGCAATATTTTCCTTGCATGAAGGGTTTAAAAAACAAGCATATAGATACAGTTTTGCCATGCCTCATTTTCTCTAAAACAATCTGAATATTAAGAATTTGATTCTCAAAGCTCCTTTCCTCCGTAATTGTAACCGACTCTGGACTTAAGTTTAGTTAGCTCCTGAAGTATGATAGCCAAACATGGGAAAACAGTGTACGTTGACACTTGTCACCTTTGACCTATTATTTATACAAACAATCAAAGCATCACTAATTTACCCCCAATAATAACCATGTTACCTCAATAGTTTACCTACAAACAGCAGAATCAGTATGACACTCGTGTTCCCTTGATATATGGCATAGGTAATATACTTTATTTTATTTATTCAGTCTATGCATCTTGCCTTTTGTGCAGTAGCAGAATGACTTTTGCCACTATATTCAAGAAAAATATAAATACATTTACATTTAAAATCAGTATATTACGAAATTTGGAAAAAAGATACATGGAAAGTCAACTTTATACTATGAGAATAAATGGTTCTCGATAATAAGTGGGCTGTGTAAGAAACCTGTAAGAAATTGGATTGTTAGCTGAAATGAATGAGGATCTGCTTAAAATAAATCACAATCCTGGTCAGAATGGACCACTGGAGTCCCTAAATAAAACTGAGTAAAGTATCCAACACTCAAACAGTATAAAGTGAAAATGAAACACAATAAAACACAAAAAGGAAGAAATATCCCAAGCCAATTATTACACATCGAGAAAATGCCATAAATCCTATAAGTTGAACCGGTGATGTGAATATTTAAATTAGAAAAATGAATAGAGCCAAAAAGCACAAAATGGCAACCGCAGGTATCTGGTCAGATTAGATACTACACATGATCACAAGTTAAGACCAACTGCTATGTATCGCGGATCAGATACAGGGGCAAGGTTTGTCTCAGTAGAAAGACTTTCTGCATTTTTGGGAATAAAAGTGGTCACTGATGAGTCACTAGCTGAGAAAGCTGTGTACGAAGCAAGGCTCGACTAAGGCAGGCTATTGAAGAATGAAGCTGGGAAAGCTCTGAGCAGGTGAAATCTGTGTCAAGAAATGTTTAGATGTCAATCAGATGTTGCTCAACAACTGTTCAGGTGAAGCCCTCTACATTTGGACTCTGGTTGGTTGCAGAGGGAAAGCCCTCTGGAAGGGGAGTCCTTATTCCGATTATTCACACATCCTGAAATGCTCTGCGGAGAGGTCTCTGTTGAGGCCATATTTATTTCCTGTGCCAGCCAGTAGGTGGAGGTAAATCCTTTGTCCACCCCTAAACCAATTCTAGTCCATTCTTCCCTCCAACTGGGTTTGGAACCTACCTCACTAGAGAGTGTAAAAGGGAGGTAGGCCTATCTGTGAGCTTCATCTGCCAGTGACAGAGCTGATATCCTTTTAAGCTCAGGGAAGGGCCAGACACTGCCCCATCCCATCATGTCAAGGGAGGATACCACTTCCCTCCACCCAGGGCCCTTTTCCACTGACTGGGAGCAATATACAACTCACCACAGGGGAGCCATCAGGGGTTGGGTGACTGCTGGACACTGCAGGAAAGCAGTTGGGTTCTAGGTAGAACAATAACAGCATTCTAAAAGTTTAGATTCCTAAATTGTATTACAAAATCTGACTTGACCATTAGGTTGCATTTTAAATTACTATTAAATTGAGTCCTTCAAACGCTTTCTAGTTAGTTCCAAGCTGAATTTTGCACTTAAGTGTTACAGTGTAAACCAGTGCTAACCTATAGGAGAGCAATCCTTGAAACAGCAAACAATGCCTTCCAAGGTTTTCCACTGCGAGGAGCTGTAGAACATTAACTTAACATGTCCTATTATTAGATGCCATGCTTCATACCCTATGGGTTTTAAGGTCTACCTTAAGGGTGGTGTCTAAGTATTGAAAAATAAGTTTTCGGCCTTGCAAATGTGTTTTGCCAGTTTTGAAAAAAACTGTTTAAAATTGCACACCCTGGCTACAATGGCAGGCTATACACCATGCATTACAGTGGGTGGCACTATGAGTGCTGCAGCCCAGTAGTAGCATTTATTTTGCAAACAGTGGGTACCAGTTTTATCATACATTTGCGACATAGAAGTAAATAAATGTGCCAACTAGGTTTATACCAATTTTACCATGTTTACAATCAGAGTTTTAGATTATGTAGACAACTATAACCTAACATCAGGTGATGAGTGTAGACATGTTATATTTCTTCATCCAGCCTTAAGGGTGTGTTGGTGGATGTAATATAGGTTTAAGGCAGAATGTCCAGTAGACCTAAGTATGCCAGAACCAAACTTGTAAAAAGTAAGCTCGCTTCTGAAAAACGTGACTTTTGTTCAAGGTAATCTCAAAGTCTACATCCAGTCCAAGATAACTTATCAATTGCATTTCTTCCACTCAGGCCTCCATACTTCCCTGAGAAAGAAAAGGCAAGGGGTCAGCTGTGCATGGTAAAGTCACAGTGACCTGTGAATGGTAAAGCCAAAATGTTGAGCAGTCTCACCTCTCGCAACAGCAGATTGTGAGCTTCACTTAACACCTACTTTGAAGATCTCCTAACGCAGCAAAACAATATCCTCCCAGTAATCCCTTCATGCTGTAGGAAGTGCTGTCATTTCTTGAAAGGCAGATGTTTGCCACTAGAACACACCTGCAAACTTTAACGAGTTTCACTTCTCCAGCTTTGTAAAATCCACACATTTAATCTAATTGAGACTCTTGGATTCAAATTTCGTATTTGACAGTTCTAGTCGAAATTTGATAAACGTTCTTGCTTTTTTTTTTTTTTTTTTTAAACATTTTAAGGGGGCTTTATATGGAGAATGTCCTTTCAAGTATTGTGCCTCATTAGACCCCATGAGAGACTTCTGGTTGTTGTGTGAAATGTCATACACCTGTGCTTACATCAGCCATTTTAGTGGGCGTGAGGTAGCCCATTATGACTATTGTCAACTCAGGTTATGCTGGTAATTATTGTCCTGAAACCTTTTGTAGCAAACATAGTGACATATTGGAGTGTCGGGTCAGACCCAACTAGACCCAACGAGGGGCTTCTATGAAACAAAAAATGAATGAGTATATACCGGATCTGGATAGCAAGCTACAGGACTAAACATAATTTAAAATAGAGTATGAAAAAGCAAAGTGCTCTGGAGTACACCCCAGCACGTAAGAATTCTTTCAGTTGAAATTTTTCGGGAATCCATAAAAAGTAAGATTCTGTGTCGAAAGGTCTAGACGGCTTTATTTTTTGTAACTGATTTAAAAAATAGTAATAATAAAAAGGTTGGATTCCCTGTATCCTTCCTGGATGTTTCCTAGGATGTTGGGCTTATTGAGCTTCCTTCTCATTTTGCTCCCCTTTGTATTTCGAAATAGGTTGAAGGTGACCATTCCAGCTGCCACTTACGCCGTTTAATTACGGCCTTGTTCCGCAATCGAAACTGATGCTTGATTTATTTGTGAATTTCATTAATAGTCAACTGTAAATTCAGTTACCAATGGGCTCTGCTACTTTAGATTGTTCATTGATGGAGTTAAATAGTAACGTAATACACTGTTCCTAAGAAAGCCAGGGGACTGCAGGATGAGTGCTCTAGGGTCCCATAACTCAGGAGCACGAGTCCTCACACTCCCAATTGGGTGTCATGCTTCATCATCGGACAAGCTCATCGTCAGACTGGCGCTGCAATGTCTGACGGGCACCACCCAATGGGGGGCTCTTTGCCGGAGATCTTCTTGATGATGCCGCTCTCGCCCTCAGGTAGATAAAGGGGGAAGACACCGAGGAGGGTTAGAAAAAGAAAGAATCTAAAATTGGCTCTGAACCCTGTCTCGTTTTGACTTTATTCTATTAATGTCGGGTAGAGGCCAAGATTAAAATACTCAACAAAAGAGTGAAACAGAGGTAATGCTCAACCACTCTCTAACTGTATATCTCATAGTGGGGGGTCAGGAAACTACAGGACCCTACCTCTGTATTGGGTCGACATGTTTCGCGTCTCAGCGGTCCATATGGATCCAATGACGCTTCCTCAGGACCTAGTGTAAACGAAACTCCTCCAACTGTAAGCTAAATTGGCTAATTATAAATCAGAACTGACAGTCAAAACATTAGATAACGTCAGTCACTTACAATAGTCCATTGTGGCCATAAATTCTGTTCCTATTCGTCGCCCCTCCCATTTAGAGTAAGGGCTTCCTGGGACCACGCGGGCCTACAGCCAGATGCGCATACCAAATGTCGAGGGCGAGAGCGGCATCATCGAGAAGATCTCCGGCAAAGAGCCCCCCATTGGGTGGTGCCCGTCAGACATTGCAGCGCCAATCTGAAGAGGAGCTTGTCCGATGATGAAGCATGACACCCAATTGGTTGTGTGAGGACTCGTGCTCCTGAGTTATGGGACCCTAGAGCACTCATCCTGCAGTCCCCTGGCTTTCTTAGGAACAGTGTATTACGTTACTATTAAACTTGCATTGGAGGATATACACTGGACCTTTATCCCTCCCAATCCCCCCTTTCTTTGACGCATTGATGGAGTTATTCATGGGTTCGGTTAATGAGGCTTTGTTTTAAAAGAGTGAACATTCACCTTTACTTTCTTTAAATCAAACACTAGCAAATTACGAGGTTCTACAGAGTATTTTTACAGATTCAGAGGATTACATTATTGTGTGGTTGAAAACGTTAATTCAGCAACATCTCTCTAGCGATACATTGCCTTGTAAACCTTATACAAATACTGTACCCGTAAAAGAAGTCGACCTACAAATGTAATATTCACATCCTTCCGCATGCTAGACTGAACATTTCTGACCAATAAAGAAAAGTGACGGCTTCTGCGGTTCAGAAATGTGAACTCAGTGCGTTCCCCTGTCCCTGCTTCTCAGGAGGTTTGGAGTGACTCAGCCCCTGCTGTTTATTGCAGTGTGAAATGATTCAGAACTGCCAAATAAATGCTAAAACCAAAGCTATATTTTCATTAAGTTTCAAAAATGTCATCACAAGAGCCTGTTCAGTGGGAGAATCCTGTGCAACTGCACTTTGATCTAGAGTGACCATTTTGTTTGTATTTCATTTGCCTTACTGTTAAAATTGCCGACCGATTTTGCTCAATTTCAGTAATAGTCCTTGACTGATTTTTCATGACGTTACGTGGTGACTACTATAGGCACGGTTTCAAACAGTTGTCATTTTGTAAAACATATATTCAGACAAATAATATGAGTTTGTGTTACTGATGGGATATGTCAACGTAATAGAAAAAAAAATCGCACCTTACTGAACAGCTCATCACTCATGGTAAAATGAGTTCAAAATATCTAATTAACCTTGAACTTATATGCTTTGTCATCTGTATGTCAGTTGGCTACAAAAAGTCATTTGTGTACTCTGGCTGAGTTTATCTGATCCTATATGGTATAAAATGGTAAATAATTAATTTGATTAGAGCAAGGTGTATGTGTCAAAATTAATTTATGCCTGTGGGGTAGAATCTAATTAATATCTGAATCAGAACTGTGGTTCGCTTCCTTTTTTCCCATATATTAAATTATAGGGTCCTGACTAACAAAGCTATTTTAGTATGAAGCTCTGGCTTTACCCTTGCAAATAGGCTTTTTGTAGGAGTACGCAGCCATTTGGGAATTCTCAAAAATGTTTTTTCAGAACTTGCTCACGCAAAGAGTTTCAAATAAGTACATTCAAAAGTGTGTGGGTAAGAAGTAGTCATTTTATGGACGAACTATACAGTGAATTTGAGCAGATCCCGGATTTGTACATTTGTAATTATGCAAAGGTTCCTCTCTGGCCCCTTGCCAATTTACTTCAGACAACTATGCATATTTTTCCCCTCTGTGAGACGAGAATACGGTCCAAAATTGTAGGGGAATAGAAGGATGGGTCTTTGTACGGGGCAAAAGATTTTCCCTGTGGTGAAAAAATGAAGTAAGCTTTTGCATTTCCACTTGCTCAGAAGATTCTTGCACGAGCAAATGTACAAATGTATGTTTGGTCATGGGATTATGTAATTTGTTTTCCAGGAACACTTCCAGTAATCTGCGATTGGTCAAAATTTGTCTGGTACAGTTCTGGAAGCTTTTATGATTTCATGACATTCCTAAATCTGCGCACATGTGAGGTTTTAGAACTACAGGTGCAAATGAATACGTTACTTCAAGAATTAGGCCCAGGCAGGTTTCCAATACTGATCAAAACGTGTGTGTGTTGGGGTTGTTTCATTTGCTAATATCTATCATTGTTTAGTATCAAATATTTTTATCCTCATGTAAAGGTGAATGTCATCATTTGAAGCAGACTTTTAATGGCTTAGCTAATCCATTGGACTAAAGGACCAGCATATTGGGCACTTTTAAAATAGAATTTTACTTACTATGCCTAAAAGGAACCCCAAGGTTCATACTGGTTTCTGTGCCTGACACATTCACCGATGAACCCTAGATACAAATCAATAGTAGGGACAACAAGAAAACAGAGGGGAGAGAACTGCAACTATTTGTTCCAGTTCTGTGCTTGATAATAAATAATGCTAATACTAATTCACATATTTAATTTTCAAATGGTTCTAAATGTCTAGCCCACAACATGCTTATATCTATAGTGTTTTGGTCAGCTTCCTTTCTTCTCCAGTGCACGAAGTTGTTGCCTTGTATGTAGCCTTGCATTGACGTGATGTTGTTTAATTATGAGCTAGTATCCCCAATAAGAGATTAGTCTGCATATTATACGCCTTAAGGTTCTCATTGTTTTAGTGTTCCAGAAGGGTTATGTCTGCATTAAACTTTAACAAGGTCTAGGAATATCTCGTATTAGATACTAGAATTAAAGCAACACCTTTTTAAAGAAAGTTGATTTTAATTAATTTCATTGGACCAATAAATGATTTTAGTATCCGTTGTATGTTATTTCATAGTATATACATGCTTTTCCATCTAGGTGCGTGTAGAACTGCAAATGATATGTTTAGCTTGATAGTTATCATTATTATTTTAAATAAGGATTTGGCTCTCTTTGATAATATACTTCTCAATGGTGGTTATTGTTCCATCCCAACCCATTATGACTGTTAATATTTAATTGCATATAGAAAATGTTCTACAACTGTTCAGAACATTAACCACATCTGCTACTGCTGAAATAATGTTTCAAAGAATAACTAAGTAGTCAGCAAACACTTCAGCTAAAGCCAAGCAACTAATAATAATTATTCTGAATGTGAACTGTTTTTGGCTATCGTGATCTGCTTCCTACAACGCTTAATGCTATACTAAACTTTCTTGATAGATTTGTATGCAGCTAAGAATAATTCCACTTTGAAATCCTTATTTTCACAATTTGAGTTGCTTAATCAATTTTTTAGGTATGTATGAAGCTTGCTGCCCATTAAACTGCACCTGACTACTTCACTGATCATTGTCAGCAAATCATTCAAAATATTCCTTTTCTAGAAAAGTCTTTCCAACCAACTTTGAGCACTCCCATCTCTGATATTAGTAAATGGTCACTCCCTCACTAGGGGCCATGTGTACAAACACTTTTTCCCATAGACACAGAATGGGGAAAAGCCTTTGCTACATCTGGCCCTAGTTCTCTTAACCCTTCTGCTGCACTCTTTCTCCCTGGAATTCAGAGCATCTCGACAAATTTATTCCTTACTGATGAGCACACACTTCAATTAGGTGTTAGGTACCACGTTCACCCTACATGGTACAGTTATCCTTAATCCCCATGCTTCCTTTTTTTCTTTCAACTGCTTCAGCTATTTGTAGTGATGTAGTACAAATCTAATTCTACGTCTGGACTGTTTCCTCTTTATCCTTTTGGACCACTTGTTGATAGATGCAGTCTAGTAACACTAGATGCCTTCATAGTACTTGAGAGCAGCAGTTCTTGAACAATATTTAGAGAGGGGATGATTTGCAAGGCAGCACCTCACTAAAACTATACAGAGCTGATACATTATGGAATTGCTAAGTACATGACCATTTCAGAATAACAAAAGTACAAAGCAGTAGTTTGCGTAGTGTGAAAGTAGAGATGGATGAAGTGATCAGCCATCATAGTTTTGCAAATATAAGGCTACATGATGCATTTGGAAGTAGATATAAAGAAGTGGAAGTCTTTTTATAATGTTGTATGGTTGTATGCAGTGAGCACCTTCCTCACCAATATTATAGCTCAGTGCCGATAATGAATCTGTGGAATTAACCATTGGGCACCTGCAGTTTAGCACAGCCAGGCTGTAATGATTTTTATAAATGATGAAGTGTTTCAGATTTTGTTTCTCCAAATTTGAACCCTGATAAACTAAAAGATATTGACTTTTTAACCAGTACCTAATTTGTAAAAATAGAAGTGCCAGGGCCTGTGTCAGAAGGCCACTGCAGCTTGAACCACCCATTGCCCCCATTAGTGCTGCCAGTGACCATACCATCACACTCATACAAGTGTAACAATTCAGACTTTAAATTTCCATTAAAATGATTAACACCTGCTGCCCAAGCTATTACTATACCTTGGTTTGGCAAGTATTAGTTTTTTAAAGTATATTTTATTATTAAACAACTGTTCAGCGCCTCAAAAAAATCAGATAAACATCACCACCATATGGCCGCCTGTTATAAGAGCTGGTGTTGAAAATAAAGTGCCGGTGCAGAGCAGTGGAAACCACCGGCTCACATTAAACACTGTTTGTTACAGACCAAATATTTTCAATCTGAAACACTGAGCCACAGCTGAAGTAAACTCTATTATAAGACAAATAATCTATTAAAAAAATACTCTGCTATGGCCACAAAATGGAGAAATGCTTCAGCCAATCTGCAAAGAATTTTCTATTTATTACTGGAGTCCTAGTATTGATCATATCCAGAGTCACTCAACTCAATTCTTAATAAAAACACACCCATTCTGAGCTTAGCTCAGACTCAGTGAATTGTCTTTATTTAATTAATTAAAATCATGAAATACAACAATAATTGTTACAAAATACAATGAATATTTCACACAGGTTAAAAAAAAACTTAGAAAAAACTCTGGTCAATACCTCCATGGAATAAAATACCAGTCTAGCTCCCAATAGGAACATCAAGTACATCTACACACTCATAATTAAAGTGTGTTGTCTTTTCCTGGACCTCAGTGCTTCCACTAAGAAACTAACCATACTAAAACAAACCAGAGAGCTTGGTAATATCTGCAAATAGAGTAGAGCAGGTCATGCTTGTACAAAGCCCATTCCTTTTAACAATGGAAATATATAACGTTGCCTTGGTGGGTGAAAATGGTCACGAAACACAACAAAGTGCAAGATGCCTCGGTTTGAAAAATCATCACAACTACAATGCCCCAGGTTTCCTACTGTGTTCTACACTTATGATTCAGCTGGTAACCAATGCAGTAGATCGAGTCTGAACCACGTAAGGAGGAACCGGTGCTGCGGAGAAGTAACCACTTCTAATTAAGGCTCCATTCTGGAGCATGATTTTAATACCACGTGCAGAAACTAAAGGTTTACATAGCTCTCCAAAGAGGAAGTACTTCTTTACCCAGACCAGATTTTTCCTCATGATTGTTTCCTGAGAAGCATAGAATTCTGGGCACCCAAACTTATTCATGGTATTTCCGGTGTTATTGAGCCACTGTATGCTGTGGCCCTTCTCCAGAGATAGGTAATCTTCAGTAATTCATTGATTTAACTTTAACCTCGGGTTAGTCCAGCTACTAATCCATCTTAATAATGGACTAAAAGGCAACAGATCTGAAACATACCCAGTGCCTAGTTCTTCCTGCACAGTGAAGGAAGTTGTGGATTGAGGTACTGCTAACAATCTTCTTAAGAACTTGTTCTCAACTATCTGTAACTTTGGCATCACATTGTAACCCCTAATATCACATCCGTAGCTAGCTAGGGCAATACATTTAGAGTGGTGCAATATCAGGACACCCTGCACAGGTTTAGCTCCTAGCCTAATTACAAAGTTATACATTGCTGAAACAGCTCTAGCTATGATGTTCCTTTTAGCCTTCCTTAAATCATCCATGACCCCCCTCTCATCAAAAACACCCAAGTAGGAGAATGAATTAACTGTAGTGATTTCTGCACCTTCCCCAAAGCATTTCTTCAGAAAGCTGTTTTTGGTTTTGGGGCCTCTCACCATGATATGTGATTTTGTGTAATTAGTGCTAAGATCAAGAGAGTTCAAGAAATCAACCTACCCCAGTTCTTGCCAATAGCACAGCATCATCTGAATAGAGGAGTGCCGGGATAGGTCCAGCACTGATGTGGAGAATATGTCTCCTGGCTGACCATAAAGAATGACACAGTGTATTAATATATGAAGTAAACAACAGTGAGGCTAATGTGCAACCTTGTCTGATCCCTCTATTTACTGCAATCAGCAAGGAAATGCCCCCAATTGAGTTATACCTCGACACAGCCAAGCGATGTTCGTGTAGATCAAGTAGAAAGTTAACTATGTTATGATCCATGCCCATATTAAGAAGGAGAGACCATGAATGCTGTTGTGAGGTCCATAAAGGCAAGGTGTAACATGCCCCCTTTGATTTCTTAATATTTCCCTATGATCAGTTGTAAATTAAGGCACTGATCAAGAGTACCCGTCCCTGGCCTAAAGCCATACTGTAGTTTAGAGGTGACTCCATTATCATTTATCCTAGCAGTGATCCTGTAGAGGATCACGCTCCTCTTGACTTTGACCACAGTGTAGATTAGGGATACAGGCCAATAACATTTAGGGTCAGTTCTTACTCCTTTCTTAAATGCTGGAATGATTATGGATTTGGAGCATGAGGCCAGCAAGCCTGCTTTACAATCAGCATTCAAAACATGCGTTGGAACTTTAGCCCACTTAATCAGGTCTGACTTAAACACATCTGCTGGAACCCCATCAGGGTCTGGGGCCCTATCCTTAGCCATTATTAATATCGCCCCAAAGTCTTCCTCCTCTTTGAAAGTCAGATTGTTACTGCCCAAGACACTTACTGTCTATCCTCCTGGGGTTAATTTGTTAGATTTCTATAAATCCCGTTAAAATGTGTCAACCATGTCTCAGGGGTTAGAACACACTCCAAGACTCCATTGGACACCCATTAAAAAAAAAAGGGCGATTAACAATTTCTCAAACACTGGGGCTATTTCTTAAAATGTCCGTCTGACCAAATTAAGTCCAGGCTTACCCTCGTTTTTTTTCCTGATTAGGTGTTTTTTTTTTAAAGTGAGGAAAAGATTACGGTGGGCCCTCCAGCAGTTCTTGTCAAACCACGGCTCCACCTCTTGCTTGGGCTTGCCTTTGGCTAGTACCAGATTCGAGACTCTGAACCCGCAAAGTCAGCCATACACACTCAGGAGAGAGTCTGGATCCACACTTCCCTCCACACAGAAGCCAATATCCAGGGCACAGTTCTCATAAACTTCATCTAAAAAGTAGTCAGCTTAAACCTTACTCCTTATAAGTCTTTGTGCTTGATCCAGGAGAACAATGCCCCTATTCCCATGGCCTACTTCAGGTTTGACCATGACCTCTGCTCTCCACTCCTTACTTATGAACGGAGGAGCGTGATCACTCATCTAATTCCACTCTGCCTCATATAGGGTCACACGTTGATTAAGAGTGGCCAAAACAAATAATTAATCAATGACTGTGTTAAAATCTCAGACTGTAAAAGTAAGGATTTATGCATCCTTGATATAGGCTTCCAAGCAGATCAGATTAAAGTCAGCTAGGATGTCTTCCAACATGCTCCCCTATATCAAATTCTCAAATTAATTTTTATTGAAAATATCTTGTAAGTACTTAGCAGATGTTGAAGCTGCTGAACTGAGAGAACGAATATTGAAGTCCCCAGCTAGAATCACCCCATTTGGGTGATTATATTTGTTAGCATAAGATTCCAGAAATGATTTTAAAGTTAACAAATGTTTTCTGGGGGTGGGCTGTACAAATGAGTTATACAAATGTAAAACTAATATAGTCATTACATCTTTATATTGAAGCTGAGTGGCCAACAGATGACTAGACCCTATTATCACCTGTGACAGTTTACACTTTATATTAATTGATAACAAGAATCACTAGGCCCCACTGCCGGCCCTGCCTGTGGTTGAGGATACAACAGATGAGAAATACAACACATATCCATCTACAAAGAAGGAATCCTTCATATCCCAGTTTTCCTTCAGGGCCACTATATGCTGTTCGCATAATAGACTTAGCCAAACCCTGTTGTCCCTTTTCTTGGATGGCCCTGCTATGTTCCGAGGCAATATTTTTATGTAAGTGTTGTGCTTTGGTGTCGAGTCTACAGGGTAACTACCTTCAGTGTGTTTTATGCTAACCCTCCCTCGTAAGGCTCTATGGGACTTCGGGCAGTCAATCATTTATATCTGAAGTACTCAGTGGGAGAATTCTATTGGAGACCTCGACAGCAGTTGGCTGTTCCTGCCTCCCCTGTGAGTCCTGTCTGCTCTTTCAAATTCTTCTGCTCCTTATGGAAAAACAGCCCTGTGGAGGATAAATCACAATACAGTCCCCTGCTCTCATTTTCTACCTTTGACCTATCCAGTTTATTCTTCTTGCCATGATAATGTGTTGATAACCTGTTCCCGATCCTCACTGGGATATCTCACCAATGAGAGACCTTACGGATGAGTTTAGTGGTAGATTCAACCAACCCAGCTTTTAAGGGGGGGGGAGACCTCAGCCATTATAGCTAGTAGTGGGGTGGATTTAGGAGGCATTTGCAAACTGGGTCCAGTATCTACTGGCCTAGCAAAGCTGAGCTGGGGAAGTCTAAGTTCTCCCTGCATTTCATCATCACTCTGCTGTAAACCTGGCCGGAGGATCAGCCCTGCTGACTAACAGGTTGAGTACCCTCATTACCCATGTGATGGTTTTTAGATTTCCCTTCAAATTCTGGCTTCTTCCTTGATGTTACTAAGTGATCTTGTGTTTCCCCTGCTCAACCTGCTAACGTGGCATTGTATGAGTGGGTCACAGGGGGACTTGTGTTTCCCCCCTAGATTTCAGCATGAACAAATTGCTCATTTGAAGTGACAAAACTCCCTCCCTAGCCCTTGATAATGGAGACAAGTTGGCTGTAACATCTTAAATAGCATTCAATTTACTGTGAAAGTCATCAAACACATTTATAACCAACTTTACAATATTGTCCTATAACATGTTCAACAAGGGCTCTAACTCTGATTTGATGTCACAGGCAGCTGTGTCAGTGTGCACCATTTCCCCATGTTTCTGATTGGTGGAGGCTTCCCCAGAAAATTGAGGCCAGATTTTTCTCCTTGATTGTGATTGCCTTCTTTTTTTTTAAATCATCTTTTGATTTGGTTCCCTGGGTGTTCTTAGTTTTTATTATAGAGTTCCCATCCAGAGGTAGGGGGCCGGATGATTCTAGAGTTTTAACTAGGGTAATTCCCCCTCCACGCAGTAGTGGGTGGAGCAACATCTCCAACCTCAGGCATTAAAGATGTTCTCCCCCCCCACCAAGCCCCTGTGGCTTCCCTGCTTAAAGTTGTTTGCATGCTGTTATCCACTCTAATGTCCAGTGTTTCCTCAGCACGCCTTCTTGCTTTATTGAGGACCCCCACAGCTGAGGTGAGGAACAAAATAATAGATGCGTACTTTCATTGATCCTTTCCATGAAGTGGCCCATTGTTACTTGTGGATTTATGTTTGTCCATTGTAAAGTTCAGGCATTAGATGGGTGGCCCTGCCCATCCTTCCCTGAGCTCTGACCACCACATATAGGCCAGCTGGCCACCTAGGTGCACATTGGACCTGTTCCACACCACAAGAAATGTCTGGCACCTTTAGTGCATTTCAAACCCCTGGTATTGTTCAGGGAAGGCTGACAGATGAAGTCCCACCCCAGCCAGGCTGCCAAAATCATTGGGGGCAAAAGAAACGGCCCTGTTAAAAAAATATATATATATATTTAACAAACAAAAAAAAAAAAAAACAGTGTCCTGCACCACAGGAAATGTACATCACCTTTTGCATGTTTCAGGCCTCATATTGCACTCAGACTCACATTGAGTCTAGATAATACAGAGTTAGACTAATGTCTATTCGTGATCATTCTGAGAGAACCTCAAAAAACTGTACATGGGATCATTCAGGAGTTGCTCCTTCTGACCTAGAAGCCTACTCTTGGTGAAGTCCGATTCACTCAGACTCATGTCAACACAGACTTGCATGCTTTTGCCTGGTCAAGATTTCTACCTTCTCAATTGGTCTCTTTTTTTGAAGCTCAACATTCTCCTGTGGGGTAAGCATGAAAGCTGTATCCTACAGGGTCTTCTTAAAATCGTATAGCAATGTCAGTCTCCAAACAGTGGGGGTGATCACACAAAAGAGACATTATCTTATTGTCAAAGTCAAACTGATCCACTCGATCTTCAGAAGACTACAAAAGTTTGAAAAAAACAGGTCTAAAATGGATGTGCTGGTGAGGAGGTAGCATAACTGCACATGCAGATGTTTCAAGTCTTTCCACATAGTATAAGAATGTTCCCACCCCTCTCTAATGGTCTGATATGCACTTGCTCCCCCCACAAAAGTCACACTCACTTTTCTTTTTTATATATATATATATATATATATATATATATATATATATATATATATATATATATATATATATATATATATATATATAAAAAGTGAGTGTGACTTTTGTGGGGGGAGCAAGTGCATATCAGACCATTAGAGAGGGGTGGAGATGTTTTTTGTGGTATTCACCTTGTTGGCACGTCTGACCTTATTAAGTAAACTGAAAAGGGGACGCGAATAGGTTGATAAACCTTTTGACTCGCTTCAAGGTTTTCCCACCAAATATCATGTAAATGCAGATCGATAATCAATAAGTAATCATTAGCATCAATAACATTAGTAATCAATAGGAGTTAGTAATTGTCACACACCATGACCTTGCAGTCATAAATAACCACACTTTCATGTGAACGTTAGAATATTTTATTTCCCTATATTAACAATGCTAATGTGATGTAAGTTAATCTCAAAATCAATTGATAAACCTACAGAAACAACACTGGCTGTCTGAAGCGATGAAAGAATCACAATCTAATCAAAGCTTGAGTTACTACACATTCTAAAGTTACAATGCAAAGTAATAGCAAGAATAACTGTGCAAACAATTTTACATACACTTAGATTCAACAAAGAAAAGACATTACAGGTTACTCCATATATTGAATTTCATTATTGAGGATCCTAACTAACACCAGATTAGAATAGCATGTTTAGGCTTCATGCAAAACAATTTTAGTCAACACAAATTTGGAAAAACATCTAACTAGGCTCTATCAAAATAGTGTGTTTGGTACCTAGAAACAAAAGCAAATAGACATAGCAAACATCATCATAGTCAATATACCTATCCTCAGTTTGGATCAGCAAGCAGTGACAATCTTTGACTTCAGTTGAGTCAGCAATGCATCAGGATTCAGCATCAAAGTTCAGAAAAGGCAAAGTCTTGAAGCAATAAAGCTAAGCACGTCTATTTTCAAGATGAAAAATGGGCAAAACAGGAATGGGCAAAAGGCAAATGCGCAAATGGAAAATGCGGACTTATTCTCAGTGTAGTTCGGCTAAGTTAGATTTCCTTACACTACTTCCCAAGTCCCTGTTTGTCAAGGGATCACATTTTGTCCAATAAAACTAAAACTTCAAATCTACATTTCTACTAGTACACCGTTTACATGTCGATGATTGGCTCCTTCCATACTGTTCTCATCCATCCGGCTTGTCTGGTAACAATATTGTTGCAGCTTATACTCCAGTCAGTGTCTTCATTGTACTCTCCTGGGAAAGTCAGTCTTACACACATTACATTAAACAATGTTGCATTTGTAACATTAGGAACAGGGTCAAGACTGATTTGCATATGGCTGAGTCCAAACTGGAATGGCATGGACAGCAAAAAAACGATGGATTTAGGCCCAGATCTCTGTACTGGGGGTGAATGTTTGACATTGTTCAGCATATCTAACCAGATATTTTATTAAATGCTTAAGAAATGGAGCTTGACATGGGGCAGGGCAACTAGGCCAAGACCTTCTCTAAGTTAAGGCCTACGATTAATAATGCTAATACATAATGCATAACCCTTAATATGACATATTACTACATTAATCAAACATAAACTCAACAGTTCATCTTAATAAGCCATTAATAAGAACACTTTGTGAACATTGGTGCCCACTCAGATGGGTGCACCCCCTAATGCATGCATTATTTCTCTATTACATTTTCTGCGCAAATTCAACACTCCGAATACATGAATATTCATGAATAATTTCATTAAAAACTCAGTGTTAAACACGTTTTAGCTACTTCGCTACCTGCTTGTCTATCAACAACTTCCTTGAAATGTTTGTTTCGAATTTTTGGTTGCACAGACAAATGTTTTGAAAACATAAATTATGAGAGGGGTTTTCAGGGTCAGCGCAGCTTTCTGAACTTTGTCATTATCTTTGTATTTCAGGGGACAATATTCTGTTCCGCAATACCCTGGCAAAGATGCAATAAACACAGGGTCAACTCACTTGGCTATATATTGGTATTTTTCAATCAGTCTGAGTCCCTGATAGGCCATTATGTCACTTTTAGGGAAGCACTTTAGTTCCCTGTTTGAACAAAACACAACTGATAAATGCAGAAGGAATTCTCTCCAAATACTGTTTTAATATCATTACTTGTCACAGGTTGTATGGTCTTTGTTTTTAAAGTTTACACGTTTGTTGCCATTTCAGTAAAAAAATATTGTAAATGAACAGTTGCATTATGTGTACTGAATCATTAAGATGCACACCTTCTAAATAATGTATTAAGCCTGAGATGCCAGAAGCAATAACAGCACAGTGTGTTGCATAACTCTATAAATCTATTTTGTTTAATACTCGCTTTAATCATTTACCAAACATACCTGTATTCCGTTAGGACATTTTTTTCTCCTGGTACTTCAATGTTTCTGAAAAATGATTTAACTTAAAAAGTCCTTCACAAGCTTTATGGGTTATGAAAAATGTAGAATGCCGTCTCAGGAAGACTGGCATATGGCACAGAAAAGAGAACTCTCGGGGGAAGGTGAAGTGGCCAGTGAGAGTAACTTTGTTATATGCTGAATATGTTTAAAACATTGCCATGTGCTGAGTCTTCTGATCTCTGATTTTGGCTGAGTTAAAATAAGAGTCAGGTTATTTTATTGAAAATGTAAATTATTGTAAATGCTAAATGTTCATGTGTTTCTGTTGACAATTACCTTTGCCGGAACATTAAGTCATGGGTACAAATTAAGGTCTGAAAAAATAGAGGGGCGAAAATTAAGTCATTATTATTGTGAATTTCATAGTTTTAACATATGCTTGGCTTTAAAACTACGCCGCACTTTAAATCTACACAAGCACCGACAAGAGACAAAATATACGTTCGTGCTACCCATACCGGCTACCAAAATTAATTACCACGATGTCTGGCTGAAACTCGAATGCCAGAGAAATTAAGCACCACATTCTGAACACTTTTTCCTTCTTCTTGAAAGATTATGTATATATACAATGTAAGGCACAGAAAACACCTCCTATTATACACATATACATTATACAAGAATGATGGCCATGCCCTTTTATAACATATTCATTAACTTCGATAGGAATGTGTAACTCCTCTCCCCTGGTGGTGCGTCCTATTGTCCTGGCATCAAATTACTCTAAATGGTAGTAAAATTGTTTGTCTGTTATTTTTTTTTTTTTGGTTTCTTTTTGGGCAGCGTGCAGCCAACACGTTTCACACTTCTGCACTTCTTCAGGTCTGTTACAAATATAGAAAATGTAAATGTCAATTTTACATTGAACCAACAATTTAAAACTTCATTGCTTGCGGTTTGTCTTTCCCCAACTTATTTTAACATATAAAAGTAAGTGTTACGACGCATCATAACTCCACAACAGAACTTATTGACATTTTACCTATCTCTATGCTTTTCCTACATATTGTGGTTATTCATGTTTACATATTTACAGATCAACAACCAACTCAATAAATATATATCACAAAATGCTATACAAAATGAATGATTGAACCATCACGTACTGGACACTTAGGGAATTACATTTATTCTTAATTCACACAGCCTTATTCAACAGCAATATATATATATATAAATATATATATAGAGAGAGAGAGAGAAAGAGAGAGAGAGAGACGGAACAATGATTTCATGAATAATAATTGGGCTACAGAATTTTGAATGATAATTATGTTTATTTTTCACATACACCCTTCTGTAACTTTTGCTAATTTATTTGCAAATTTAACAGTAGCTGAAGTATAGCAGTAAGTGGGATTAGTTTTCCTGTGCAGTCATGTGATATTTCTGCATTGGCAATACCTCACTAATTTATATGAATCTGATGTTAGGTGCAATGAATAAATGACCCTACATTTGACACCTCAAAAAGCTCTAAAATAAATCTTAATTCCACATATTACAGCAAATGTGCCATGAAACCTTGTATTTTGTAAACAATACTGAATCAATGTACTACAGGGGAGTGACAACATAGAGGTAGCCATGTAGTCATATGGAAGGGAGCATTCAGTCTTCTGAAAAAACAGCTCCGATTCTGTCACATGGTTGACCTGCACACATCTGTAGGAATTTGCAAGGTTACTGGACTGTGTCAGATTCTTCAAAATGTTTGTCTCAGAAGGGATGCTACTGACAGGTAATACTGCATTCTCCATATCTTGAGCTGCTTCATAAAATATTTTTCATTGACACCACTAAATGTCTTTGAGGGCACGTGGGCAATGCCTAGTGCAAAAGCCTCTAACTTCTGCATTATGAAAGCAGATTTGCAGAGGTGGAATTCTGCAAGAAGAATATTTGTTCATAAATTGCTGTGTTGAGTTCTGCTGTGGTGGTGGTGTGTTTTGTGCTATTGTTTTTTTGTGCTTCAGTATTGTACGGTTGTTGTGCCATACTGCATTGTTGTTGTTGTGTAGCTTTTTGTTTACTTGTCGTTTTCTGCATCGTTTTCGAGTTATGTTCTGTTGTGCTATCTAGCGATGTAAAAGGTGTCAACAAATGCTGCAATATTTCCTGTCGGGCAGTTCGGGCTGAACTGTTCCTACTCAACTGGGGACTTGCATATGACTGATTTCAAACTGAAGTTGCATGACGGTCAAAATAACAATGGACTACGATGCAGCCCAGGTAATTACCAGCGGCGAAGATTATTCCAAGCATCACATTTATGTATGCAGCAATATTGACAGCAGCACATTTCTTTAAATTACCATTGACAAATATCCATTTTTAATTAAGTAAGATGTTAAAATACTAATTCTGCATCTATTGAAGCCCCTGCCTTTTGTGTAGATTTTTTAGGCAGAAAAACAGTGCAATAGAGAGAGACATCCCTCTTTTTGCATGAACAACCCCATTGTTTTTCAGAACGGTATTGCTGTTATTTAATTAAGCATATTGGGGCACTGTTGCCCAGTCCCCAGTGTAAGTGATCTGACACCTAAAAGATGGTAAAATTGGCAAACCCCCAACTGTTATATTTAACTCAAATGTAAGGTTACAGTATAAGTGCAAGAAAACAGATCAATGGCATTGGATGTTAAATATCACCTGTGAAGTGCAGCATATGTGCCATCCACTAGATTGACAAAGGAAACATGGTGTAAGGCTTATCTGTGTAGCCTGACTGCTGCACCTTTTAAACCTGCCGGTAAAACTGTCAAATAGCCCTTGTAGTTTATGTTTAAAAATGGTAAATTCAAGAACATTGAGTTGGTGACTTTTCCCCCAAGCAATTTTCACAGTATATGGCTAAAGCTGCTCCTAGGGCGAAAACTAAAGTTCACATTTATTAATAATTCTGCTATCTTTGTTTTAGGTAAGCTACAGAGATGATGATTTAGTTACTGTTTATAATGTTGTTTACAAATCCAATTCACTGTTAAAGTTGTAATGTTGATACATGTTTATTTTGTCTGCCTTAACCTTCAATATGCTGATAAGCATCAGCCCGCAAGCAGCTGGAAAACTGTCAGTGCTTCCCCTTAATTGGATGTGAAAACTGCTCCCAAAGTAAAAACAATGGATTGGGCCTTTTGGCAGGAATACCTGGTCTTGGGGTATGTGAATCCTCTCAAATCTGGAAGGGCTCCCGAGGAGGGCTCTGGAACTTCATTAACTTGAGAAGAGCTAGCTGGAGGCCTGCCCATTCATAGGTAATTGAAAAGGGAAACCTGAGGAAACCTTTGTGCCCTGGGTCATCTGTGGCCAGCTTGGAACCTGCCTAGGGAACAGGGGGAGCTGGTTGTAGAAACAGGTTTGTTTACTTGAAGGGGGGGGGGCTGCACACTTACCTAAATGCATCCACAGCTGTCACTTCTGCTCCAAGGGCAGAAGGGTGGTGCAATTCAAACTTTTCCCAGAATAATGCACCATGGGGTAGTTTGGGGTAAGGAAAACAGGATGTGCGGCAAAAGCCAAAATTTACCCCTGGAAACTTTTTCACTTAAGGATTTTGTCTCGGACAGAAGATAAAATCTTTGACCTGGATGACATGTCTGGGTTATCTGCCCTCTGCTCCACTGCATCAGTCTCCAATCCCACTTAGGCCCAGTCAACTGTGAACGATGATGTCTGATGGCTTTACTTTTGCTTGCCGTTTTTTGCCCTAAATCTTTCTTGTTACTCCTATTGGATTTTAGTTGGTTTTGTGAATTGTTGTCCTATAACTTTTTCTCTACTTTTAGAAATTTGTTTTGGGATTTTCTTTGTTTTCTGTTTTCCCTTATTAATTGTGTTGGTACTGCTAAATACTTCACACACTTTTCCTTAAGTAAAACGTGGATTCTTTTTGCCATAGCTGCCAGGAAGTGAGCCCAGGTTTATTTATTGAATTTGTGGGATGGACTTTTTAATTGGGAAGAAATAACATCATTCCCATCTAATATCCATTTTTACTAAAGAGTAAACATTGACTTGAATATGTGACATGAGTCCATTACACTAAAAAGTAAATACTTCCTTGATACACATACAAATAGTGCACAGCCAATTGTTATAAAGTGAATAGCTGTGAACAGTAAAAGACAGCCAGGAACAGACCTCAGTGTGTTGAAGCAGGGACATGGTTTCCCAGTGTTCAAGGTGATAGTTGCCACTCTCAACCTGTTATGGCATTGGACTAACAACAAACTGCTACTGTGTGGAACACACACAGGAAGTGGCTGGGGAAATTCTGAGCCAAGATTAGGCCCACCTGTAGCCTGTCAGAGGCTCAATTAAACTGGACTGACCTAGTCTTTTCAAGTTTAGACATCTAATAGTTGCCTAGCTGGCCTTATCTTACTTGTATGATATGTGCAAACTAAAGACCGCCAACATCCTGGAAAAAGACGACACAGGAAGAGACGACAATCTATCCTATCACAAAACTATTTTCTTGAGAGATCAGTGAGTGCTGGGGTGATGAGTTTCTAATGCAGACCCTGAAGTAGATGCTGCCAAGAAGGATGCTTCACTGTCTCCCCTAATCAACGAGGCTGATGTGAGAGAGGTTTCTACTGAAGCACAGAATGTTTGTGTGGTCCTTTAGGTAATTTACACCTTGTTCAAGGTACAGGTAATAAGTGAGTCCAAGGGCTTGTGTAACCTCTGCATCAATTCAGATAAATCATGGGGATGATACAGGTGTTTACCATGAGAATGCGTCAGAAAATGCAGAGGAATCTTTAGTTCACATCTTTAATAAATTTTTCAACAACAGTGCGAGTGTGGTTGAAAGTGCAAGGAGGTGTCTCCAGTGGAACAGGTAATCCAATGTAAAGGATTCACAGGCAATTTATTTGGAAATGTGTGATCAATATCACTCAATTCTACATGTTAGTCAAATACAGGTAGTACACCTTCTGATGTTATGATACCTATTCACAAGTGAAATACCCTCCTTGTGCTAAGAATGTTTCACTTACTGTAACTTAAGTAAAACATGATTTGTCACCACAAACTCCACTTGTCAAGGGAGATGTCCTTCCTTTACCTTCTAACTGTCATGAGAATTCTGTCCTTACAAAAAAGCAAGCAAGTCATGTACTGCACATTTATTCGAAAGGACACAAGATGGACTCTGATGATATCAACATGGTGAGTTAGATGTGGAATAAGACTGCATGTTACAAGTGACTCGACAGTCAATACTTTTGGAAGGCTGTGATTACTGGAACAAATTTAGTTCTGAAAACAATAATAGTTCCCTTGTGTTAGACTTCTCATCCTTGGTGTGGTCTTCCTTAACTTTTTGCATCTGTTTCCCAGGTTGTTGATGTGTGCTGGACTCTGATTTTGCTGTCTTTGTTACTCTGGGCACTTTACCACTCCTAACCAGTGCTAAAGAGCAAGTGCTCCTTTACAAAATGGGTAGGTAGTTGGTTCATCCATGATTTGCATATTTGATGTACTAGTAGGTCCCTAGTACAGTGCACTAGAGGTGCCCAGGCCTGTAAACCAAATGCTACTAGTGGGCCTGCAGCTCTGGTTGTGCCACCCACATTAGTAGCTCTGTAATCATGTCTCAGACCTGCCACTGCAGTGTCTGTGTGTGCAGTTTTAAACATTAAATTCGACTTGGCAAGTGTACCCACTTGCCAGGCCTAAACCTTCCCTTTTCTTACATATAAGACACCCCTAAGGTAGGCCCTAGGTAGCCCTAAGGGCGGGGTGCAGTGTATGGTTAAGGTAGGACATATAGTAATGTGTTTTATATGCCCTGACAAATAAATATTGCTAAACAAGTTTTTCATTGTTGCAAGGCCTGTCCCTCCCATAGTATAACATGGGGGCTACCTTTAAATCTGATTAAAGTGTAGATTCCCTTTGGGAGCGGATGGACATGTGGAGTGTGGGGTCTTTGAACTCACAATTTAACAATACGTCTTTTGTTAAAGTTGTTTTTGAGATCGTGTATTTGAAAATGCCACTTTTAGAAAGTGAGCATTTTCTTGCTTAAACTATTTCTGTGACTGCCTGTTTGTGGATTCCCTGTCTGGGTCAGTTTGACAGTTGGGCTGATTGCACCTCTCACTAGACAGTGACACAAATGGAGCTGGGGTGTAATCTATATTTCCTGATGAGCCATCTTTGCCAGGAGGGAGCGGAGGAGTGGTCACTCACACCTGAAAGGGCTGTGCCTGCCCTCACACAATGCAGTCTCCAACCCCCTGGTGTGTCTGGGGCCTGGCATGGGCAAGGCAGGATTTCACATTCAAAAGAGACTTTACTTTGAAGTAGGCCTACTTCAAAGGGCAAAATAGGTATAAGAAGGGCACCCAAAACCACAGACTTTAGAACACTTCTGGAATCCAACAGGAACCTCTGCCTGGAGAAGAGCTGAAGAGCTGAGGAAGAAGAGCTGGCCCTGCCTGTGACTGTGCTTTGTGGAGCTATCCTGCAGTTTCTGCTTCTGCCTTCTGCTAGTGGACATAGACTGGACTTAATGTTGCCTTCCTTCTTGTGAAGAACTCTCCAAGGGCTTGATTTAGAGAATGCCTCCTGTTGTTTGACGTCTCAGGGACAGCAAGGACTTCTCTCTGCCAGCAACTGACGTCTCTGGAGAGACTCCTACCCTGCCAGGTGGTGCACATCCAGTTCCTGGGACCCTGAAAGGAGATGCTGGCAGCCCAAGAGTGAGAGATCCACACACCCACCGCCGTGCGGGGAAATGATCGACGCAACTCCAATTTGCGGCTGAAAAATCGACGCGCCGCTGGCTTTGTGGATTAAAATTGACACTCGCCTGCAACGTGACCGTAACCCCGGAAAAGGAAACGACGCACAGCATCACTGATGGAGGCTGGTGAGATAGCAACCCGCACTGCATGGTTTTCGGTCCATCATGCAGCTGAATTTCTGAACCAAACACTGCTGGGTGTATAAAACAAGGCAAGGCCCGCCCGGACCCGAGAGTGCTGACCGGATCTATGCTTCGCTCTCCTGCAGAGAGAAGAAACGACGCACGCCAACCCAACTAAAAGACCCGCATCGCAAGCCCTTTCTGACGCCCACTCACCCGTGTTGGTTTATTTTTGACGCACCCAAGGTACATTTTCAGGCTAACAGCATTAGTGTGTATTTAATATTACATGAAGACTCTTTGCATTTTTAGTGATAACTTGACTTGTGTATAGTGGATTTTTGTCATTTTGGTCTTGTTTTGTTTAGATAAATAGTTTCTATTTTTCTAAACCTTTGTTGTCATTTTGTAGTGTTTTCATTAAGTCTAGCACTCTGAAGTTAAGCCTACTGCTCGTGCCAAGCTACCAAGGGGGTAAGCAGGGCTTAGCTGAGGGTGATTCTCTATTACCCTGACCAGAGTGAGGGTCCTTGCTTGGACAGGGGGTAACCTGACTGCCAACCAAAGACCCCATTTCTAACACCTTGTCAGTAACCATATATGAGCAGTACCACTGGGGTACTTTTGCAAACCCTAATTTCTTGACCTACCTCTTACAACCGCTCGGATAGATAGGTTAAATTCAACTCCTTACCAGTCACTATTATCTTGTTAAACCAATATTACTCTGAAATTACTGGAAGACATTGATTGGTCCAAGAACATCGATTCACTTCTTAATCAACCTACATCTGGTAGTAGTTAATTTTTTAACCAAAACTTGAAGTGGTGCCTTATGTGTAAGTTTTCTGGAATCGATTTTATTTTGTGGAATATTGCTGGCTTGAAATGTAAATTATGTAATACCAGAAAAATCAAAGAGCAAAAGCCAGCAATCAGAAACGCAGCTTGGGATTGCTTAACATCAGCCACAGATAATCACAAGCCCCTGGATTTTAGGATCATAATCAACTATACAGTATTTCAGGATTGTATGTCATCAAAGCTAGATTTCAAATACCAGAAGATCTTTTGGTTACTCATTTTTGAATGGTATATGATGCAGTCAAAGATGAAGAACGTCCAATAGACAATAGTCTTTTTACAATATTATTTGCTTTTTTGTTTAGGTGATTAAAGCTGTAAAGGAAAGCTCTCCATGCATAGCCCAGGACCCTGGTGGATATACATAAAAATGTCTTTGGACTTCCTTACTAACCAAGGTGTTGAATGTTGCTTGCACATCTGACCTTCCTCTAAATTCGTTCCATTCAATTACGCTTTGAAATAATTAAGACAGATCTGTCTGGTACTGGTTTTCTAGAAGTGCTTACATTCCGCCTAAAGTGTTACCTATAGTGTTTGCCAAGGCTGTGCCCCGGCTCTACTTCTTTTGTACCTTATATACAAACCACCTTGCTGAGTTTGTAAGAGGAAGTAGGCAGGACACTCCCCGAATGGGCTAAAACAAATTCCCGATCATCCTTGTGCAGACCATGCCTTTTCAATGTGTAGAACTGCTGAAGGGTTAGAAAATCCGATAGATGGATAGTTTTATTTTAACCATATATTACGCCCAGAACATTTCCTGTCAGGGGCATGCTATAATACAAGTTTTCTTTTTCGAAATGGTGGTGGATGGCATAATTTAACTCTCTAGAAAGCTCAGATGTGTACAATCGAAGGGGACCCTTTTTAAATGTGCTTTTTAAATTGTGAAGAAGCAATTTGAAGTTATGAAATCCATGTATACCCATAAGTATGTTTCAGCGATCACCTGTGGATCTAAGATTTGGAAAATCCCTGATGTTACTAGCACGCACGTTGAATAGAATAGGTTTTGCAGGCACCATTTAGATGCTTCCCATTGTCCATTATATTTCATCTACCAGGAGTAACTGAGTATAGACTGTCTAGAGGACAAGATTGAAGTAATCCTCGGTCTTTCTTGGTTTCAGTGTGTTCATAAAACATTACGTGAAAGTGGACAGTAATCAAAGCCAGAAATTTGTCCCAAATAGATTAAACATATTAGCAATGAACTTGGCCTTGAGATGTATGAATTCACCTGACTTAGACCAAGCAGAACCGGAATTGGATTAAGAGACTTTTTGGTGGAGATGGTTGATTAGAGAAACCTTAGTTTAAAAAACTCTCAATAGATTTCTGGCTTTTAAGATTGTTATTGTTTTAGAGCCTTATCAGGAACAAAGTGTATGAATGCAAATTGTGCAACAATTATTGATCACCATGTATGGCCTTTCTCTAATGAATTGTGTGCAAATTAAGACAGGAGAAAATTTTGTGGTAATATGTCACTTCAAAATATAATGCACTTGTTTTTTTGGAAATTTTATCCTTCCACACATAGGAAGTGTTTAAATTCACCATTACCCACCAGCAATTCGTTAACTAAAGAGTCCCCTTTCTGTTACTGTATTTCAGTGGTTCCCAACCTGTGGTCTGGGGACCCCTGGGGATCAGCAAAGCTTCTTCAGGGGGTCTGCAACTGCTTTAGAAAATCAAATAATATTTACAGATTACCTACCCAGCTTTCAGTAAAGAATCAGTGGGGTGGTCCCCAGATTCCAATATATATACAGTGGGGGTCCCCAGGCTCCAGTAATGATAGAGTGGGGGTCCACATAAGTCAAAAGGTTGGGATCCACTGCTGTGGTTGATGTCATCTTTGATTTGTTTTTCCGTCCATCGTTATTGAGTACAGCTTTCAAATTAAGATATTTTTTTGTTAATCTATATGTAGTTTTTCTTTTCATTTTTATTGAACTTGTGATTCGATTGAATTTTTGTCATGTTTTATAGTTGTTTGTAACAGAAATAAAATAGTTGATTTTGACAGCTCAAATTCAAACTACGAGCTGACCAGTGCCTCTTGTCTTAATTCAGTATTTCTTCATGAATGCATGAAAGGGATGAGTATGCCTTAGTTGATTCTAAATAACGTGAGGAAACTGACATCCTTGAATGACACACCCTATATATCTAAGACCAGCAGGAAAGACAAATGATCATTATTCAGCAGTTTATCTAGAACAATGACGAGGAACGTCACTGTAAAATGATGGCTCTAAAAGCGCCATATTGTCCTCCCATCTTTTATGTATGTTTTATGACCGATGTCTACTCTTGAAAGGGGATTTCACAAGCTCAAAGGGAGAAACTAACTATGTTTTTTTAGGGCCCTTTTTAAAGGAAATATTTCTTCAAAATGCGGTGGACAAGGAAAATGTGTGTGGATACATAAAGGCCTTTATCCTGTCTATCCAAAAAGCACAGAATACATCTTTGACACATAGAGGTGGGCACAATTGTGAATATTTTTCCCTTGGGAAATAAATATAACTTTCACAAATTTTCTTGCAATACACAAAAGTCATTTCACCAGTTTGTGTGGAGGTTGAGGGTCGGCCTCGCATACAAAAGATAATTTTTGCTTGAACCGATTTGCAGCAGGTGAAAATTAAGTGAAAACGTATGGCCAAAGTTTTATATTACATGGACAAATTACGTGGAATAACTATACCCAGAAAATCAGGAATTTCGTGAGTTTTGGCTTGTGGAATTAAAATACCATTCATCCCTATAGATGTCGTTTACTGTGATGTGTTGTAGGCTATGACGTTGGGCTGTTTAGCTGAGCATTTGAAGACATTTTAGAAATGCTATGTGATAAAATAGTTTCATGTGCTTTACTATATATACTGGTATCCCTTGACACAATTCCTCGCTGGCACTGTTGCTCGGAAGGTGACCCATCATCACAGGCGAACTGCAGTTTCCCATAAGAATGCTGTCATCTTAAAGCTTGGTGTGATGGCTTAATAGGACAAGGTTAGAAAGCCCTTTCACCCACGGGATTTCCTGCTCCTCCTGTAAAAAGGCTTTGCTTCACGGTGCTTTGAAGATTGTAAATGTGCTTAGTTATATTTTCAGTGACTGAAAATGAAATAATTGTGGCTCTTGAACCCACGTTTTATCTGTCAAAAGGCAACAAAACAATTTCAATATTGTTTTTTTTAAGTGCCTCATAAAAGTGGCATTCCAATCACAACTTGATAATTCCAAATGTCACCGTTTCCCTACTGCTTGAAGCAAACTCATACCATTGCTTAATTATGAATACATTAATCAATAAACAGTTCATGCATGTTTTCCGTTGGCCAAAACATGACGTTGAAGGAGGTGAAGCATACGTGGGGTAATTTCACTTGCTTCTATTCTCCACTAGCTTTTATACATTTCGAAATTAAAAATCCCTTGTGTGGGAAACGTCTGATACCGACTTGAAGTTTAGACGGCACTTAAAATAACACTTAAATTTTCCATCAAAAAGCTTTTCATTGAATAAGTGTGTTTCAGATTTTAGGAATGTAAGGTGAAGAAACCTAATCTGATGTTATCGTTCCATGTATGTTTCTTGATTGCAAAGATTGCGTTTGTGCCAGTGCAGTTTTCCCCCCATCATTTGCACCGCATGACAAACAAAAACAAGCATTTGCAATGCAACGGGTCTCGCATTTGCTCATGTTAGAGCTCATCGCGTTGTAAACTCCTAACCTGACTTTTCATCTATCGGCAAAAGTGCTTTCATGTACGTAACGCGAAAAAGTGAAATTAACTGTGTAAAGCGCTCGACTTCTGCCAAGCGAAATCGCGCTAGGAAAATAGAGAAAAAGTAGTCCACGATCCGACAGAAAACAGCGAGCCTCGCATGTTTTCTGTACTTGGTCGCTGCGCTCGAGGAGTGCTAACCACCGGAAAAGGCATGACGTGTGCATGCCTTCCACTAATGAAAGCAGGCAGATTTTACTAGGCAAGCCCACGAACCAATGAAACACACTGACGTGACATCAACAGGGCTCCGAGCCCTTATCTAATAACTAAAGCGTCTCGCTGCGATACGCATGCGCGACCCTAAAAAAAGTTGCAGCGAAATACATTTTTACCAGTTAAGTTTCAAAATTGCACTGGCATCAATGCGATCTATGTAATCCTGAAAACCTGTGTACAACCACAGTAATGGTGCAGTCTTTGAAATCCACCCTCTGACTATATCCAAGACCATATCACTGATGCAAACAAAAAAGAGCAAATCTCTTTGCACCTTATCACAGCTTATGTGACACAGACTGGGGCGCACAAATTTTACTCTAGATTTCTTCACTAGCGTCGATATGGTGTGATCTGATAGTGAGCACACAGTAAATAAATGTAACGCCTTTATTGCGTCTAAATCATTTAGATTGTGTAATGCAGATGCAATTCTCATTACAGACCTAATGAGCCCACAGGTAGGTCTCATGGGCTTAGGGCGTGGCATGGAGCATGATAGGAACCTTAAGGCATGTGACTAGCACCTGTTTTCACACGATCACTGCAAACGTTTGGAAAGATGCATGACACGTGACACTAACCACACACCAGCAGTGAAGAGGTTAATAATCCTTCTGAAAACAATGTGAATTGAGTATTACATATATGTTGGACTTTTTGCCTTACGCAGGGTCATCCCCACTCTTTTTGCCTCCTTCCTCCTGGTTTTTCTGACCTCTCGCTGTTATCTCTAGGACTCTGAGGACTTTATCACTGCTGAGCAGTGCTAAAGTGCAGGTGATCTCCCATCTAAAGTTGGTATGATTGGCTTATACCTATTTGGCATATTTAATTTACCTATAAGTCCCTTGTACAGTGGGATCTCTATACCCAGGGCCTGTAAATTAAATACTACTAGTGGGCCTGCAGCGCTGCTTGCGCCACCTACTGAAGTAGACTTTCAAACCTGTCTCAGGCCTGCTAGCGCAGAGCCTGTGTGCGCAGTTTCCTGCCACAGGTACCTGGCATCTAAATTTACTTGCCAGGCCCAGAACTCCCCTTTTACCACATGTAAATCACCCCTAAGGTACACCGTAGCTAGCCCTATGGGCAGGGTGCCATGTATGTAGAAAGGCAGGACATGTGCCATATTGCATGGCCTGTCCAAGTAGTGACAAACAGCCTAACTTGGTGTCTCACTGCTGTGAGTGCTGCCTTCTCATAGGAGTGCATTAGAAATGCCCTGCCTTATGTGTAAGGGGTATTGTCTGATTTATGAGGGGTAGCGTAGGCGTGTTTGGTATGGTTGTGATGGTGATAATAAATGCTGCTTACTGGTGTGGGTGTATTTTTTATTACTATCCTAGAAATGCCACTTCTAGAAAGTGCGCATTTATCTGTGATTATGACTCTGGTGTTTTGCAGCTTGACTCCAATCCACGTCTGGCAGAGTGACAGTTGGGGCTTTGTGCATACTTTTCAGACAGCCTGTACACAGGGAGGGTGGAGGTGTCACAGAGGTGCATCTACATACTGAATAGTCTTCCTGGGCTGAGAGAAGGGAGAGGCGGGGCACACCTTCATTGTAAAGACTGTGCCCTGGCCTCACACAATAGGGTCGTTAACCCCCCACTGATGTTTGGAGCCTGTGCTGAAAGGAGAGAGGGGGCACTCCCAGAACCAGTTGTAACTGGCTGGAACCTCCTCTGCCTACCATTGTAAAACACTGTAAGAACTGACTATAAGTACAGGGGAAATTTCCCCACAATTTGGAGACTCTTGGAATCATCTTGGAACTGGACACCAAAGGCTGAAAGGACTCACCAGGAACCGCCATGGACTGCTGCTGCTGTGCTGACCTGTGACCTGCCTGGTCACTGTGAAGGACTTGCCACTTGCTGCCTTTCCCTTGTGCTGGCCTGTAGCTGGGCCCTCCACCTGAGGACCTTGTCTTAAAATTCTGCTCCCCAGGGGCAGGGTGCTGTGGACCCTGACCCCTGCATCCATTTCTTCCCGAGAGGTGCTTCTCCGTGGTTGCGGCTGCCATAGCGATGATTGCAGAGCGTTTATGGAGCCTTCAGAGCTCGTAGGCTCCTTGCTGCATTGTGCCCCTTTAAATAAGATCACCGCAGCGGCCTGGGAAGCTGGAAGAACACTTGCGCACCACATCGGGTGCAGGCGAGTGTCTGCTCGGGCCCCAGGAGGGGTCTGATCTTCTTGTGGTTTCTCGGCAGGACCAGGGGAAGGTGCGGGTAGTGCCCCCTGGCCTCTGCGTTAGGAGCAGGACACTCCTTTTCTGCTGTTAGGTAAAACGGACATTATTGTGGGCCCCCCCCCCCTTGGTGGAAGGGCCAGTGGAGGCCCGGGGGCCCCCAGAGATCACGGGTCCCGGGAGGGGCCTGTCATTAAACCGGAGGGGGTGCGTGGTGCCCCCCTCCTGGCCTAAGTTGTTTTTGCCGGCTTTGGCCCCCCTCGTGAGGGCTGGTTGAGGCCCTGGGGGGCCCCCAGTAATCACGGTCCCCGGAGGGGCCTGTCTATAAAAGAGAGGAGGTGCATGTCACCCTCCTCTGACCCCAGAGTATAAGGGAGGCCCCTGTTTTGCACATAGGAGCACCGAGGCCCCATTGTTCGCCTTCTAGGCACTGGAGGTGCCTTCATCCAACCAGGTACTGTTTAAAGGACCAATATAGTTGCAATCCAAAGTTACATATGTGTATGCAAATGTTCCTTTCATGGACATGCTTGCTAATATGTTTTTCTAACTTGCCATATGTTTTCTAATGTTCCTACTATGGGCATTTTATGATATTCTTATGACAAGTGCTGTGATGTAATAATGTGTTTTCCTGACTACTGCTTATGTTGCAGAATACTGAGTAACCTGTGTGTTATGTGTGACTACTGCTAGGTTGCAGAGTAACTAATGTGTAACGTTCTGACAACTGCTAATGTAGCAGGATAGTACTGATATGTGATGTTTGGTCTGATAATTGCCTTGTGTACAATACAGTATATTTTCATATAATCTGGTGTTGTGTTTCCTTTGTGGTGGGGATATTGCGTCACGTGTGTTGTATGTGTTGTGCATACGCTTTACACATTGCCTCTGGGTTAAGCCTGACTGCTGATGCCAAGCTACCAAGTGGGTGAGCAGGGGTTATCTTGGACGTGTAACTCCCTTGCCCTGACTAGAGTGGGTAAGTTCTGCCTGGCTGAGGTGCATACCCTAGCCAACCAGAAACCCCATTTCTAACAATATATAACGGAACGCTGATAAAACGGGTTTTGTCAAACGTAGTTAGATTTCTCTTGGAAAAGTGGACAGTAGGTTTTTTTCTCCATTTCTTTCAGTGTAAATTCAGCAAAAAGTGTGCAAACTAAGCGAGCTTCAGTTTTTCTCCCCAGGTAAAGCTTTAGTTTAATTTCTCTATTTAATAAAAATAACAAAACTAGAGCACGTATTTTCATTGTTTTTTTTTTTAAGCATGAGTACTGAGTTTCTAAGGCATGGCCCCTGAGAACCTGTCATGAAGAGAGGCAGTGCTTCATTTGTTAATTAAGTGCTGGTTTCCAACCCTCAGCTCAGAAACGTTGAGGCCTGCGCTGTTTCATTTCGGTGCGCCATGTACCAAGGTTGTGTAGTGTGGAACCTACATCATGCATCTTTAATTCACTATCGGACACTCCCTTCCCATTTATCTCAGTCTTTCACCCTTTGTGACGATTTTCAGTCTTTCTCTTTCCCCTGCTTTCCCCTTTTCCTATCTTTCTCTGAGTAAATAATTGATGAGGTAAAATAAGTACTTGCTGTGGCTCGGAGCCGAACCCAGGGCTGTTTGTGTCCGAGGTGCCTAACGTTCATACATACAGCACGGAGTTTGAGTTAATGCAGGAACTTTAGACAGAAAATTTTAGAAACAAATTAAGGGGGTTCCTAGCCACTGCTTCCAACTTGTGCTGTCTGTATTTCATGCATCAGTTTGGACAAATTGAGTTATTTGCACAGAATTTAGCTCTGCTAATGAAAAATAAAAACATTCTCGTCTTTTCTCTGATCTAGCATGGCTGTTCATAATACGGCCCTGGTCGTGAGAGCACGTGTAAAAGATATTTGCTCATAAATCAGTTTGTAACTCAACCAGATTTAACAAAAGCACATAATTCAAAGAGGAACCTTTTCCACCAAAAAATGCAAACTGATATAAAGTATATTGCTTGGTAATTTAAACTAAACAACTTTTTTTGTCTCAAACATAGAGGGAACAGTGGTGGGGATATATTTAACCAGCTTTTTATCTAAATGGCATGAATAGTGTGAACTTGATTTGCTGCATGTTTTACTTTGGTTTAGGCACCATCCTAAGACAATGCTAAGATTTGCTCTCAGAATTTCTCTTAAAAGTTGTTGATATTAATGGATTTTTAAGAAAATGTTTAGCTATCATTGTGATACTGCCACTTTGGCTTATTCCTATGCAGATGCAGCCACGTTGTCATTAAAATATTTGGAGCTCTAATGAGCAACACTAAATATAGTAGTTTTTAACCACCAGCTTGACAGACTTTCCCTTTATTATGTTGTTGGACCGACATTGTCTGGATTGTGCGGCAAAGTGTTAATTGGACTGGTTGAGGACATCCATATGATATCACCCACCTTGGAAAGTGGATGTTAGGAGATCAATTTCTGCTAGTAAGTGTTTCCTGGGACTATGGTCTTCATACAGACATTTCCCAAAATGAGATCCTTTAAATATAGTTTTATTACATTAAAAAGTGTTACAATGCAGGAATAGCACACCAGAACATTAGTCCCAGCATTGTCAACTATGCAATACCGAATGCAATTAATTCAACCAAAAGTAATTAGAAAAGCTAACAAAAGTGATATAATGATGAGAGTATATTGAGAGAGATACAAACAGTTTTCTGATGGAACAACACAGGTATAAACAACACAGGTATAAACATTGCATGCCTTTACAACACATTTTTTATCCTGCATTTTTTTTAGCACGCATGTTTTTACCTCCTATATCATTAACATGCATTATTAGCATAGCTAAGGTAAGTAATAGTAAAGTAAGTTTAAATAAATGTTTTTATATATTTTTTTTTTAACTTTTTGGGGGGAGACCTCCCAAACCCCTATACTTACCTTGAAAGCATGGGAACGGCCTATACACGGTAAACAATTGCTTGGTAATAAATGCTTCTTAAATGTACTGCGATGTAAAAAGACAGTTTCCCAATACAAACATCACAGTTACTGAGCGTAGGAATCATGCCTGAAAATGCGTGCTATTTCCTCAGAGTCGAGCATAGAAGGACAAGGAGGAAAGGGCAATAGCTTTACATAGAGATCGAATCAGCTGACTGAAATAGTATGTGTTAGAAATGGGGTCTTTGGTTGACAGTCAGGTTACCCCCTGTTCAAGCAAGGACCCTCACTCTAGTCAGGGTAAAAGAGAATCACCCTCAGTTAACCCCTGCTTACCCCCTTGGTAGCTTGGCAGAGCAGTAGGCTTAACTTCAGAGTGCTAGGTGTAAAGTATTTGTACCAACACACACAGTAACTTACTGAAAACACTACAAAATGACACAACACTTGTTTAGAAAAATAGGAAATATTTATCTAAACAAATCAAGACCAAAATGACAAAAATCCACAATACACAAGTCAAGTTATTAAAGAAAAATGCAAAAAGAGTCTTTAAGTAGTTGTAAACACACACTAACGATGTTAGCATGAAAAAGTACCTTGGGTGCGTCATAAATAACCCCCATGGGCGAGTGCGCATCAAAAAGGGCTTGCGATGCGTTGATTCCAATCACGAGCGGAACCTTGCGTCGCTTCTCTGCTCGCCGGGTCGGGCGCGTCGTTTCTTCTCTCTGCAGGAGAGTGATGCGTCGATCCAGTCAGCACCCTCGGGTCCGGGCAGGCCTTGCGTTGTTTTTCCATGCCCAGCAGCACTTGAGTCAGAAATCCCGCCGCACGATGATCCGAAAAACCCACAGTGCGGGTTGTGATCCCCCAGCCTCCGTCAACGATGCTGCGCATTGCTTCTCCTGCTCCGTGCGTTGATTCTTTGGTCGCGTTTCCGGCAAGTGTCGTTTCTCAGCTGCGGAGCCAGTGGCGCATCGTTTCTTCAGGCGCTTGCGTCAATCTTTTCCCCACACGGTGCTCAGTGTGTGGATTTCCTTGTCTTTAGGCTGCCAGCTTCTCCTTTCAGGGCCCCAGAAACTGGATGGTCACCACAGGGCAGAGTAGGAGTCTCTCCAGCGACTCCAGGTGCTGGCAGAGAAAAGTCTTTGCTAACCCTGAGACTTCAAACAATGGTAGGCAAGCTCTAAATCAAGCCCTTGAAAATTTCTTCTCAAGATGGAAGGCACACAAAGTCCAGTCTTTGCCCCCTTACTCTGGCATAAGCAGCAACTGCAGGATAGCTCCACAAAGCACAGTCACAGATGGGGCAGCTCTTCTTCCTCAGCTCTTCTCCAGGCAGAGGTTACTCTTGTTTCAAGAAGGGTTTCGAAAGGCTGTGGTTTTGGGTGCCCTTCTTATACCCAATTTCTCCTTTGAAGTAGGCCTACTTCAAAGTAATGTCTCTTTTGAATGTGAAATCCTTCCTTGCCCAGGCCAGGCCCCAGACACTCACCAGGGGGTCGGAGACTGCATTGTGTGAGGACAGTCACAGCCCTTTCAGGTGTAAGTGACCACTCCTGTCCTCCCTCCTAGCACATATGGCTCATCAGGATATGAAGGCTACACCCCAGCTCCCTCAGCTCCCTTTGTGTCACTGTCTAGTGTGAGGTGCAACCAGCCCAACTGTCAAACTGACCCAGACAGGGAATCCACAAACAGGCAGAGTCACAGAAATAGTATAAGCAAGAAAATGCTCACTTTCTAAAAGTGACGTTTTCAAACACACAATCTTAAAATCAACTTTACTAAAAGATGTATTTTAAAATTGTGAGCTCAGAGACCCCAAACTCCACATGTCCATCCGCTCCAAAAGGGAATCTACACTTTAATCAGATTTAAAGGTAGCCTCCATGTTAACCTATGAGAGGGACAGGCATTACAACAGTGAAAAACGAATTTAGCAATCTTTCACTGTCAGGACATATAAAACACATTACTATATGTCCTACCTTAACCATGCACTGCACCCTGCCCTTGGGGCTACATAGGGCCTACCTTAGGGGTGTGTGACATGTATGAAAAGGGAAGGTTTAGGCCTGGCAAGTGGGTACACTTGCAAAGTTGAACTTACAGTTAAAACTGCACACAGACACTGCAGTGGCAGGTCTCAGACATGATTACAGAGCTACTCATGTGGGTGGCACAACCAGTGCTGCAGGCCTACTAGCATTTGATTTACAGGCCCTGGCACCTGTAGTGCACTTTACTAGGGACTTTCTAGTAAATCAAATATGCCAATCATGGATAAGCCAATTACAAACACATTTTGTAAAGGAGCACTCACACTGTAGCACTGGTTAGCAGTGGTAAAGTGCCCAGAGTAACAAAAACAGCAACATCAGAGTCCAGCACACATCAACAACCTGAGAAACTGAGGCAAAAAGTTAAGGGAGGCAATGCCAAGGATGAAAGGTCTAACACTGTCAAGTCAAGTGTGGAAGATCTCCAAGGGCTTGATTTAGAGCTTGCCTCCTGTTATTTGAAGTCTCAGGGACAGCGAAGACTTCTCTCTGCCAGCAACTGGAGTCTCTGTAGAGACTCCCACTCTGCCAAGTGGTGCCCATCCAGTTCCTGGGACCCTGAAAGGAGAAGCTGGCAGCCTAAGATGAAGAAATCAACGCACAGAATGCTGTGCGGGGATAAGATCGAATCGACTCCGATTTGCAGCTGAAAAATCGATGTGCCGCCGGCTTTGCAGCTGAAAACCGACGCTCGCCTGCAACGTGACTGAAGAATCAACGCACGGAGCTGGAGAAACGATGCGCATCATCGCTGATGGAGGCTGGTGAGATCGCAACCCATGCTGCATGGTTTTCGGATCATCGTGCGGCTGGATTTCCGATGCAAGCACTGCTGGGCGTATAAAAACAACCCAAGGCCTGCCCGGACCCGAGAGTACTGACCGGATCGACGCATCGCTCTCCTGCAGAGAGAAGAAATGACACACCGCAACCCGATGAAAGGAGAAACGATGTAAGGTCTCATGAGTGAGTGAAATCAACGCATCGCAAGCCCTTTTTGATGCACACTCTCCCGTGAAGGGTTATTTTTGACGCACCCAAGGTACATTTTCACACTAACAGTGTTAGTGTGTGTTTAAAACTACATGAAGACTCTTTTTGCTTTTTAATTGATAACTTGACTTGTGTATTGTGGATTTTTGTCATTTCGGTCTTGTTTTGTTTAGGTAAATATTTCCTTTTTTTTTTTTAACTGTGTTGCATCATTTTGTAGTGTTTTTACTAAGTTACTGTGTGTGTTGGTGCAAATACTTTACACCTAGCAGTCTGAAGTTAAGCCTACTGCTCTGCCAAGCTACAAAGGGGGTAAGCAGGGATTAGCTGAGGATGATTCTCTTTTACCCTGACTAGAGTGGGGGTCCTTGCTTGAACAGGGGGCAACCTGACTGTCAACCAAAGACCCCATTTATAACAGGGGGTAACCTGACTGCCAACCAAAGACCCCATTTCTAACAGTCAGAGAATTTATTGTAGTGCACTTTTGTAAATGAGATTTGAGCATCTACACCAGAGGTAGACCACTGATCCCCACAAAAATGAAGATTTTCTACTTATGAGGGTCTAAATGTACCCTAAAATTAGTGATTGCAGGACCTGAATCTATGTAACAAAGCATGCCCATTGCTGTATTATGCATTGGGTTGTATGAGTCACATGAACATGGAGATAGGGGCTTCTAATATCAACAGTCTGCTGCCCCTATACCTACATCGCAGCTGAAAGCAAAATAGACCTCTAAAGGAGTCTTAAAAAGGCCAGTCCTGTAAATGCTTACATTCAAATGCCCACCATTAGTCTAGGGGTCGAAATGTAATTCAGTATTTTCATTGTTAATCTCACACTAGTGGTGTAGCACAGGTCTACAATACAGAAAGGGAGCATTTGTGTCATCAGTCTGCTTTGAGCCTTCAACTTCAGCAGCCGAGTGCTAACCAGGGCAGTCATAAGGGAACTTAAGGTGCATCAGGTGCAAATTTCAGTGCTTTTTTCTTTGACTTACAAATGTGCTAGAATATTCTCCTTCCACGCCCATCGCATACCCCTTTAGTACAGGTTCTGTGAGAAAGGAAATGCACATGTGCAAATTACATATGTGAATTGATGTGTGTGCAAAATGTGCCCACTTGGCTGATCCACATTTGTGCAGCTATGGAAAAATATTACATATGAATCTCGACCTTTGTCTTTTCAATGAGCATCTACATTTCATTGTTGTGCTCATCAGAATATCTTCACCAAGCAATATTGTCTATCGGACATGTATCACAAGCCTTAATATGTAAGGTGACATTTCTTAGAAACCCCAACAGAAGTAACATTTCTATGTTCCTATCAGACATAGTTTAGTCCCTAAATATGCTACAACTCTTCCTGTCCTTTGTCCAGTATTCCTTTCAAGTATTTCCATTAATTGGCCCAATTGGATTTCCCACCCTGGAAAAATATGACACTTTATATTGCTAATTTCTTCCAAACTAAAGAACTAAACTAAAAAATGTAATCTAAATCTGCCTTTTTTAAGGAAAAGCTCTACAAATGCTCTGAAAACAACCCCATTTACACGATACCTGGGGAAAAAATTCTTAAACCAAATGATTGAAAAGGGGCACTAGTTAAAGATGATAGACGGTCTACTGTAATATCTTGGGAACAGAGCATATTTCTGGACACTGAATATTTCTTCACAGTCATCTAACATACGCCTAATTGTGAACACATTTTACTCTATTGCAGTTACCCCAAGGTGTGCCCGTAGTTAGGATTTCAGTGCACCTCAGTGTCACCATTGCCTCCTGATTTAGGCTACATCAGTCCCACAATAGTAGCGATGTACTGAGAGCACAGTGAATTGCTGTCATATACAGAGCATGTAGCATCTGAGGTCTGGTTAGAAGTGATTATTTGCTTAGCTCTGGACTAATTTTAATGTATTTTACCACGTTAAGGTTTATCAGATGTCTGCAGTATTCATAATAGGCCTGTGCTTCCCATCTGACATATTTTATTAAGAAAGAAGGACTCTGTGTATTCCTGCATTGGATTATGCAATTATCCATCTCTCTTTCCAACAGTATTTATTGTGGCAAGTGTGTCGCATGAAACGCAGATTTCTCTTTCACATGATCTGTTATTTACTTGCTTATTTCTTTTCTTTAGGGGTAACTCAGTGCCATCATACATATCTCTACAGCAAAACATCTTCCTCAGGCAGAATATTTTTACCACAAGTGATTTCAAGGGAACACTTGTTTTTGATAATGTTCAATTTTTCAATGATATCTACTTAAAGTTTTTTGTTAACACAGACTTTTTCTCTCAGTTACATTTCAGTGCGCGTGCAAACCCCTTTCAAACGTTTCATAAAGAACACCAAATCTACCTCCAGACTGCTAATGCAACACAGCTTTGGTTAACTGGCTCAAAATCAAGATGATGATATTTTGAAAATTCTGGAAGTGGACAGTGGTCTAACCATAAACTGCCTGTATCAAAAAACAGAGAACAGCCAGCAATGATCAGCGCACTGTGCATGCTCACAGTGTTCTGCGACCAGCTAATGAAATTCATTGCCTTTAAATAGGACTTTCATATTATCGATTACTCTTTCACTAATTTCATTCTTTCTGGTCAGTTATCCTTAAATGCGAGTTATGAAGCCCACGTTTTTGTCTTGGGAATCAATAGCAAAGTGTATTACTCAAATAATTTCATCCCCAAAATCATTTTATATACTTTTAAGTTAGCAGCCCAACTGCATGATATACCAATGAATTAATATTTTTTCAGCACTACACAGGACATTGGATAATAAATTAAAATGTAATGTACAGCTGTAACTCTGGTCTTCCTGGTCTAGGCATGACCCTTGATAGAGCAGGAATTATAACATTTAGAGCCACTAACCTGGATCTGTTCTAGGCCCTATGTATCTGAAAACCTTCCTCCTTTTTCTGTGGCTACGTTTAGCGTATCATACTCTTAAAGTACCCATTCGAGATTCAACTGTGCACAAAATGCAGCATAAAACTATTTCATGATGAAACACATTACATAAACATTGATAGGTTTAAAACGTTACTTTAAACCACACCAGTTATCTCTCTGAAAGGCACACATGAAATACTTGACAGAATTCTGCCCTTCATGTGTTGCGGCCGTTAGTTTTCTATTACGCCATGAGACATAAGTTGCCTGACCAAAAAGACTACGGACTTCTTAGTCATAAAACCGACCAGCTCAGCCACCTTCGTCACATCTCAGACCCTTTTCTGGTGGTGACAATGGGCAGAGCCAGGCAAGGTGGGGAAAAATAAAATACATTACAAACTCAACAGAACTTATGAAGTATACTCAAATGTGTTTGTCAAGAGCACACGTGTCTCTTACAGGGTCTGTAATAGTAAATAGCTGAATCTGAATTTTAGAGAATCCTTATCACCATTGTTTAATTGTTAGGGTATATTCTTAAAGAGTGTCTGAGCGTACTTATTAAATTTGATATTTGTGTTGCGCCTTTAGCCACAGAATATTTGCTGAATGAAAATATTTTATAAACAATCCCTCTAGGCCATTCCACAATGCCAATGTCTCTATTAATATAGTGGTGTGGCTATAGTATCTCACTCGTAATTTCACTCCTTCCAATGTATAAGGTGATGTGTTGCATATCAGGACTATAGGACCCTGTTCTTTTTTAAAAATGTGCTTGTATACAGAACCTTTTGATATGTAGGTTCTCATGTTCTATTGGAAATGTTGTTTGATTCTGGACAGTTAGGGCTCACCTCCTGTGTGCTTCTTGGTGGTGAGCTGTTCTCAGCTGAAGCACTGTGTCCTTCCCGTTTGTGGAGGCACCAGAGTGGCCTACACAAGGAAAACAGTATTTAACTTCTGTGGAGTCCTGCATGCAACATTATATCATGGACCACGTCATTTCCAAATGATCACTGCAGTTTTGCTTCAGATCTTTATGAATTTCTAGGAATCGAACATTCCACGTGTTTACATTAACCTTTAAAGATTTCCGTTGCAAGATAATCATCTCCTCCGCACCATTTCTTGAAGTACATATATTACCTATTGATTCTATTATTTTCCATTTTTCTTTCCACAAATAAGTAAACATTTCAATTAGGAAAAGTAAATGCTATCTAAAGGAATATGTAAATTACGCTAACGTGTAGTCTATTAATGTTGTATTAAGAAAGAATTGGGTTTGACTCATAACAGGACTTAATTCTGGATCTGCAGGAGTCCACACAGCTGGTTATTCTTGACAATGTCGATTGCTATGACTGTCTGGAGGGGTCCATCTGAAGTGTCCTCGCATGTTTACCACACAATTAGCTGAGATTTGCTATGCAATTGGAATGTGCAGTCAAAGTCCTCAGTTCCACTTAATATTTTCATTTGTGGAAAACATTATAGTTAATAATTATGTAGAATTTAGAAATTAAAAAAGGCAAAAACAAAGCGGAAAGTCCAGAGACCCAAGTAACATACAGTGCATTTTGAATGCATATGAAAAGACCAAAATGCAAAAAAAAGACAACGCCGAACTCCTAGCCAGCCCTGAAACTCCGACTGAAAGCTTTAAACTAAAATGTGCCTACACACTGTCTGTTTAGTGAGAAATAGAAAAATATGTTCCTTCTGTGCACATTTTTCTCTTACCTTATTTTAGAATGTCATTTTGTAAAATAGTGGGCCAATATTTTTTCACACATTTCATCAAAAAAGTAGCAAGCTTTTACTGCAAGATTATGCTTATTTGTGTGTCTTGTGCATGTTTTCCTGCTTCGTTTTGATTGTGCTTGCTATCTTCATCGAAAACTATTACTTTAATTCATTGTAAACCTTTTTTGCCTTCCTGTTTTTCTCCCTAGAATCTCAGTGCACAGGAACCTCTAACGTATGTCGATTTACAAAGCATGGACCTAGCTGATAAGAAATTATGTAAAGTACTTTTTGTAGGGGACGTAATTGGAATGGAGGTTTGACTGGGCATGTTGCGTTCAGGAGGGCTTGGAGGACTGCACGAGCGTTGGGGGAGTTTGTTAAAGGTGAACAGAATGCTGGGTTGCTGTGGTGGCAGTGCAGCAAAAAGGATTGGGAGATGGGCAGGGGAAACTCAGTTCAGCACTTAAGGACTTTAGCACGTGATATTGCGCGTGACGATGGGTAGATTGGAAAACTGTATTTTAGGCTCTTTTCTGAAGCAGAGGAGTGATGTGTTTAAAGGAGTTTCTCTGGTATCCCACACTGTTGTGGTTTATAAAGGAAATGCCTAATAACTGATGTTTCTCCTTCCTGCTTTTTCTGAACTCCGGTATTTTAGTGGTGTTGCCATTAACGTTTCTGCGCCTATGTTTCATGTTGAACTTTCAGTGACATTTGACGGGGTATGCCAAATCATGAAGGAAGTTCCTCATGGGAGTCTATGGAATTAAGAGATATCGGCGAGTGGGAGTTTGCCTTTGTTAATCTTTGAAAGCCCTTGCACAACTACTGCTATTTAATTAAAAATCGAGTAGGATTAGTTTCACTTTCTGCAGCTGGGACAGCTGATGTTTTTATGTGCATTTAGAATCTGATTGTATTATTCATATGGGACTTGGTGCTCAATAGGGATCCCAGGTAAATTAAGTTATTTTTATTCAGCCATTTCTGAAAATGTTGTTGCAAACAAACTGGGTGTTGGGGTAAGTTTAACTTGAGAGAAGCCCTGGACAGCCACCCTTGTGAGACCTTGACTGTTTCTAAGCAACCCGTTAATATTGTGCTGGATTTCTTCTATATGTTTCAGATCTTTGTGGCAAAATTAACTGTTCAAAAGAAAAACATTTTTTTCCCCACTAATTGAACAATACCAATATTGAATTGTGGCAACATTACATTAATAGATATTTTTTTTCGTAAGGAACAGGTATTTTTTTCGTGAAGCACATTATGTAAATTACAGGGAATATGAAAAAGTATAAAAATACCCCATTTATTTGCCCTTTATTTACAGGTCAAATGAAGGGTGATCACTTTCAGATAAAATCCCTACACAAAGCTATCAATTTTTAGAAATATTAGAAGGTTAAATATTGAATACTTTTAAGGTTGTTTCAGTTTTCTTAATCACATCATATTTTTATCATGTTAAAATTCTCTATTTCCAAATAATAACAAAGGGTGAAATATCTAGAACTGAAAAATGCTGTCTTACCCTCACAACAGCGTCAAGAATCTAGTTGTGGCTTGCGCAAAGCAGAAGGGGCGGCGCAGTGGGGGATTAAATTAAAAATAAAATCATTTAAAAAAAACACTTGCCTTCACCGCTCCATCCACTCTACCCACTCCTCTGCCGGCACAGGCTCCCAGCCTGCCCTGCGCCAGTCCTGATGCTGCTCAGCGTCAGGATTCGCTGGGAGCACCCAGCCAGGGTGCTCCCAGGCAGACTGGGAGCCTGTGCAGGCTGTCTCCAGCCCGGGAACTGTGTTGCTGGGCTGGAGAGAGCCCACTGCGCATGTGTGTTTGTCCCTTCCGAGACAGCCGGCCAAACATACATGCGCAGTGAGGGGAAGTACTGAGCACTCTCCCTCATTGCTCGTCATCCTGTGGCCCGGCCCGTCCACTTTCGCCCCCAAAAAGATAATAAACAGTTTATTATCATTTTTGGGGAAAAGGTTTGCAGCTGCTGCCGCTGCTGGCTGGGGGTGACGCTCCTCCGCCCTTATGGAGGAGCCACCCCTGCAACAATCTTCAAAAAGTAGGAACATGTATTTTAATCAAAATATAGGAAGATAAATATTCCTCCCACAGATCAGCTGTGATCAGAAAATAAGATGTATCTTTTAAAAAAAGTTTAATACAGGAGGTAATGTGCTGAAACAAATTTAAAAAATATATATTTTTATATATATATATATATATCTCAAAACAAATCCTTTTCAGGGTTAGTGTGACACATAAATTATGCAAAAAAGAAATGAGAACTCTGGGATGTCCCCAAGTTTAGGTGGAGAGCAGCTCTAGTAAGGTGCACTCTGCAACACCAGCGACACTCTAGATTTGCTCACCTCAAATGTCTGTTTATCTAGCAAAGTTTTTAAGCATAGGATCAGCACAGTGCTATCTACGCCGAGCTAGGTAGTGACAAAGTCTTTTGCCATTTGTACAGCAAAGTCTTTAAGCATAGGTTGGACACAGTGTCAACCTTGCTGAGCTGTAAAATGGCAAAAGCCATTTACCACTCCAGGCACAGTATTACAGCTTTGGACTGGTAAAATACCATCCAAGCCAACCTGCAATGAGTAAAAGCAACCCCTGACACGTGTTTTGCTCTCATTAGAGCTCATCAGAGAGGTTCAGCCTTGTCCAGACACAAGGGAGCACCCAGTATAAGTCAAAACAAATCCCTTTCAGGGTTAGCGTGACGCATACATTATGCAAAAAAGAAATGAGAACTCTGGGATGTTCCTAAGTTTAGGTGGAGAGCAGCTCTAGTAAGGAGCACTCTGCAACACCAGCGACACTCTAGATTTGCTCACCTTTTTTGTATATATATATATATATATATATATATATATTTATATAAAATGAAAGTGCAGTTCTACATCTGTTTGTTAAATGGACCAATTAAAAAAATATCTGAGTTGAGGTTTTTACTAGCCATAAGACGACAAGCAGTTCCACACGAGATGAGTGTTTAATGAGAGCATCAGTATATCAATCCAGAAGACATACATTTGCTCACGTACATACATACATTTGCTCACTTTAGAATCCACATACAATACTAAGCAGAGAAATGACAACCTGAGAGATATTGCAAAGAAGTGAAAATGGCCCTCTTTTGTTTCAAAATAAAGCAGTCAGACTGAACTTGTGTGAGATGAGCAGAGATTTGGTTGTGGCAGTCTGGGCATCTTATGTCAGGATAGAGCAAATCAAATAAAAACATGATTTTCTGTGTTGACTATAAACTAACACATGGCCACGGACCAAACAACAAAAATGGTGATGTGTTGGACCTGTCAGCCTTAAGATGGTCTTCCTCCAAACGTTTTGCCTTCTGCCCTCAAGTTTGCTGAAATTAGTTTTTTGGTGACTTTCGGACTCTGTCCACTTTACTACTGCTAAACACTGCTAAAGTGCTTGTGCTCACTCCTTAAAACAAAGTAAAACTGGCCTACACCAGATTAACACATTTAGGCCCTCATTACGACCCTAGCAGTTGGTGGTAATTTGGGGAAAGTTACTGCCAACAGGCTGGCGGTACCTTTTCCCAAATTATGTCATTGGCGGTTTGGTTCAAGCCAAACCGCCAATGTACCACTCCATCCGCCAGGGTGGTAACGGCCGTGGGGCTGGAGAGTTCGGTCTCTAGCCAGGCGGCCGTCACAATCCCACCCTTGGGATTATGAATCCACCTTCCACCATGGTTTTCGTGGCAAGCATAATGCCACGAAAACCATGGCGGTAGGCACTATGAGTGCCTGGGAATTCCTTTCCTGGCACTGATGGGGGGTCTCCCTCTCCCCCTCCCCAGAGTCCTCCCCCGCCCACCCCTCCCCCTCCAATACCGCCAATGTTGTAATGAAGGCCTTAATTTACTTACATGTCCCTAGTAGAGTGGTACACATATCCAGGGCATGTAAATTACATGCTACAGTGGGCCTGCAGCATTTATTGTGTTGCCTACTTAAGTATCCTTTAAAACATGTCTCAGCCCTGCCATGGCAGACTGTGTGCAGTTTCAATCTGCCAATGTAACCTGGCAAAATAAACATTTTGCCAGGATTAAACTCCCTTTTCATTATGTATAAGTCAACCATAAGGTAGTCCCTAAACATCCCATTAGGTAGGGTGCAGTGTATTTAAAACATTGGATAGGCACTTGTAAGTTTACATGTTCTGGTAATGAACAGCTTCTAAATCATTTTTTTACTACTGTGAGGCCGTCCTCTCCTGTAGGATAGCATTGGCTTACCTTGTTGCATTTAATAAGTGATAACTTTGTTTGGCAAAGAGTAGTAATGTAATGGCTGGTCTCTAAAAAAAAAAAAAAAAAAATGTAATTTTAAAGTTGGACTTTAAGTCACAGTTCTGAAAATGCTACTTTTAGAAAGTTGGCATTTGTTGTCTTAACCATTTAGTGCCTGCAGCCTGTGACCTGGGTCACATGACTGTGATTAAAGTGGCAGTTGGCTTTTGTCTATTTCCTCTTAGACAGTGAGACAAACTGTGAGTAAGTGTTGGCAAGATTTGCCATCTTTGCAGGATGGGAGGGACAGAGCTGATCCCTGCCTCGCTTATATTTCAATGAAGCTGTCTCGGCACATTCACAAAGGACCTTTTTTAGCAGAGTCTAGCATCCTTTTCATGGTTCTTCCCTAACTTTTTGCCTTCAAATCTCCTGTTTTGCTGTCTTCATATTTGCTGCCTTTATGACTCTGCACACTTTACCACTGTTAAAGGGCTGTGCGCTCTCTCATGTTAGAACTGGTTTACAGCCAAAGGGCATATTTAATGTACTTAAAAGTTACTAGTAAAGTGCTACTAAATGTACTCAGGGCCTGTAAGTTACATGCTACTCATAGGCCTGCAGCTCTGAGTGTGCCACTCAGTTAAATAGCTTATTTAAACATATCTCAGGACTGCCATGGAAACTTGTGTCTCCAGTTTTAAAGTGTTATTCAAAATGGCAAAATAAATATTTTGCCAGGCTCAAACCATCCTTTTTGATACATACAAATCATCCCTAGGGTAGGCCCTGGACAGCCGACAGGCTAAGGTGCATTGTATTTAAAAAGTTGGACATGTTTTCTCTTTTTTTTAGTTTTGCTAGTCTTGGTAGTAAAAAACTCATGTTTTACTACAACAAGGCAGACCTCTCCAATAGGATAACATTGGAGTTACTTTATTACATGTAACAAGTTGTAACTTGTAAGGTTAGCTGACAGTTGAGGTTTGTGTTCCGCCTAGACAGCCACACATAATAGAGAGCTTATGTGTGCTTGTATGGGACATCAGTGACAGGATGGGAGGGAGGTACTTGGCCCAGCCCTACTTACACTTGAATAGGTTATGTCATGCCCCTACACAAAGGGCTGCATACCCTCTGTGATTAGTCTGGAGCTAGGGCAAAGAAGGCAGGAAATGTGTGAATTTCAAAGGGGAAACCTCTAGAAGCTTCTCCAATTTCAAGGGAAGTCACAGGTATAAATATTTGCACCTCAGACTCCAACTCTTCAGTACATTTCTGAACCTGTGGAGACTTTGTCAGGAAGAAGAACTGCTTTGCTGCTGAAAAGACTGCCACTATGTCCTGCTGGACAACTGCCTTGCTGGACTGCTGTCCTTCTGCCCTCCTGACTGACTCAGAAGGATTCAGACCTACACCTGAACCCAGGACTTCCAGAGGGACTCAAATGGCTATTCTACTGGCCTCCAGATCAGAGTCACAGGGCATAACCTGCTAACAGCCACCGAAACAGCACCCATATCCAACTGGAGCAACCCTCAAGTTTTGCCACTCAGTTCCTGCACCATTGGTGTGGCCTCAGAGTGACTACATTGACGTTTTTGATCTCCGTGACAGCAAATGTGCCTGTTAGGTCTGCAATCTTTTCGCTCGCACAGCTCGCCAAAGCAAAGTTCCATCAACCTGACTCTTTGCGCTACAGCATCAACCACTCACGAGAGCACATCTCAAAGTTTCAGCCCACCTACTTGCAATGACAACAGGATTTGTGCAGTACAGTAATGACCATCTGTGACACTAGGATGGCTTTTTGCACTACATTGAGAACCATCTGCTATGCCTCTCAGGTCTTTGCAGCCCCCTCCACTTTGAATGGGGTAATTTGCACTATATTGAGAAGTTACTGTTTCAGTGGGACTAACCTAGTCCCTGTATTTGACCAAAGCTCCATTGCAGTTGACCTGAACTCATGATTTTGTCCCCATCTCAGATGACAAGATAGCTGCAAATGATACTTTAGGATTTTTGCTGCTACAGTCACCTTTATATATTGCTGGTTCTAACGCTTACATTTTTGCCATTTTGGAATTGATTTATTTACTAAATGTTACTCCACATTTTAAATTTCTGTGATATTTTTCTTTTGTGGTGTTTTCACTTTTACTGTCTGAAGTGCTGCATATATACTTTACACATTGCCTCTAATTTTTGCCTGCTTGCTCTGCAACAAGCTGCCAGAGGGCTAAGCAAAGGTTAATTTGGGGATTACTTGTATCTTTACCCTGATAAAGACTGTAGTCGCTGCTTGAGTGGGGATCCACTCCTCACAGCTCTACACAAGTCTTTTGTTGCTCTGGACCTCTGGTATCATGGGCAGAAAGGAAGGAAATTCCTGAACCAACTGTGGGGTGGGGGGCATCTATAGAAGTTTCCTCCACTTCAAAGCTGGCACTAGGTATGAAAATAGGACCCTTAGACCCATTCCTCAGTTCACACCTGGACCTGTGGATGACACTCAGGAAGCTGAATCTTGAAGCTTGTTGAATCCACAGAGGTCTGCATTTCTGCTTGTGGACTACATTGCTGCTTGAAACCAGGGCTATCAGAGTGACTCCAGGGGCTAATTTGTTGGCCTGCTGTTCTGACTACAGGGACTGAAAAAACTCCAACTTGTACCCTAATCTTTGCCCTGCCTAAAGTGAGTCCATTCCTCCAAGTGGTGCCCACCTAGTTCTGGAGCCTTGTAAGTGGTGCTAAAGGGAAACCACCAGAATCCAAAGCCAAAAAGGGCTCAGAGAACTGACAGGAGACCGGGACCTACCTGTTCACCAATTTGTCTATGGTGCATCACCAGATGGTCTGACTTCACGGTAACTCCTGCTATGTTCTTCTCTGCATCAGGAAATCCTATTCCCAATCTCCTCGCAGAAGAGGTATCCAGCCTCATGGAGCCCTCCTCGGCTATAGCGTGCAGCTTTGTCCTGCTGGAGGTATTTGGCTTCTTAAAAAAAGTAACAAAACCTAAATTTAGAAATCTTCCCAGCAACTTTATTCAGCAGTTCCCTGGCGACAATGGTTCCTTCTTGTACACTACTGTTAGAAATGGGGTCTCTATTTGGCAGAGGTATACATCTTTGTCCAAATAGGGACCACAATCCTAGTCAGGGTAAGTCACACACAATCCAAATTATCCTGTGCCCACCCTTTGGTTGCTTGGCACTGAGCAGTCAGGCTTAACTTAGAAGGCTATATGTAAAGTACTTGCGCAATAAATCATGCAATAACACAGTGAAAACACCACAAAAATACAACACACAGGTTTAGAAAAATATGATATTTATCTAGTTAAACTAAGGTCAAAACGATAAAGATTCAATAAGCATAAGTTGAGATATTACTTTTGCAAGATTAAAAAATGTATTAGATCTAAAAAATAAACAGTTGTCTCTTGTTTGCACAAAGTATCTGGTTTGCATCAAAATTATCACAGAGGGAGACCGCAGAGGCAGAGATGCGTGGAAAAATTAGGTGTGCGTGGGATTTTCTGATGCGGCACAGATGATGCGTCGTTTCTTTTCACGCTGCAAGGGGCTTTGCGTTGATTTCTGGCACGCAGTCTTGGTTCCTCACTGCAATGCCGGGATCTTTTGATGCCCAGGGACGATGCGTGGAAATGCTGGGTGTGCGGCACGAAGTCACAGGCGTTGCTTTGATCCGGTAGGCAATGCTTTAAATTTTCTGTCGCACAGCAGGCACTGCGTTGATTCTTCACTCAGGAAGTCAGGCTACGTTGTTCCGGCTTGGCTATGCGTAGATCTGGTAGGGCTGTGGGTCAAATTTCTGTTTGCAGTGCAGGCGCTGCATTGATCTTCCTCGGGAAGTCAGGCTGCATCGTACTGGTTCAGCTGTGCTGCAATTTTCTCATCTCAAGGCAGGCTGTGCATCGTTTCCGGCAGGCTGTGTTGATTTTCTGTACACAAGGATTTTCCTTGAAGAGGTGAAGTCTTCGTGGCCCTGAGACTTCAGAAAACAGGAGACAAGCTCAATCCAAGCCCTTGGAGAGCACTTCTCTGCAAAGTCAGAGGGCAGCAGGGAAACAGCAACGCAGCAGTCCTTCACAGCAAAGCAGTCCAAGTGAGTCCTTTGGGCAGCCAGGCAGTTCCTCTTGACAGGTTGCAGGTTCAGGTCCAGAAGTGTTTGATTTAGTGGGGTCAGAGACCCAGTTTATATACCCCAAAATGCCTTTGAAGTGGGGGAGACTTCAAAGAGTGGTTTTGAAGTGCACAAGGTCCCCTTTCAGTACCGGTCTGTCTGCCAGGGTCCCAGTAGGGGGTTTGGCAGTCCATTGTGTGAGGGCAGGCCACTAGCCTTTGAAATGTAAGTGACAGGCCCCTCTACCCTTCCAGACCATAAAGTCCCATTCAGTATGCAGATGAGTGCAGGTGTGACTGAGTATCCTGTTTTTGTGGTTGTCTGGGTGAAATGCATGAGGAAGCTGTCAACCAGTCCAGGCCTGATGTTGATTAGAGACAGGCTGTAAGGCAGAGATGGATTTTAAGTGCAGAGAAATGCTCACTTTCTAAAAGTGGCATTTCTAAAAGAATAATATAAAATCCAACCTCACCAATAAGCAGGATTTTCTATTACCATTCTGGCCATACTAAACATGACCTGTTTATCCCTTTTTGATCAGAATCTACCACTCAAACAGTATATGAGGGTAGCCCTAATGCTAGCCTGTGAAAGGAGTAAGCCTCACAGTAGTGGAAAATGAATTTAGAAGTTTTCCACCTCCATGACATATAACACACAGGTATATGTCCTGCCTGTCATCTACATAGCACCCTTCCCTATGGGTTACCTAGGTGTGACATATGTAGAAAAAGGGGAGTTTAAGGCTTGACAAGTACTTTTGAGTGCCACGTCGAAGTGGCGGTGAAACTGCACACACAGGCCTTGCAATGGCAGACCTGAGGCATGGTTATAAGACTACCTATGTGGATTGCACAATCAGTGCTGCAGCACCACTCGTAGCATCTAATTTGCAGGCCCTGGGCACATGTAGTGCACTTTACTAGGGACTTACAAGTAAATGAAATATGCCAATTGTGTGTGAGCCAATATTACCATGTTTAAAGGGAGATAGCAAATGCACTTTAGCACTGGTTAGCAGTGGTAAAATGTGCAGGGTCCTAAAAACAGTGTCAGAAAAGTCGAGGGAGGCAGGCAAAAAGTTGGGGGATGACCACCCTAAAGCTGTCAGGGCTAACAACCACCCACTGCCTTGCTGCGCTGAGCTTCACCTTTTCAGACATTTTTTTTCTCCAATTTTTTATTTTCAAGTCCAAAGGTAAGCGGAGACTGGGCCCAATCCACTTTGTGAAATGCAATCACTCTCTCATTGCGGTCAGCTGTAACTTTCTACTTTTCCTGTTCCAACATGACTAGATGTCCATGGTTGGGGCTTAGATCTTTTTGGGTGCTAGTTTTTTTGCTGAAAACTTTAAAAATGCCTAACTCCTGATCTACTGATTGATTTGTGTTGTTTTGGTACTTCAAATTTATTAAACTTTTCTCTGTTCCACTAAATTGATGTGGGATTTTTCTGGTGTTGTGTTTTCACTTTATCACTGTTTGTGTGCCGCATAAATATGTAACACAGTACTTCTAAATTAAGCCGGACTTCTTTTTGTGCCAGGCTACCAGAGGGTTAAGCACAGTTTACTTTAGTGACTTTTGTGATTCACCCTGACAAGGGTTGTGGCTGTTGCTTAGGAAGACTTTTCACCCCCTAAATCAAAAACCCATTTCTAAAATGATGACTAATTCAAAAAAGTGTTGCACTACAAGTTAAATATTTAAAGTATTGAGGAAGTACTTTAGACTCCTGGCAATGTTTGTCTCTTTTACTAGCTAACCAATTCAAGACCTATTAGATAGTATCTGTAACTGCAGCTTCTATTGATTTTGACCCTTTCCTGGATTGTCAAATGGACTGAGATATAAATAGGTTGCACCACTTCAAATCTAGTTTGGATCAGAGCCAAGAGCAGAAACGTTAAATGTTGCAGATGAGTCTATCTCTCAAAGCTGAGGATTGGCCAATGCTAAAATATTCATATTCTTTATTCTTCTACAACATATTACATGCTTTTAGTATATATGAGGTACTTGACTGCATTTTGGTTCTGTACTGTATTATTGTGGGTATTACAAAACCATTATCTGATAAGGTAACTGGAAGTTGATGTTTCCTCCTACTTCAACTAATCTGGTCTCGCAGTGTCAATATGTCAGCAGCAGATGTAATCATCAAAACTGTAATCTTCAGCTCCCAATTCTATGGGTTTGCGCACCACTACAGAATATAAAATGCATCACGTATTTAGAATGATAGATTTAAATTACACCAGGATCCACAAATCATGGCGATTCAACAGAAACCCAGATAAAGAAAATGCAGTAATAAATCCAGCAGTTCTGCAAACAATTTTTGAGCTTTGGTAATGCAGTTCAGCTGTCAACAGCGAGTTTCTTTTAAGTGCATGTGAAATACATTGACAGTCTGTGAGAGACAAAGGACATATTTTGCAGAGTGATAAAGAAAATTTCATGTTCCTATATTAAATAAAGCTGCAGCTCTGCACCGTTCTTTTTCCAGCTATGGAGAATGAATGATGTAGTGATGCTGCCGTCACCAGAAGAAAGATTTCCCTCACTCAGTAATTTGTCATTTCTGATTGGGTTGTTTCAGTGTGCTGTAAAGAATTGGATCACGGCTATGATGTGTTGATGAATTGCGCAGTGGGAGAGATTGGCTTGCAAAGATACTTCCCAAAGTTGTTTTGAAACGTATGTTTTGAACTTTGTTTCTTAATGCGCAATGTAAAATTATCTAGTCCATTAAATACTTGAAATGAAATCTTGAGCTTAAGGGGTGATGTTATTAATGGTGGCACACGTGTCATTCATGACCTGGCATCACGTGAACTTAATATAGATTTATAGATATGTATATTATGAAGCCTAAATTAACAGGCACTGGAATAGAATGTGGTGATAACTGCTTCTTGCTTTGACGATGGCTTGAAGGGATAATACTACAGTTGCTGTTCTGGAACATGTACTAGAGACTGGCAGGTTTTCCCCTCTTGAGGTTTGTGCCTTTTTAAACCATGACAATTCAGTAAGTGGATGAGTAGGTGTTGACAAGTCAAAATACCACTTACTTGCTAACTGTGTTTACTGGAACTGTTATGGAAACAAGAGAAATGTATACACTAACGGAAAATGGGAAAGTTAGTTCCTCGCTCGTATTGTATTATTTGTATGTTAACTTTTTAATATTTTCTCGATAAAGGTAAATCCTGGGGGGGGAGGCTCTAAATGAGGCTAGTTGATTGACAATTTTGCAATTTAGAGAGAAAATATTCCTTCAGATTTGAGTATATGCATAATAAACATGATATTTTTAGAAGTATCACATTATTCCAGGTTCGTTTTTTTCCTTTTTTTTTTTTTTTTTTTTAAAAATAATATGCTATTCTCAGCCTTATCTGTGATCCACACCTTACTCGTTTCTATGGTTCTAGTTTTAGTCAATACGTGATAGGCAAATGTAATTTCCATTAAGCCCAAAACATGAACCCTGATTAAATGTTCACAGGAAAGGAAGGAAATAACCTATCCTCTCTTTTGCACTAACACTCTAAGGTTTGGACAAAAAACACTGCCAGTGGTCAAGTTATATGAAGCAGTACAAATCAAAAGAGTAATAAGAATAAGATGGGAGGATATGTGTAATGCATGTATAAAAATGAGAGTTTATAAAGCTAAATCATTTTTCCAGAAAATGCATTGGGTTTATGTGATCCCAAAATGTATGCTTCAGTGAGGTGTTGTGTCTATCATTTGAAGTAACCTGATGCATTTCAGGGATTCCTCTACAGTGGAGGGTTTGTTTAGACTTACTGTTAAAACGGATAAGAAAGGGATGAATTGGTTTTACCGGGAAACTTCCTGAACCATGCAGTCTAAGCCACGTGGTCGTTTACCATGCAAGAGGAACTTCGCTTGCCTAAACCACTATTGCCTTTTTCTCTGCCGTACCACGGATATGCCTAAACCATGCATATGAGTGATTAAGGCAAAGATAAGGCATAGAGGGGTCTAGTGGTGCAGAGAAGAGAGGAGGAAGGATCGGGAAAGGTCGCAGTGAGGTAAGTGGGGCTGAGACAGGGTTTGGGGTAGTTTTTTAGGGGTGGGCTTAGGGTGGGTGGGGGTGTCGGGTTAATTTATTTTTGGGGGGCAGGGTTTGGGGGTCAGGGTAGTTTATTTTTTAGGGTTAGGGTGGGTGTCAGGTTAATTTATTTTTTAGGGGCAAGGGTGGGGGGGTCAGGGTAGTTATTTTTTTAGAGGTGGGGAAGGTTTAAGGAAGGGCAGGAGAGGGCAGAGAGGAGGAAGGATTAGGAGAGGACTCTGCTAGGCAGGGTTTAGGGTGTGAATGTAGGGCCTATGGTGGGTGGGGGGTCGAGGTAGTTCATTTTTTAGGGTTTTAGGGTGGGTGGGGGGGTCAGGTTAGTTTATTTTGTTGGGGCAGGGAAGGTCTAAGATAGAGCAGGAGAAGGGTGGAGCGGAGGAAGGATCTGGAGAGGATGAGGTGATGTAAGTGGGGCAGGGGTGGATTTAGGGCTGTGGGGTGGGTGGGGTAAGTGGGGCTGAGGCTGGGGTGGATTTAGGGCTTAGGGTGGGGTGGGAGTCGGGGTAGTTTATTCTTTAGGGTGGGCAGGTTTTAGGGCTCAGGGTGGGTGGGAATATCAGGGTAGTTCAGTGACTAGGGGTGGCGGTCAGGGTATTTTTGTTTTCTTTTTTTAGGGCTTAGGGTGGATGGGGTGGTCGTGGTAGTTTAGTTAGGGCTGGGGGAAGGTTTTAGAGCTTAGGGCAGGTGGGGGTTGTCAGGGTAGTTCAGTGTTTAGGGGTGGGGGAGGTTTTAGGGCTCAGGGCGGGTGGGGGGATCAGGTAGTTTTTTTTTAATGTAAACGGGGACAAGGGTTTTTGGGGAGAGGGTTTTAGTATTGGGGTAGTTTTGGGCTTTAGGGTGGGGGGGGAGTTGGGTAGTTTTTTAGCTTAAGAGGTGGGGTTGTACAACACAACCAGACATGCTGTTTCCACATGTTCCTTTATTAAGCATAATTTTACAACAAAATTTGTTGTAAAGGAATGCATAGTGAAGGCATGCGTGGAACAGATGTGGTTGTGGTTCTGGCCACATTAAGGCATGCATGGTTTCAGCATGCGTGGTTGTGTCATCAGACCGGTTTTACCTGCTGGTGGCATTCACAGTGTCTTTAAGCCACAGTGGAAAGATTCCATGGTACATGGCAAGCACTGTGCAAGCTAGTGGCTGTCTATATTTCACAAGTATCAGTTACTGCTGGAAACTACACCTACTTAACTTCTCTCAGGTAGGGAAGTAAAGATGGTAGGCTCTGACTACAGTGCCCAAGCAGCTACCCACTGAAGCTCAGTCCCATCAAATGTATTGAATTATCTCTCAGACATAAGCAAATAAGCAAGTAGGAAGAGAAGTACCAAGGGCTCCTGTTAATATAGGCAATCCCTATAAATAGATGCTTATACTTCTAAGCATGAATTAAGATACCTTGTGTGAGCAGAGTGAAAATGAAATAACTGTACGAAATGTATGTAGATAATATATGAAGCTATCACCATCTTTTCCAGCATGCAAGTGGCAATGCATGCCATCATCAAAGTAATGATGGTGGCTGTCCCGATTTCAAATGTGTTGGGTTTTTTAACATTGACAATCTATCTCCAGATGGACTGAATCTAAGCAATACATTACAAAAAATGGACTCTTTCTCCAAATTACTGGCCTATTTGTCGCTCAATGCTGGACCCCAGAAAAAAACACCAGCTGCCAACATAGAGCGACACAGACCATTGCTCCTTGAAAAACAAAGAATCAGAGTGCTCTGTATATCAAGCCCTTTCATCTTACAACAAAAACACAATTTGACAATTCCTTGAATGTCAAACTGATAAAAAGCAAAGTCTGCCTCTAGAAAATGTAGGTGGGACCAGAAAATGGAGGCCAACAATGATCTCTGCACCAAGCTTTAATACGACTTGAAAGCTAACAAACATAAGAAATTTTGGATAACAGTTAACTATTTAAATGACCTTTTAAAAACCAAAACAATAGAAAATATCCAAGAAGAGAGCTGGTATGAGTATCCCTCAGAGCAATTTGGCCAACCTGAGAGCATTCCGCATTTGGAAAAGACCACAGCTAATCAAATAACAGCCTTGCAAGAGCCTCAAAATAAATGACGACCTTGCAAGAGACTGAAAATATCACTAGTGAAATGCAGGCCTCGAACACTGATATTTTGAGCACAGCAATTGAGTGTCAAATTTCCAGGAGCCGCCACAGTGGGGTGCCAGGCCCAAAAAGCATCCTAATAGCCATCTTCAAGGAGGATAAATATTTCTGGGCAAACAGCTTTGTAGCCAGTGTTTGAGAGTATAATTGCATAGTAATTATTATCATTAAAGATTCATGGAGCGCATGGCTACTCAAAGGCTTCCCAGGGCTGATACAGGACTGTCAAACAGACAAAGTTGACAAACTATGAGAAAAAACGGAAAGTCTTCAGTTTTTTATTAAACTGAAATTCCGAGTTCTCCAATAGAAGTTCCAGTGGTAAGGAATTCCATAGGAGGCCTTCTTTGAAGGCAAAGGACCTGCCTCCCCATCTTGCTTTATTAGCCCAGAATGGATTAATCAGAGAAACAGAAGAGGATGTGAGTGATCTCTGAGGGATATAAGGATTTATAATACGCCTAAGAAAGGCCGGCCCCCTATTATGAAGTGCCAGATGAACACAGCAGACAGCTTTAAACTTAGAACGCTGTTCAATGGGGAGCCAGTGAAGGGCATCCAAAGTTGCTTTGGCAAAGAAGTGTCTCAGAGTACTCATGTAAGAGGTGGGTGGCAGCATTTTGCGCCACCTGCAGTCTCTTTAAGACATAATATGGAGAGCTAAAAAGTAAAACATTCCCATAGTGCAGGCAAGACAATATCAGAGCCTGAACAATGAGCCTTTTAGCTGAAAAAGGGAGAAATGTAAACAATTTCCTACAGGTCCTCAATACATAAAAGCAAGTAGAAGACCATTCTTTGAGTAGCATTCCATTGTGAGGCGCGAATCCATCCAAAAACCTAAACTTTTTATGTTCTCTTTAGGAGAGGGAAGATCATTTAGCCCAGCTGAAACTGTGGCAAGGGACTTAAAACGAGAGAAGTTCCCTACTAACATAACCTCTGTTTTCTCATTATTTAACTTGAGTTTACTGTTTGCCATCCATCTAGCAACATCGGAGAGAAAAGAAGAAAGAGTGGCAAAATCTGAGCTGGTACCAGTAGAGAAAGAAAAAAACAATTGGGTATCATTGGCATAGGATACAAGGGACAACCCATAGGGTTCCACAACCTTTGTCAACGGGGCCATATAGATATTAGAGCGTAAGGTTTAAGGACGAACCTTGTGGGACCCTGCAGTTCAGTGGAAAAATGTCAGAGTAATATGTTTGATCAAGGACTTGAAAGGTTATTTGACTCAAATATGAAGAAAGCCAATTTAGGCAGGTGCCCTTGATTCCTATTTGAGAGACTCTACGAAGAAGGACCTTGTGATCTACTGTGTCAAAGGCGGCACTCAGATGAAGTAGAATGATTGCTGCATATCCACACATCGTCTAGTATCTCCGGTGACAGCCAGCAAGGCTGTGTCAGTGCTGTGGAGAGGTCTAAAACCCATTTGAGTATTATGAAGATGATGTTCCTCAAGAAAACCTGACACCTGAAGGTTAATATGTTTCGCGATTATTTTTGCTGCAATGGGAAGAAGAGCAATTGGTCTGTAATTGGAAAGTAAAGTTGCATCAAGATTAGTTTTTTTTTTAGTGAATGCTTAACTACAGCATGTTTCCAATGTTGAGGAAAATGCCCATTTGACAAAGAGCGATTAGGAATATCAGTTAACACATGCCGAAATAACTTCTGATCCTAGAGCTAAAATAGACGGAGGGGACGGGTCCAATGGAGATCCAGATTTTATGGAACCAATGTAATTGTCTACTAGTTCATTATTCAGAGGCTGGAAGATTGAAAGTGAAATTCGAGAAGCTTGAGCGTCAGGATAGAAAACGGACTCATCCTCATTGGAGGAATTACTAGGAAGAGTTGCCTGAATATCAGAAACTTCCTTTTGGAAAAAAGAGGCCTGAGAGCTCTCTACCATGTTTTTAACAGGAGGAAGCTTAGTCATTTCCTCAAAGATGGAGAACATCTGAAAGTATAGTAGAAAGCTTGTGCAGCCATAATTTCCCGGTGGGAGGATCGAGTCATCATTCTATAGTCTCTTTTGAGGCTAAAGTAATAGGATTTCCTCGCCATCCGCTTACGTTCTTTTTTCAAACTCAGCAAATGAGGGGTAAACCAACAAGAGTTTTTTTTTTTCCCCCAGAGTAGTTTTAGCAGATAAAATGGTGTCTAAAGACTTAGAAATCCATTTGTCAAAGCCATCTGCTGTATAAGGTTGATGAAGGGAAGAGGACGCATGCTGATTCATTAATATATCCATCCAACCATTTTTCTTCAGCTTTGACCACTGACACAGTTAATTTGGCACAGGGCTGTTGGATTATTGGAAAGTGGATAGGGAGTGTGAATACAATTAAAAAATGATCCTACCAAACCACAGGAAGAGGCGCCTGGGCTGATAGATTGGGGAGATTACTAAAAACTAAGTCAAATGTGTGACCATGAAAGTGAGTAGGGCCAGATATCAGTAGTGTCAAATCCACGGTTGCTAAATCTGTGAGTAGGGTTTTAGCAGAGGTGTTATGAGGTTCATCTACCTTGATATCAAAATAACCTAAAATAGTATGATTAGAGTATTTACAGGCAAACTCTGACACACAATCAGGGAGAGCCTGCAGAAACCTTCCATAGGGGCCCAGAGGGCAATAAATTTAAATTCCAGAAAAAGTGAAGGTGGCATCAATTGTCATAGAAAGACAAACTTTCACAATCCGGAATACGGAGTGGCTGAATGCAACAATGAATAGAATATTGGTGTATTAGTCCTCCTCTTCCCTGGGATCAATCTAGCCACTGTTATAGCATAATTAGAGGGAAGGGCAACGGTTATATCAGGATTGGAGTCCTCCGATAACCAGGTTTCTGTATAAAAATGGAACCTCAGGAGTATATTCATTTAACAATGAATGAATATGTAATTTGTGTGCGGGCCGGGAACGACAATTCAGCAGGAGTGATCTAATAGTCTGTTCTTTCATCGATATTATATTTGCAGGGAATATAGAGTGAGGAGTCAATTGACAAGAGATAGAAATATTTGGAGAAGAATGAAAATTAGACGGGTATTGACAAGGGATCACTGTCTTATTGTTAAGGGCAATAAGAGACTGCTTAGAGTAGATTAATGTTTCAGGGATTAAAGATGTAGCATTTCCTGGCCCATGGCCCGTCTAGGTGCGAACGGGCACAGACGGGCTTGCCTTTGGAGCGCCAGCGACGCATATCCACTTCATGGGCTCTCTTATGGGCCCAGGAAGCTAAGTGGTAACAACTAGACCACACACAAAGGTGGCGGTTCTAGTTGGGACAATGAGTAATGTAAAAATTCAGAAATTAAAATAAGAATCCCTGAGGGTTCAGGTGTCTCTAAACATGGGCACTGTGTCCTCTGGGAAGTACATGTGGCTTAAAACGTCAACTAAAATACTTTTAAAAAGTACAGTGGGAGCACGCTGTAAAAGAGAAAAGAAATACAAGCACCTTTACCTGAGGTAATAATAACTTAGAACATCATTCCATCCTCCTGGAAAGGGTCTACTCTCTCGGATTTACAAAGGTGGCAATGTCTCTGACCCTGTTAATTATTGACTCATAGCAGTTTTGGAGGTGGAATATAAACACTTTGCCCGCTGTCTCAATCAACCAGGGTTTGCAAAAGTTATAGGAACTGCATATAACTTATTGGCCCTATCATTATTGTGAGATAAGCACAAGAAACGCAATCAGCTCCTCTGTCTCTGCTTTATAAATTATAAAGCTGCATTCAATTGAGTAGACCAGGTGTCTCCAACCAGTCCATCCTGAGCTACCAGTAGCTCCAAGACACCTTCAATGTATTTAATTTTTTTGTAAATAAGCAAAACACATTTTTCTTGTAAAGTTAAGGGAAGGCTGTGTTTACTTTACATGATTATCATCAGGCTGCAGGTAGCAGAGCCTGATAATGAGCAGTGCTCTATCAGATTTATGGCCCAGGCTGGGGCACAGATGTGAAAACTGAAGTAGGTAGCTCTTAAATAACTTTTTTTTGACTCAGTATTGGAATGTGAGGATAAAACTATGTTAATGAGTGTGTTTCAATGGGAGAAAATTAAAATGAAAAGTTACCTTAATGATTAACATTTCATTTTAATTTTCTCCCATTTTGAAGTGTCACATTGACAAGCAGCAGACCTTTTTGATCCCAGTGACCAGTAGACACTGTGCCTTATTTATAATTGAAAAATAGTAATTTATTTTAAATGGGAGAAGTTTAAAGTGAATAACATTTTTTCTATGAAACATTAACTGCCTTATTCTGATTTCGGCGGATGGCTGCATTCCCACCGGGCCAGTTATGAGTTTCAACCTCAGTTTCTGCCCACTGGCCCAGCGAGAAAGGGTATACAGCATTGACTCAGGCTTGTTAATGAGCTAGAGGCAATGTTGTAGTGTGCAGTGTGCAGTGTGCACCTGCACCCTCGCAAAGCAGACAGCAAACATTGCGAGGGTGCTGGCCAGGAGGCCCCTGCACTGCCCAGGCCAAGGCATTGAGCAATGTAGGGCCCCCTGCACCTTTTGCCTGCCAGCCTTTTCATGGTGGTGTTACCGCAATTGAATTGCTGGCGGAAAACAAAGTCATAATCCTGCTTCCCTGGTGGATTAGGACCACTAAAACGGCCAGATGTTCGGGACTACTAATCCTGGCGGTGCTGCCAATCCGACTGTGGCGCAACCACCACGGTCGTAATATGGTGCTCATGAGACCACCAGGTTTGTAATGAGGCCCTAAGTCTTGATATTTTTCTCCAGTTTTAATTGAGCCAATTGCATCTTAATGTTTTATTAAACATATCTCTTCACTTAAAATTCCTTAAATTTAAACAAAGGTATTTATCTGTTAAAAACACTACACCATGTCTGGTGTTTGTAAATGTGACACTTGGAAATGTGAGAACATTTAAATGATGAGTTTTATTGAATCCATACATAAAAAAGATAACTCTTCAGTTTAATTTTCTCAGCACTGTGCCATATTTATAAGTAAAAAATACAGCCATTATTTTAAGTGGGAGAAATTTAAAGTGCAGAAAAATGTAAAATTTTCTAAACATTTCTGCAGAACATTTTTCTACCATTTTTAAAAAAAGGTTGTATTATTCTGTTATACTTGTAACAGTGCCACATATGGAGAAAGGTATGTCCTATGCCACATGTATATACAACTGTCTCTTAGTAACCTGTACACATAAATCCCATTCACATGCTCACATATTTATAAATCCCAAAGAACCATGCTGTCACTGACCCACATGGCAGCCCTATCATAGTGCCCCATAGTTTCTGGCTTTGACGTTTGGCTTAGTCAATTAAGGTGGGGTCGAGGCACCAAGTAACAGTGCACAAGTTGCTTAGTCTTCAGTAGCTTATGATGATTTTCACTGATCAGAAATAGCTCTCATTCCAGATAAGGTTGGAGACCCCTGGAGTAGACAGAAAAGCTTTTGAGCAAATTTGCAGCTGAAAAACCCCTCCCTGGGGTAGTCGCTGACCCTTGGGTTTGAAAAAGACTGAGCAATGGTGTTAATGTATCCAGAAAAACCTGATCCTACTGGGGAGTAAGAGAACGATACATACAAGCTCTCACACTCTTCAATCTTTTTCTAGTGGATCTCCCCACCAGCTTTGCTCCAGAATTAGAAAGCATCCGGTTGCCATGTTTAATGTATATGGATGACTTAGACCTCCACAACAGTAGAAAAGTCTGTCTTTAAAGACTCCTGGATGCTAGTGCCTCATACTGCAGTATGAACCCAATGGAAGTTAACCTGAATGAGACAAAAATCCGGATTCTCAGCATGCCATTCTTGTGCTCCTATCAGTGTTACCTGGCAGAAACAAATATAGAGGCGGTATCGGAATAAAAATATCTGGGCATGTTATTTGACAGGCATAGCTCCTTCAAGCAACACCTGGAGCTTATGAGGCTGAAAGCGTTTAAAGGCCTAAACTCTGTATTATGGACGTCGACATATAAACCTCTTTTGAAAATTTTACAGACCAGATTAGTTCCAACTATAGCCTACGGGAACCAAGCATTGATAGGCCAAGACACCTCTCACCTGGATAATATCATCATCAAGATTTTCAAGTCAGTTTTTCAGCTTCCACGCCACTTGTCGCGAGTCGAACTGCAATTAGAATTTGGTCTAATGAAACAATCCCTAGTGAGCCAAGAAGCATTCATCAAACTCTGCTACAAACTAAAGAATGTCGATGAGGGCACATTGAACCATTTCCTCAAGGAAGAAATCAGTAGCAGAGACTACTCCCTGGCCAGGTTTTATCTTTCCTCTTCCTTAACTACCCCTGGCTTTATTCAAGAACAGGGCACAATTTAAACTATTTGGGAGCAGGCACAGACTAAAAAGATGCTTTTTGAAATATTTTCTGGGCTGTCTTTCATCAGTCCTACACTTAACATCTTGGAAGCACACTTCCAGCATAGAGATCTGTTGACTTTGCAGTCAAACGCCCAAAACTACAGTGCACCAACTTTGCATATGCAAGGTAAACCAGAAGGATCAGAATGCGGTGCTAAGACCAGCATTTAATGAGTGGGGATTGCGCAGCTGTAGAGAGGCCATTATAGCACTCATTATATCCTCTTACATTCAGCTAAATTACAGATTGTCTAAATACCTGACAAGGCTGTAACTGAAAATTGTACAACATCTGAGTTAAATTGGGCACTTCATACTCTTTTATGCACAGGTGTACGCAGCACTGTCACTTTACATGAGGGGGTCTCAACCAGGCAAGCCAGCAGGTGGAACTGCAAATGGGTCCAACCGGACATCCTGACTCCCATTGCACTGCCACTTTATTGAAAAGTCCAACATAGACATGCACTGGCACTCTATGCACAAGTAGATTCATTGTACCGGCGTGGTTGAGAGGGAGGCTTGACCCACCGTTAGTGCAAGTGTTAGGAAGTGTCCTGCATTTAATAGGGCACTGGACATTTCTTTTTCTGCTATGGTGTAATTCTGTTCCGCTTCATTCAATTTTCTTGATGGATATGCTATGGGGTGCAATTGTCCAGTTTCTCGATGACGTTGAGATAGGTTGGCCCCAACAGCAACATCAGATGCATCAGCTTCCACAATGAATGGTTCTTCCACATTAGGGTGAGCTAGAATGGGAGCGGTAGTAAAAGCCTTTTTTAAATCTTGAAAAGCTTTTTCTGTCTCTTGGGACCAGTTGAAGACGGACTTTTTTCTTAACAATTTGGTGATTGGGGCCACCTTTTGAGGGAAGTTGTGGATGAAACGTCGATAAAAATTCACAAAACCCCAAAAACATTGAATATCGCACACTGATTTTGGTGTGGGCCATTCGGATACAGCTTGAATTTTTATTTCAGTCATTTCCATGCCTTTAGGTGTTAGAATGTCTCCTCCTAGAAATTCAACTTCTTTAGTATGGAATTCACATTTACATAGTTTACAAAACAAATTATGCCTTTGTTGAGTGTTTAACACTTTAACATGTTCTTCATGTATATCTTCAGAGTTTGAATAAATCAAAATATCATCAATGTAAGCGATGACAAAGATGTCTAGACATTCTCTCACAACATCGTTTAAGAAATATTGAAAGGCTGCTGGGGCATTACACAGACCAAACAGCATTACTAAATACTCAAAAAGGCCATATTGAGTCTTAAAAGCTGTTTTCCACTCATCTCCCTCTCGAATTTGAACTAGGTGATAAGCACCTCGTAAGTCAAGTTTAGTATAGATGACGGCAGATTTTACCTGGTCTAACCAGACTGGTATGAGAGGTAGTGGATATTTATTCTGAACTGTGATCTTATTAATTGCTCTAAAGTCAATACAAGGTCTCAAATTGCCATTTGCTTTGGGTACGAAAAATAGTGGAGAAGCCGCTGGAGATCGTGATAGCCGGATTTGCTTGTTGGTTAAACATTGATCAAGGCATTCTCGTATGACTTGATTTTCTTTCTCTGATAGTGCATAGATCCTACAATTTGGTATATTGGTACCAGGTACAAGATCGATCTGACAATCGTACGGCCTGTGAGGTGGTAATGAGCTTGCTTCCTTTTCACGGAAAACATCAGTATATTTAGCATACTGTGATGGTAAATCAATTTCCTTCTCAACTGCAGTAGCTATGGAGTGCTGAAGATTTCCTTCTTTGTTTCATTTTGATTGAAAACATTTCTTTGCACAAGAAGAAGAAAAACACAAAACCTGGTTGCGCCAGTCTATGCATGGATTATGTAACATTAACCACGGCATTCCTAGGATAAAACCATATTGAGGTGCTTGGATTATATCAAAACGAATTATCTCATAGTGGCTCTGATTTTTCTCATCTTTACAAATCATTTGTATTTGTGAGGTTTGGTTAGTAACAGGGCCTCCTGCCAACTCACTTCCATCAACTACATACACGACTTCTGGAACCTTTTTCGTGACACTGGGTATATGCAGGTCTAGTGCAGTTTGTTGGTCCACAAAATTTCCTGTTGCCCCTGAATCAATTAGAACTTGAACATTATGTTATTCCCCGCACAGTCATTTGTACTAAGATTCGGAAATGTTTGACATAATGATTTGTGCAAGAACACACTGAAGGGGTTGTCAATGTGCCACAAGAGGTCTCCTTCATTTTTTCTTGGCCACTTTAATTTTCCTGTGAATTTTCTAAAGCAACTGTTATCTTTTTCTTTGTCACAACTGTTGGATCAATCTTGCCTTTGGGTTTCTTTTGGCACTCTCTTATAAAATTACCCTTTTTTCCACAATACAAACACTGACCATTTTTTTTGTCGCATGTCTTTCTCCTCTTTGGTTAGTGGTAGGCGAACAATTCCGATGTCCATCGGTTCTATCATGGAATCTGAAGACAATTGAAAGTGTCTGGATCTTTCCATTCGCCAATTTGTTTTTTCCCATTTTTTCCTTGCTCCTTTTCTTTCAGAAAGTCTGTGATCTATCGTTAGGGTTAGATTAATTATATCAGTACAAGTTTCTGGTTGTGGTTCAACTTGGGCCAATAAATATTTTAGTTCGTCTTTTAGCCCCTGATAAAATACTGCTGACTTTTTTTCCTCAGGACAATCAGTTTCCACCACTAACCGGTTGAAGTGGGGCAAATACTTTATCAGGTCTTTATTTCCTTGACGCAATTCTAACAACTCTTTGTCTGCAGTCATAGTGATTGTGCGTCTGTCAAAAACCTTTACGAATTCTTCTACAAAGCAACACCATTTGTATAGAAGAGGACTGTCTAATCGCACCAATGGCACTGCCCAAGCAGCTGCATCATCATTCAGGTATGATATAAGGAATGCAATTCTAGATTGTGCATCCGGAAAAGCACTAGGCCGACATGTAAAATGTAATTCCACCTGTGTCAAAAAAAATGTAACCTTATTGGGGTCCCCAGAAAACCTCTCTGGTGCAGCTAAAGGAATCTGTGTCGGCACATTCACTGCTATGTTAGTAGATGCGGGAGGCGTAGGATGAGACTCAGATTAAGAACCATCTACTTTACACTGTAACTGAGTTACTTTATTCACTAAATCAGCTGTAGCATTTTTTTGAGTCTGTCAAATTCCTTTGCATCTGAGTTACTACTTGCATAAGGGTGTCTAGGGTGGCCATTTTGCGCAGCTCCGGTACAGACCAAGAGGAAAGTATAAAACCTGTGGGCTCACTAGTCTGTCACGGGGTCCTTTCCTCTGGATCTGCACGTCTCTGGACAAAAGGCCCACCTCCTTGCGTCACCAACTCAGAAAGCTATTATAGCACAGAGTTATGGTGAAGTCAGTCGGGGGGAAGGGAATTAGGGAAGGGAACAGCAGGGAGAGAGATCTGAAAAGGAAAGGTTAGAAGAATATGTATTTACTCATCCATAGAAATGTAAATCATTTATGTTTTCCTGACTAAATGTGTCTCCGAGATATCAGGTGGAGACCTCTTCTGTAATGTGGGCGAAGTCCCTTGTAAAACACGAGCTCAGATTCAAGAGATAGCAAGAACATTGAACTAGGATTATGCACAGAATATCAATTCTGTAACATTTATGTATTCACAACATAAACCTTTGATCATGAATCTCAAAGACTTAAATATGCTTTTCATATCTTAAATTATTTAAAGAACAATGAAAACTTTGATTTGTTTATCTCCAAAAATACTTTCACATTCATATTAATAATGCCAAAAAGGTTTTACTCATTAAACCTAAAACGCCTTACTTAATAACGCTTTTACTCAAGTAGTTTAAATCACTTAGATTATTGTGCCAAGAACCTTTTCCTCCTGTAAATTGAAGCGCTTTATATCTGGGAACGGAAGCGCCTGAATCGTCATGCCAAGAGCGCTTTACATCTAAGAACTGGAGCGCCTGAGTAATCATGCCAAGAGTGCTTTACATCTTGGAACTGAAGCGCCTGAATTATCATGCCAAGAGCGCTTTACATCTGAGAACTGGAGCGCCTTGAATTACTGTGCCAAAAGAGCGCTTTACATTTGTGAATGGAAACACCTTGAATTACTATGCACAAAAGTGCGTTACCTCTGTGAACTGGAACGCTTTGAATTATTGAGCCAAAAGAGCGTTTTACATCTGTGAACGGAAACACCTTGAATTACTTGTGCACCAAGCGAGTTCTCTGTGAACTGAAACGCTTTGAATTACTGAGCCAAAAGAGCGCTTTACATCTGTGAATGGAAACACCTCGAATGACTATGCATAAAAGCTCATTACCTTTTGGAAGTAATAACTTCCTCCAAACGCGGATTCAGCAAGGCTTAACCGCTACGAGTATGACCTACTCATTTTAGAATGCACCATGGACTTTGGTTAGACGATACTCTGCCATTCAGAAACTCTGGAATTCTCCAGAGAAACCTCCATGAGGTCTGGCTGCATCGAAGTCTTCAAAATAGTGAGCAACGTGCTTGGGTGTGGCTGGGCTTTATAGGCCTGCCACCGCCGCTAAAAACATGGGAAATGTAGTCCCTTCATAGGATAGCACTGATAGGTGCATCTTTTCCACCAATGCCCTGAACCTGCAGCTATGTGAGCTTTGCCACAGGGCAGACAACGCTGATGGCCATTCTTGGAACAAGCGGGGATGACCAGTGGTGCGCAGAAAGCGCCGCAGAGTTGCGCAGCGGAAGTTCGGGCAAGACCTGGACCGCGTCTGGCCTTATTCCTGGCAGTACAGAGGCTGTGTTTTTGATTTGCAAGTGCAGCTGTGCCCTTCTCCGTCACCCCCATCCTGGCTTGGATGGCCTATCTTGCCAACTCCAAGTCCCTCTATTAAGTGGCTGTCTAGGAGGAATACACAAAAGCCAACTGCCTCTAATCAAGTGACCTAGGAATAGGCTAAAAGAGGCATTTCCAGAGTTGTAACTTTAAATCTGACATTACTATTAAAGAGGGTTTTAAATTACAATTCCTTAGACAGCAAACAACATTTCTATGTGCTCCCAACAAACGTCCCCACTTATTAGATATAATAAGGTAACCCAATGTTATCTTAGGTGAGAGGCAGGCCACACAGTAGTGAAATACAAAGTTGTGAGTTTTTCAGTACCGGGACATGTAAAACTTAAAGTACATGTCCAACTTTTTAAATACACCACACCCTGCCCTGAGGACTGTTTAGGGCCTACCCTACGGATGGCCTGTATGTATTAGAAAAGAACTCTTAGGCTTGAAAATATGTTTGAATTGGCAGTTTTAAACTGTGCACAGGCTGCAGTTGCAGGCCTGGGACGTGTCTAAAAAGGTTGCTGAAGCGTGTGACACAATAAGTACTGCAAGCCCACTAGTAGCATATAATTTGCAGGCCCTGTGTACATGTATTACCCCTTACTGAGGACGTAAAAGCAAATTAAAGGTTTACTTGGGACACATTTGTCAACATTAGGATCCATTACGTAGGCTAATATTGTATCTTAAAGCCCAATAGTACACATTTTGAAATTGAACGTTTTTACTACTGTCATGGGGTCACACAACCTGAATTTAGTGTGGTTCATCAGTGCAAATACTTGAATGGTTCTCCCTTCAAACGTCCTACTTTCACGTTTTTCCCAAAATTGTAATTTTCATAAAAACGTAGTCATCCATTTTATAATCAGATTTATTATGCCCATTTTGAAATTAGTAGTTGCACTGGGGCAGTTTTGAATTAACGTTTGACACATTCAATTAGCCATTCAAACCGGAACACATGTGAGCATAAATATGAGCAGCGAAATGACATTCTCCTCCTGATGTTACTTTTCATCCGTTGCATCAGTGAAACACTTAGCAATCTGTTCTGATCACCAGACAATCTGGATCAATACGCGACTCAGCAACCCAGGCAGGTCTGCGAGGGTGCTGAAAGCTAACATTCTTTGTATCATTACATGTGGGGCACCTAAAATCAATAGTGTTTCTGTATCAAACGCTGGCTCTCTGGCAACTTGCACAGCTGAAACAGTGTTTTGAGCCTCTTTCTTTTCATACAAACAACAAATTGTTTAAGTGGCCAACAGCTTCTGCCATTTTTGTGATTACAGAGGACGTTTGTTCTTTAGCAACTTGTTTTTATGGAAACTCGCTACAAAATATCAACTACAAATGCAATAATATTGAGTTTAAAACGCAACATGCTGACAGAGCCCAATCTCTGTTGGTGGACTTGAACAAATGTAAAAATGCTTTCAATAATTACAGCAATGACATTGTTCCTCAGTGCGTTGAGTGAAAAATAAATTCCCCGGAAAGACGTTTTGAGGTTTATTTAATTGAATTTAAGGGCCATAGTCACTTCGTGATAGTATGCCCAATGCGCAAGGTCCAAAAAGAATCAAAGCATCTCTCTGGAATGCCCCCTCCTACATTACATTACAAACACGTTTATTCTTCCCTTCCCCTTTTACCCCTTTTACCTGTTCTCTCTTAATCTTGCTTCACTCTGCTCTTCCTTGTTCCCTTCTCCTCCTACCCAGCACATAGAATGTTCCTATTCTTTTGTATATTATCCCCTGCTTTTCTCATTTAGGACCTATAGAATTATGACCTATGCTTTGGAACGAGGAATGCTAAAACGCTCTTGCCACACGTGAAGTGCTGACATGAAAGCGTCTTTCTTATACTGGTAATCGCGACTCGTCTAAGTGCTTATCCGCATGTCACGAAAGTCTTAACAATGGTAACATAATAAAGTTTGCCTGCTGTGGGGCAAGACTTTTTCCTGTTGCATATGGAACCTCATTAATCAATCTCCGCCACCAGTAATTACTCCTGGTCACATTGCATTCCATCGTTCTCCAGGTATGTCTGCATCGTTACAAATAGAGACCAGCTCTACTGTCACGATTCAGCACGCCAGGTGAGTTTAAGTCAAGCAAGTTTATTCTGAATACCACCAACCACGGGCAGTCACACACATCACTGGCTCAGGCCAACTGCCATAGAACCTTCGTCCCTGAGTTCTTAACCTATCATATGGAACCTCACTAGCGAGGAGGCTCTCTGATGCATGCCCAGCATTCCACAAGGTAAAACACAACACATCCCCCTTACCCATATTACAAACACAATAAAGGGATAAGTGGTAAAACAACAAAAATATATAGAAAATAAACATACAATATGCTAATGAGTACATTACAAGGTATTAAGATACACAGTCCTTCAACCACTGTGGTCTGGAGCAAAGTCTGGAGCGAACCTTGGGATGTACTGGCGCATTGGGTTCATTCGAGGAGTGACATTGAGAGTCCCCCTGGGTAGCAGGATCCTCCACTGGAAGTGTGCGGTCTAGTCTCTCAACAGGAAATGCACGTCTCGAGGCTCAAAACGCCAAGACGTGAACGTGCATAACCGTCGTCCAATGCGCGCAGCCGCCTCGCGCGTAGGGAAGAAATTCTGCCCAAAATGATCCAAAGGTGTCGCCGAGGGCACCGAGACAGCACACCAAGACAGCGCCACCACCACCCAGGGCACTGAGACAGCATCACTGGCCGGGGGAAGACACCGGAGCCCTCCAGCAGCGGGCTCGGACAACAGCAGCCACCAGCTGACCACTCATGCCTCCGTGGACCGAGAAAGGACGCCGAGGCTCAGCAGATGCTCCATCTCCACTCCGCCACATCAAAACAGAAACTGTGCCCCCACAGCACGCAGATCGGTGGGTTTAGGGTTGGTGGTAACACCTGTATTAAATCCGGCTCCTCGTCGCCAGTGTTGGGATTCAGCATGCCAGGTGAGTTTAAGTCAAGCAAGTTTATTCTGAATACCACCAACCCTGGGCAGGCACACACATCACTGGCTCAGGCCAACTGCCATAGAACCTTCGTCCCAGAGTTCTTAACCTATCATATGGAACCTCACTAGCGAGGAGTCTCTCTGTTGCATGCCCAGCATTCCACAAGGTAAAACACTATACCTACCAAAATGAGTCTGTCCATAAAGGAACAGACAAGACAATGTATTGTTTGGTGGTGATCTTTCTGAATGGGATCACATTCAAGGGACTTTGTACACAATCTTTGGAATGAAATGGCCATCTCAAGATGTTTAGATGAGACTCAAATTATATACTTGCAGGCACCTCTTAAAAGGCTAATGTTTGGGTTTGACAACATGAAATACTTTAAAAAGTAATTGTCAACGAGCATATATCATCTAGTTCAATAATGAAGAGAGTTGCCAATGCCAATGGGTCTGCCTGATGAAGGAAAGTGCCTTTTGTGTCAGTGATGGCTTTAGGCCCACAATAAATCAAAGGAGTCACTCTGTTTCTCATCTTTTCACTCATGAATACATTAGTCTATTCACTGACTTATTTGTGTATACATCCTCTGGCACACCCACAGTAAAAGACACAAACAACAATATATGCAAGATCATTTAAAGTAATACAAGTAGAAAAAAGAAAAAAATATGTTTTAAACAGTTCATAATGAAATTAAGCATAGCCACAGGTACCCATACTGAAGAGGTATTGTAGATAATCTATTGTTTCATAGTTCCAGCATTGCTGCCACATTTACAATAAGTATGTTGGCCATCTTGGAACGGTAAAGCAATGGTTCACTATGGACAACAGCATTCCATACTGGTCACCTGGTTTATGGAAAGCAGTCACATGGAAGGCAGCACAATGCAAATTAAATAAGCAGCAAGTCAGCAGCCTGTTAGCACTGACTGGGGAGCTGTAGTATCCTCTTAAGAAACAATTAAATAAAAGAATGAGAAGCAAAGAAATAAAAAGTGAACTATAAAAAGAGAACATTAAAAACCAATGGAGCGGCCAACCAGTTCTGACACTGTGGCACTCTCATTTTCAGGTGGATGTGCAAATGTGATCTGAACATGCCACCATTCACAGAGCAAGAGAGCCAATGACTGATGTCTGCTTAACCATTACCCTATGTAGTACACTGTCACGAATGGAAGCAGAGTGTAAGTGACACTGAGACCAATGGCAGAAGCGGGCTGGCCCAAAGGCCCTCTATGTATTTCTATGGATATATATTTATCTGGATGTATTTAATGATGTTTTTAAATTGCATCTTCATGTCAAACAGCTAAGCTGGTCAGGCCTTCTTAAGGGATTCTAGTGAGAGTTATTACAGTGCAAATCTTCTACCTCTATGGGCCTCAAAGGGGGTAACCAACACCAAGGCCCTCATTCTGACCCTGGCGGTCCTAAACCGCCAGGGCCGCGGGCAACGGAAGCACCGCCAACAGGCTGACGGTGCTTCATTGCCTATTCTGACCGCGGCGGTAAAGCCGCGGTCAGAAAAGGGGATCCGTCGGTTTCCCGCCGGAATACCCCTGGCAGGGCTGAACCTCCATGGCGGCGCTGCAAGCAGCGCCGCCATGGGGATTCCGACCCCCTTCCCGCCAGCCTGTTTCTGGCGGTTTTGACCGCCAGGAACAGGATGGCGGGAACGGGTGTCGTGGGGCCCCTGGGGGCCCCAGCATGATTTTCACTGTCTGCATAGCAGACAGTGAAAATCGAGACTGGTGCAACTGCACCCGTCACACCCCTGCAACACCGCCAGCTCCATTCGGAGCCGGCCTCTGTGTTGCAGGGCCTTTCCCGCTGGGCCGGCGGGTGCCCGCCGGCCCAGCGGGAAAGCCAGAATGGCCTCCGCGTTCTTTTGACCGTGGAGCGGCCAAATGGCGGTGACCGCATGGCGGGCGCGCGGTCAGAATGACCCCCCCAAAATCCTTCCCTAAAAAGGTGCTTTGTAACATGTCACATGTAACAAATACCTGACTGCAGGATTTAGATTTGCACAATACAATCAATCCTTAATGGCTTATTGTCTTTAACACATGTTACATAGAAGTAAATCAGGCCTACTGCCAGAGTCATAATTTTTCACAATGAACAGGTTAGAGTTATGGCATCTAAAATATATTTTCCCAGTAAACCAATGTATCATTGGCTTGTCGCCATAACCAACTCAAGTCCACGTATTAAGTTTAAAATTCCCACCTGGCAAATATCAGTAATACAGCCATAAAATTACATAACTATAGAAAATAAAATTTGGCACAGCAAAATACTCTCTCGCCTCTCATCTAAAAGGTATTAAACAGCGCAAATCTTCTAAACCCACAGTTTGTCACAGGGTGTAACAAACACCAATGTTGTTGCCTACTACAGTAGGGGAGTGGTGTGGCCCAATGGCCAGCCCTGACAAATTCAGATCTGGAGAACCAGTTTGAGTCTCAGCGTCGGCTGAGAATCCTGTGATCCTGGGCAAATGGCTTAATCTCCCCATGTCTTTAAAAATATGAATCTGTCCTTGTGTAACTTAGCTGGTACTAATGTAAAGCGCTCTAATAACATTGTTTCAACTTTGCGTCAAATAAAACTGCAAAAAAAAAGAATCGGTGAGATTCCATGTAACAAAATATCTGTGGGTTTTTAAAACAGATTAGTTATGGATTAGTTATGATACACCCTTAAACCCAACCATCAATTAATTTACAAACATGTACAAAACGTCAGTCATCAAAAGAATATAAAATCTCTATATTTTTTTAGATGTTGATAAATGCTAAGGAGATAGGTGTAGTCGCAATAAACAGAGGTATCGTCAAGGCTGCCCAATGTCCCCAGTTTCTTTTACTTTGTTTATTGGGTCTGTAGAGGTTAGGCTTCACAATGACTCCTTGATTGTTTCTCCTTAAGAGGGGATGTCAAATATAAAGCTTTTTGCAGATTATATGATTTTGTATTTTAAAGCTGATAAAAACAATATTCAAAGCGTGAATTCACTGCAGTGGGTGGGTATATAATTAATGACTTAAACTCAGTTTTGTCATTTAAGGCAGTAGCAAGTGATGTTTCCCAATATTTTCAATAATAGCTTATCCCTTCACTTGCAGTTAATAATTTGGGGATTTTTGTAAATCCAGTTTTTGCAGATCTCTTCCATTCTAACTATTTGGTTATGTTGAAGATAGACAAGTATTTATTAATTAGATAGTTTTTTTCCCAGTGTCTTTAGCTGGACGTGTCACTAATAATAGTACCCTTATATTTATTTATATTACTGTCCCAATCAAAGTTAATAGCTCATTTATTAATGAAGTTGACTCCCTTTTTAGTAAATGTACATGGAAGAATAAATATCCCAGGGCCTGTTTAGCAGTATTATGAATAAATAAGGAGCAGGGGATTGGATATACCCCAGCTATAAAATTAATAGTTAGCATCATTTTTAGAGAGTGGTTTCAGAATTAATCATTCAGGTGAGTCATTTGATAATTTTATCCTTCTGCAAATGATTAAAGAATGGGAAATAGAGTTGCCAATATTTTTGAAAATGGCTATATTACAGAAGAAATGAGTTATAAAGTGATCCGTAATATGGTGGTTCGCTGTAAACAATTTTACAAGAAATGGAGTATTGCTGTATCTCATGCATTTATGTCGTAAATTGAGTGTAGATATTTGGGATGGTGATTACAAAAATGCTTCTAGCAAGATGGAACTTTAAGTTTTTTTTGGGGTTGGTGATTTTATGCTAATCAAAGTTTGAGAACCTACGCTGAGATAGAGCTTCAGATTGGGCATGGTTTTCAATAATTTTTTCTTCAGTTTCTTATAGATAATTAGTTTTTTGAGACATTAATATGCAACGTTGAAAGAAGATTCTCATACAGCGATGATGAAATTGGAGCAAAATGTTGGGAGTAGGGAATGGGTATAGAGTTTTACAACAGAATTTAAATTTATAGTTGATTACTAATTTTCTAGAGAAAATCTATGAGAGCACTGGTTGTAAAATAACGCCACATGAATGGCAGATCAATGCAGATGTGGGGTACAAAGCATCTTGAGCAGGGAACTTTGAAAGAATGGCTTTACTTTCTAGATGATTAGCATATTATACTCCCAGTGCTCACCACAGGATTTACCAGCAACATCGGGCCAATGCTTTAGGTGTTATTTAAATGCTCCCTGGGACTGGTCTCCTACATTATTTTCTTGTGCAGTACTTCATGGTTTTTGGTATCAGAGTTTTCGAGCTTTAAGCTTGGCTTGATTATCAAACCAGAGATGGTGTTAGCTCGGTTTGGATTTTTGTGAAATATAAATGCATTCTCTAGGTCCAGGCAAAACTTAATTTCCAATAGCCATGTCAGTTACATGTTCCTTGATATTGCAATTTTGGAAGGCAAAATAACCTCATACCAGCCCTCAGTGGATTACAAAGTTATATAGAATTAGTTTGTTCAAATATCTATATGCATTATGAAACAGTGGTTTTGGAGACTTTCATGAAATTTGGAGGGCATTCCATTGTGATGAGCACTGTGAATTTTAGGAGTAGAGTAGATAATAGTTTTTTTAGAACCAATCGATAAAATACTATTTTCAGCCATGTCCTCACACTACCTAGCCATTTCTAGCAGAAGTGAGCTTAGGATGGAATTTTGAAGATAGTCTTAATAATATTGTTTCCATTTGAGAGAGCTTAGCGGGACAGAGAACAGGCTTAATCAAATATATTTCTTGAGGCATACGTTTGAGGATTTCAAAGTTTAATATTTACATCAAAGGCACTTTATTCTGTATTTATCTGCTTTATAGTTGGATGATTTTCGGCAGGGCTGAATGAATTAAAGATGCGTTTTGCCCATTATATTGTCACAATGCACTTTACCAATATCACCTGCTGTTGAAACCTTTGGGGATTTTTATGTTTTATTGTTTCACATCAAAAGGTAGTTTTTCTGTATTTATTATTGAATGTTCACTAAAGTCAGGAGGATTGAGTTTTCACAATAATTTGTTGTTTGCATTATTACACTTCACCACTTTAATCAGGTCCAAGTGGGTGGATTCAGGATGCTATTGATTGGAATATGTTAATATTTCTCATTTTTATTTAATTTCCTTCCTGTTCTTTGATGTATTGTATCTGTCTTTTGGTTATTGGTCTATATTGCTCAATATAAAATGAAATAAACAAAATCCTTACTAACAGGGCCATATACCATAGTGGAATTGGTCTATCCCTAACTTTTGTTTGGGTGGGCCACCAGCACCAATGTCTACTGAAGTAATCAGTGAAATTCCATTAGAGTTGGAAGAATCTATAAATTCACAGGACAAGCTGAGCCAGAGCCGTACCCAAGATTTGAGCTTGTCTCTTATAACCCTCTTACAACCCATGCATGAGCCGAGCCCTGCAAGTATTTGCCAAGTAAATCATAAAATAAACCTTGTAAAATATGATAGTCTCTGCATTTCTTTAACATGGAAGCTTTGCCATTAAAACAAAACCAGTGTGTTTTGTTTTATACAGCTGGTATTGTGAACTTACATACTGGAAAGAGCTTTCTTAGGTGGTAATGAAAAAAAGGCGAATCACTGAAATAAAATATTTGCCACAGTTCACACAGTTTGGTTACATGGAGAAGCAGTGACTAATCTAGATTTTTCATTGTTGCTTTGTACGTTTCAGCCACTAAATGGGCATCCATGGGGCATAAGTGATTAATCTAGGTTTTTCATGTTTGCTTTGTACATTTCAGCCACTAAACGGGCATCCATTTGTCTCACCTTTTTTACCTCAACCATTAATACTCTGTTTTTACCTCTTTGTGCACGCGGATAGAGGGAGGTTGGCAGGCAGAAGCCACATGAATGCTCAGCTACTTACGGGACTGAGGTTCCAACAGGACCTCGAAGTGAGGTAGGTTTCAGACTCAAGCCTGGCTCAAGCTTTCTGTGGCTCACTCACCTCTCTATTCCGTCCATCAATGCTTTAGCGCAGAGTAATAACAATCCACACTTAAGTCTGTTGTCTTTAACACATGCTTTTCCCAATATGTGGGTCAGGCTTACTAGTGTTGAATAATTTTTCAATAGAAACTGATAACATGTAAGGAATTGGACTTACCTTTTCACAGTGAACCGTTAAGATCTGCAACCTTTGCAATTATCTTGACACTATAAACAGCATAGGTGGGCTAAGGTGTGGCGCTAAGATAGCAATCCTAATCTATACAGTTATACATTTACAGATATGTGCAAAATTACATTTGACAATACAATGTAACCCCTCTATGTAGGCCTCAACAAGAATCTTCACAGTGAAAATGTTCTATTACCAGATTTTTAGAGTGAGTGACCTGCACCAAAAGTCTTGGCTACTATTATAAAATGTGAGATTACATGTAACATAACAGCTGTCTAAAGTCTGTGACACAATGTGATTACAACCCACTGTTAAATGCCTCCTGGTTTTAAAAATGATTTTCACTATAAATAAGGTAGGCCTACTGCCTTTGTTATAGCTTTTCATTATAAGCAGATGAACGATTTCGACATTGAACTTCACTTTTCCCAGTGCACCAATCAGCCCTACAATTGGCCACCATAAACAAAACAGGCCTACTCATAATTATAAGGTTTCCCACAATGCAACCTTCAGCCATGTAGTCGTACAGGTACCTATTTTACAGCATTACAGTTAGCTAAGCACAATGCAATCTCTCTTTAAAGGACCTAACCAGGATTCTGGCAGTGAAAATTTTCAATACCTACAGTTTGTGTCACAGGAGATACCCAACTACAAACCTCTAGCCTACTACAGTAATCTGTGATATTCCATGTAACAACATTGTTCTCTGCTGGCTTTCATACAGAGTAATAACAAGTCAACCAGAAATGGAATGATGTGAACCTATCCTTTTCACGATAAAGACAGTTAACCTGATGTCTTTATCATAACATTTCATATTAAATAGATCATGCCTATAGCTATGATGATTGGCTTGCCAACATTATCAATATATTATTTAAGAAATTAGTTAAACCCAGTAACCCTAGGACCCAGGTGTGTAAATATAACAAGAAATTTTGAGGTCCCAAGGGGGAAGTATAACCCTTAACCTCCATGGCAAGAATTATTTCTTTTATCAACAAGGTTGATCTAAAACATGTTCCTTTTATTTGAATAATATTCCACACAATACAATCATTAGTCCATTCAGGTGTTTCTGTGGTGACAGTGCAGTGAACGTGAATAACGTGACACATTTTTGTCAAGTGATATATACAATCTGTACAAAATTGTGGTTAAAAATTGAAGCGAGCTTCAAAACTGATCCCTTCAATCCAGGTGTCCTGAAGCCAACTATTTCATCGTACATTAACCCACAGTACGTTAATGGAAAACTATCTGCTACAATGTTTTGGTTTAGTCCTCCCAAATCAATACAAAATCTTAATTTGCCATCTTTTTTTAGTGATGACCACTGGAGATATCCATTCGGATGCTTCTACTGGTTCTATCATCCCACTCTTAAACATTTCTCGCAGTCATTTTTTTACTTCATCTCTGACCCAGAATAGGCATCCTTCTACCTTTGTGCTGCACAGCAATAGCTCCATGCTTCAACTTTATCTTGTGGACATAGCCTTTCAATTTGCCCATTTCCTCTCTGAATACATTCTTAGTTCCTTGCAAAAAGTTCTTCAACGTTGCATTTTTAGCCACCATTACCTGATTAGGAACTCATGGATTTATTATGATGTGGAGATCATATTGATGGTACCACCCCAAAATGGGAGGCCAAGATGAATTCACATGCACTTTACCCTTCGCACTCCTATCTTTGAACTGTATATCTGTGTGTATATACCCAATGTTATCAATTTGTTCACATTGGTACCCACCCGGGTTAATGTCTTTAGGTAGCAAACGTACGGATGGCCATTCCTAGTACCACAATTTCTTGGGTATGATGGTATGCAATGAACCCAAATTTACCATAATTTCTACCACTCTGTTCTTGAAAAGACATTCTGCTTTTGGTCTATGTAACCTGCCTGTAGTTTTGTGTGTCTTACCAACATCATTTTTACATAAAACGTTGCCTGTAGGTGCTCTGCCATAGGCTCCAGGCATTTCCTCCAGCCCATTGCTACTTTCCCTTGATCTTTATCTTTTCACATCTTAGCAAAATGGCCCTTACGTCCGCACTTTCTGCAATCTTTCCCAATGGCATAACAGTTCTTATATTCAGATAAGTGGTAATTACAGCCACACTTGCCACAATGTTTACTAAAGGTTTTGCTTCCATTACCTGGTCGTCTAGTTATTTTGGTAGCATTCATAGATGACCACTGTGATGCCACTGCAAGCTCCCCCAAAGAAACCTCCCCAGAGGCCCTAACTTCTTTCCTTTCCATTTCCTTCATGCAGTACTCAGATGCTTCAAAGACCCTGGCAATTTCAACCTAATCTTTTAACGGGAGGTACCTAGCAGCCCACAATCTTTCCTGCATTTTACGACTCCTTAATTGGGCAACTCTTTGAATTCTAATCTTCTCATGTGTCCTAGCACCAAACGTGCAGTTAACAGAAAGTTTCCTTAACCATGTTTTGAATTCATCAACACTTTTTCCAGACCCTTGAGGCTGAGTATAAAATGTATACCTCTTCATAACTACGTTGTAACTCTTTGCAAACCAGAATTCTCAACTTTTTCTGGCCTCCACGTATACATCCTCTATGGCCCCTTCTGCTTGATTGACAGCATTTGGCACATATTTAAAAATATGTTGCCTCACTTTTCATAAAGAGGTTAATAATATGGCTCTTTTCCTGCTAGAGCTGAATTCCAGGCCTCCAGAGATGCGTTGGAATCAGAGGATGATGCGTCACCCAGTCAGCAATGCCGTGTTAAGAGGAAATGCACCAGTTCCAATTGGTGCAACACTGTGCTGCAACAAAATGAAATCAGTGCTTCAGATACTCACTTCCAAGGGCCCAGGACTGGATTGACACCATTTGGCAGAGCAAGACTCGGAGTAGACAGAGTTCAGGTGCTGTTTGCAGGCAGTCTTTTATGTCCTTGAGAATGCAGAACAGGAGGCATACCATCAAGCCCTTGGAGTCACTTTGGGTTCAGATGAGAGGGGTCCAGTCCTTTCTCAGAAGGGAAGAGATCAGCAGGCAGCAGGGCAACTCATCAAAGAGAGCAGTCCTTCTTGGAAAAGCAGTCCAGCAGAGTGGCACTAAATGTAGCACAGCAGTCATTACTCTTGGCAGAGTCCTTCACAGGTCCAGTAGTGTACTGGCTTGGTAGGGTCACAGACCCATTTCTTATACCCAAATGTGCCTTTGAAGTGGGGGTGACTTAAAAGAAGGGTCTTTAAAGTGCACAGAGGTCCCTTCTTCCTAGCCTTGGCTCCAGCCTAGGGGCGACAGACACTCCCTATTTCGGTATAAGTGTCAGCTCCCCATCCTCCCTTCCTGCCCAGGAAGAGCCATCAGAATGCAGATGAATGTAGATCAATACTCAGACACACCTAACCTTCCTGTGTTTGTGGCTTTCTAGAGGTAATACACCAAGTGTAGCTGCCACCAATCCAAGATGTGTAGTGGAGACAGGCTGCAGGCACACAGAGCTGTAAGAACAGAGAAATACACGTTCGGAAAGTGGCATTTTTATAATAGTAATGTTAAATCTGAATTTACCAGTAAAGACGATTTATCATTCCCATTCCAATAGAATGAAACAAGATGCAGCTGCTCTTTTCTGATGAGGAATTACAGCTTAAAAGTATTTTAAGGAATTTCCAATGCTGGGCTATGAGAGGAGTGGGCCTAACAGTAGTGAGAAAAGACTTTGGGAGTTTTTCACTACCAGGACATGCAAAACTTTAAAATACATGCCAAGGTTTTAGATACATAGCTCCCTGCCTATGGGCTACCTAGGGCCTACATTAGTGGTGACTTTATTTAATAATCTGGGGCAGTTATGACTTGGCAAGGGGTTTTGAATGTCAAGTCGAAGTGGCAATGCAACTGCATGCACAGACTCTGCAGTGGCAGAGTCTGAGGCATGTTTAAAGGGCTGCTTAGGTGGGTGCCACAATCAGTGCTGCAGGCCCACTAGTAACATTACATTTACAGGCCCTGTCTATATGGTATACCACTTTACAAGCAGGTCTAAGAAGGATAAAAATAATAGTTGTAAATGGATAAAACTATACTAATACTCAACTCCAATTGCCAGTACATGAACTGGGCCAAAACGTATTGATTGTTGAACGTAGTATACTCCCGCAAGCAGCGCTCCGATGATATGCTCCCGGTGCCTGCTCATCAAGGGACATTATCAGCCTGTATTTTGTGCGCCTTAACTACTCGGTGTATTTCTAAAACAGGATTTAAAACGTTTTATTTTTTAAAGGCGGACATGGAGAGAGCTGGGGGAATCATTGACAACCTTGTATTGCATTTAAAAAATACGAAATATCATCCACTGAAATATATTCACAGCTGCATTAGAGGCAAAGGGGACTGAGAAATTGTTGTTACCATGGTTTCTGTGCATACTATCACTATACCTCGATTATAGAGTTAATGGCTCAGTAGCACAATTGCACGGCATCATTATAAAAAGCAATTTTTCTCTGAAGGATAGGTTTAAAGAAAGCACGTTTCAGAATCACTTATCAGATGAAAGTTACTGTTGTCAGCCAAGTAAAACTTGCCAGTAGATATACATTTAAAAGGTATACAGACAGCTTCGAAACTTTCAAAACAACTAAACTTGTTATGCCATGTAAAGTGCCATCGCAAGGTGCTATCGATGGTTCAGTGACAATTATCAAAAGTTGAACTTGTTATTGTTGACTTGGTCACATAGTCAATGCTATATTTACTGCCAAATAGCATTTAGATATTTTTGAAAAATTGTAAGAATGTAAAATTTGTAATCCACGTCTGGTGATGTTTGATTACAGAAATGAATTTGAAATGATGTGTTGCAAATTGTCAAAATACTACCCTCCAGGAGTATTGACATGCACACCTAAAGAATCCCTTTTGATGGAAATATATCCAGCACGAATGTACAACACATGATAAGTTGCAACAAATTTAAAACCTTACAAGTTATTAGTATTTTTTTTTACCTCAAATAAAATCTGCACCAGCAGTGGGTTTACATAACCTCAGATTGTTTAACCTCAGATAGTGTCCTTGTGGAACAAACATTTCGAAACATGTATCCTTACCCGTCTTCAGTATACCGTTGTCTCCATCCCAATGTGAATTGAAAACTAATAGAGAACTATTCAAGCCGGGATAGCTGAAACAAAATTTTTCTAAAAGCATGGACTTGCGTTAATGGGTCACAAGCACATGAAGATGAAGTAAACGGTCTTTGCAAGAGTAGAGGGTTTAGTTTGCAACAGGCCAAAAACCTAGCTCAGTCCAAAACTAAGTGAGGGAGGACTTAGGGAGTGAGAAGCAACACCAGTAAATGAGGCAAGGATTATACAAATTATCGTAAGCAACCTTCAGGTTTAGGAATTAGGAGTGGTCCATTCATCCATGTCACTAGACGGTCTTGCGTGCCCACATTTGAGAGGTACAATCTACAAAGAGACAAGATGTTGTTATGCTTAACAAAAGGTGAGCAACCAAGCGGGATGTCGTCTTGTTTCTTTCCCATTGAAAGAGGAAAAATAAGAAGGCACCGTGGCAGAAGTGAAATTCAATAAATATCTGAGAATACAAGTCTGAATATCACAGTGGATAACTAAAGCGAGAGACACAAATGACAGCACGATAACGTAAAAGTGTGATTGGGATGGAAAAAAAGCTGATGCTGAAGACCTAAAGCAATTGACCTACTCTGATAAGGTAGTGAGATAACTATCAGAGATGCATAAATCAAAGGTAGAATAATGTATTTCAAGAAAATTAACCATAGAAATTAGCTCAATCCATTGTGACAAGAGAAATAGTATACTCTATCTCAATGGCATCCCAGTGTTAAAACAATACAGTTAAGAGATTAAAGAATGGTAAGGAATGGTAACTCTACAAGACTGTATTACATTTTATGCTGAAGAATTTACATCAGGAAATTCAGTATCCTGAAAGAAAGCTAAACCCACATAGATAAGTGAAATGGAATCTGAATGGAATAAAATAGGTATAGTAAAACAACAATGGGAAACACTTAACGATTATCATCTGCTTTTGTTAATATAAACTAGAAAAACACTGGAGTTGCACAGAAAGCTAGTATGAAACTGTCTGCTTTAAAAATGTAATACAGAAACTAAATTATCAAATTTGCTGCAATTCAGGGGTTGAATTACTTTGAATATTAGCTTAGTATGGTGCAACTTCCTAGCAGGTTTCTTGAGACTAACTATTTAAATAGCATAATGAGCAGTGTACTAAAATGTTAGCAGACCTCTTAACGAGGTTCCATTTAATTCAGAAGGAACTGGTAACAGTTTTCACCAGACATTATCATATTTATGATTTCTCATGTAACTCTACAGAAGTGTGGTGTCAGACCCAGAACTCTGACTGATGAAAGAAAGCAGGGTTTCCAGGTGATATACCAAGAAGATATGCAATATCATCAGTATACTGGGGCCATGATTGATTTCTACTGATTACCTGTTTCTCAGGAGAAGGAACTTCAGGGTCTGATATAATCCCAGATACCTTTGGCTCTCATCCGGAATTCTGTTCCACCAGTATAGAAGAGTTTGGGGGTGAGTTATTAGGGGAGACAATGATGACTTCCTTCTTAACAGTAGTTAGGAGACTGGCATAAAGAAATAATATAGTGAATAAAACACAGTTTTGTAAGCCTGATTGAGAGTAATTAAAATGAGGACACACTAAAATCCCATTCAGTGAAAGACAGATCCTACTGTAAATTATTGCTTCTTTACACTCACACGTACAATACAATACAATACAAGTCTTTTCACTTAAACAAAGAGTGTTGCTCAAAAAAGCAGCACAAAAAGCAATGGATGGAATGCCCAAGTAAGGATCAGCTTCACAATTAAACATCTATTCCACCCTCATTTGGAAGAGAAGTTAAGAGTTTGTAAATTTGAGTGAACAACATGGCAAAGGAGTTGACAACATTAATGTCTAAAGCCAAATTTAGCACATGTAGGTAATATTGTATCCTAACCGTTTTTTTTTCCATGTGACAAGCGATTTTTACCTAGTGAATTTTGTGTTTATTCTACCTTGTGTCTCTTTCTTTGTTTCAAGATATTATTTGATGCAACATAAGGAGTATAGATTCTGATAAAGTGTCCTGTGTATGCACCTTATGGTTAGATACAGAATTTTGAAAATCTATATGAATATTTGAAAGTATTGAAAGCTTTGAAGATAAGATGGTTTTCTGGTTTTCTTTTTATCGAAGGTAGTTACGAATTTTCATTTAGAATGATGGATTTATCTCCAAGTTTTAGAATGATAGACATCTCTATCCACACGTCTAAAACATGCACACTTTTCATCATATATATATATATATAAGACTTTTCATCCTTGGCGTGATCTCCCTTAACTTTTTGCCTCTGTTCACCAGGTTGTTGATGTGTGCTGGACTCTGATTTTGCTGTTTTTATTACTCTGGGCACTTTACCACTGCTAACCAGTGCTAAAGTGCAAGTGCTCCTGTTTAAAATGTGTACGTAATTGGTTCTCCATGATTGGCATATTTGTTTTACTGTTAAGTCCAGGTCCTGTAAATCAAATGTTATTAGTGGGTCTGCAGCACTGGTTGTGCCACCCACATAAGTAACCCTGTAATCATGTCTCAGACCTGCCACTGCAGTGTCTATGTGTGTAATTTTACACTATAAATTCGACTTGGCAAGTGTACCCACTTGCCAGGCCTAAACCTTCCCTTTTCTTACATGTAAGGCACCCCTAAGGTAGGCCCTAGGTAGCCCCAAGGGCAGGGTGCAGTGTATGGATAAGGTAGGACATATAGTAATGTGGTTTATATGTCCTGACAGTGAAATACTGCCAACTTCTTTTTTCACTGTTGCAAGGCCTATCTCTCTCATAGGATAACATGGGGGCTACCTTTAAATATGATTAAAGTGTAGATTCCCCTAGAGAGTAGATGGACATGTGGAGTTTGGGGTCCCTGAACTCACAATTTAAAAATACATCTTTTAGTAAAGTTGATTTTGAGATTGTGCGTTTGAAAATGGCACTTTTAGAAAGTGAGCATTTTCTTGCTTAAACCATTCTGTGACTCTGCCTTGTTTGTGGATTCCCTGTCTGGGTCAGTTTGACAGTTGGGTTGTTTTTCACCTCACACTAGACAGTGACACAAAGGGGGCTGGGGTGTAACCTGCATTTCCTGATTAGCCATCTCTGCTAGGAGGGAGGGGTGGAGTGGTCACTCATCTGAAAGGACTGTGCCTGCCTCTGACAATGCCGGCTCCAACCCCCTGGTGTGTGTCTGAGGCCTTGCCTGGGCAGGATTTCACAAGTAGGTGTGAGTCCCCTTTGAAGAAAGGTGACTTCAAAGACTAAAATGGGTATAAGAAGGGCACCCAAATCTACAGACTTTAGAAACACTTCTGGAACCAAGAGGAACCTCTGCCTGGAGAAGAGCTGATAGCTGAGGAAGGAGTGCTGCCCTGCCTGTGACTGTGCTTTGTGGAGCTTTCCTGCAGTGCTGCTTCTGCCAGAGTAAGAGGGCAAAGACTGGACTTTGTGTGCCTTCCATCTTGTGAAGAAATCTCCAAGGGCTTGAGTTTGCCTCCTGTTGTTTGAAGTCTCAGAGACAGCAAAGACTTCACTCTGCCAGCACCTGGAGTCTCTGGAGAGACTCCTGCCCGACAAGTGGTGCCCTACCCAGTCCCTGGGCTCTTGAAAGGAAAGCTGGTGGAAATCAAAGGAAATCGACTTCGGACGACTCCGGACCGACGCCGCTGCTGAATCCGGTAACGCCGCCTGCACCCGACGCCGTGACCTTCGCTGGAATGCGACGCTCTTCGCAGGCCTGACGCCAAAGCAGCCCCGCTGAAGTCCGCAACTCCGTGGAAGTCGCCGCACCACGTCGTGACCGACGCCGCACGAAGTGCACGGATTCAACGTTTCGCACAGACGCCGCATCGGCTTGTTTCCATTCTTCACCAAAGGTACTGTACTTGGGGGTCTACACGACTCCATGTCTGGCGCCGCTGGTGTCGGCTTGTTGGGAACGACTCCGTCATGACGCCGTGTTAACATCTCATCGAAGCATTTTTGTTTCTAAGCGCTATTTTTGAGTTTAATCTCTAAAAATTCATAACTTGACTTGTGTATGTCGGATTTTTGTCATTTTGGTCTTGTTTTGTTTAGATAAATATTTCCTATTTTTCTAAACCGGTGTTGTGTCATTTTGTAGTGTTTTCATTAAGTTACTGTGTGTGCTGGTACAAATACTTTACACCTAGCACTCTGAGGTTAAGCCTACTGCTCTGCCAAGCTACCAAGGGGGTAAGCAGGGGTTGGCTGAGGGTTTTTCTTTTACCCTGACTAGAGTGAGGGCCCTTGCTTGAACAGGGGGTAACCTGACAGTCGACCCAAGACCCCATTTCTAATATATATATATATATATATATTTATTGTCTTGTATTTTCTGTACACAATGCTCTCAATCAATTTCAAGTATTTTCTTATGGATTTCATGATTGTCTGAACAAATTGAAAAGGTGAGAATCAGTCCGAAGGGAAGGTTCAAGCAAACATGAAGAACGTAACAGCTGTCACTCTTAAAGTTCTTAAATAATTCTTAATCCGCATATTGTTCTAGGTATGTATTCCAAATGATCAGATGTATAGGTAACCTATTACTCTTTTTGTATTGTAAATATTCATGAACTAGTAGGTCATCTACGCATGCAAAATTTCTTACACTTTTTGTGCCACGATTAAAAGTTTTATAATGAATCACTTCTATAATGTAGGCATTAGTAGTACAGTGGAGGCCTTATTCACAAAGGCACTTTTTGGCAAAAACGTATGTTTATCATGAATGTTAGACTTTTCATCCTTGGCGTGGTCTCCCTTAACTTTTTGCCTCGGTTCCCCAGGTTTTTGATGTGTGCTGGACTCTGATTTTACTGTTTTTGTTACTCTGGGCACTTTACCACTGCTAACCAGTGCTAAAGTGCAAGTGCTCCTGTTTAAAATGTGTACGTAATTGGTTCCCCATGATTGGCATATTTGTTTTACTGTTAAGTCCCTAGTAAAGTGCACTAGAGGTGCCCAGGGCCTGTAAATCAAATGTTACTAGTGGGCCTGCAGCACTGGTTGTGCCACCCACACAAGTAACCCTGTAATCATGTCTCAGACCTGCCACTGCAGTGTCTGTGAATGTATTTTTACACTGTAAATTCGCCTTGGCAAGTGTACCCACTTGCCAGGCCTAAACCTTCCCTTTTCCTACATGTAAGGCACCCATAAGGTAGGCCCTAGGTAGCCCCAAGGGCAAGGTGCAGTGTATCGAAAAGGTAGGACGTATAGTAATGTGGTTTATATGTCCTGACAGTGAAATACTGCCAATTTCGTTTTTCACTGTTGCAAGGCCTGTCTCTCTCATAGAGTAACATGGGGGCTACCTTTAAATATGATTAAAGTTTAGATTCCCCTAGAGAGTAGATGGACATGTGGAGTTTGGAATCCCTGAGCTCACAATAAAAAAATACATCTTTTAGTAAAGTTGATTTTAAGATTGTGTGTTTGAAAATGCCACTTTTAGAAAGTGAGCATTTTCTTGCTTAAACCATTCTGTGACTCTGCCTTGTTTGTGGATTCCCTGTCTGGGTCAGTTTGACAGTTTGGTTGTTTTTCACCTCGCACTAGACAGTGACACAAAGGGGGCTGGGGTGTAACCTGCATTTCCTGATTAGACATCTCTGCTAGGAGGAAGGGGTGGAGTGGTCACTCTCATCTGAAAGGACTGTGCCTGCCTCTGACAATGCCGGCTCCAACCCCCTGGTGTGTGTCTGAGGCCTTGCCTGGGCAAGGCAGGATTTCACAAGTAGGTGTGAGTCCCCTTTGAAGAAAGGTGACTTCAAAGACTAAAATGGGTATAAGAAGGGCACCCAAATCTACAGACTTTAGAAACACTTCTGGAACCAAGAGGAAGGAACCTCTGCCTGGAGAAGAGCTGATAGCTGAGGAAGAGGTGCTGCCCTGCCTGTGACTGTGCTTTGTGGGGCTTTCCTGCAGTGCTGCTTCTGCCGGAGTAAGAGGGCAAAGACTGGACTTTGTGTGCCTTCCATCTTGTGAAGAAATCTCCAAGGGCTTGAGTTAGAGCTTGCCTCCTGTTGTTTGAAGTCTCAGAGACAGCAAAGACTTCACTCTGCCAGCACCTGGAGTCTCTGGAGAGACTCCTGCTCTGACAAGTGGTGCCCGATCCAGTCCCTGGGCCCTTGAAAGAAAAGCTGGTGGAAATCCAAGAAAATCGACTCCGGACGACTCCGGACGACTCCGGACCGATGCTGCTGCTGAATCCGGTAACGCCGCCTGCACCTGACGCCGTGACCTTCGCTGGAACGCGACGCTCTTCGCAGGCCCGACACCGCTGCAGCCCCGCTGAAGTCCGCGGCTCCGTGGAAAGTCGCCGCACAACATCGTGACCGACACCGCTCGAAGCGCGTGGATTCAACGTTTCGCACAGACGCCACAATCCCCGACTTCGCGCATCGGCTTGTTTTTAATCTTCACCAAAGGTACTGTACTTGGGGGTCTACATGACTCCGTGTCCAGTGCCGCTGGTGTCTGCTTGTTGGGAACGGCTCAGTCATGACGCAGTGTTAACATCTCATCGAAGCATTTTTGTTTCTAAGCGCTATTTTTGAGTTTAATCTTTAAAAATTCATAACTTGACTTGTGTATGTCGGATCTTTGTCGTTTTTGTCTTGTTTTGTTTAGATAAATATTTCCTATTTTTCTAAACCGGTGTTGTCATTTTGTAGTGTTTACATGAAGTTACTGTGTGTGTTGGTACAAATACTTTACACCTAGTGCTCTGAAGTTAAGCCTACCGCTCTGCCAAGCTACCAAGGGGGTAAGCAGGGCTTAGCTGAGGGTGATTCTCTTTTACCCTGACTAGAGTGAGGGTCCTTGCTTGAAGTAACCTGACTGTCAACCAAGGACCCCATTTCTAACAATGAACATGTCTAGATAGGTTCCTGCTACGGATTCATGAAAGAACACCTAACATGTGCAAATCAATTGACACCTTGTCAGTTGTGTGCCAGAACTGTGTACAATTAAGGGGTAAACCCCTGCACGGAGAGGGAAGTGGGTGTGATTAGGCTTGTAATTTAGTGCACACCCACAAACATGTCCTTTTGTGGATGATCCTAAAATATTACTGTACCCTGACCAGTCAGGAAATAATTGTTGATTTACTACAGAAAGGGGCTCTTGTAAAACCCTTCACCGGGTGGGACAGTGAAGAGAACACCCCTAAACTTGCTGGGTGTCGTGGAAGAGGTTTCTTCCGATGCACCACTAAGAGAGCTCAATGTCGCAATAAGCAACTGCACTTTTCTTGTTGTATTGGGGGAAACAGAAATGCATGCAAAAGTCACAAGATTTGTCCCTGGAAACCTGCGAATAGTGTGAAAAAAGTGTCACAGTACACTACAACACAGGATTAAATGTCGGCCTCTCCTTCAGTGCTTCCTTGGGCCCCAATTCTTTAGTAGTTACCAGCAGTTAAACTTTCATACTGCTGAGTCCATACTGTCAGATTTTTGGACCTGCTGTCTCCTCTGCTCTCGAATTAGTAATGGATGGATGTCTCTCTTTGACAACTATACCTGCTCTCCCCAACTGTACCAATATTAGGCTGTAATCTATTTAAACTTCAGTCTTCCAAATATACTCTGGTTATCTTAAACACTATGCCACTAAAATGCTCCTTTTTCTCTCCTAGGGCTCAAAAAGTTGTGTTCCCAGCCTCCAGGTAAGACTTTTAATTCTTATTCTTGGTATACTTACCTTTGCAATGCAATAACCTCCAATTTTCCAAACCCTACTAGAGTGTCTAGAGTTAATATTGCATGTGTTCTTTGTCCTTGTGTTTGGATAGAAGATAATCGATTAGATGCCTTGCTGGATCAGTCATTTCATCCATATATATATATATATATATATATATATATATATATGTTTCCATATCCCACAAGAAGACTTCAAGACCACGTTGGTTCATGAATCCAATACATTTGGAATGTTTATTTTATTGCCATTAGAAAGTTTACCAACACAAAATGCAGACAGATATGAAAACAAGGTGAGCTAGGTTTGTGGCTAAAGACACATAAGTGACTCTATAATCAGTTAATGCCAATTGGAAAATTGTCTCAAGGTACATCCACTTGAATATTTCATCTGTAGCCCATAAATATGAAAATATCTGCACTACTAAATTATGATTATGGGGGCAATGCTTTGGTATTCAGCATTCAGTGTTCACAGCTCAATTGATAACCGTTTGGAGATTTTTTACCTTTCAGCGAATTTTTTTTTTTTTTGTATATTCTTCTTCTCTCTATGGGCTGGGGAATTTATGAGCGACATTGGATGGATATAGTAAACAAATTTGTATCAATTTCTTAACATCTCTGTTATAAATGCTGGTTTTGATATCTAAATATGTCTCTAGTAAATTGGGCAGTGATCACTGGCTAACCAAACCACAAGACAATTTAGTTCATCTTGTAAATATCGCAGAGAAATTAACATCCTGCCCACAAAAATGTCTAATCTAGCAAACAGCGTACATTTAAGAAGTTTGGATGCACATATGTTGGACAGATCGTATGGCCTATCTATCACAATGCCATGACGTGTGCACATAAATATTGATGATAACTGTCTTAACAGAGGCAAAGCCTTTCTCTTTAGCTCCTAGTTGTCTGAGATTTATAATGCATAATGCTCTCATAGTAGGAGTGCAGGCCCACGGGTAGTGTTATAAACACCATAAAAATGGCTTAATTTGGAGGTGGTGGGTGGGTTACTCCACCAAAACTGTGACGAATATCGCATCTGCCCAATTACAAGTGTATTGTATGCTGTGGCACTTGTAATAAAGCGGACAGGATATATGTTACATTTGTGACAGAGCACCCGTCAGCCAACTCTGTCAAGCCAAGAGTGAGTGATATGGAAAGGAAAATAAATAATAATTACTACACATATAGCAAAGTGAACAATCTCCAGGCAGTGATGGTGGGCTATTACTCAGCTTAGAGGAACTCTTTTTATCTACCCAGAATGCTGAGAGGGTGAGTGAATCCATTGTGATCCATCAGGTTAGATTCAGGTTAGAAAGTGATGCAGGAAATGTCTCATTTATGATACTGCATTTATATACTGTAATTATTGTTTCATTAGGATGCTTGGTGCTGTAGGTGGTGCTTTTTGATTGATTTGATCTGCAAACCACTTCAGATAAGCCCGTGAGATAATTTTACACATTGTTTGGATACCAATATACTGATAAAATACTAAAGCAACAGCTCATGGCCGACTGCTATGGTGTGGTTCGGAGGTTAAATCACACCGCACGTTACCATGTTTTGCAACCTTAAGTGCATCCTGTCATTCTATGTTTCACCGAATTGCCAGGTCCGGAATGATGGATTGCTGCTACTCCATTTCGACAGCCATAACAGATGTGCCTAACAAGACTGCAGAGTGTTCTTGTCGACGGGCAGTTTATCACTAATGTTTAATTCTTAAGAGGCACCATGTTTATAAATCAACCTCTTGTGCAGGGCAAGTCTGCCTGGAGCTTATTTGTGACACTAGTTGACCTCGTTTTGCACTGACTATTGTGCTACAAGCAGTGCTTAATTTGAGCCGGAGGTTTCCGGTGCGGGGCACCAGCACTTATTTTTTAGGACCGTCGCTTATTTTCCTGCCTCAATCATCTACTGTGAGCAAAAGACACATATGGGAAAGGCAGAGGAAGAGAAAAACGAAAACACGTCACAAAGGGAGAAAGCAGAAAGCTGCAAGAGTGAATTGAAGGGACAGGGATTGTCTGTAAATGGATTAAAGAGGGCCAGGATGGCTTCAGGGTTATGCTGCATCAGTATTCCGTGCTTGCATATTTAATGGCTGCAGTAACCTTTGGGCAGCAGCACTTTTTTTATTCAGAAACTAAGCACTGGCTACAAGACCTCATCTATGGCGTGAGTGTCCTTGTTTTATGCTTGGATCTAATTTGCACGCCTGCATGTCCATTTTCCATTCCTTCTTAGGCTCTCCTCACCCGTTTGTAGTGTGAAGAAGGTAGTGGATTGTGAAGTAGGTGCACGTTATCAACATCAGTGGGAACAACTGGAGGTTACCACTGCATTGTCTTTTATATTCCATTGCATGCAAAACAACATTGCTAGCTAAGTGCATGAAAAGGGCATCAGCAGTAAGCTGTCTTGTCTTAAACATAAAGACACAAAGTCCTTTTTTTTTTTTTTTTTTTTTTTTTAACAAGAAAGTGGTTTTTGCCATAATGCTCTGCAGAGAGAAGGAAGAGGCCTCTGTCTCTGTAAATGAGTTAGCATGGCAGCCTTGTCCAAACAATGACAAGATAGTTCTCACTTGGCTAACAGGTGCTCCTGGTTATCCTCAATTAGGCCATAATTTGGGATAAGCCTCCTCATTGTCTATTTTCATTTGGCTACCTTTTTTTTTTTTTTTTAAATAAACCTCACCTAAACAGGGAAGGCCGCAATCTGCTGTTTTCCATTGGCTAAAGGTACTGTGTGGATTCTCTGCAACGTTGCTTTGCCTCTTGTAAAGGAGAGATTTGGAAACATTACCAGACCATTTAAATGTCGGATCCCTGAGCAATCCAGAAGAACTTAATTTAGACTTCAAGTAATAGATTTAGTGATCTATTACACTGGCCTCTATGCAATGTGTGCATCATTATCTCGAAAAACAAAACACAAAGGCAGGGAACATGGCAGCAAAGGTGGTAATTACGCTTTTCTCCAACCCAATTTAAATGTAGCATGCTGCTGATTAGGAGCTGCAAGACGGCAGGAGCCAAACATGTTAAATAGGTGCAAATTAGTTAAAAGGTACTGTTCGTGTGCAGATGACTGACTGTTTTCACGACATGATCATGTTCTGGGCTGGGGCAAGTATACAAATCTCGCACATTGTGGTCCGTTAAAAACACGAAGCAGGAAAATCAAAACTTTAATGAACATGAGATCAGACAGATAGAATTTTTCAAACATTTATCAATGACTATTTTTTGTTGTGATGAAAGGATCATGAAATATTAAAGTAACTGCTGCTTTGGCAATGGTAAATAGTTGATATCATGCCTGCTGATTTTTGCAGCAATTCTTTCTTTGTTGAGTCCTGTTTTCATTGATGAATGGGAAGGTGTGACTCCCATCTCACACAGAGACAATCCACTGGTGTAATCCATCTCCCACGTCTGTCAAATATAAACATATACATTGCTCCTATACCATGCAGTACACCAGCCACCTCAATTTCAAACCCTTTTCCCATACCTATGCATATAAAACTTACATATTTAATTGAAATTCCAATACGCCTACCACATCAGATGCAATCCAAACAATTCTCTACCTTTGCAATAAAAACGTCCAGTCCTCACACTGGAACCTGCCACATCGACATGTAATTTATGGTCTCTCACATCCCTATATGATTTCAACCCTTGATAACTCATTGTATTGCAAGCACTCCCCTGTGCTGGATAATTCAACTACTATGCTGTTATTCGTGTTCCTGATATTTACTTTGATTTTCATTTCGAATTTATGTATGTTTTTAGTTTTATGTTTTAAGAACATTTTTTCATTAAAAATGCCACTGATATACTATAAAATTGCAAACAACATCAAAGGACTATATAGTGTCATGATACTCTGTGCTAGGACCCTTGCAATTCTAGTCAGACTCAATAGAAGAATTGCGTAACTAGTGGGGAGGTGTCAAGGTGTGGTAATTAATGGTTACGACTTGATCCGAGAGAAGTGTGTGACATATGCTGAGGAATAAAGGCATTTTTTACAGAGCTCCATGTGTGACGTGATCCTTTACATGTGCCCCAAAGAAAAAATACCGCTCTCCTAGATAGTTTGCAATGACATAGCAAACTGATTGTATGTGCCACATGCGCCCAAATTGATAAGAAGCAATTAAAAGTTGGTATGTGTTGAGTCGAAGGCCCGCTCCAGGCCAAATAAGGCCCTCAAATACTTGGAAGGTCCTGAGGAGGAGAGTGTTGGACTTTTTTGCTTATGCAGGGTCATCCCCAATCTTGTTGACTTCTGCCTCCTATTTTTTCTGACCTGTTCCAGTTGGCTTTTGAACTCTGAGCACTTTAACACTGCTAACCAGTGCTAAAGTGCATATGCTCTCTGTGTAAATTGTATTGTTGATTGGTTTATCCATGATTGGCATATTTGATTTACTAGTAAGTCCCTAGTAAAGTGCACTAGAGGTGCCCAGGGCCTGTAAATCAAAGCTACAAGTGGGCCTGCAGCACTGGTTGTGCCACCCACATAAGTAGCTCTGTAAACATGTCTCAGACCTGCCACTGCAGTGTCTGTGTGTGCAGTTTTAACTGTAAATTCGACTTGGCAAGTGTACCCACTTGCCAGGCCTAAACCTTCCCTTTTCTTACGTCAGACACCCCTAAGGTAGGCCCTAGGTAGCCCCAAGGGCAGGGTGCAGTGTATGGTTAAGGTAGGACATATAGTAATGTGGTTTATATGTCCTGACAGTGAAATATTGCTAAATTTGTTTTTCACTCTTGCAAGGCCTGTCCCGCTCATAGGTTAACATGGGGGCTACCTTTAAATCGGATTAAAGTGTAGATTCCCTTTCGGAGCGGATGGACATGTGGAGTTTGGGGTCTCTGAGCTCACAATTTAAAAATAAATCTTTTAGTAAAGTTGATTTTGAGATTGTGTGTTTGAAAATGCCACTTTTAGAAAGTGAACATTTTCTTGCTTATACAATTTCTGTGAGTCTGCCTGTTTGTGGATTCCCTAATGGGGTCAGTTTGACAGTTGGGCTGGTTGCACCTCACACTAGACAGTGACACAAAGGGAACTGGGGTGTAGCCTGCATATCCTGATGAGCCATCTGTGGTAGGAGGGAGGGGAAGAGTGGTCACTCACACCTGAAAGGGATGTGCCTGCCCTTACACAATGCAGTCTCCAACCCCCTGGTGAGTGTCTGGGGCCTGGCCGGGGCAAGGCAGGATTTCACATTCAAAAGAGACTTTACTTTGAAGTAGGCCTACTTCAAAGGAGAAATTGGGTATAAGAAGGGCACCCAAAACCACAGACTTTAGAAACACTTCTGGAACCAAGAGGAACCTCTGCCTGGAGAAGAGCTGAATAGCTGCCCTGCCTGTGACTGTGCTTTGTGGAGCCATCCTGCAGAAGCTGCTTCTGCCAGAGTAAGAGGGCAAAGACTGGACTTTGTGTGCCTTCCATCTTGAGAAGAAATCTCCAAGGGCTTGATCTAGAGCTTGCCTCCTGTTGTTTGAAGTCTCAGGGACAGCAAAGACTTCTCTCTGCCAGCACCTGGAGTCTCTGGAGAGACTCCTACTCTGCCCTCTGGTGCCCATCCAGTTCCTGGGACCCTGAAAGGAGAAGCTGGCAGCCTTAAGACAAGAAAATCCACGCACAGTGCGCCATGTGGGGAAAAAAAGATTGACGCAACTCCGATCTGCGGCTGAAAAAACGATGCGCCGCTAGCTCCGCAGCAGAGAAAACTACACTCACAGGAAACGCAACCGAAGAATCGACGCACGGAGCAGGAGAAACGACGCGCAGCTTCGCTGACGGAGGCTGGGAGATTACAAACTGCGCTGCGGGGATTTCGGATCATCGTGCGGCTGGATTTCTGACTCACGTACCGCCGTGCGGAGTTACTTTTGATGCACACCCACCCGTGTGGGGTTATGTTTGACGCACACCAGTTACATTTTCATGCTAGCAGCACTAGTGTGTGTTTAAAACTACATAAAGACTCTTTTTGCATTTTTATTGATAACTTGACTTGTGTATGGTGGATTTTTGTCGTTTTGGTCTTGTTTTGTTTAGATAAATATTTCCTATTTTTCTAAACCTGTGTTGTGTCATTTTGTAGTGTTTTTCATTAAGTTACTGTGTGTGTTGGTACAAATACTTTACACCTAGCACTCTGAAGTTAAGCCTACTGCTCTACCAAGCAACCAAGGGGGTAAGCAGGGGTTAGCTGAGGGTGATTCTCTTTTACCCTGACTAGAGTGAGGGTCCTTACTTGAACAGGGGGTAACCTGACTGTCAACTAAAGACCCCATTTCTAACATTGGTGATCAGCGGTTGGGATTTGGACTTGTATTTGTACTTGACATACAGTGATTAAGTGTACACTACTATTTTGAGTGCAGACCACTACATGACAACATACTACTTGTTTGGTGATCTTTTGATTTTTTTTTTCTCTTAAGGGCTCCTTTTTGTTCTACTTCCATGATTTTGCTGTTCCCTTGACTGATTCTTTTTACTTCATTGGAAACTTGTTTTCTGCCGTTGGAACTTTGCACTTGTGACCATCATGTCTCAATCTGGAGAGGCAACAGCTGGAGCTGTTTTTGAAATAGAGAAACTGAAGGAGTACTCAGTTGCTCAATTGGAACAGTTCCTTAAAGATCTTGACTGTTCCAGTGAGAGCTCCACCAGGGAGTGGGAGCTGCAAAAGGCACAAAGGGCCAGGGTGACAGTCAAGAAGGCTGGAGGGCACACAGAGGAGGGGGATGTGAGTGGGGAAGTGCAAAGGATACACAGTGGTGTAGTGGAGGTACCTGTTACGCCTGGGTGGAGGGTCCCCAGCAGGGGTAGCAGGGTGTCATCCAAGGGTCTGACTCCTGAAGAGTTACAGGACAGACAGGCAGAGAGGGCTCGCCGGTTGAAGTTCACGGAGTTGAGGATGCAAAGGGAGAAGGAGTTGGAAGAAAGGAGGAGGGACTTAGAGATCAAAAATAGGATTTGGGCTTATGAGCTCAAAATTAAGGAGCTGGAAGTCATGAGGGCTGAGTCCAGCTGGAATGGTGGTAGCAATAATGTTATATCCAGTGCTGCTGAAGAAGTGCACATGCCCAGAGATGTGGTGCCCTACTTGAAGGAGGGACTTAACACACGCCAGGAGGTTCAGGGGAATGAGGTAGCTCCAGTGATGCACAGGGTCCCTGAGGTGGATTGGGGAACTGGCATGGGGAGTCATATTCCTACTGATGGGAGGGACACTCTACTGACTCTAGGTGAGAGTGACAGGGAGAGGGGTTCCCCCCAGGTAGAAGTCCTGGTTATGGAGTGTGAAGACATCCCAGAGGAGTGTGGGTTGAGTGTCAGGGACAGTCAGGTACTGTCTCACCAGTCTCAGGAGGGTGATTTGGGGTGCTTTTTCAAAGCAGTCACTGGATGGTTGGGTGAAGGGTACTTTGGTTAATTCATGTGAGGGGCTGAGTGATGTAATTGCTGGAGAGCATATGTCTAGTCCTTATTTTCCAGAGCTACACCAACACCAGGTGGCGTGTGAGTTCTCTGACCCCAGGGAACTTACACTGGAAGCAGACGTCTGGGTAACTACCAGAGAGTCTGAAGAGGCATTTGGGGGTGTTCCTGAGAGGAGTTGTCTAGGTATTTCCCAAACAAGTGAGGTAGGGAAGGATTGTAGTGTCCCAGGTAGGTCCCAGTGTAGTGGGATGGGTGAGGGACCCCATGTCCAGTCTCAGAGGAGAGGGAATGTGGATGGGCTGAGGCCCAAGGTGCCTGCGATCCGGTCCCAGGTCCTGGAGGGTTCCATGAGGGAACACCAGGAGGGGAGCTTAGCCTGTACCGTAGGGCTATCTGTTGAGGGAGACCCGACAGTGTCAGGAGAACTTGGAGGGGTGGCTGTAGCCAGTGTCCCACCAGTTCTGGTGTCTGGCAGTACCACTCCTAGTGAGGGGGTGCAGAAGTCCAGACAGGGGGTTGAGAGGGGGTTGCAGACCCAGTCGAGAACCTGGAGGGTCAGGGGTCAGCTCTGAGAGCAGAGCCCCCCAGGAATGACCTTGGTGAGACCATTTCTGGGTTGGGGGGAATCCAGACTCTGTCAGATGGGCAGAGGTCAGGAGGCCTGCACCATCCAGACTCTTGTGTGGCCCTTGGGGACGGTGGGTCCCTTGAGGGGATAAGTGTGCTCCCCTAGAAGTCCTGGTGTGCCAGGCAATGTTTCAACCGCAGGGTGGTGACTCTGGGTTGAATGATCAGGTTCAGGGGGTAATCTCTGACCTGATGGGGGGGTAGGTGTGCTCCCAAGGAAGTCCTGGTGCGCCTGGCAGTGGTTCAACCGCAGGGTGGTGACTCTGGGTTGAATGATCAGGTTCAGGGGGTAAACTCCGACCTGATGGGGGGTAGGTGTGCTCCCAAGGAAGTCCTCGTGCGCCTGGTAGTGGTTCAACCGCAGGGTGGTGACTCTGGGTTGGTTGACCAGGTTCAGAGGGTAAACTCTGACCTGGTGGGGGGTAGGCATGCCCCCCAGGAAGTCTTGGGTTGCCAGGCAGTGGTCCAGTCTGTGGGTACAGACCCTGGATTGGAAGGCCAGGTTCAGGGTGCCCCCCCTGACCTGGAGAAAGGGGCTACTGCTAACAGTGCCCCTACCATGTTGTCTTCTGGGGGGGGGACACTCCTAGTTGGAGGGTGCAGGACCCCAGAAGAGAGGGCAGGGGGAGGGAAGCCTCACCCCTAGCCCTGGTCCTACCTGAAGGTACAGACCCCAGGTTGGAGGACCAGTTGCAGGTTAACATCCCTGCACTGGTGGAAGAATTGTGCATGACTGCTTTTACAAGGGATTGAGGGTACAGAGCCCCAGAGGGGAGGACCAGGGTCAGGTGGTCACCTGACCTGGTGGAAGGGAGAGTGGTCAAAGGGTGTCAAGCACCTGGGGCTACCACTCTCCACAGTCACAGTGGTTGGAGAGGCCTGAGGTCAGGCTCTCATCCCTGACAGTTGTCAGGGGTCACTGTGGCTTGCTGTCCTGATGGACAGAGTTGCCCCTGGGGGGGAGACGAGAGTCACACCCCAGGGGTGTGGTGGGCAACACCACTGTGTTGGCCCTGGTGGTACTATCTGCCCATTGGGATACATCTGTGAGCAGAGTAAAGTTAGGTGCTGCACAGATGGTATCTGCAGATGTGGAGAAGGGTTCCCCATGGGTTAGCTTAGTGGGCCTTGAGAGTATAGACAGAGGGATCCAACTGGAGTCAGGAAGGGGTAGAACTGGAACATGCCCCTGCTGTTGTGGGCCTGGGTTCTTGTTCTATCGCCCCAATCAGGAAATTACATCAAGGTATTGATTGTTCTCCCCTGGCTTTAGGCTGGTAGGGGGTCGTGTTGGGCTTTTTTGCTTATGCAGGGTCATCCCCAATCTTGTTGCCTCCTGCCTCCTATTTTTTCTGACCTGTTCCTGTTGGCTTTTGAACTCTGAGAACTTTACCACTGCTAACCAGTGCTAAAGTGCATATGCTCTCTATGTAAATTGTATTGTTGATTGGTTTATCCATGATTGGCATATTTGATTTACTAGTAAGTACCTAATAAATGTGCACTAGAGGTGCCCAGGGCCTGTAAATCAAATGCTACTAGTGGGCCTGCAGCAACAGAGAGCATTTGAAAAGCCCACCAGAATCCATTGGTAAGGCTGAAAGAAGAAATACTGTGGCATGCCATAATACAGAGCAATCATCGATACAAAATGAAACTCTAAAGGCAGTGACCATGTACAATGGAAAAAGCTAAATGCAACGATGATCAAGTGCGAGACAATGAACCGCTATCCACCATCAAGAAAGAAGACGATGATACACAATTTCAGTTCAATTATGATGACCCAAGTAAGAATACACGGCTGCTGCTTGCAGAGGTTATCAGTCCAGTTGAACTGTAGCAGCCTTCTGAACAGCATGTACTTTCAATGGTGGTAGAAAAGATCATGAAGTATGATGCAGCTGTGTTTCTGAAACTACAACTGCCATTCAACACTGATAAAATTCAAACTATTGGTGCCAGATGGACACATGGATCAAAATATTTGACTTCTTAGATGCTTTAAGAAGTAGATGACCAGAAAATCATTAAGTATTTAAATAACATTGCCGGTGATGGAGGAGAAGAAGTGCTGAAGTAAATCTCACAAACTGAGGCAATATCATAGCGTAAGATCAAGGAAGCATTGTGTTCCAAGTTCAATCCAGTGTTGAATGTCAGCTATGAAAGGTACATTTTCAATCAAGTAAGACAGTAGGCTGGTGAAAAGATGGATGAGCTTGTTAAAAGACTTGATGTGCTTTTGAAAGACTGCAAGTTTAGATTCCATGAAGAAGAAGCTTTACTCCTCAGTCATCAGTGACTGTCTTTCAGAAGATTCATGTTGAGAGAGACGCTCAGTATAAAGAAAATATTAATGGCTGCAATAGCCAATAAAAGAGCAGATCAACAAAATGCTGATATGGAAGATGGAACAGTGAAATGAATCGGCATTGGCTATGAAAACCAAGCACAAGGTAGATGCACACTGGTCATCATCTTCAAAGAAGAAAAACCTTTGTTTCCAATGTGGGTTTTCCATTCCCCATGAAGGTAGAGGTCCAGTCATAGTGCAAACATGTAGAGGGTCCTGGAAAGAAAACCAAAACAAAGCAATACAGAAACCAAATGCATCACAGAAAGAAGAGAAAATGGATGCCAGAATGCTCCAGAAACATTGTAGCCATGCCCCCAAGGCCAAAAGCAGCACCTATAAAAACAACTAGAAACCTGACAGTCAATTGTCGTCAAGCCTATCCTACACAGGTTGCTCAACGCCATTATCAAGGGCCAGTGAAGATGGATGTGCTATTATGATGTTGACCAAGGAATGACAGGCACATTGTGGTTTGTCCACTTGCAAGGAAGAACAAAAGACAGAGGAAAACCATTAAACGAACAACTAAATTAATTTGGACACTGCCCGAATATTACAATAAATGTTGAGGGTTGCGCCATAACTTTTATTCTAGGGATCGGTTTATCAACATCATGACAATCAAGATGTTTAATAGCTTGTCTACTTTGCTATGCCGCAACCTGTCAAACACAAAGGTTTACATGTGGGCTGCCTACAAACCATTGCAGAGTCAGGGGTCACTTAAAGTGACAATGTGACATAAAGCACTATCAATACAAGCACCACATCAATTTATCTAGTGCATGCCTCCTCAGTTTTGCCACTGCTGCTTACATGGGGCTGATACCTAATAATTACAATCTTCACACTCAGTAAGAAATCGTAAGTCTGTTTCCATTCTTGTTTCATGGCCTAGGAAGGCTCAAAACAAAGACAGTGTGACTTCACATTAATGAGAACATTTGCCCTGTTGGCCAGTGGCACCACCAAGTTGCTTTTCACTTGGAAGAAGCTGTTGAGGAAGAACTAGAAACACTGCTTAAGCATGACATCCTTGAGCGCTCCACGAGTCCTACGCTATAGGTTTTGCCCCTAGTGGTGGTGCCGAAAAACGATAGTGAAATGCCTCACCAGACCTCGCGAAATGTCCATGGCTGGGTCCAGATTGGTCTGATCCACTGGCTGCCTCTGCTCTTGTGGAGGGGGAATGTTGACCATTATTCTGCAAGCCAAGCTCCTGTTGGATCCTGCCATGCATCTATTCCTTGGGGATGCACTTGAAGTGACCCAGATATTGGCAATTACTTTTCCATCTGTGGGTGTTGTTCAAGGAGATAGGGCATTGCACTGAAACTGGGTGAGGTCACCTGGTGCTCAGCATAAACGACGGTGAAATAAACCTGGACACTCCATAGGTGGGGAATGATGGTCAGCAATTAAGTTGCCAGGCAGGCTCCATTGAGAGTCCTTCACCTTACATTTCTACGTTTTTCTATCTGCTTGCCATGTTGGATTTTGGACTGGAAAACAAATATACTGCAGTACCTGGCAAATTAAATACAATTTAACTCCCTAATGTTGGATGTAACAATGCCGCCCACCAATATTAGCTGGCACAAATCCAGAGGCCATCAAAGTAAATGCACATCAATTTATTAGTAGGCAGAAGTTCTGCTACTACACATTAAGAGTCTTCTTAACACAGACTGTATGAACAGTATACATGTGTGACAGAACTCTGTAATTTGATTGTCTTGTTCATGGCAGCATAGGCAGCAGGGGAGCCTGAGAAGTACTGGTGACTGTTCCATAGCAGCAAGCGTTCCCACCCAGCGAAGGGAAAGATTATACATCGGGACTCCGACATCCTGCATATATTGGACGTGGCAAACTATACAAGAACTGTTTTGCAAAGTGAACTGTGCTTAATTGGGATGTTTGAAAGTTGTAAAGTAACAAAACTAAAGTGATTTTGTTTCTCTTTACTGTACTAGTGTAAAGTGCAAGGACACCCATTTGGTCTAGTGCAGGCTATATAAAACTGCGAAAGAATAAATACTGCCTTCCGTCTTTTTGATCTTCCCTGCTCCTTATCGTTAATAGTCGTTGCCATTTTGTTCCCCGTTCAGTAGATGGAAATCATTATCCGACCTCAAACGTGATTAATTTGAATGTAAGAGAAATAACTAGCTAGGTATGCTATCTTCTTGTTGTTTATAATGGCGGTTTCTCACAAATAATCTACAATAGTATAAGGGTGTAAAACATTTACTTCTAAGGCTTCTACTCATAAATTCAAATGAAAATTGCATCAAATTTAGCAATGCACATTACTACGAACCTCCAAAAGCCTCGGGGTAAGAAATGCTATCCTCCTCTATTTTCTTTTTACTATTATTTCCATTCATTAATGTCCATTAGTTGCCCCTTTGCTTCTTCTCTGTGCATTATTATTTGAATGCTTATGACTGGATAATGAATCAGTTAGAGCAGAATTACCGTATAGATTTCAACACTGCTTGTATGAGAAATCTTGTGCAGCCACACCGTTTTCCCAGGTGTTGGAACACCAGACCAGACCAGGCCAGGCCAGTTGTTCCTGGCTGGGAAAAATCACATAAAATCACATGGCGTCATACAAGGACGTCCTCCCCCCTCCCTCCTCAAGAACTTAACTTTCCTTTTCAACCCCTCGCAACCTTCCCCTCTATCCTGTACCCGAGCATACAGTGATCACCTGCTTAGAGCACATGGTAAATGCTTGTATTAAATGCCAGGGAAAGGGGACATTTATTTGATCTGATCATTGGTAAATACAATCCCATTTCAAGGGCCTTGTGTGTTTACCTGCTTCTGTGAATTTTTTAGTTTATTTTTAAATACACGATACAATACGTGATTCATAAAATAACATACTCAAGTAAAATGTGTGAAAACGCACTAAGCACAGTCGAAGTATTTAACAAGTTATTCAAAACAACTATCCTGCAGATCATGACAATCTAGTACGGAGCAGGGCAAAGTCCTGCCCGCTGGCACCATAGAAACCTTAACTGGGATTCAGAATGGCAAGGAGAACAAGCCTTATCAGCCACGGGCAAGGTTGTACTTTGGTTTTCAGTTCCAATTCAGCACGTGACGGAAAAAAAATCACCTTTTCTGCCCTGACATTGTTGATTAGTTGTGTGTAGAACATCTTCCTTTTTACTGTTGAAGTGGAAGTGAAAATATTTCTGACAAATTTGAGAGTAGTTAACAAGAAAAGTGTTGTGTATCCAGTGGATGAAGTAATAGAAATATAATAGTTGAAAATAGCAGGAACAAAACTGATATGCCAAAAAAATGAGATCTCATATTTAGCGATTTTATATTGTGTGGGTGGTGGAGAGGGGGCAGGGGTTAAATATTCGAAGAATATTTCAATACAAATTTAGAGAGCATCACCTACTTCCATTTTTTTTAACGTTGGTTAATTAAGAATACGCATGCGAATACTTCTGTTTTGTTTAGAGACATTAATTTGTAGTTGTGACTGATTGATTTCCTCACAATGTTTTCTGATTAATAAATTTAGAACTGTGCTGATAAACATTTGGAATCTGTGTTAAGCATGTACTTGAATTTGTCAAATGGAACGTCAATGATAAAGAGTGTAAGGAGACTGTCGTCCGCTACAACTTCACACTCTAGTGAATAGTGTGTGCACCCCCAGAATAGTTTCATCCTTCCTAGTATAATGTTCTCGTATGTAGCCAAACCTGCAAACTTTGCTGGTCGCGCTGCCTTGCGATCAAAAAGAACCTGCATGATTCCTTACCTGAAACTGCATTTTACTGGCTTTAGTAATTAAAAATTGTCATATTTGGTGAATTCTTTGTAATATACAGAAAAAAGCCTTTAATAGAAATCCATAGAAGTTTTGCTTTCGTCATTTACAGGGGTTAAAGCTCTTGGAACGTATGCGTTTCTGTTCCTTATTAATGTGTTTTAAGGAACTGTTTGAGTTCCGAGAAATTACATTATCTATCTACCTACCTATTTATCTCTCTTTTACCATCCCTCGCTCTTTTTCTTCCCCCTCCTTTATTGGTAAGGGAATGCTCCTTATCATCATAATGGTGCATATTTTGCGCCTATGTGATTGGTACTACAGAATGGGGTAAAACCTGACAGAATATGCCTGTGGAAAATATCAAGGAATGTGGGAAAACAGTGCATAAGCATACATTTCTGTGGTAATTTTTGGGGTAATTTCAATCAGCTGAGAAACATCAATTTATGTGGTATTCCCCCATATCTCAGACGATTTTACCAAATGGTTCAGGAATTCTGCATCCCAAAATAACGGAACCCTTCTTATCATTAATTCTGGATTCGGAATTACAGACGCAGTGTTTCAGCATAACCTGAAAAGAGGGTCTTATGCTCGTAGTTCCTAAAAATTGGTAATGTATTTTTTCTATAAAAATGTAAAACTCCAATTAATGTATATAACTTCATCACCACTGCCCATTGATATGCATCACTCATTACTCCTCATGTGAGATTGTTATATTGTGCAACAAACACATAAGGATATATGCACGGCTAGGAGATGATGAATGGTAATTTTGAAGGTCATTTACCACCAAAACAGTAGTTCAATACTCAGTCAACTACAGCTTGTCTTTGTCTTATTCTTTATATTCCTTTCTTTTTCCTATCCCTATTTCTAACATACTGCTTATTCTTAATTCAGACTTACTTTGTATTTTCGTCTCTTTGATCTTTACTCTCTTGTGCATCCTCATGCTCGCACTCCCTCTCTTTGATCTTGCCCTGTCACTCAATGCTTTATATGCTTTATTTTCTTTCAGGTCTTGTCAAACTTTTCCTGTTCATACTATCACTTTATAGGCTCATATGTGATTCCATGGGTGATGATGTGTCGGAAACTGACAAGCATTATGACACACTGCTTCCTGGCAAATAAATTCCCTTTCTTTCCATTCTGACCTAATTGCAAGTGATCTGTCTCTTGTCCATATTTCTAATCCATGCTTTTTGGTCTACCGTAGCAAAATGTACACATCCATGACTATTGATAGCTGTCATGTTCCTTGGGTGTCTGTAGAAAAGCAAAAAGGACGAGCAGCTAAAATATTTGCACCACTGGAGATGGACCCTTGACAGTCTCTATTCATTATATTTATGTGGCAGGTTCTCAAGAGAAATCTTTAACCTTCTGCTACACCTGACACCGCTTTTTAATGTAATTTACTAAAGGATGTGACCTTGATACCCGGAGAAATAAGTCATTCCGGCTGCGAATAAATTGACCTCTTAATGCTTAGTTATGAAGCATGTTCTTGTAATTTCTTGTACTAGCAGAGTAGCTTCATATCCAATTCATCAGAAACACAGAACACAATTTAAACTTTTCTCCAGAATTAAAATGGCTTTGTTTAAACGATGTTGTCTAGGCCATTGATTGTATTAATATTTAGTACAGATTTATGCACCAAACATTTACCTGGGATCCCATGACTATCTGATGCATCAAAAGTTTCCATTGACATTGCTATCTGACAGACGCCCATTCCGAGAAGCTTAATCTGGGGGAGGAGGGGAAGGACCGATAGGCACAGCTGGACCCCCATAGCATTGTTTGAGGTTGTTTGCCACTGATATCCAGAAGTCCATCCAACCATGGCCATGAAAACTGGTCCAAGTACCATTCCTGCATTTGACTCTCATCTTAGTTGGGTTATACAATCACAGGTATCTGAGGGAGGTACTCAGCTGGGGGTGGGCACAAACTGAACTCAAAAAGCAACAAACACGCTATAACTTTAATGTGCAGCTCAGTGTTTTGTGTTTTGGAAAGAGAAAGTACCTACTTAATTACACAGAAGTACTCAACACTACATTCAACCCTAGAGTAGTTTGGATTTGAATAAGGTGCTGCCATTTTATGCATAGCTATAAACTTAGATTTTGATCTAACACCAATGAAATGCCGAACCCGGAAAAGTCACTTAAAGCCTGTAGCCCTTTTGTGATCAGTTGGTGACCTAAAAAAACTTGATAGGGTGATGATTGTGTAGCCAGTTTTTGCGTTGCGAGATGCCGCTTTATCCTCATTAGGTTTCAGTTGGCTCAAATGCGTTTTACGTCCCCTCTAAGTAGTTTATGGCTATGGTATTTGAATAGAAACCCTGCGAATGATATAATATCTTGATAAATTGTGTAATTATTAGGGAAATTATTATGGAGTCTCTTCTGAGCCCGATTCAATCTGGCTATATTTGAATTTTAGCCAAGCTGTTAAAGTGAAAAACAAGCAATTAAGACAGAGAGAGTGCTTCAGTGTGGGACTAAATACAACAGCTTCACGCCTCCTTTTTGAATTTCAGCACGTTAAGTCTCTCATAAGCAGCTTTCTAATGATCTAACTGTGTTTTGCAGACCAATATATCTCCTAAATTGGTGGTGTATGGAAATTGGATTATTGTTTTATTTATGAAAATGGAAACAAGTTTAGTCCTTTTCCCTTTTTATACACATATTTCCGCATATTTTGCAAGCCTAACATATTATTGCTTCAAGGGAGCCATGCAAAAGCTCTTTCGGTGCAATGTTCCTGTCTACATTACTTATACCTACCATCAAACATTTTCCTCAAGACTTAAAAGGTTACCTGGGGATTTCTGGCTCATATAGACGAGTGGCTAGGATTTAGACAAAGAAGGAAAGTCTTAATAAGTCATAAATAAAATGGAAAAAGGTTTTTGATTTTAAACAGCACCTTTCATTTTAAACTGTACCTTATATTCAAGAGCATTTTACTAGCTGCCACTTAGATCTGCATATACCAGGAGGAATGCACTTAGAAAAGAGCGGGAATAAAGGCTTGAATAGTATAAAGAGATGAGGATTAAAGTACAGTTGTGAGACCAAAGAAAAGTAGCTTGGTATATTTTAGCAGCATGCTATTTGTATTAGGCTGACATTTTTCATGTTCCTTTTACTTCGAGTAATGGTAACCTTTGTAAAAGTACACTTCTAAATCACGTTGAAAAGTCCTTATGTATAAGCACTTATTTTTGGCTTGTGAAAGGGCCTAAAGTTGCTTTCTTTTTTAGATCATAAGCAAGAGTCAATTAAACATGAGTTAGCAGTGGCTAGCTGTATTTTTTAGATTTCATCCGGTTGATATAATCAATATAGTACATATACTATAATTGGCTGCAGGACTTTGCTTGTATGAAGTGATGCACCAGTGGTTTTAGAAGAAGAGAAGAAGTAGACCACAATATTCGGAGTTGAACGTTGGGATATCTTAAGAAAGAATTGAACATGAGGGCACATCTCATGTTCGAAAGTCGCTTGAGGTACCTGCAAGGGGACTAGCTCGAGGAGACAAAGCCTCTTTCCAAACATTTTATGCTCAAATCTATCTCCTGCAAGACATTTTCTTCCCTATTCTGCAGCAAAAAAAGTATGAGAACTTTCACACTCGTGTAATTTCTGGCATTTTATATAATTTGGGTTACCAAAAGAAAACATTGATACTGCCATAAACATTAACTAAAGTGACTACTACTGGATTTGCTTTATTGTTGGATGTCTTACGTATTGCCAGTAATTACTTTGAGCTTTCATATTTAAATTGTTACTCACTGAAATGTTGTTTTCTGTCTTATTATGTCTGAACTGCAGTCACTTTAATGGGAACCCCTAGACCGAGCCTAGTAGTCCAGCAAATCCCCTATACAAAATTGGCATGTTATCCATTATGGAGAAAAATACATCAAGGTAGTGAACACCGTACTAGATGCCTGATCAAGTGGGGTTTTCATAGCAGTCCCTCTAAAGCAGCCATATATTTTTATGTGATAGGCCCCAATATGATATTAAGTTTAAATAGTTCCACTTTACTAAATTACTGTGCAGAAGGTGTGAAATGATGAATGAACTCCAGCAATTATGTACTTCATAATAACATATAAATGTATAACTATATTTTTTTGGTCACACCAGATACTGTTGGAAGTCCAAGCACTGCCCTAGTACTGACCTTCTTTTAAATTACAAGATTTTTTAGGGGTCAGTTGGCTATGATATATTTTTTATATTGTGAGTAATAATATGTAGGGGATGAGTGAAGCACATAAAGCTGGGTCTATGGTAGTGTTGAGCAGTATCAATTAGTACATTAGATTCTCTGTGGATCCTTGACGCCAGTTTGGTGACAGATGGTAAATAGATGCTGGTTTAGGTCTTTTCTCTATCATAATAAATTTTAGATATCTACTTCATGTTTAAATTAGAACATTGATCCCTTAAAGTGGATGTAAAAGTGGATTATTTTGGGTGAGTAATCACCCACCACAAGGAATAATAACACTAACTTGTAAGGGGTAACCTTAAAGTTGCTAAATTAACCTGAACTTAACCCCCTGTGAGGTATGCAAATTGCAGACAGGCTTAATATAGGGCAATATTTAAAGTATTTATGCAGTACCTAAACAGTAATATAGCTGCAGCACAAAACATTAAAAATTCCAAACCAAATTAGAAAAATAGAATACAAGATAATAAACAAAATATGATAAAAACCTAGTAAGGTCACCCGGAAATATGTTTTTAGTTTTAAGTGAAAATTGCACCAATAGGCATTTATAGAAGCAGTAGATCATGACCTGGGCACAAGGCTGTCAGTTTTGGTGTGTTGCTTGGGTACACAAAGCGGGTTTGTCCCAGGTAAATATTTCACCTTCTGACTTAGTTTAGCTCAATATCCCCCAGCGGGGCAAACCTGATGCTGTATCCAAGGACGGAACATCAAAATCAGGAATCATTGTTATGAAGTTTCTTTGACAGATCCGAAGGTCTTGAAGGATTAAAATTCATTAAAGTCCCAACTTTTCATGTTTTCTGGAGCAACTCCTCTGGGTCACTTCCGAGGTTTCCAGGACCTCTATGGCAGCACTTAGGTGCCAGGAGGTACTCTAGCAGAAGCCATCATCAAAGTCAAGTTGGTACAACTCAGCCAGTAATTCAGGTAAAAGGCCTCTAGCAGCTTGCTGTTTCTCTTTAGCCACGCAGGAGGTCAGCCAACTGACCCCTTGAAGTCCACAACTTAGTGCTGGATATAAGAAGAAGCAGGTCCAGTACTTCAGGGCTCCACATAGGTCACAGTCAGCAGGTCCGGTTCTCCTTTGATCTGATGCAGGTACTGAAAGTGCTCTGTGAAGAGATTTTTTGGGGGGAAACATTTATGGTTACACATTAAAGTAAACAAAAAGTGATGAATGGAATCCATGATCTAATCTCAGCGACTGGTAATCTCTCAGGCCACATCCCAGTACATTGTTAATTTGCACATCATGCCAACTCAGTTTGGGCTCAGGAATATGCAAATCAGCCTGGACTCTGATCCAATGGGAATAACCCATGCCAAAGTGCCAAGTCAGATCGTCCCTGAACTGCAATACAAGCAATGCAGGACTGATTTCACCCTAGTTAGGGTTTATCAGTCAGGTATAGCTTGATTCTAGTGGCACAGTATGTGCAGTATGGACATTTATAGTTGACATTAGCTAAAGCAGCTAAAGGGTGAGGTAAATTATGGCTCCTTTCTAACAAATAGGATAAAATTACCAGGGGCAATCCTACCTTCTTCTACAGCTGTTCCTATTTACCGTACTGCAAACAACCCCACATTGCGCCTTACTCCAAAAAACAAAGATGAAGAAACCCTTCCTATTTTGTTCAGATCCTGGTGACCCACCCAGAGGTGTGCCCAGGGAAATGAGCAGTTCTCTCCTCTTTGGTCATTCAGAACTGGTTCTGAGGGTAGCTCGCCTCCCACTGAGTTTGGTACCAGTTCCAAAAGTTACTTCTCCTAAATATTTATCAAAGATCTAACTCCACCAATGAATTGAACTTTTAATGAATATGAAAAATAGTCTTTGAATAACTATTATTGCTGTTTCATGTGTGAACATTACAGATCAAAGTTTATAATCTGTACTTTGACATTTTCTAAGGTCCAGCCAGTGAAAATAGCTTTTTTGAGATTGTCCCTGGAAGAATATTCTATATATGAAGTGCCCTACCTCGTGGCTCAAAGTTTGCGTGGGGATGACTTTTTATTATTTAAAAGCATGGTTTCCCACCTGTTGAAAAGGGTTATTTTGACAACAGTTTTTAGGCTGCTGCATGCAGGGTACACATAGTAGAACAGAAGACATGTTTTAATGTAAATCCCTGTGGATGGCATCACAGGTGCTGCTTGTCCACAGGTGGAATTTAGCTTCATGGTTCTGAGGTTATTTCCTGCATCATATTTTAGGGACTCAAAAGCAAATTAAATATGTCAATGAGAGGTTAGGCATGTTTAAAGGGTGTTGGCGGGCATTTTAACTCCAGTTATCAGCGTTACAGAGTTAAAAGAATGGCAGAAATGGTGTCCAGAAAAAAGTGGAAATTCTGGGGTGAGCCTGCAGAAAAGGTGTATTTGCTACAGTAGAGTGTAGCATGATGTAGGTAGGATGTAATGCTATCATAAAAGTGCAATATATATTTAGTATCATTGATGAAGCTGAGAGACATTTCAGAGTCCAATTCCTCTTGGTACTAGTCTCTTGTGTGCAGGAAGACTCAACCTATGTTGTGGGATTATGGTGTAGGACAAAGTCATAAATGTTCAATTTAAGGTATAAGGCATATAATGGAGATGTTGTAAATGTTACACTTTAACCAAAGTGTATGCAATTAAGTAACCCCTGCATTTGGATGTGTATTTCCTAGTGAGCAATCAATGTTCTGAGAGGGTTTTTGTGCAAGTGATGTCACTATTTTATTTGTTGGATTATTTCCATAAAGCACGTCATTATTTGTCTTAATGGTTAATTGTCTCAAAGATTGAGGGGCAATTTTGCGTTCCAGAAGCAGCATGAGGAATTTCAGTCCAAGACTAATGCTTAGGGAGAGATCTACTATGACAGTTGTCATTTAACTCTGCATGGGCAATAACGAAAACAATGATGAAGAGTGAAAATCTTGTTCTTAGAAAAACTTGCCATCTTGGCCGATAAGAATTATATTTTTCCTCTAATTTTAGAATGTGAAGTTGATAACGGAATGTTGGCATACATAGCCCCAAACCTTTGGTTTGTGGATTTGTACATTTTTCAAAGGCTTTTGATGTGATGGATCAAACCTTGTTCTAAAGCAAATGAATGGTGCTGATGTTAGTTCTATTAAAATAATTAATATTTGAAAATTCTATGTCTTGGGAGTAGAAGGTTCCACCCTATTACCTTTGTTCTGCCATAGTCACTGCAGTGACTTTGGAGATGACATAGCAGAAGTTATTATCAGGCCTAGAAGATTATCTCTACTTTACTTTGCCGGTGATATATTGTTGGTTTTGCTTGCTGAGGTAGGCTTCCATAGTGTGCACTCTCACAGGAAGAACCCAAAGTCTCAGACTGCCACCCTTTGCATCAGAGTCTGTCTCTCAGCCCCACTCTCTTCAACATTTACATGACACGGTCACCACATCATATGATCACAAGACTACACCATCATCTCCTACACTAAAGACACCGGACTAATTTCTTCCCTAATGGACAAGACAAACACCACCAGAACCAACTTCAACAACTGCATGACCTTGATAGACTGGATATGAACCAACTGGCTGGCAAGATGGAAGTACTAGTCTTTGGCAAAAACTCCTCTCAGTAAGATTACATCTGGATTCCATCCTAGCTCTATCCGGAGTTAGGACCAACACCCATAGACCAAGTAAGAAATCTAACATTCATCCTAAATGACAAGCTCAACATGATGGCTCAAGTCAAAGCAGTGTGCACCCCTTGCTTCCACATCCTACGCAGGCTGCGAAAGATCTTCAAATGGTTGCTTTAGAACACCATAAGGACAGTCAAGCAAGCACTCATCACCAGCAGGCTGGACTATGGCCACACTCTTTGCTGGAATCTCCAAACAACTTCGGCACAGACTCCAGAACGTCAAGAACGCAGTCATAAGACTCATACACTGGCTCCCCATTCACAAGCACAGCCAATTCAAATTTCTCATGCACACATACAAAACCCTACATGATGCAGGCTCAGAATACCCGAACGACCCCATACACTTTCACCAACCCACCAGACCCCTACACTCTGCCTCCCTCTCACTTGCACACACTCAGCTCATCCTCAAAAGCAAAACTGGAGGCTACTCATTCTCCTATATCGCACCTAAGACATGGAACAACATTCCTCAACACATCAGAGCCTCCTCAATTCTTGAGTTCCTCAAGAAGCTGAAGGCCTGGCTCTTCATATGAAAACCTGGGCACCACACACCTACACACCTTGCCCAAGAGCTTGGATACCTTCTCAGGTGATAAGTGCACTGTACAAATCAACATAAGTGCTTGACTCTCTTTCTACTGATGCCAAACAAACTCCTGTAAGAATTAGTTTTGATAAGTTGATGATTGACTGTGATGATTAATGAATAAAGGGCACTGGGAAATAACTTGAACTATTCTCTAAAAAAACTGAGGAGGAATTGTCCTTCAAAATATTTTTCTTGGAAAAATGTATTAAACCAGCATACCAATGTACATTGCTATGGAGTGGCTGGCAAATAATTAATGGTAAGTTTGTTGACCATGTTATTATGCCACTTAAACATTATGTATTTCCTAACTTCTGTTGATCTTGCCTGGTTTCCAGAAAGTTTTAAGCTTGTTGATACTCTAGAAGGCCCATATAGGTGGTGGATATTGGGAGTTAGACAGTATATACCCCTTGAAACAATTAGGCTAGAAATTGGTTTGTACTCCAGTTGGATGCATTCTGTACAAATGGTGCTAGTTTGTTATTTCTCAATCACCCATTTGCCACCAAACACAATCAATATTAACATTTCTAAGGCTGACGTGTTTTTGCACTTCAGGCTTCATTCTTCACATTGTGGCTTAACTAGCCAAGAAGGTAGCAAATATTGTATGGTAAAGTGACCACATAATCAGTATTTAAATATAATTTAAAGGGATTGGTGAAGTCATGTTACTAAAGAGCCAACATATTGTCCCTTTGAAGGAAGCATTCTTATCATGCTTTGTCATTTCATAATGTCATTTCATATATTAAGACATTTCTTTCAAATACTTGGCTGCTTTTAAGACTTCAACCCCTTCACATTCTCTATACTGTTGGTCCAAGGTAGGGGAAAGTGTCTGTTGGGCATGTGGCACAGACCTATGTCATTTACTCTGTAAATGTGTCAGCAAATAATTTAACGAGTTCCCTAAAAAAGTAAGACATTAATGTATCTGTGTAAAAACAAATTCTGGACTCAAAATATTTTCATAATTTTTAATTATTTTGGTAAACAAGTATTTATTAACACATAGTTGGTGTATTTATGTAATTAAATAATAGGAAGGACTTAACCTTTTGCATTTTTCGGCTTTTATTTTTGTTGGTGTGATTAACATTCCTGCACTGTTCATGCATATGTCAGAAATGTGACATACATTGCTTGGCTCTTTGAGATATTGTATGGGTCTGTCTGCATGTTTGTGGATTGTTGCAATCAAGTTTTAAACACTACCTCAAGAGGCTCTGTGTACGTATTGAAATCCCATGGTGTGATTAAGCTAGAGGGCAATTAAACAGTTGCAGAGGAGAACTTATAGACTTTGCCCTGTGGTTAATATTTGTGCGGTTTTAAAGGAATGGGTACAGCCATTTAAAAATCCAATTCTTGTAGCACATGCGGGTCTTCCTGGTGTGGAGTTGAGTCAGATGAATGACTTTACTAAAGACTGCTGAGAGTTCCATGGCCATAACTTGAAATGTCTTGTCTTTTCGAGATTGCAAGAACATTTTCAATTACTACAGCAAGGACCATTCCATGCAGACTCGAGGTTTCGTTAGTTGAGAATCAAATGATTTTTCTTTCTGACAAATTGTGAAAATTAGTTGTCAACCAACCTTTAATTTGTTTTTGTGTAAGATTTGGGAATCTCTTGCTTTTAGATGTGTAAACAGCAGACATTTTAGACTGTGTAGAACCACTGAGTGCTATAATATGTGCCCTTTTATCTAAAGGTGGGCTAAAGATTGTGTGGAGCCAGAAAACTCCTCAATGTGAGCCACTCTGTCTCAAAGAGGGTTTTACAGATATTTATTTAGTGAGAATATTTATTTTCATTTAGGCTTCTTTAGATAGTTGTATTTTAAATGTCACAAAGTTAGATCATAATTTGTCTGTACCAAATGTCCGAAGACTTCACGTTCATTTTCAGTTTCAGAGACAGTAAACTTTACATTAAATACATATTATAAAATGAGCGATTTCTTAAATTATAAATCAATAAAATATTCTCCAGGGAACTTACTCCAATACCTTTTCTTTCTAGAAAATTGAATCAATAACATAAATAGGAGGAAATAATGTAATCTCTGCATATTTTTCATCGAGAGGAAAATAGCGATGTTCATGACAGATGCCATTTGTAGCTTTAGAAGATGAATAGACAGGAGAGAGATCAATCATTTTTATAGAACATGAATAGTGCTGAATATAAAGCATGCTGAGATATGCATTATATTATAGTTTTAACCTAGAGACTTATTTCAAGCTCATTAATAATCAATTAGCATTTCAGTCATGCTGTGGTCACACTTGGAATGTGCTTGCATTTAGAAGTGCGAGGAAATAAAAACTGCCTGGGATCATCATAAATAGCCATTAGTATGCTGGTCTAATCCATGCCCTTTGGAAGTAAAATATGGAATTGTACAGAAACCTTTTAAAATTTTACTTAACCTTTTTGCAGTATGTCTGTTTGCAAAACATTTAACAATGTAACTTTAGAAATATTTTTTGTAGCTAAAATATATTTTCAATATTGAACGACTAATAATAGAGCAAAGTAGATTGTTAGAGAAAACCCCTTTGTGTTTTAAAGTTAGCAGTATATGTGTATAATACATTTAGTTTAAATATTGCAAGTGGCTATTGATTCTTGCAGAAATGACAATAAGGAACAAAATTGTCTTGATAAATATGTTCTTTAATACCTACTTCAATGTGAACAATGCACATATGTTATTTATATTTATATATTGGTAGTATTTTATAGTGATGCACATCACCTAAGCTATTTTCAGAGGACATGGCGAAAAGGAAAACAAAAACAATATGAATGAACGGAGTTGAATTAAGTTATTTCAGATTCCTGCAGTATCATCAGGATGGGCCAGCAGTCAATCCAGTGCAGTTTGGAATTCATTTACAGTAGCATTCAGATTTCAAGAGTTTCCTAAGGTCTGAGTGTACCCTAACCAATACCCATGCATTCCAAAAATCATCTTTCATGCTTTAATATTTTAATGGATCATTGTTGGACCAAATAAACCAAAGCACAGTGTTATTTACTGTGATATACCAGTTTTTTGAACTAATAAGGACTTTTGCTCTTATTTACTTTGTGCAAAATGCAGATGAATTTGAAATGGATCTCAAATTCCATCAGGTGCAAAAGAAGAAATTTAAGGCTGGGTTCTTATGGTCTTAGATACAAAAAAAACACAAGTGCATACGTTAACTCAATCCAATATTTTGTTTTGAGTATTGGGAGGGTTCTTTAGAGGGGAGAATACTGGATAACTGGTGAGAAGTATCACAGTAACATTTTGCTAAACAAATACTCTCTGGCAATGGGCTTGATGATTTCAAAAACACCTGCCAAACTGAAACTCTATTTTTTATTATGATTTTAATATGAGAGACATAATTTAGATACACAGCATATTATTCATGTTGTAAATTTGCCAGAGCTTCAATTGAGGAAGCCCCATTCACCGACTAACTATTTTGTAACCTAGATGTTCAGTCTTTACCGTAGAGTCACTTAAGATTTTTCCAACACACAGTTGAGGAAATTAGACAGAACTTTTGAGATGATCAAAATGTATCATTAAGCTGCCAAAATTATATAAAGTACTAAGACGATCCACCAAAATCAGGTTGAATTCATGCAATTGCAGATCAGACTTTATTTCTTATTAAAGACTGGAACTTTGTTTTTTACTGAGTCCTCACACTAGAAATAGCTGTCCTCTTTGGGCTCCAATTGGATACAGACTCAAGGCTGATCCCCATCAACCTTTTTTTAAATCTTCTCTGCAAAGTGCCTTTTGTTGGCTGTTGAGAGACCTATTGTGTACAGTACCATAACGGACAGTGAATCTGGGTTAGGCCATGGTTTATTGTTGGTTGATGTTCCTGTCTAGCTCTTTTGCTTGCTTCTTCTTGATGTCTTTACACCTTTTTCTTATGATAGTCCCTCCCCTAGAGCACAGCTTCTTCACCATCCTTTTGATTGGATGGCTTGTATATTCCACTGCTTACATTCAGGGAACTACTTTTTACTTTTGTTTTCAACACTGAAAGGGAATATACAAGCACAAAGGTTTATTTATGCCAGTTAATTAAAACAATTCCATATAAAATAAAATTGAAATTTGATTAAAACATTGATATTAAAATGAAGTGCAACACCCCAAGGTAATTCATTTTCTACAGACTTTGCCAAACTTTTTTCTACCACATGAATGAATTTTACAAAGCAAGCAGTCAGGAGGATATTCACATCTATGTGCCTGTACGAACAACGTCCTGTCAGCTTGAACAATTTTTTTAGCCATGTTCTCCTCACTGTAACCAAAATGGGACAGGCACAAACAATACGTTTGATAGTCTCTTTAAAATAGCCTCAAAGTATTCATATTATGGGTATGTATTTTCTTGCCCTTGTCTCAGTATGTGCTATTTCCACCTTAGATCCCTGTACTTTTCATTTGTCTCCTCTCCTACTCACTGCTCTTCAACTGCTTCCCTGTCACTCCAGCTCAGCAATTTTTACCAATTTATTTTAATTTTCTACTCCCTAGTCCTCAATTGTCACATCCTCCCTTTCTGTCATTTCACAAAGCTGCTCATGGTGTCTAGTTACTTCCTCATCACCCGCTCTTTAGTTGATTCCTCACTACCTTCACTTCTTCATTGCTTCCTCATCCTTCCCTATCCCATTTACATGTTTATTTCTTTTATATAGGAGAGTCCATCAGCTGCGGGTTGTTATTGGACCACTCTTTATTTTCAGAATGTATTTCTACATACCTTTTACTTTTCAATTTACCACTCCAGAATTGGCATAAAGAAAAATAATTAACAATAATAAATAATGGCCACTGTAGCTTCATGACATTACATGTGTGTTGGAAATTGGGTTACCTGTTGACGGGGGTGAAACCCTAATCCAACAGCAACCACACTCTGTCAAGATGAAGTCACAAGCAAACCCCAAATCAACCTGTGCTTAACCCTCTGATAGTTTAGCACAAGCAGCTAGATTGAAATCAGAGGCAATGTGTGAAGTATGTATGTAGCATTTCAAAAAGTAGTAATGTGAAAACACAACACCACAAGAATCCCACACCAATTAAGAAAAATAGAGGGCAAATTAATAAATGATTTGACCCCAAAAAGAAAAAAATCCAATCTGTAGAACTAGAAATATGCAATTTAAAATATTCCGGGTAAGTAAGCACCAAAAGCACAAAGTGCCACTCGGGGTTATCTGGTCGTATGAGACCTGGTGAAAGTCACAAGTTCAGGTTGACCACAATGGAGCGTGGGGAAGATACAAGGCCAGGGTTACTACCACTGAAAGAGTCACCTTAAAATCAAGCATGAACAGTTTCATTCATGACAAAATGGCTGTGAGAAGCAGAGATAATGTTGCAGATGGTCACCAATTTAGCACGAAGAGCAGGCTGGGCATCACAGATGGCGGTCGCTGTATTGTGAGAGTCCTATCCGGCGCCATGGAAGTTCATTGCTGGAGCATCCTGTTGGTGGTAATCGTGAGCTGGCTGTTGATGCTGTAGCATAAATTGCAGATCTTGTGTTTCCAGGCATCGTTGGGCTGCTGTGTCTCGAAGTGTCAAATTCACCGGAGCTTCAGTGTTGGGAAGAGGCACGGGCAGCAAAATCTTGGTACAAATGGTCCTGTTTGCATTCACAAAGCCCACAACTTAAGGATTTCTACTTTTCTTGAAGAGAAAGCTCAACTGACGCTACTCTACTGTTCAATACCTGAGGGGCACCCCTTAAGGAACAAGAATTCACTTCAGCAGAGGCCAGCATGTGTATTCACTGTTGGTCTTTTGTGTTTGACACTATTGTTGAAAACAATTTGATTGATATTGTTTAATAAAACAGTGGGAGCGTCAATTAATTTAGAATAGAACATATTGATGAGTGAGCGTTGGCATTTCTTCTTGTTTCATTATTATTGTCCCAGCCTCACTGTCTTATGGGCCAGACCCCTTTTTTCTTTTGCAACAAATTTATGAAAGTGACTATTTCAAAATTGTAACTTGAATCTGAGGATTTTTAATTAAAATTACTTGGACCTCAAACAAGAAATGTTTACCTGTTCCCAATAAGGGGTTAGTGCATTTTAAATGTAAGAAGGTAACCCATAATGGATCATATGGGAGAGGTTAGGCCTCACAATAGAAAAAAACAAATTTAGGAGATTTTCGCTACCAGGACATGTACATCAAAAAACGTATATGACCATGCTTTTAATTACAGTGCATCCTGCCTATTGGCTACCTAGGCCATACCTTGCTGGTGACTTTTATGCAATAAAAGGAAAGTTTAAGGCTTGGCAAGAGGGTTATATTGACAGTTCGAAATGACAGTTTAAAATGCATTCAGACTGCAATGGTAGGCCTTAGATATCTTTTAATGGCTACTTAAGTGGGAGGCACAATAAAAGCTGGAAGCCTGCTGCTACCATCTAAATTACAGGCCTTGGGTGTACACCATATTACTCCACAAGGCACTTATAAGTAAACTAAATATGGCAATAAGCTGTAGGCTACTTTTACCATGTTGAAAGGACGTTTTGAATCGTTTTCTACTTTTGCTGATGCTCTTAACCCCTTCGCTGCCAGGCCTTTTCCCCCTCCTGTGCCGAGCCTTTTTTTGGCTATTTGGGGCAGTTCGCGCTTAGGCCGTCATAACCTTTTGTTCACATAAGCTACCCACGCCAAATTTGCGTCCTTTTTTTCCAACATCCTAGGGATTCTAGAGGTACCCAGACTTTGTGGGTTCCCCAGAAGGAGGCCAAGAAATTAGCCAAAATACAGTGAAAATGTTGTTGTTTTTGTTTTAAAGTGGAAAAAGGGCTGCAGAAGAAGGCTTGTGGTTTATTCCCTGAAAAGGGCATCAACAAAGGGTTTGCAGTGCTAAAATCACCAGCTTCCCAGCTTTCAGGAACAGGCAGACTTGAATCAGAAAACACAATTTTTCAACACAATTTTGGCATTTTACTGGGACATACCCCATTTTTAAGATTTTTTGTGCTTTCAGCCTCCTTCCAGTGAGTGACAGAAATGGGCATGAAACCAATGCTGGATCCCAGGAACCGCAACATTTCTGAAAAGTAGACAAAATTCTGAATTCAGCAAGGGGTAATTTGTGTAGATCCTACAAAGGTTTCCTACAGAAAATAACAACTGAAAAAGAAAAATATTGAAATTGAGGTGAAAAATAAATAAATTTGTCTCTACATTTTACTCTGTAACTTTTTCCTGCAATGTCAGATTTTCAAAAGCAATAAACCGTTACGTCTACTGGACTCCTCTGGTTGCGGGGATATATAGGGCTTGTAGGTTCATCAAGAACCCTAGGTACCGAGAGCCAATAAATGAGCTGCACCCTGCAGTGCAGTTCTATACCGGGTATACAGCAATTCATTTGCTGAAATATAAAGAGTGAAAAATAGCTATCAAGAAAACCTTTGTATTTCCAAAAAGGGCACAAGATAAGGTGTTCAGGAGCAGTGGTTATTTGCACATCTCTGGATTCCGGGGTGACCATACTAGCATGTGAATTACAGGGCATTTCTCAAATAGATGTCTTTTTTACACACTCTCTTATATTTGGAAGGAAAAAATGTAGAGAAAGACATGGGGCAATAACACTTGTTTTACTAATCTATGTTCCCCCTAAGTCTCCCGATAAAAATGATACCTCACTTGTGTGGGTAGGCCTAGCGCCCGCGACAGGAAACGCCCCAAAACACAACGTGGACACATCACATTTTTTGAAAGAAAACAGAGGTGTTTTTTGCAAAGTGCCTACCTGTAGATTTCGGCCTGTAGCTCAGCCAGCACCTAGGGAAACCTACCAAACCTGTGCATTTTTTAAAACTAGAGACCTAGGGGAATCCAAGATGGGGTGACTTGTGGGGTTCTGACCAGGTTCTGGTACCAGAATCCTTTGCAAACCTCAAAATTTGGCTAAAAGAACACATTTTCCTCACATTTCGGTGACAGAAAGTTCTGGAATCTGAGAGGAGCCACAAATTTCCTTCCACCCAGCGTTCCCCCAAGTCTCCAGATAAAAATGATACCTCACTTGTGTGGGTAGGCCTTGGGCCCGTGACAGGAAACACCCCAAAACACAACGTGGACACATCACATTTTTTTAAAGAAAACCGAGGTGTTTTTTGCAAAGTGCCTATCTGTAGATTTTGGCCTCTAGCTCAGCCGGCACCTAGGGAAACCTACCAAACCTGTGCATTTTTGAAAACTAGAGACCTAGGGGAATCCAAGATGGGGTGAGTTGTGGGGCTCTGACCAGGTTCTGTTACCCAGAATCATTTGCAAACCTCAAAATTTCGCTAAAAGAACACATTTTCCTCACATTTCGGTGACAGAAAGTTCTGGAGTCTGAGAGGAGCCACGAATTTCCTTCCACCCAATGTTCCCCCAAGTCTCCCGATAAAAATGATACCTCACTTGTGTGGGTAGGCCTAGCGCCCGTGACAGGAAACGCCCCAAAACACAACGTGGACACATCACATTTTTTGAAAGAAAACAGAGGTGTTTTTTGCAAAGTGCCTACCTGTAGATTTTGGCCTGTAGCTCAGCCGGCACCTAGGGAAACCTACCAAACCTGTGCATTTTTGAAAACTAGAGACCTAGGGGAATCCAAGATGGGGTGACTTGTGGGGCTCTGACCAGGTTCTGTTACCCAGAATCCTTTGCAAACCTCAAACTTTGGCTAAAAGAACACATTTTCCTCACATTTCGGTGACAGAAAGTTCTGGAATCTGAGAGGAGCCACAAATTTCCTCCCTCCCAGCGTTCCCCCAAGTCTCCCGATAAAAATGATACCTCACTTGTGTGGGTAGGCCTAGCGCCCGTGACAGAAAACGCCCCAAAACACAACGTGGACACATCAGATTTTTTAATAGAAAACAGTGCCTACCTGTGGATTTTGGCCTCTAGCTCAGCCGGCAACTAGGGAAACCTACCAAACCTGTGCATTGTTGAAAACTAGAGACCTAGGGGAATCCAAGAAGGGTTGACTTGTTGGGCTCTGACCAGGTTCTGTTACCCAGAATCCTTTGCTAACCTCAAAATGTGGCCAAAGAAACACGTTTTCCTCACATTTCGGTGACAGAAAGTTCTGGAATCTGAGAGGAGCCACAAATTTCCTTCCACCCAGCGTTCCCCCAAGTCTCCAGATAAAAATGGTACCTCACTTGTGTGGGTAGGTCTAGCGCCCGTAACAGGATATGCCCCAAAACACAACGTGGACACATCCCATTTTTTGACAGAAAACAGAGGTGTTTTTTGCAAAGTGCCTACCTGTAGATTTTGGCCCATAGCTCAGCCGGCACCTAGGGAAACCTACCAAACCTGTGCATTTTTGAAAACTAGAGACCTAGGGAAATCCAAAATGGGGTGACTTGTGGGGCTCTGACCAGGTTCTATTACCCAGAATCCTTTGCAAACCTCAAAATTTGGCTAAAAAAACACATTTTCCTCACCTTTTGGTGACAGAAAGTTCTGGAATCAGAGAGGAGGGACAAATTTCCTTCCACCCAGCATTCCCCGAAGTCTCCCGGTAAAAATGATACCTCACTTGTGTGGGTGGGCCAGGTGCCTGCAACAGAATAAGGCCCAAAACTTGTAGAGATAGAGGGGATAGCACTGCGAGTTTATAAGGACATATTCTTTTATACATCTTTAGACTGACTCTGCTTTGGGGACCCACATAAGTGAGGTGTCATTTTACTTAGGAGACTGAGGGGAACACTGGGGAGTAGGAATTTTGTGCTGGAGCGGGGGTCCTACTAAGAAAAGTCAGGAAAATATGCTTTTTTAAGCAAATTTTGAGGTTTACAGAGGAGTCTGGGTAAGAAAATGTGGGGGATCCACGCAAGCCACACCTCCCTGGACTCCTTGGGGTGTTTAGTTTTAGAAAATGTCTGGGTTTGGAAGGTTTCCCTAGATGAAGGCCGCACCCAGGACCAAAAACATAGGTGCCCCCTCCCCCCCAAACACAGGTAGTTTTGTATTATATCATTTTGAAGTGTCCACATACGTCCATGATGTGCCAAGCACTAAAATTGTGAAAAGAAACACACTTAGGTTATGTGAAAAAGACCCCTCACCCACCAACCAAGTTGGTGGCATGCTTCATCATCGGGGTCCCACCCGAGGCACCTAGCATGTCACAGGTGTGCTGCGACGCCTGATTACAGCGGAGCAGGTTTTGTAATTTTTACCACACATACTGGTTGGATTTGGCACGAGGGAGAGTGATGGTTCAGTGGATAAAATTTTATTAATAAGAGATTTCACAAAAATGAAATGCACTGTTAATAACTGAAAGGCAAAAAACTGAACCAATGACTCACAGCTTGTGAGCTGTAAAGCCGCGACAAGGCACCAACCGCTTTACAGTCCATTCACACACCTTTCATACATGACACGCACAAGACCGTTCACACCGCCAGCCATGGGCCCAGCACATTACAACACTCACATCGACAGGCAGCGCCACTCAAGGGCCCATCACTTACATACGCCCACATGCCTGATACAACAATCACACCAGCTGATGGGAGTGTGTGGACTGGTGTTTGGCTGGCAGTGTGTTGCAGTAGCCAACAGCTAGTCATTATGTACACTCTCAGCCAAGCCCCACTCCACACACAATGGCATAATTTTTTTTTTTTAAACAGAGGAACCCCTAACTAAGTAGAAAGAATTACAAAACTAAAAACACAAAAGCTCTAACTAAGTACATGACAGAAATGCTAACCATGAAACTGAAGACATGAAAATACAAAACAGACATGAGTTTACACTCATGGTTGTTCCCAGAAATTCTTCTGGGTGTGGTAATTCTTAAAACAACCACCCACACACAGCCCAGGCTTTGAAGGACAATCTGGGCAGTACATTTGAGCCTCCCTCCGGATACCTCTTCGAAAACACACTCTACATTTCTTAGCTGGAAAGTCTTTTTTGGGTGTGGGAGGAATTTGCGCAGCAAAGTGGCGATCTTTCAATCTAGCCACATCCTCCACCACTGCTTCTCTAGGAACTCTGGCCTGTTCCACCACAATAAGGCTCCCTATCACTGACTCCTGAAAATTCACAAATGTCATCTTTGACTCTGGAGACCTATCCCTAAACACAATAAAAGCATTGAAGGTTGCTAAGTGGAAGAGGTGAATTGCTAACTTCTTATACCAAACGTAAGACTTACGAATAGCAGTATAAGGTTCCAACCTCTGATCAACGCTATCTACACCTCCCATGTGCTTATTATAATCTAAAATGCACACAGGTTTGCGCACTTCAGCAACCTGGCCCCAAACAGTCACGGGGGAAGTACTCTCATCATGGATGGTACTTAGCATGTAGACATCCCTCTTGTCTGAAAATTTCAAAGCTAGAAGCACATCATTCTCAAGTTTTTTTACAAACAAGCTCCCTTGGATAGCCTTTCCGGTTACAACGAATTGTGCCACAAGCAACAGTGTCCACTTTAAACAATTCCTTGAACAACTGCACTCCAGTGTAGAAGTTATCTACATACAAATGGTGACCTTTGTTGAACAGTCGTCTACCAAGATCCCACACAATTTTCTCAGTAACTCCAAAAGTGGGAGGACAACCAGGGGGGTCAATATTGGAATCCCTACCAGTGTAGACACGGAAACTATACACATATCCTGTACTACTTTCAGACAGCATATACAAATTAATTCCATATTGTGCCCTTTTGCTAGGAATGTACTGCCTAAAAACCAAACGACCCTTGAAGAGGACCAAAGACTCGTCCACACTTATCTCTTTGCCTGGAACATAGACCTCCGAAAACCGATCTACAAAATGATCAAGGACAGGCCTAATCTTAAAAAGACGGTCAGAATCTGGGTGATCTTGTGGCAAGGCTAATGCATTGTCAACAAAATGCAGCATCCTAAGAAGAAGCAAATACCGATTACGACTCATGGTCGCAGGAAATATAGCTGTTGCCATCAAGGGACTAGTAGACCAATAAGAAGCCAGTGACGGCTTCCTTATCAACCCCATAAAAAAAGTCAAACCCAAAAGCTTTTTTATCTCCTCCAAATTTGTGGGAGTCCACTGGGCAGCTCTAGAGTGTGGCCTAAGTCTAGCAGCGTTGTCCCTCAAATGCTATTCCGCATACAAATTAGTCTGCTCAACAATCTCTTCCAAAAACACATCATCTATGAATAACTCAAAGAAATTGATAGGCAAAAAGTTCTCTGTATTGGCGCTAAACCCCGGGAGACCAGTAAAGGCAGGCAACTCTGGCTGCTCCATGTTTGGGGCAACCCAGAGATCAGGTCTTATAACGGGAAACCTTTCAGCCCCAGGTTGCTGCACTAATGGCACATCAGTGTCCTCCTCTAAAACAGGCCCTTCATCTGGCTTCATCATCAGAAGATTCCCCTCCAACAGAATCATCACTGCCAGAATCTCTCACTTCCTCCTCTGCCTCCGATGCAGAGTCCATCTCATAATCATGATCAGACAGTGACTCAAAAAGCATACCAACCACCTGCTGAGCGGTCATCCTGCAGCTAGCCATGATCTTTCCTACTAAAATTAACTGGACAAATTCACCACCAACAACCAGCACTGTGTAAGACAAGTAACAAAGTGTAGCTTTGTTAGTAAGAGTTATAAACTCAAAAACTATACCGCTCACTTGCCTGAAAAAGCTTGATTCACCAGCAACTACTCTGCACAGACACTGCAATCACCAATGATATCCCACTAAAAAGAAAGAAAGAAAGGCAAATTAGAAATAAGACAAAACAAATATCATTGTGCACAAATCTAAGGACAATTTCACACACAATCCTGCATTTAGTACACCCCCTACAAACATGTCATTCATGCATGGCAACAATACTCCTTTGGAGTAAATTGTTTTTACTTACCTAAAACATGCAACTGTGCAAACTGCAGGTTAACCACTGCCAAAACTGCAAGGAGCCACAGCAAATAAAGCAAAAGCTTTGAACTAGAACAAAAAAGAGGATAACATTTTTTATCACAAATGCAAATACTTCATCAGTTGACAAACACCCCACCATCAAACATTTAGAAATTGGTGCCTAAGTGGATTCTGCCATGGGGGCAGATGGGCCTACTAAAAAAATAGGCCTATCTGCCCAAGGAGGGCAGAAAAAACCTTTAGTAGTGTGTACCCATGGGGAGTGACCCTTTCCCAAGGGGACAGCCCCCAAACAAAAAAAACTAAAAAACACACACAACACTATCCCTGGTGCCTAAGTGGCTTCTTCCCCCCTTGAGGGCAGATGGGCTTAAACAAATAGGCCCATCTGCTCCCAAGGGGGGCAGTAATGGCCAACCGGTCAATGCCCCCCTTTGGGGGGGTGCCCCGTGCCCAAGGGGATGCCCCTCCACAAAAATAAACAAATACAAAAAAATCCCTGGCGTTCTAGTGGTTTCTGCCCGCTCTGGGGGCAGACCAGCCTAAAAATAATAGGCCGATCTGTCTCCAAGGGGTGCAGAAATGGCCTCGGTACATGTGCCCCCAAAGGGGGGGGGGCAACCCTTGCCCAAGGGCCCTCCCATCCACTAACACATACACACAATATCCCTGGTGTCTAAGTGGCTTCTGCCCCCAAGGGGGGCAGAAATGGCCAACAGGTCAATGCCCCCCTTGGGGGGGCTCCCCGTGCCCAAGGGGACAACCCCCCACAAAAATAAACTAATACAAAAAATCCCTGGCATTTTAGTGGTTTCTGCCCCCTTTGGGGGCAGATCAGCCTAAAAATAATTGGCTGATCTGTCTCCAAGGGGTGCAGAAATGGCCTCGGTACATGTGCCCCCAAAGTGGGGGGCGACCCTTGCCCAAGGCCCCCCCCCATCCACTAACACACACACACACACACACACACACACTATCCCTGGTGTCTAAGTGGCTTCTGCCCCGAGGGGGGGGCAGAAATGGCAAACAGGTTAATGCCCCCCTTGGGGGGGGCGCCCCGTGCCCAAGGGGACACCCCCCCACACAAAAATAAACAAATTTAAAAAAATCCCTGGCGTTTTAGTGGTTTCTGCCCCCCTTGGGGCAAATCAGCCTAAATATAATAGGCTGATCTGCCCCCTAAAAGACATACCCCCCAAAGGGAAGCGACCCTTGCACAAGGGGCCGCCCCCCCATCCACTACACACACAATCCCTGGTGCCTAAGTGGCTTCTGCCCCCCTTGGGGGCAGATGGACCTAAAAAAAAAACAGGCCGATCTGCCCCCAAGGGGGGCAGAAAAGTCCAACAGTTCTATGCCCCCTTGGGGGGGGTGCCCCTTGCCCAAGGCCCCCCCCAACATAAATACACACAAAAAACAACATCCCTGGCGTTCCAGTGGTTTCTGCCTCCCTTGGGGGCGGATCAGCCTAAAATAGTAGGCCAAAATGGCCATAATTATTTGCCCCCAAAAGGGGAGCGACCCTTGCCCAAGGGTCCTCTCCCAGACAGTAAAATCACATTTCTAACAAAAAAAAATAATCCCTGGCGTCTAGTGGGCATTCCTGCTGCCCGATCGCAATGCGATCGGGCAGCAGGAATGCTCAAAGAGACACCGGGAGAAAGGAAAACCCTTTCCTTTCCCCCGGTGCCTCTTTCAGCAAACCTCCCCACCCACCGGGAAGAGAAACTCACCTCTTCCTTTCTCGCCGCATAGGAAGCAAATGGCTTCCTGTGCGACGGGCACCCGATAATGAAGTCAGTGCACGATCGCGCGCTGACGTCATTATGGGGGGGGTGAGTGGGTCGGGGGTCGAAGGGGAAGGGCTTCCCCTTCCATCCCTGCCTTTGGGGGGGTGGTGGGAAGCACACAGTGGGAGCGAGAGTGCTCCCTCTGGGCTGTGTGCCGAGGACGTAGTGGTTACGTCCTCGGCACAGCAGCACTGTGCCGAAGGACGTAACCACTATGTCCTCAGCACAGAACCGGTTAAACAGCAGCAACAACCTTTTTGTTTTCTTTTTGATAAAAATAAACAGTATCAGCAACAAACATTGCAAAAGCCAAAAGGGTAGATAAGTCTCAAAAGCGAACCCTACTAGCTTTACTAAATCTTGCTTAAAGTTATTTAAAATACAAAGATAGAAACCTGCTATGAAGTAAACCCTCGTTTTCTTATTAACTAGTTGCACATGCAGGGGGTCCCATATTGCCTCTTAATTTTCTAGTGGATTCTTAGATATGTTTTCAGTATCATACCTTATTTTGGTTGTTTCCATTGCTTTGAATATAAAGTTTGTTACTATTTTATACAGCTTTACATCATAAATGTTGATGAAATATCACCTTTACATTTCCATTGACTATACTAGCATATCAGCAGGATTGTGTTCCTGTAGTCTCAAAGGATAGAGGCTAGTGCCATTTTTGAAATTATTGAATAAATGCAAACTACTTGTGGCCAGATTTAGTTTGTTTGGAGTAAACTACAGGGTGCGTTACACACTGCAATCTCGCGAATGAGGGATTGGCAGAATGATTTAATGTATAATTAAGGTATTGCACGCACGAGCATCTCGGTGAGTGAAATGGTGAGCTTTGGAAAGATTTTGGACCCAACAAAGTCATCGGAGTGGGGGGGCTGCACTAGAGACTGGCCTTCCTTGAATAATAAATGTACCTACTTTTACTCCTTCCCCAACACAAAAGCCTGGCCGTGCTTCTACTGCACACATTGGGCCAAATTCACAGAAAACCTGCATATGAGAGCGGTAAAATCGTAAGGACAAATAAGCGGCTACATTTTGTAGCACTAGGTCACAATGTAAAGTCACGTCCTGGATCCAGGAAGAGGGAGAGGTAGGCAGCGTAGATGAAGAGAATGTCCTTGCAGTTTCAGCACAGCCATCCATGCCTAGCAAGAAATGAGAACTTGCCGGCTGCTCAGTTATATACTGGCTCCAATGAGCCATATAGCCACTTAAGGAAGAGGGCCATTATTTCATGTTAAGAATATTTACAACTATTTAATTGTATTGTCCTCGGCATATCAAATCCGAAAACTGGATGATTTAAAAATATCAAGCTTTTTATATTTGTATTCTCATCTGCCAATTGCAGATAATTTGTTTCAATTTTAGACATGTATTCATGATGCATGGTTAGGTTTGACAAGGACAAGTCGTTCGTTCCTAATCAAGAACAGATTTAAGGTTGACAAAGGCGTGATGCTAGGTATGTGATTTGAAAATGTTTCTGAATGCATGCAAATTACATATACGTTGTCTGCGGCTTAATGTCAAGGTTCCATGTGGAATAGTAATAAGGTACACAAGAGAAACATTAAGTAATGTGAAGGGAACATTTTTGACAGGCATGCAGTCTTTCGTACCTGAAATCAATGTGTTGCCTGAAACACTTTGATTTTATATCCAAAACAATGCAGATTTCTTAACTAATGATGATACCTAAGTGGAGTAGGCTTAGGTGTACACATTTCTTTCAATTATAAAGCGATCATAAACCACCATGAATACGCTTGTCTCTTTCGCCATATTCCTACCGAATCGTTCCTAATGTGAATTTGCACATATTTCATGTCCTGTTTTCTCATCCTGGTAAAGAAGTTTGCTTTTGGTGAAACCCCTTGTCTAATTGCTGCTGGAATTATGGGAGTTTTGAGAACTTTACTACTTCAAGCACACTCTTCATCAAGTTTTTTGAAGTAACTGCTTGTGTACATTTACTGTGGTTTATGAACTTGGAATCCAAATTATCTCAGATATCACACCCTTACCTTGGATCTCTCTGTTTCTTATAGTTTCCAATTTAATAGAGACAGTAAAAAGTTGCTTCATCCAGTGAGTTTTCAGTGTCATAAATGCCACAGTAAATATCTGCAGATCCTATGGCAATGAAAGAAAATCTGAAATTTAAACTCCCAAATAACAATTTTTACAGACGTGCAGTGCGCAATCAGACCCATCGAAATTAAATAAACAGAAGGTACAATGATTGAAAACTGCTTACAAGATCAGAAAGACAACCCAATGTCTGAATGACAAAGCACATCAAAGTATTAATTTGTTAAGAAAGCACAGACGTTTTGTTTTTTTGACACCTTGCCCATTTGACCAAATGAGACAAAAGCTGACTAATAAGGAAATCATATTTATTTTTTCTCTAATCAGGCCCGCATCAGTGGCAGAAACTCAGCCTTTAAAATGAGTGTATGACTTGGTGCTTCTTTTTGAGAAACATTATTTTGTCTTACTTTCTAGTGCCCTCATTAATTCCTGGTCAGGGGGACTACTGTTTATTTTTCTTGAGGGTAGAGCTGTCCATAAATCTTGAAGCTTGATTTCTGTACAAATGAAGGATTTTTGTGCTCACAAACTGAATTAATTCAGATTTATAACTTGCTTTATCCAGAAAGAGGTACCAAGATTCTTCCTGGACTTGGGAGCTTAAATGTGACTAGATGGGGCATCATGGCAGGAAGGGAGGGGGTAGCTGGACATAACCTCACTTACACCTGAATAGGCTGTGTTCTGTCCCCACGCAAGGGCTGAATACCTCACAGTAGTGAATCTGGAGCCAGGGCAGGAAGAGGGGACCTCTATACACTTCAAAGACGTGTTTGAAGTCTTCCTAACTTCAAACACACAGGCACTACTAAGTATAAACTGGACCTCAGACGCCACCACTTCCATGGACTTTTGGACCTGTGGATACTCTGCCAGGAAGAAAGATTGCTGTGCTGCTGAAGGACTGCTGGGCCTGTCTCTGCTGGACCTTTGCTTTGCTGTGATTACCTGCTGCCCTCTGCCTGGGTGAGGACTGCATCACCTGAACCCTGAGTGACTCCAATGGCTAGTTGGCTGGCCTCCTGATCTGAAGTCCCAGGGACATAAGAGACTTCCAGCCACTCTGCTTCTGTACCTAGACTTGGCCATCTGTGAGTCTACCGTACCAAGTGGTGCCAACCCACCCCTGCACCCTTAGAAGAGGGCTGAAGCGCTTACCAGCAGAACCAATGCATCACTTCTGCTGAGCTGGCATCCTCAAGCAGAACCAATGCATTTCCTCTATGGATTGGGGCCTGATTCATCACTTCTGCTGCATGGATTGGACCTTTTGCAAAAGACTTGCATCATTGCTGCATCCTGAATCTTGACTTTGATACATTGCCTTCAGAACCTCCGCTGCACAATGCTTTCCTGGCGCATACTCCTCGCATTGACAGTAACCTCGACAAAGGAACCAAAACTCCACGGAGCAGCTTCACCACTTTTTCAGAACCGATGCATCACTGTGACTGAGCGGCTCATCTTCTATATCTGCCTTTGCAATGTAAGCCCTGTCGACAGGATCTTCTACGTCGGCGTAACAAGACCTCACACCACAGCCTTGCTGCATCCCGTAACTGATGCTCTACTTCACTATGCAAGCATCTTCGCGGATCCACGCAATGTTCTGCAACCTACTATTTAAGTTACTTTGATTCAGCAGGCCTAACTGGGTCCCTGCAGGCAGCCGATGCCCTATCTCGGTCGGTCCTGAACTTTTGACTGCCCCAGCGTCACCAGATATCCTCCAATAGAAATTTTGGCTTCTTGGCCCTATTTTTACCTAAAACTATGAAATACAATATCTTCAGGTCTACCTATTGGATTTTTGTTGTTTTGGTTTTGCTTTATTTATTACTTTGGTTCTTCTTCATAATGCAATTACTTTACCGAGGCAGTGTACACATGACAAAACCTTGTTACATATGTGACACAGGCCATTTTGATAATAGGTGAAAGGCAAACAAAATATACCTACACATTTTCATGACGCAAGTAATATGAACGTTGCTCGATCACTGGTAGACTTTATAACTGTATAATACACAGGAGCCTGCAATCCCTGTATAGAGGTCTGTCCTTTCCTTATTACATGTGAGTTGTAAAAAGTCTAGTCAAATGGCATAGCTGCTCGACTGTCATAGGCTTACAATTTAATTGAGACATCATAATAACTCCTGACAGAGCCAGCAGCTAGTACGATAAGCAGGATAGATAGCATAATTAGGGCTACAATTTAAGCTAAGAAAATTACAAAAGGCTTGTATTTTGTTCTGATCTGTTTGTTTTTCTAAAATGAACCATGATCAGTAAAAAGAAAATTTTTATGGTAACATGTTTATTTTTTCCATGCTGTAGATCTTTACAGGAAAGACAGCATTATTTTTATTCTGACACTAAGCTGATTTTAACACTTCTTAAAACAAACTTCTATTTGCTTTTTGGTTTGTTTAGTTCTGCTCTACAAATTCTGCCTTTATTCTTCATGTCTGCGGCAAAACTATATATTTCATTTGAAAGAGCAAGAAACTAGGTTTGCATGAAGGCTATTTGTTGGAAAATGGGTTATTGGTAGGGCAGGTAGGTACCTACACCTAGCAACAAGCCACCAACCTCCACATAGGTACAGTTAGGTCTCAGTAAATTAATCCCAGCTCAACCCTTGGTAGCTTGGCAACGAGCGTCAAGGCTTAACTTAGGAGACAAAGTGTAAAGCATTCAAATATCACAAAACAGTATTTAAATCAAACACAGGAAACAGTTTAAAAATCCAAAACCAATTTATAAAAATAGTTTCTATTTTTATCTTTAAAATGACACAAAAACGATTAAAATCGGTTCAGGGGAACCGGAGATATGAATTTTTAAAGAATTATTACTTTTCTAGCGCTTAGAAACAAAAAGCGCCAATCGGGTCATCTGGTTGCACCTCGACCGGGGCAAAGTCAAACTTTCAGGCCGACCGCGATGGAGCCCTGCTCGGCTACAGGTCGCGGGAGGCCTCGGTTAAAAAGTTACCTGCTGACTTAGTCTTTATTTTGAAGTTTTTCTTCACCGGGACAAACCTGCCAGTTGAATCCGACCTCCTGGAGCCCTTGTCCGGATACGCGATGTGGGTTTCCTCGGTGGAGACTTTTACCTTCGGACTTAGTCGTTTTTTCGAGATGAAAATCCTTCGACCGGGGTAAACCTGGATCTTGATCCGACGTCCATGGAGCCCTTCTCTGATACGATGGCTGGGAGGTCCCGGTCAACTTTTTACGTTCGGACTTAGTCTCTTTTTTGGATGTTTTTCTTTACCGGGACGAACCACGAAGTCAGGCCGGGTCGCGGTTGAGGCAAGCCGGCTAGAATTTCCGCGGCGGGTCGGTCCCTCTCTGGAGCTTTTTTCCAAAAATTCTCAAATCTTTTCCAAACTTCTGGGGCTTCACCCAGATGTTCTTTTAAGGTTCTTTTGGGGTCCACAGCTCACCCCAAGGGTCCAGAAGTTCTGTGATGGTCCTTGGGGGGTGCGGACTTCAACTCCCAGAATGCACCTGGCGCAAACTCCTTTTTGGCCACTGGACAGTGGTCAGCTGGTCGCTTTCTTCAGGAGTTGGTGCAGGGGACTCTGGTTTAGCAATTTTTCACCTGTAGCAAACAGGGAGTCCCTCCTTGAACCAGTTGAAGCCAGGCAAAGTCCTTCTTGTGGTGAAGCCCAAGTGTGCAGCTGGTGCAGTCCTTCTGAGTGCAGGTCCCAGGTGCAGGCCAGGGGTCCAGCAGGGCAGTCCTTCTTCTCCTTAAGTTCTTTCTTCTTGAAATTTGGTGGGGATCTGAGGCGTGGGTGCAGGTCTGCCAGTTTTATCCTTGCTCCTGGGTGAAAAGCAGGGGGGCCCTGGTTCTCCAATCAGGGACAGGGTCGTCCCCCTGTGATGACCACTTCCTGGGAAGTGTGGCAAAAATCCATCCCAGAAGGCAACAGTCTCTAAAAATCCAACATGGCTGAATCTGATTTTTGGAGGTTACATCTGGCTGAGCCCACCCACTGGTGTGGCTAAAAATCATAAACACACCCCTCTCCTGCCCTCTCCTAATCTAATCAAGGGGGCACCTAATTGTCTGGGGTTGCAGGATGTGGGGGTGTTGCTGGTTGCTCCAAATGTCCTACTCTGCCTTTGAAGACCAGTTTGGCAGCCCTCCCCCTTCCTGCCTCACCATCTGCTGAGGGGAGATTCTCTCCCCCAAGCACATTCCTTTGTGTGAAGTCTGGCCACTTCACACCTCATCAAGGCAGCCTGGCAGAAGCTGCTGCAGGCTGGCCAATCAGAGCACAGCAGCAAAAACAATGCAGAGCTGAAATTGGCAACTTTTTAGGTAAAGTCTAAACTTTTTACCTGGACAAGTTATATTAAATCCAACAACTGGAAGTTGTGGGATTTATTACAACAATCAATTTGATACCAAATCCTTGGTATGTAACATTTAAGGAGACTTTAAAATTTAAAATAAAGTCTGCCCATTCTAGCCTATGAAGGCCATTTACTTCAATGAGGGAAAAACGAATTTGGCTGTTTTTACCTCACCAGGGCTTATAAATCTATTTTTATAAAGTCCCTGCTTATAGTTACATGGCACCCAGCCCTAGGGGCACATAGGGCACACCTTAGGGGTGACTTATATGTAAAAATAAGGTAGTTTAAGACTTTGGAAGTACCTTTAATTCCAAAGTCGAATTTGCATATAACTTTAATTTAAAAGCAGCCAGCAAGGCAGGCTTGCTTTTAAAATGACACTGGGCACCTCAGCAATGCACCTAGGTGTGCACCACCTATGCTGTGGTCCCTAAACCTACATGCCCTACCATATACTAGGGACTTATAGGTAGGTTAACTTAGCCAATTATAATTAGCCTAATTTGCATATCCATTTTACACAGAGCACAGGCCCTGGGACTGGTTAGCAGTACCCAGGGCACCTTTAAAGTCAGGAAAACACCAGCAAAAAGTGGAAAATGGGGGCAAAAAGTTATGGGGCCTCTGCAATCAGCCCTGTTTTCTCACACTATTGGTGTGACCATGTTTTATAAGGAATAAAATAACCTCTTCTGAACATCGGAAGAATATTGCAAGTCACTTTGGCTTTCCATGACCTTATAATGTACAGTAGGTTGTATTTAGTAATTATTCCCATATCTGCTTGAACAACTACCTTATGAACTGGACTGAGAGACTAGTATACAAAGAAAACATCGAAATGTCTGTTCAAATATAATCTGTTCATTCGGCTTGTTTATGATTGGGTGCATACGTTTGGGTACTTATTCATTAAACATAATAATGAGGAAAGGAAGCTTTATTTACTCTTGTACAGCCTACTGGGGAGAAATTCACAAAGAAGAAAGATGTGTGTATCATTTAGCACGTAGACTGACCGACTGTAATAGATTTACATTTATTGTAAACATTATTGACCTGAATAAGGTTCCGTTATTATACGTTTTCAGATTAAGGAAAAACACAATAAAAGCAGGAAAGTGCGGTGGAAATTCTCCATCTATTTGTACAGTTCGCATCTTTCTGGAACCTCTCAGTAAATCGCCTGGCACTAGGAGGCAGGCCTCTCTGTTTGCATTATTACAATTTGGCAAAGCACACTGACATTAAAATACAAGATCCAAGAGGTAATTGGAGGCAAAAATGTTTTCAGATAGTGTTAACAATGGTACACATTTTTGGTGGGCACACACATTGCAGCATACGTTTCAGCATCGAATAATTCTGCTCAGAGGACTTTTGACTATCATCGATAACCTTTCTCGCAAACAGGTTCTGAATATAAATACTTCCTTCTCCAATCACTCCTGTTCCCTGACGAATATAAAAAAATGTCGCAACCTAATCTTGAACGGCGTCCATTCTTTAGTTTTATGAGCAATTGTTGATTTGCCTTATTTTTTTAATTACGCCTTGAATTACAACTATTTACAGCCATGGTAAATCGTGTTGATAATTTCATGAGTTTGACACGAAAGCAAGTGTTAGCCTTCTTTGAAAAAAAGGCCCTTAACATGAAATGTTCTGGTTAATTATTTACAAATTATCCTTCAGCCTTAAATTGAACTAATCTCTCAATGCTTTTTGCAACCGATCTTTTAAAAAAGGTGAGTGATGATAATATATCGCAAGTAGTCCTTTAAGAATGGAATGTTTACGTTTAATTTGTTGTTGGTGCTCCTAAATAACATCGCTGCTCAATAAATGGGATCCCAAGTGTAAACTAATGATTTTTTTCCTATGTATTTTCATGCAACCTCTGAGGTATTGTATTATTGTAATATGTTTTTTAGAACAATGTATTCATTAGTCAGTGTGTGCTGCTCCTCTCTTTGAGAATCACAGTAATTATCATACGCAATTAGTGAGCAGAAACATTTACAACACTGGAAAGAAATGTACATGGGTCGCTACTGCAGTTAACATTAGTTAGTATTGATAAGCAATACTGGTGCCTGCCTCCACTTGTTAACTTGTCACTCCTATGTGTGTTCACATCAGGAAAGTATACATTCCCAAACTGATTAAGTTTTAATGCAACACTGCACATACAAATATGCTTAGGTGCAATGCACTGAAGATAATGCACAGAACAGAGCTATATTGTTTTGTGGTTCCAGTTATGGTAACAAAACTGCGTGTTTTCGAGAGGCAACACCTCCGCGTGTGGGAGACTGAGTCAGTCCAAATCCGTCTCAAAGCTGTTGGCCTAATTCCTGGCTAGTCCGCAGTGTCTCACTCAAACCTAGGGACTAAAGATGATTTGTGGCAAACCAAACATGACACACTGAATCCTTCTGGAGGTTGTGGTAAACAGATCATACTCGCTTAGTTACAAAGACTCATGCATCCGAAGGCAGAATAAAGATGGATTTCAATTCATTTATTTGAGCAATCGTATCTTGTTAGAAATTGGGTCTTTGGTTGACAGTCAGGTTACCTCCTGTTCAAGCAAGGAGCCCCACTCTAGTCGGGGTAAACGAGAATCACCCTCAGCTAACCCCTACCTACCCCCTTGGTAACTTGGCAGAGCAGTAGGCTTAACTTCAGAGTGCTAGGTGTAAAGTATTTGTACCAAGACACACAGTAACTTAATGAAAACACTACAAAATGACACAACACAGGTTTAGAAAAATAGGAAATATTTATCTAAACAAAACATGACCAAAATGACAAAAAAAACACAAGTCAAGTTATCAATAAAAAAGGAAAAAAGAGTCTTTGTGTAGTTTAAAACACACACTAACACTGTTAGCATGAAAAAGTACCTTGGGTGCGTCAAAAATAACCCCGCACGGATGAGTGTGCATCAAAAAGGGCTTGCAATGCGTCTGTTCCACTCACAAGTGGGACCTTGTGTTGTTTCTCCTTTCGTCGGGTCAGGCGCCTAGTTTCTTATCTCCGCAGGAGAGCGATGCGTTGAGCAGGTCAGCACTCTCGGGTCCGGGCAGGCCTTGCGTTGTTTTTACACGCCCAGCAGTACTTGCGTCGGAAATCCAGCCCCACGATGATCCGAAAACCATGCTGCACAGGTTGCCATCTCCCAGCCTCCATCAGCGATGCTGCGCGTTGTCTCTCCTGCTCTGTGCGTCGATTCTTCGGTCGCGTTTCCGGCGAGGGTCGATTTTCAGCCACAAAGCAGGTGTGTGTCATTTCTTCAGCCGCAGATAGGAGTTGTTTGATCTTTTCCCCGCACAGCACTCTGTGCGTGGATTTCCTTTTCTTTAGGGCGCCATCTTCTCCTTTCAGGGTCCCAGGAACTGGATGGGCACCACAGGGCAGAGTAGGAGTCTCTCCAGAGACTCCAGGTGCTGGCAGAGAGAAGCCTTTGCTGTCCCTGAGACTTCAAACAGGAGGCAAGCTCTAAATCAAGCCCTTGGAGATTTCTTCTCAAGATGGAAGGCACACAAAGTCCAGTCTTTGCCCTCTTACTCTGGCAGAAGCAGCAACTGCAGGATAGCTCCACAAAGCACAGTCACAGGCAGAGCAACTCTCCTTCCTCAGTTCTTCAGATGTTCTCCAGGCAGAGGTTCCTCTTGTTTCGTGAAGTGTTTCTAAAGTCTGTGGTTTTGGGTGACCTTATACCCAATTTCTCCTTTGAAGTAGGCCTACTTCAAAGGAAAGTCTCCTTTGAATGTGAAATCCTGGCTTGCCCAGACCAGACCCCAGACACTCACCGGGGGGTTGGAGACTGCATTGTGTTAGGGCAGTCACAGCCCTTTCAGGTGTGAGTGAGCACTCCTCCCCTCCCTCCTAGCACAGATTGCTGATCAAAATATGCAGGCTACACCCCAACTCCCTTTGTGTCACTGTCTAGAGTGAGGTGCAACCAGCCCAACTGTCAAACTGACCCAGACAGGGAATCCACAAACAGGCAGAGTCACAGAAATGGTACAAGAAAGAAAATGCTCACTTTCTATAAGTGGCATTTTCAAACACACAATCTTAGTCAACTTTACTAAAAGATGTATTTTTAAATTGTGAACTTAGAGACCCCAAACTCCACATGTCCATCCGCTCCCAAAGGGAATCTACACTTTAATCAGATTTAAAGGTAGCCCCCATGTTAACTTATGAGAGGGACAGGCCTTACAACAGGGAAAAACAAATTTAGCAATATTTAACTGTCAGGACATATACAACACATTACTATATGTCCTACCTTAACCATACACTGCACCTTGCCCTTGGGGCTACCTAGGGCCTACCTTAAGGGTGCCTTACATGTAAGAAAGGGAAGGTTTAGGCCTGGCTAGTGGGTACACTTGCCAAGTCGAATTTACAGTTAAAACTGCACACACAGACACTGTAGTGACAGGTCCAAGACATGATTACAGAGCTACTTATGTGGGTGGCACAACCAGTGCTGCAGGCCCACTAGTAGCCTTAGATTTACAGGCCCTGGGCACCTCTAGTGCACTGTACTAGGGACTTACTAATAAATGAAATATGCCAATCATGGATAAGCCAATTACATACACATTTTGTAAAGGAGCACTTGCACTTGTTAGCAGTGGTAAAGTGCCCAGAGTAACAAAACACTAAAATCAGAATCCAGCACACATCAACAACCTGGGGAACAGGAGCAAAAAGTTAAGGGTGACTACGCCAAGGATGAAAAGTCTAACATATCTGATCATGAAAAACCATGGGCTGAAATGGTAAGGCAGATAAAACATAAAACAGTATTCATCATTACAATTAGGGTATGTAAGATAATCCCACCATCTCTGTATGGTCCTAAAAACCTAAATGATTCCTACATACATCCTCTGTCTAAAATCTGAGAGCATAGCGGTGGTAACCCTTCTGACTATTCCATTTTAGGAGAAGAACTTCAACCCATACCTAGAAAGGCTGGCAAGGTTTTGACAGTTATCTGGATGGAAATCCTCTCAGTTAGCTGGAGAATCAGTGCAAGAATCAGCAAAGCTGTCAATGGAGTGGTGTACATCTCAAGACAGCTGTGACTGGAATGTCCTCTGCCATCCTTATGCCTATGTGATGCTTATATGACAGATCTTAGTGTTGTACGAACAGGCCTGATGTGATATGTCTACAAAATGGGGACTGGCTCTTCAGTTCCTGGATCGACAACACAAGTTAGAATATCATGTACTGAACATGACAGGCTTGAAATGGGTTGATAAAATGTGCAGCGCTAACAACAATGTCTTCTCAGAAAGAAGAAGCTGATTAAAATATAAAAACACAAGCTAAGAGCTAGCTGTGCCATTAAAAATGAAATGAACAAAACGAGCCTGTGTGTTAAAACACAGGCCCTGGGCTTAATGCTAAGATAAGGGTGTCCCACCCAGGCACTAAGGAGAACTCGCAAGACCCTCCCTTGTTGATACAGGAGCATAGGGTCCAGCTTCTACAATTGATAAAAACATATTACAACTGACTTAGAAGCAAGTGTAAAATAGGATATATACATAAAAGCCTTAACATGGCACGAGTTATAGTGACTTGAGATACTGGTGAATTTCTATGGTTTAAAATATGAGCCTAACTATAACGTACCTGTAACATTTGTTTTTTTTAAGTGTGTGTGTGTGTGTGTGTGTGTGTGTAATATATATATATATATATCCAGCTCCTCATGTTGAGCCCATTTTGACTGCAATACCGCAATCCTAGTAGGCCCACTCAGGGATAAGGCACAGTCCTGTATTGCTCAGGAGACTTGTTTGTTCCTCCCTTTCTCTTTTATTATCAGAATATTTCAACTGACAAAGTACAGAGTGCACACAAAAAATAGCCTACGCATTTTGGCCAGAGCCTCAACTGGACCAAAGAGCCATGCAGATAGTGTCCATTTAAAGGGAAATATCCCTTCATACCACCATCCTCCATTAAACAGCTAGACAGAAAACAATACTGTGACAAAAAAATGTGGTTGTGACAATCTTTCTATATTGCTTTTCACAGTCCAGCATAACTTACATCAGGTGCAAAATATTGTGAGACATATTAGAATGTCCACATGATTTAAGGCAATTAAGATGAGCAACCTGATTCTTTTGAAAGAATAAACTCATTTTCAAATGATCTCCACATTGGAAATGACCGTGAATTATTCAACACCAGTTCATAACTGTTTTTAACAGTTTTTAAACCCCACTGTATTTATACATGTGCATTTTGTTCCATTAAATGGTAAAGCGCCTTAAAACGCAATATTTCAATAGAGGGTCTACGTTCCATGTTCAAAAATCCTATGTCAAATGACGATGTTAACAATCTGGGAGTAGAATACTAAAAAGCTTTTTAGGTCACATACTAAGAATTCTCAGTTAAAGTACCACATACAAATCTTTTGTGGGGCCTACAAACATCCCTTCCCCTCAGGTCTAACTTCCAATTCCCCCCAAAAATTATCAATCTCACTCTTCTCCCCCAATCTGCTACTAATGTGGAGATATTCAAACATAATAGTTATTTTTCTTCCTTAACCCAGCAATGTTTATTCACCCCACTGAAGTGTCATGCTCTCAGTATTACATTTCATACATCAGACTATATCCTAAAATACATTATTCAGTGAAAAAATACCTTGCAAGCATTGAAGGTAGACATCAAACAATCTTCATCAAACAAGATGACAATTTGATAGAGGAGCTAAACTGTAATTCAAATCCAAAAGTGATTATTAGCTATCTTGGCTCAAACTTGTTAATCTAACCTGTGGTACAGCTAAATCAAAAAATGCCAGCCATTCATGATGGGGAGACGCATCCATAACGTGCAATACGAAAAAGTCCTAATCCGATCAGTCATCTACTCTTCCTTTGAAATCTTCATATTTTTTTAAAGCCTTTATCTACTCCATTGAACCATTCATGCATTACCGGTCAGCATGAGGGAAGATCCCTCTCCCCCATTGTCTAATAAAACACAGATCATTCAACTGTGGGCATTTAGAGTGGAAGAATATAACATAGTAGGAACAGCCCTGCATATACACCCAAGTAGTGGTCGCACTGGGTAGTTATGGTTAGGATTGTGTTTCCATGGGAAATCCATGTTTTGGTTTGCTTATATCTTTTGTGCAGTTTGACATACCTTCACAAAGCTTTCCAAAACCTTTTTTTTCAGCTTGTTCCTGGAATGATTCAGAGTGATCCATCAAGCAGGGGCTGGAAAAAAAGGGTGTCTCAAAACTCATTTTTCCCATTAATTTTTCTATTCAAACTTTACACACAACTGAAGCCCAAGTAACGGAATAGATTTACACCAAACTTGTCAGAAATCTAGATTATGGTCCAGAACAAGTCCTTTTTTTGTGGTTTGGTGTAAACCCATTCAATAACTTTTGAGCAATTAAGGTTCAAATACATTGTATTTTCAAGCCTCAGAGGATAAGTGGAGCTGACAGATCTTATGGTGAGAATCTGATTGATGGTCTATCACTATGAAACCCCCTGGTCTATGGCAAGGACAATCTAAGGCAAAGGAAGGAAAGAAACTGAAAAGAAGGAAAAAACTAAAGGAAAGAACAAGTGTTGTGGCCTAGCTACAGTGAAAAGAGAAGGTAGGAGTTTGTAGTCTCTACAGGAGGAATACATAGAGACTACAGTTCCCATTGGTCTAATATACCACATGATCCTGCATGCGACTGATAGCAGCTGCTCCCAGTTGGAGAGCACTGTGTGGGTGCGTAGCAAGGGATAAAACCACTGATCGGCAGGGTCCATTCTCTGTCCCCAGCCCAAAGTCCTAAGGAGCAAGCATGCAGATAAGCCGCAACAGGGGAGGGATTGAATGCTAGGACACTTGGAATAAATTTGGAGAATGTTTATATGCTCTGTAAAGGCTTACACTTCAATGATTGATGCTATGAACTCCTGGTTGGGCGAGCCACAGTCTTCTTGTAAACAATAGCAATTTGGCAGCCAGTACTGCCGCTCCAGCCTTTAAGGTGCCTAAATATGTTTTTCATTGGAGGAGTTATAGAGCTTTAGGCACAGTAGCTAAGTATGCCATAGATGTTTCCCTCTATCAGTCTGACATGCAGGCAGTCATCCTGCTAATATTTAAAGCATAATGATACCCTACATGCATAGAGGTTATTTAGAGTTCTGCCTGATGCTAACAGAGAAGTTGGCACACATTGATGTTTCCTGACAATAATTGGGTAGGATTGAGCCATCAAGATGATGATAAACACAATGTCAGGGTGCCATGACCAACTAGTCAAGAGCAGGCATCCACCAATTTCACCATGTCTATCACGTGCATACACAAAGCATTGTTAGAATGTGGAATCTGTGATGTATTTTGAGTTTTTTGAGTCTTTCCCTTTCTTTTCCCTTTTCCCTTCTTTTTAACTTTTTTGGTACTTGTTTTTGTATTGTATTTCATAATTCGACATATGAACTTATGGGTGAACATATCCCTGAGCTCCTAGACTTGGCTTGAGGTGAGGCATTTAACCTGAGTTGCTGTTGGTAAGCGACATCAGACTTGTTTTAATTGATCATCAGTAGCTAGTTGATATTTTCATAGCTTTATAACATTAAGCATCCAAGGTGGATACACTATAGGCTTACTGTGGGGTAAGGGACTGGTATCACAAAACATTAAAGCAGGATATTTTTTTATGCATGTATGGTGTGGCTGAGCTACAGAATTAAAAACTTCTCATGTTGTCTTTAACAGGTTCTGCCAGTGGGCCGCTTATATCGCTCCAACTGAATTGGTACCTGTTGAGAATCACTGGATGGTGTTGCATATATTTTGCACATCTTTTTTTCCCCATTTGGGTTTTGATCACTGATTAAAGCAGAAGTTTCACGTTAGGTCCTGTTGAAATCTGCAACACCTCTGTTGAGAGTTTTAGGAAGAAACACGTCAACCTTCTTTTTAAATGTGAACACACAGGTCCAGATTACACCTTTTCTGTCCTGGTTTTTAATCCTGACCCAGAGATGCACAAATAAAACCACAAGCATACTCTGGAATTAGTTTCAACTTGCATCATATTTGTCCCCTCTTTTTTTGCATTGGGTTACACTCTGCCCTCTCATCACACTTTGCTCATCATTGTAGGTTGATTTTACCCCTAAAAACACATCCGCAGGAGCCCCCACCCTTAGAGGAGTGGATTGTAGCCTGCACCGGGACATGTTATCACAGTGCAAGAAGGCTCCCTACAATGAAGCATGCCACCTTTAGGGGGTGAGGGAATTTGTCCTATAAAAAGGATGTTTTTACTGTAGCTAGGTCACCCCACTCATTCTGTCCTTTTGTTTTTTCCTTCTTTTTAGTATTTCTGCCTTTGCCATAGGTTGCCCTTGCCATAGGCCAGGGGGTTTCATAATGATACACAGTGATTGATTATTGGGGGACAGTAACCCTTGCTGATCTTTAATGTTCCCCTAGTCATTTTTGTGAAACAAGATCTGATTGGCACGCACCACGTTAACAAGGAAGTGGCGGTAGCCATCTTAAGATATAGGACTCAGTCCTGAGTCCTACCAAAAAGGGAAAACAAAAATATAAGGGGACAGGATAGGGATACTCGAACCTCCTCGGTCTGGCAATGGAGGCCCAGTGGGATCCCGTGTGGCCCCCAATTTTTATTTTTTATTTTACATTTTGCTGAAAATTTAAGGAGGATTTGTGAATTCATGGTACGAAGAAAGAACATCTGTGGTGGATCAAGGCCTGGGGGGTGGGAGTGCCACATTTATTATTTGGGTCTGGGTGGCATGAGCCCACCACCTCCCTGAGCCTTAATAGCCCAGGGAACCCCATCACAGGGATGGATCTAACAGTGTGTCCAAGGAAGTCCACCCCCAGGACCCACTAGTTTCCCTGCCTGCATTAACACTGCCAGGGAAACATAAGTCTGCTCCCACTGGGCAGGAGCATTTTCAAAGCTCTCATCCAGGAGGGACCACACATGGCTTCCCTGTCTGCAGGAGCGGGGCATATCTGCTCTCACCCCCGGGGAAAGCTAACTTTTGTTTCCCTGCCCACACTCCTGCAGGCAGGGAATTACACATTTTGCTCTTGCTTGGCCAGAACAAGCAGAAACAGCTGCTCCCACCGGTCCCCAGTGCCAAAAGTGGCTCATGGAGGGGGGCGCAGGCTCTCACCTTTCCCTTTTTTTAAATAAAAAAAATGCCCTGGGGGTCTCACAAAGTGGCTTGTGGTGGGGGGGCTGTGTCAATCAGTGGATTTGGCATCCTGCAGGATTTTATCACTGCCAGTGGCGACAGGCCAGGACTTGTGGCCAACACCATGCTGAACAGTGCCAAAGGCTGTGACCCCTGGGGTTTGCCATTAAATATGTTAACACAATATTACTTTACATTAAAGAAAAACCCTAGAAATTCAATGAGAAAACTAAGGTTAAAGTCAAGGTTAAAGTAATGCTATAGTTAGGTGAACATGTCTGTGACAATATATTGATTTAAACTAAAAAAAAAAAACACTGAAATTCACAAATTATTTTTATGTGAAATAACTAAAACTTGTGCCCTCAACATGCATTGCCAATTAACCCACATATTTCGTCACTCATGAGATCTTCTATGACATCATTGATTAGAACACTGTAACATTTGTGTTGAAAATATTGATAAAGGAACTGCGCTTGGTGGTGGTGTGAGCTATATTTACCTTAGGGCATGAGTAATTGTTACTTGAAATATGGTGAATTTCAGTGTTTTTTTTGGTTTGTTTGAACATTATATTGTCATTGAATTTTTCACCCAACCATAACATTCTTTTGTTTTTTTCAGTGAATATATATATATATACATATATATATATTAGTTTGTGTATGTGTATTTTATATATGTACGTGTGTGTGTGTGTATATATATATATATATATATATATATGTCTATCCAATGATGTCTCCAAAACACACCATTTCAGCTTCAAGAATTCAGGTCTGATTTAAAAATAACGGGAGCACAACCAGATTCCAAACCAATTATATTTATTTCATAGCATTCTCCAGTGCAGGAACAACACAAGTGGCAACGCGTTTCGGCTGGAGCCTTCAACTGGCTATAGATATATATATACACCAATAGTCACTACATAGCACTCGGGAACCAAAGTTTTCCAGATTCTCGCTGAATGAATGACGCCGGCACTTTCAGTCCGATTCAAAAGGTATCTTCTTTATTTCATAATGTGAAGTACAAAGCACTAAGTGCTAATCCAAACAAATATGGCAACACTTTTCTGCCTGAGCCTTCGACTGGCCATAGAGTTGTGTGCAATGTCAGTGTATTTAAATCATGTGACCACCCACCAGGCACCAATTAAAAATACTCATCATTTTTCATCGCTAATGATGTCCTTATCCATCTTATTCACATCACTAGTCCTTTTTTTTATTTTATACTTTCTGCTGAATGTAATAAGGTGCTGTTATTTCATATAAACCAGGATTCTTACATACATTCAATTATTATTTTTCTTTGATATATATATATATTTTTTTTAATATTGTTGCTTGTTCTTGTCCATGTCCCTGAATTTCTTTAAGGCCTTCAAATTTCATATACAAGGGTAAAGTAACTATTTGTACATAATTGTATGGCCTGAGATATGGTACACAAATCATAATTCTCAATATCTGATCTACTCCATTACCATTTAGACTATTTTATCAGCAGTTCATCATTTTTATATTTCCTATCTAGCAGGCTTAGCGTTGTATTCAAATATCGGTAAAGTACCTTTTCTAGGGGACAAATTAATATCCTTGAAGTTGGAGGTGGTGGAGCAAAGATCCATTTGATTCATATATTTTCATATCACAAGATTTTTTTAGCACCCACAGAGATAAAAAAAAGGTTGAATGGACATATATATATTGTGTGTTTCACTTGTCTTGTAATACATACCATGCATGGTAAAGCCATGTGTTGAGGTTGTCCCAGAGGGTTCAAGTGAACATTGAATAATTTTGTTTCTGGCATCCTGATCTGTTTACACAGTAGATATTATGATCCCCAGGAATAGTTTAGATTGGAAGCAGATACTTTGTGTTTAGAACTGATGCATGCTAGACACATTTTACACAATGCAGCTTCAGATCTTACATTGTAATAATTGTGAATGTAAGGAGTACAAGGATGACAATGGGCAGAAAGCATGCAAAGAAAATAACTCCCTTGGCCCCCATTTGAGTAGTATAAGACACATAATTGGCAGCCATTTGGTTCCTTACAGTCCTGGTCGGGGTGCCGCTGCACTTGTCGCACTAATTATGGCTTCACCCTTGCTCCTAGGAAATCCCATTTTGAATGGCATTTAATCACAACCTTATTTTTATAGAGTTCCCATTCAATATGTAACTAATGCAAAATTCCATAGAATGTTGAGTCTGTGACTTTTACATAAAGCATTTACTAATTGTTATATTTAAAACACATCCCAAAATGTTTACATGGGCAAATGTGTTAGAAGCAAATAAATAGGCTCTACAGGGGTTATTACAATTCAGTGTTTCTCTAGCTATTTTTTGCTTTAGCCAACAATTCGTATTAAAGTGAAAGCAAAAACTGATTGTGAAAACATTCAAAGACATAATAGGAAAGCTTTCAATCAAGACTTCTCAGATGAATAAAATGACCTATTAAAGCAGAACCTCACACTATATATTTTCTTCACAGGTAAAAGTAGGAGGCATTCTTGAAATGTCAAAGCACTTAACATATTTGAATTTAAAAATCACTGGCCACAATGGAGCTTATTGTTCACAATATTATCAAACCAGTCTTAGGGACTGCGGGGGGTTCTTTTTAGTTCTGGCTAGAGACAGTTTTAGCAATTTTGCAGATCATGCAGCATCACTCAACCATACCCAAAAGACACTTTACTATTAAACTGCCATTGCAGATGTAGGAGTCTGTAGAGATTGGCTCTCTTTCTCTCACACATCCCATTTTTGCAAAGCGCCTGTATCTGCTGTCTTTTTTTCTTTGCAGAATAGGTTTGAGGATGGCAAGCTTTAGCACCTAGCCTCATTTGTGGGACCCTGAGGTGAGATCATGGCAAGCCACAGACATTCTTCCTGAGTGTCTCACCAGCCTGGTTTGGTGCCAGAACTTGTTGCAATCGTGCTGCCTTTTCCTTGGCGTCTAATCTCCCACCAGTGAAACATTGTGAATTGTAGTAAGTTTTTGTATCAGTGACCTTTTTCTATACAGAAGTCGGTCATCGTGGGATTACAAACATTGATGCTCAAGCTTGAACTTCTCTTCAACATATTGCTTTGGATAAATAGGTTTCATATTCCCATGTAGGTCACTACCGAAATGAATGGTACCCATTTTGTATGCAGTATTGTAGAAATGTCAGAGTGGTTGGTTCAAATACAACTGTCCTTTTCTGTAAATCCGTATGGTGCATATTTCTTAAACACCACACTTGTGAAGTTCCCATTCAGTACCCAAGTGTCTCTTTACTATGGTAATGCTCAGTACAGGCCTCAGGACTAAGCATTAGAAAGTCAAAGAGAAAGCTGTTGTTTCAACATGTACATTATTAGTGAGCAGTAAGGAATGACCTTATTATATTTTGCAATTTCTTGCTATTTCATTTTTAAGTTTGATTTTATTTTGTATTTTTAGTGAAGGAGACAGGTAAATATGTAACAATGGTGACATTTGATATAATGCATGTTATCCAATAAAATACAATAATTTAGGTACCAAAATGAATGAGAATTTGAAAAAGATCAAAGAAGTGGAGGTATAGAACAGAAAGACTGAAGAAGGAAAAAAGGGAAGAAGAATAAGATATATACATTCAGAAGTAATAGAGAATACAATAGAACAAGAAAAAGAAGATTCTAGCATACGTCTGATTAGTCTTAAGAGTAAGTGAATAAGTATAGAGGAAGGTCATGGAATGTCAAGGAGTTTAAACATTATCAACAATGGAAAGAGAAGTGGTGAGAGGAGCCCACCAAGTATTTTTTAACCAACATTGGAAAATATTGTAAATTTTACTTGTCAAGTCTATGGTTGTGACATACTAAGTTCCACTGTTGCTTAATGTTAAGATTTTCCATAGTTTTCCAGTGAGATGTAACAACTTGTAAACCTAATACAAGTAATAAATCTGCAAATTTTCTTTACATACACCTTGGTCAATTAACAAAATGTTATCACCAATAAATATTTTATCTAGGGAGAACAGTGCATGAATCCCAATAAGGTGCTGATTTTATTCTAACCATGCACCCAGAAATGAGAAACTACTAGTTAGTGAAAGAACATATGAACGTATGTACCAGGATCAGAGTAGCAATTCCAACACATATCTTGCTTAATAAGTTTGAGTTTGAACATGTGCAGATGTATAAAATAATCTATTATAAAAAAAATATAGTGTTTGTGTAAAATTGGCTGAACGACCTGTGGAGTGTATATTTGCCCAAATTTTATCCCATAGAGAAAGTGACCATGTAAATTGTAAATCAGTTTCCCATAATGTTTCTATTTTAGGTTTGAGTCTATTTTGTATGGTTACAGTAAGTGTTTTATAAATAAGAGAGGCTGTGGGAATTTTATGTGGTGAATAGTTAAATGTGTGCATGTCAACTGTGCTAATAGAGGGGTTGGAGAAATAGGTATGGGCTACTAAAAGGAAAAAAATATAATATGTTATATTAATTGGGGAATGAAGATGGTAAATTATATGATTGAGAAATAATTGGAAAAGGAATAATTAAACTGTTTGTCATAGGTAGAGCGAAAATAAGTAGACCTTTGTCAATCCATCTCTCCCATAAAAAAGGTTTTCTTTTAATGAGAAACATTTTATTATACCAAATAGGGATTTGAAGAAATGGCTGAACGGAAGATGCATTGGAAATAAGAAGTGGGTTAATCAGGGATTAGGAATGTGAGATGCGTGATGGGAGCCAAAACCTAAGTGATTAGGACATATAGAAAACCTGTTCATAGGAGAAAGGAAAGATAATGGAGGATTCTAACTTAAATCATAATTTATAATCGTTGACGTTCGAATGATAAAAGCTTGGCATGATAAAATAGAAGTGAGGAAAGTTAGCACCACCAGCCGATTTGGGAAGTTTAAGCCTGTTCAATGATATGCAAGACTTTATCCCACTCCATAGGAATTTAGGTAAAGTTTTATCCAAGAAAATGAAGTATTTCTTAGAAATCCTAATTGGTAACATATGAAGAGAAAAATGTATAATGGAAGAATCATCATTTTAATGATGTCAAAACAACCCCACCAAGATAGAAAGAGGTGTGACCATCCCTGGGTAAGTTGTGTAGTTCTAGTGATTATACTATTGAGGTTTCCTTTTAATGTATCCTTGAGATTATTAGTATAACAAATTCCCAAACATGTCATCTTTACAGGATTGCAGGAAAGCCCTGCAGTAGTAAAAGGATATTTGATGCAGTATTTATTAAGAGGTAGAACTTCAGATTTGTCCTAATTAGGTTTATAACCTGATGCTGCAGAGTAAGATCTCAACGCTTTAAAGAAAGATGGTAGTGATATGTCAGATTGTGAAATGAAAAGAAGAATGTCATCAGCATATGCCGTATACTTGATGTGTGTATCTTTAACTTGAAATCCGTGTAATTTTTGGAAGTTCGTAGTTGATGTAAGAAGGGTTCTAAAAGTCCCTTCACTCTTTTTAATGTTTATGGTTCAACAACCCCAGAGACCAATTCTTGGACATTAATTTCTCACAAAATCATGCAATATTATTCACAGAATTTTAATTTGGGTGGAGACTGCAATCGAGTACTAGATCCCTTCCTTGACTGATCCTCCTCTACTAAATTTTCACCTCATAAAACATATAAAGCTTTCCAACATATTTCTCACTGCTCCTTCTCTAATCCCTCGAGAATATTTAACCTGAATCTGAAGGAGTATTCCTTCTACTCTCCCCCTCATCAATCCAAAACAAGAATCGTTTATATATTTTTAAGTACAAATCTTCTTCAATATTTAACTAATTCAGAGATATGATCAGTTTTAATTTCTGATCATGCCCCTGATCTGACAAATCTTGAAATCTTAACTACACACAAACCTAAATCAAGATGGCAGTTCAATAGTTCCTTACTGTCAGATAATGCCTTTTTCAATGAATTTGAGTATTTTGCTTTTAACTTTTTTCAACAGAATGATACATGCAATACCATCTTTAATTTTGTGTGGGATGTTTTTAAGGCAGCATCTAGGGGGTTTATAATTAATTTGTTTCATCAAAGAAAAAAACCTAAACAAAAAGATCACAGCCCTGTTAACTAGCATCATACACTTAGCGCACACTTATTATACTTCAAAAACAACAAGAAAGATTTAGAAATGCTGCTTGCAGCAAAGATAAAGGTGAATAAAATATCTTCTGAAACAACGTGTGGTACGCATCTTAGCGTTAATGCTAATAAAGCAGGTGCCTTGCTTGCTAATTATTAAAAGGTAGAAAGGAAAAAAACAGTATAAAGACAATCAAAAATTCCACAGGTACCCAATTACTGCGTGACGCTGATATAGCAGATTGTTTTGCAAAATATCAGCAAACACTTTTTATTCCAGATATTAATCCTTCGGGAGCCCTTACAAATTCCTATTTTGCTAATCTCAAACCTTGCAATGCCATCAACTCTGATACATTAATCCTAGAAGTTGCGTTCACTACAGATGAACTTCACACAGCCATCAAATGTCTACCACAAGGTAAAGCACCCGGCCCAGATGGTAATTATTTTCTTTCTATAAATACTTTCACTGGTTCATTCAGAGAAGCAATGATTTGTATTATTCCAAAAAAGGATTGTGATTTGACCTTATGTTAAAAATATCTTCCTATATCTGATTCATACAAACTGTAAAATCTTGGATAAAGTTTTGCCCTTCCGCTAATTGATCTCATACCTGATCTAATTTTTCAGGGACAATCTGGCTCTTTCAAAAACAGAAACATTGCAGACAATTCATGTGTCTTTTTGAGTACCCTCCCTTAGTGGCAATTACTTTAGATGCAGAGAAAGCATTCAACAGAGTTAATTGGCAGTTCCTCATGAAAGCTTTAAAATAGCATGGTTTCAGACCCAAATTTCACCAACTTATTTCCTTATTATATTCTCCACCCCATTCTACAATATTAGTGAATGGTTTCCAATCACCTTATTTTCGTCTTTTCAGTATTTCAATCATACGCCTTACATAATATGCTTCTTGCATATGAAATTATTTTAAAATATGTATCATTTGCTTTAAACATGTGTTCTACATGCCCATCTGTCTTTGAACACAAAGAGAATTAATAACAACGTATTGACAGCCACTGAGAAAATATAATCACCTATATTATGGAAAGTATAAAGACATTAATTACATTAATTAAAAATTTATAGTTCCCATAAAATGTGCCAACCCTTGTATAGACATTGATTTCTTGTGGGTTTCATTTTCTTTACCAGAGATATCCAAATGTATGTATGAATGTTTGCTTTACTTGTGTTTTTTTGGTGTTGCACCAGGGCTTCCTATAAGGATTGTCATCTAATCCAATATGGCTTTTGACAGAACTTTAGAAGGCCTATTTCTCTCTCAACTCACTTTGTCCTCAAAAACATGTGTACTCCTATCCTAGCTTCATTGCAGCTCATTGCCTGTAACATTGATTTTGTACAAAGGTGTGGTGGTGAAATGCAGATCTTTAGTCTGTGAACAGAGCTGTGAGGTGATTTCATAAAAGCCTTTCTGCCCTCTCTGTGTTCATTGCTGTTTAGTATTTATTTGTGAATACACTGCTTGTGATCAGCCCAGAGTTACAGTTGGTGCTCATCGTGTCCTAATAGTACAGCACCAACATGCAAATGCCACATCAGGGGGCTTTGTCTGCCCTCTGCTTTCCTCAGTTTGTGAGTCTTTACTGCCATCAACATAAATGATTGCATTATAAAGTTGTAAATGGGGATATTTTGTGTCATAGAAAGGGTTTTCCGCGATGATTTCATTGCTGTAGCACACCAGTGTTATTTACCTGATTCTGTGAAGTTCGTCATTAAGGACATAGCTCTGTCCTTGTGCATGAGCCAACTCAGTCCTATTGTGTTGACTGATGGAGTCTCAGGTGTGTGGTGCTGCTCCAAGAAATGGTCCTGGTCATTAATTTGTACATTCACTCATTCATCTAGCCATGATTCATTTACTTAGCCATCCAATGGTTCATTTACTTAGCCATCCATCCATTCATGCACTTGCTCATCCATGCATTGACTCATGCATGCCCGCATCCATCCATACACCAATTTGTTTACTAATGCAGTAACTCAATTACCCATCCATTTATCAAGCCATTAATCTATTCTCACATTCAGCCACTAACCCACCCACATCACCATACAAATGTGCCAGTTACAACAAAAATGAGATACAAAATAAACTAAAATTTTGGGGTATTGTTCTTATTTATAATGTTGGCACATTTGGATTTTGTTTTAGGATAAATTTTATCTATGCAGCTAAGATTACACATTCTAGCTCCATGACTATGAACCCCCAAACCTTTTGCATTTTCACACCTTCTATGCCCGTCCATGGCTATATCTGTTTCATAGGCTCAGGGAATCCAAATGAAAATGCGTGCAGGGGAAACATGTGGTGAGATTTTTACTGCACATTATTTCCCATTGCTCTTGCTATTTTGTGATTGCTAAGGTAAAAGTATAGCATTATAGTCCACTGCCCAGACCCAAGCTGCAGGCCCTATAATGAGGGAAAGGTATTTTTTACAATTGGTAACTCCTGAAGCAGAAGAGCAATAAGGCTGTTAGAAAATTCCACCCACTGAGGGTGGAATATTCTAAACTAAAAAAGGAAGAAAGGGAAAGACAAACAGTGTAATGTTGGAGCAGAAGGCTTATACTAGCCATTATTAGCCCTGACCCTCTGCATCGTCCTCAATCATTTGTGGAGATTTCAACACTGGTGTTTGCCCTGTGGGATGGCTTTTGTTTAATGGAGGGGTACGCCCCTGTGCTCCTGCTGCACTCTCCACCATGGCCACTGGCACTTTGCCATTTCTAAATGCAGGCAGTTTAATTAGTTTAGCGCAGGTAGCAAAATGTACTTCGGAAACAAAAATGCTGCTTGAAATCCGCTAACTATTTTCAATGGATTAGAGACAACTACAGCCTTCTTTGGGAAGGTCTCTATGGAATTTCGCAATTTGGAAACTCCCACAAATACCCCTTATCCTTAATCACCCAGTCGGTAAATCCTTTGAGCTGACTGGGGCAGGCAATGTAACAGTACTGATCTTTGTCTTTACTGAATGGTGATCGCTTATTCCTAAACCAATAAAGATAAGGAGAGCACTGCCCTATCCTTGTTGGGCTGGTCTTGGCCATCATATGTGCAGAAACCAGCTCTATCACTTGTACCATTGAGATTTTGTGCCTATTGTTTTGTAATGACTACTGGTTGTGGTAGACCCAACTGTGACAAGGCCTTCATAGCATTGATAGCTAGGAGGATCTATTTACTCCTAGTAAATTGCACTGTATTTTTTCATTACTTCAGTTGGATGTGAGAGGTGTGTAAAGTCTTTCTGAAGGTCCTTGTCTAGTTTGCCAGAAACAAAGTTCATTTGGTTCAAATCATGTCAGTCCAACTCTACTAGTTATTATAAATTCATTTCTGAATAACTTAAATTGGCTGCATCATCTTGGTGTTGACCCAAACACAGTGAAGAACTTTTGCACTTTGCCTCAGCAGGATCCTTTTAAAACTTCACAATGTGTTCAGCCATGGGTTCCTAAATAGTGTGCATAAAGCTGTGGTTCAAATTCTGCATGATTGGAGAGGTGAGCTCCATAAAATGAAGAAAGGAAAGCCATGCAGCACATTCATTTCCCTTACATTAAAAAGGCCATTGAGAAGCTCCTTCTTCAGTTTTGAATTGCTTCCAATGTATGTATTCTGCTCCATTTCAATTACTCTGCCATCCTCTGAGACCCCACAACATTGTTTACCAGTAAGTGTTTTTGTTTTTGTTTTTAAAAGACCTCCCATATCAGTTGTTTTTTGTGATTGCAATACAAGTTATAATTTTCAATTTCTCTGCACGCTATTGATGTGCCTTGCATGACAGTCCTGCAAACGGATATCTACATATAATGTTACCATGTGCTTTAAGTAGGTTGGGGGAAACCATCATTATGATGTGTCAGCCCACAATCCAGTAGCATATAGGTTGTCAGCTCAATGTTTAAAAATGTGTATAGGTTTACAGGCTATCCATTTGTAATAAGTTTTTAGAAGTTTAATTGTAAAGTTGCTTTAGTCATTCCTTCTATGTTAATAAAACTCACTTGATGGATGGAATAAGATTACAGTTGCAGATTGTCAAAGTATTAACTTTCATTTTATTTTTTTAGGTCTATAAAAAGCATAAAATATTGCATATATATCTTTAAATAAATGTATATTTGTATGACTTTGGTTACAGCTTTCTTATCCTGTTTGGCCAATATGTGCAAGATGCTTGCAAAACAGTAAAAAAAGTAAATATTTATAGACAGTTAACTAAGTTATGATAGTGGTGAACTTCCATTTTTTGCACATTATTTAAAAACATGTCTTTGGTTCCTTAACACCTTTAATAGCATTAGTGAATATGTTTATGTTTCTTAAATATATTTCTTGAAAATAAGCAATTAACATAGATAGGCCTAAAGGTAAACAAAATAGATCGCTACTTCAGAAAAAGATAGAAGTCCACTCCCTCAGGTCTACAGCTTTGTATGGATGCATATTTAAGCCTTTCAAGAATTTACAAAGTTTTTAGGCAGTACTTCCAGAAACCTGTCACAGGTTTACAAGCAACTTCCTGAAAAATATTTTTGAATTCTGTTTTTACATAATATGATATACATACATGGCCTACATATTTTCTCCATGGTGAACCTCTTTGTCCATGCAGAATCGGCTTCTTCCACATCTCGTGAATGTCTGGAACATTTCAAATCCAATTGTACTTGATTTTTCCTACCTTTTTTCAGAAATCTCACAGAGACTGTTAGGCCTAACCTTTTGCAGGGCATATTGGGTGGGGGTGGGGGGGGGGGGGAATCACTAGAGTGGACTATTTGAATTTGCACAAACCTGTAATTGTTTGGGTGTGACAACTCATAGGGCATTTAATTCCTGGAGCTCCTGCCCACTGCTCATCTTTGTGAGCCAAGTTTAATCACATAAAAAACCTTGAGTAGCCAACACTTTTAAGATGTTTAATACAAACTGTTTTGAAAATGCAGTAATAGCTTTTTTAGGAATAAGCCTAACGTACAAAATAAATGCCTTTGTGAAGTCAACTCTCTAGAAAAAGTGTCAAACATACTGCATGCTACCATGAACTGCCTTATTTTCCAATCTATTTTTTTTTTTTAAATCTGTTTATTAAACACAACACACGAGCAGCAGTACATTTAACTTGAGTTAGTAAGAGAATAAAATTTTTTCCCTTTTCATGTGTCCCTGCCCGTACCTGTAATTCCCATACAGTACGGTTACATTTTTAATGTACTGGCATACAACTTAACTTGATACATTTTAAAACAATAACAATGGGCATATCTATGGTTTTACTTAAGTATATCTAATGGTATTCTAAGTGATTACGATAATATTCAACTATATAGGCATGAAATATGTTAGTGCTTGTTTGCGTGCTATATGGTTTGTAATGGGGCGAAGGCTGGGGTAGCAGGGCTTCGGAAACTTTTGTCAGTTTGTATATTCATGTCTGGATGAAGTTGCGTTTGTTATCCAACTATATATTTCCGGGTTTGATATGGCGAGGCTGGCTGGGACGCTACATCGGATGTGATTTATTACTTATCGTGGTTGCTAAGTGTTTACGCGCAGGTTGTTCTGTACGTGTCGCGTGTTTCAAGGGGGGTAATCATCATCTCTAGCCTCTATTTGTATTACAAAGTGGTCCCACTGTGCGGCACCCTCTTGTATCTGGCCTCTGAGTTGCAGCTGTCTTAGAGTGTATGCCTCTGCTAGTGTGGAGCTGTGTAAGGCTGAAAGCCAGGCGCGGAAGGAGGGGGCGTTAGGGGCCTTCCAGTGTGTAGCGATCAAACGCTTGTATATTATAAACGCAAGATCTATAAACTTGTGAGTGTGTTTTTCATTCTTGTCCCGGCGACCTATGCCCAACAAGCAGGATTCTGGTGTGGGAATAAGCGTGTTTTCTATTATGTCTGCAACCGTCTCGGTGATGCGGCACCAGCCAGTGTGTATTGTGTGGCATTCCCAAACCATATGGTAGAAATTAGCAGCAGGGGTAGCACATTTAGGGCATTCTGGCTTAGAGTTTGGGTATATTTTGTTGATGCGGGACGGAGATAGATATGCTTGATGGATATAATTGAATTGAGTATATCTTAGTCTAACATTACGGGATACAGATTTAATCGTGGTGAGGGCAGCTTTCCAGGATTTCTGATCAACTGGTGTGGGGAGGACCTCATCCCAGCGGCTCTTAACTTGGGTCAAAGCAGTGCAGGTATCTGTTAGGAGTATTTTATATAATTTAGTAATGCAGCCCTTAATGTTTCCTATAGTGAGTAATGAGGTGAGTAGGGGGGATTCATCAGACTCGTTTGGGTTGCACCCCCAAAAGTTTTGTAGAAGTTTGTTAATGGCATTAAATGTTAAGAAGGCCCCAGGTTGCATGATACCAGCAGTCACGAGCTCTGCAAAAGTGCTTGCTTTAGAGTTCGAGTACAAGTCTCCCATGTTCAGTGTCTTGGTTATCCGTATATCATGGTGATGGGAAAGAGCTCGGACACCTGGTACCCGAGCCAGAGGTATTGCAGGTGAATAAGGGGGAGTTAGGGTTTTGCCCTGGACATATCTCCGCCAGCAGTATCTAGCCGTTACTACTAGGGGATTTCTGTTAGAAGGGTAAGGAGGTTTGGACATAAGTGATGACAGTATCGTTTGTGGTGCCACACAAGACATTATCGCTGTACACTCTGGGGTGGGTGGGTCGCTAAGCCACGTGGCTACCCATTGGAGTTGGGCTGCTGCGTAGTATAATTCAAAGTTCGGCATGCCGAGCCCGCCTTCCTCCTGTGGATATTGTGTAATGGCTAGGGCTACTCTCCGTCGGTCCCTGCCCCACAACAAATCAGTTAGCAGAGAGTGTAGTTTATGAAAGAATGAACGTGGCAGGGATAATGGGAGCGCTGTAAAATAGTATAAAAATCTAGGTAATATTAACATTTTTGCTATGGCCGTGCGGCCCATGGGTGATAGTGGGAGGGAACTCCAAAATGCCATGGATCCACGATTTGAGCGTAGCAGCCTATCGAGATTGCCCTCGCGTAGGTCTGTCATAGAGTGGTAAACCTGAATCCCCAGATATTTAAAGGTCTGACATGCCCATGTCAGTTGATGTAGTGGTAATACCGATTGCTGTTCCGTAGGTATACGAGTGAGCGGGAAAATACATGATTTCGCCCAATTAACACATAGACCAGATGATAAAGCGAAGTTATCCAGGATTTGTATAACTTCTGCAAGGGAGGAGGTATAGTTACGCAAATATATTAGAGCATCATCTGCGTATAGGGAAATAATATGGTATGTGTTGGATTCTAGGATGCCCCATCTACTTGCCCAGCTACGAAGTTTAATTGCCAATGGCTCCATAGCTATAGCAAATAATAAAGGGGATAAAGGGCAACCTTGTCTGGTGCCTCTGCCGATGGGGAACGCGTCTGATATCATTTGGCCCGTTTTGACGCGAGCTATTGGTTTAGTGTATAGAGTGGCAATCCAGTTAATGAAACCGCTTTGAAAGCCGAACGCCTTCAGAGTGCGGAAGAGATATTCCCATCCGAGCGTATCAAACGCCTTCTCTATGTCCAATGCCACAGCCACTGCCTCAGTTTCTGTAGTACTGTGTAATATACGTATTAGGCGTCTTATATTTAAAAAAGTGTTCCTCCCTGGTACAAATCCAGATTGATCATGATGGATTAAGTCTGATAAATAAGGGAGTAGCCTATTTGCTAGAATTTTCCCCAGGAGTTTACAGTCAGTGTTTAATAGGGAGAGTGGTCTATAGGATTTGACATCAAGTGGATCGCGTCCTGGTTTTGGTAGCACCACGATCAATGCTTCGCGCATGGAGTCTGGCAGCTGCTTTCTATTTCGTGCCTCGTTAAATACCTCAGTCAGGGGCTGCAGGAGATTAGCAGATAGTGAACTGTAATATTCCGTTGGTAGTCCGTCTGAGCCAGGAGTTTTGCCGCGCGCCATTTGAGAAAGAGCTAAGCGTAGTTCTTCGATAGTGATGGGACCGTCCAGTATGGCTGCGCTGTCAATGATATTCGTATTTTGGGGAATCAATGAGAGGAGTTCAGAAAGAAGTTGTTCATTCGGAGGGTGAGTGGGCTGACATAGGGAACGGTAATACATATGAAAGGACTCGTTGATTCCGGCTTGTGTGTTAATCACTTCCCCTGAGTGTGTTCTTATCGCGCCTATAGGTGAGGACTGTAATGGTTGACGGACCAACCATGCCAGTAGCTTGCCCGATCTATCGCCTTCTGCGTGTTGACGGGCTTTAAAATGTCTATAGTCATGTCTGCTGAGCCTGTCATCCGCTTCTTTGTAGTCAGATTTCAGCGAATTTAGTGTTTCAAGCGAGGACCCGCTAGTGATGGTCTCGGTCTCTGCCCTGCGCATTTTTAATTCTATCTCTAGTAATTCCTTATTAAGCATTCTTTTGACCCCCAGCGAGGCTGCAAGGCAGTGGCCGCGTATAACCACTTTATGAGCGTCCCATTCCATGGCGCGCGCTGTTGTTGTGTTTTTATTTAAAGCAAAGTAATCCGATAAGCACTTAGCTAGTTCAGCATGATAAGGGGGATCTATGAGGGCATCTGGTTGTAGACGCCATGTGGGAATGCACGTATGTGTGCGGCCCGTTCTCAGGGTAGCTTGAAGCGGATTATGATCAGATATGGTGCGAGCCAGGTAGTCTGATGTGGTTATTTTTGGGATTATATTTTTGGACGCAAACATCATATCTATTCTAGTGTGCAATTTATGCACAGGGGAGTAGAAAGAATATTCACAGTGTATGGGGTGGCCAGTTCTCCAAATGTCTCTTAGCCTATTGTTGGAGGCCCACTCTGCAAGTTCGAGTGAAGCACGTTTAGCTAGAGTATTATCTAACGGAGGGATAGAGCGATCTCTGTGAATGTCTAATACGCAGTTAAAGTCACCGCCCCAAATAGTATCCATCTCCGGATCATTAAGTTTACTACTGTTAAGTGTCTGTAGGAATTCCCATTGATTTGAATTGGGGGTATATATTGATGCTAATGCCATGGGTTCCCCGTCTAGGGCACCTTCCAAGAGGACATATCGGCCATTTGGGTCACATTGTACGCGGGACATAACATAAGGGACCCCAGGGGCTATCCAGATCGCCGCTCCCCTAGCATATGTTGAAAAAATGGTACCATATAATTGCCCTTTCCATTTTACTTTTGTGTTCTCTAAAGAGGACTTAGCCAGGTGTGTCTCCTGTAACATGGCAAAATGTATTTGATGTCTCCTGAGGTATGCGTGGATCTGTTGTCGTTTACGCGGGGATGCCATGCCCCTTATATTTCATGTGAGTATTTTATATTGCGGGTTATACTGTTGTCTTTGGGTTGCCATGGAACATTTGTACTTGTATGTCTAGATTTTGTGGGTGTGGTGGGCCCGCTCCTTTTACAGCTATAGTGTATTTCACGCCCATTATGCTTGGCCAGTTTATACTGCAGCTGCCTAGTATGTACTTATCATTAGCAATCAAACAGCTTTTACTACGAATACTATAATCTAAATTATGCCTCTTAGATGTGATTCTGCTAATTAAAACAATAACATTAACTATATCTAACAGTAACTGTGGTTGTGGCAAGAGCTTTAACGATACAATACTTGCCAACCAGATAGAACGTTCCATATGGTGCGGGGGTGTTTCAAGTAAATAAGTTCAAATCGATGCTGGTTCCGACCCGTTATGTTCTTGTTGAAACTGCTACTCTCTGGGACCAGCCATGAGTCTTTTGCTGCGGTCGGGGGTAGCGGTACAGCGGAGATGAGGTCAGCGTGCCGCAGTGAGTTTTAGCAGACGATTAGTGGCTACTTCTGTAGGATGTCGTGTGCCGTTGTGTCCGAGATTGGTATATATTAGCAGATGTCGTCTGCTGTTCGTGGAGTGAGATTGGGGGGGCAGGCGGAGTCTGTAGAGTCAGAGAGTATCCTAAGCTCGGATTCTAATCCCGAATGCGTCGATACAGACCCCGGGGATGCATTGACGAAAAGGGATGTGGTTTGCAATAATAGAGAGCGTTCCACGCGAGACTGTTCAGGAGTAGGTTTAGTGTCTGGTTGCCTGCTGGGTTTGTGTTTGCCACTAGGAGGGTGATTTTTGTCTTTGGAGTTTCTTGTATTGGGCGGGTCAGCGAGTCCCTTGGCATGTAGCCAAGTCCATGCATCTTCTGGTGAGGTGAAAAAGAAAGTGCGGGTGTCGTCCTGTATTCGAAGTTTGGCCGGGAACAACAGAGCGTATTTGATATTGTGGTCTCTTAGTCGCTCTTTGACCCGAAAAAATTAGTTACGCTTTTTCTGTACCTCTGCTGTAAAGTCTGGATAGGCCGATATGATTGCCCCTTCGAAGCGCATTGGGCCTGCTTTACGGAACAGCTGCAGTACGAGGTCCCTGTCACGGTAGTTGAGGAGTCTTGTTATTAGTGGGCGAGGCTGAGTGCCAGGTGGTAGGGGTTTTCCGGGAACCCTGTGGGCGCGTTCTATTGAAAAGAATTTCGGGACATTGTCCTTCAGTACTGTTTCTATTAGCCATTGCTCAATGAACAGTTCTGCGCATGGGTCCTCAACGCGCTCAGGAAAGCCCACGAAGCGGATATTATTACGTCTTGACCTTCCTTCTGCTTCTTCAGCTTTGCGCCTCAGTATCCCCAGTTCAGCTGTTGCAACCCCTATTTGCGACTGGAGTTTGGTTATCGCTGGTGAGAGGTGTGACGTGTCTGCTTCCAGGCCTGCGACCTTTTCAGCTAGCGTATGTTGGTCTGCACGCAATATGTTGACGTCTTCGATTACCGAACCTATTTTTGCTTCCAGAGTAATTTGGGTGTCCAGTATGGCTTGTAAAATCTTTTCAAATTGCATTGTGTGCGTTTGGAGTGTTATTTCCATCTTTTGCAGTGCTTGCTGTGTGGTCGAGGCCTCCGCAGGTGGGGGTGGGGCACCAGAATCCATATTCCCAGAAGGTACGCGTGGGGTCTTTGGTTGGCCCATTGATTATTTACGTGACGGTATTGCTGTTAACTATTGTTTTTGAAGTGGCTTCGATTGATTAGGACTGCTGAGGCTTGTTCCTTAAAAATAGAAATCTTGCTACGTGTCAGGCAAAGAAGTTATACCACTTACGGGTTCTAGGGCACCGTGTCCGTCAGAATTTCGTGTTGTTTGCAAAGAAGCAGGGCCCCTAACTTGGGGTCAACAGCTCTGTTTGGAGTAGTGAAGATAAGGTAGCAATACTTTGTTTGTGTGGTGTATCCTCTTTGTAGTGGAGAGCCACAAGGCTTTTATGTCTGGTGAGTGCCCTGCTGGAAACGCTGCGGCTCGATTAGCGCCGCCGATGCAGTGCCACAGGAGGATATACTGTAGTGCCCTGTTATACGTTTTCTTTTCTGAAGGGGTCCGTTTTATTGCTGTGCTGCTGCTTGGAAGCTGGGATTGGTAGGGCTCAATTTACTTGAACTTTGGTGGTCCCGACTCTTCTTTTTTTTTTTTTTTTTTTAATTGTTATTTATTTGCTTCCCCAATTGTCTCTCCTCCTTATTGCTTGGTTATTTGTTAGCCCAAGCTTAATGCGCAAGGGAACTCCTGTTCAATGCCATCAGATATTTTGGGTGTGGGGCCAAGAATCAAGGGCAGCCGGTGGGATCCACTCCCCTCCCGCGGGGAACGCAGCTCCAGCCTGCACGGCAACCCCGAGTCTCAATGGTGGCCGCACGTCCCAGCGGCACCTATCATGTGGAGCAAGTGGAGCCAGCCGGCTTCTCACGGAAGTGTGGCTGTATCGGGCCGAGCGCATCGGGTCGAACGCGGCCCCCAGAGAGGGCCGCCCTTCCAGGCGCGTGGTCTCGGAGCAGGGGAACAAGCGCCTCCTCACCTTCGTCGGCGCCCGCCTCTCCGCTCCGGGAGACGGGTCAAATCCCAGCGCGTCGGGAACCCGTCCGCGGCTCCCGACGCAGCTGCCTCGGCACTAGAGGTGCCGCGTCGCGTCGGCCCGGCAGGAAAGGTCCAGGCTCCACAGGCCTCGGCGGCCGCGCCCAGGACCGCTGCCGACCCCACGGCACCTGGAAAGCCGCGGTCAGATTCAGTCAAAGCAGCGCCGGCATCCCAGGTAGAGCATACGGCGTCTCGCACGAACAGTGGTGCGGGCGCCTGTTACAGGATATTAAACACGGGCCGGGATCAGAGCTACGAACTATGCGACCATCCCGGTCGCCATTTTGGCCACGCCCCCCCTTATTTTCCAATCTAAATAATTTAATTCTGCCTGTTCCTCCTTGTTCGTTTTCAGTTCAATCAGTGAGCCAAGGAATATGTGCTTGGTGTTAAAGTGAGTCTCCGGCTTTTGCAAATTGACCTGATGATCACATCCACTTGGCACTTGACTGGAGCACTATGTTGGCCCACAGAAGGAACTGAGAGAGGTTCCTGGAGTATGCCTACTGTGTACATCATACCTGTGTCTGTCATACTAATTTCAATCCAGAAGAGAAAAATCTGTACTGCTGAAAAGTACACTGGCTGAAATGGTGCAAGGAGGGCATTAATTTTGGAGGAGGAAAGTAGATATTTAATTAGCATCACTTAAAGAATTACATTCATTTAGCAAAGATGATTTCTCTGCCTACCAAACATTGTGGTAGACTTGATTTTGATTTTCTTCAGCCAACCCCATCTCACACATTATTCATCTACCACTTCATGGTTCATAACCTGTGGAACTTCTTAGCTCTTGTGATTTTAAAATTTTTGGAATTCTGTCTAGTCATGCCAGCACTTTATTTTTTGGTTCTTTTGAGAGCAATTAGTGTACTTTGTAAACATTGGTATTTATATTGCTTCTTTTGTGATTCTTGCTTCTGGGCTTTGGTCGGAGATCTCTGTCTTCTCATCCTTGAGCTCAACAATGTGTTTGCACTTATTAGCATGCCAGGTAACGCCCACTATGGAACTCAAAGGCTGCCCTTGACTCTCTGAATTAAGAATTTCCCATGATATGGTTTGTGCTGTCTGTTTCTGAGACTGGATGTTCACAACAAAAAATGTTCTTTAATCTCTGTCTTTGAGGCCTTAAGTAGTGTGTTATTTCCGGGTTTCTCTATACGTTGGGGCCACATGTACAACCTAATAACCTACTGTCTGTGCTATGCATAGAACATTTCACAATGGTGACGGTTTATACATTTAAAAAAACTAGGCCCTTTTTCACAAGCCTAGTGCATTATACTTGTTGTAGTGTTGGCAGTCTTTCAATGGCAGGATCTTTGCACTGAATTTAACTGAATTAAAACATTTAGAACAACTTATTTTTTCCACAAAGTAGTGAGGCTGGTAAGGTCAAAAAGGTTGGGAGTCCCAGAGTAAAATTTAATAGGGTGTGGGCATTTCATGTGTTTTAAATGTCAGTAATTTCTATCCATACATTTCCCTGGTATTCCACAAAATGCTTCCCACAGTCCATTGGCACCATTCTTTCTTTCCTAGTCAGTGCTGTAGTAAAATGTTGCAGTGCCTGAGCTGTTGCAGCTTTTGCAATGTGCTGACAGGAGCATGTTTTGATGCTTCTGATTTTCTGGTCCATTAGCTTTACTGCTAGCATCAAAGGCAACCCACTCATTTTACCTGACAAAAGGATTGTGGTGCCAAAGGTCAGACATTTACTCACAAACATTGACATATTGTACCTCATTGCCTTATCAAAAGAGCCATCACTATAGGAGCTTATCACTGCCCATCACCAGCTTGTACCCCATATTTTAATATATGAACGACTGTACAAGAATATTTAGTTTAGAAAATCAATATATTTTAATTGGCAACTTTTCTCAAGGAAGTATAATACACGTCCATGTTTACAATGCACTCTTAGACAACTTTACATAATTACACAATGGCATGGACAACAGGTAGAAATTCTTTCTTTTGTTATATAATTCATTTTTTCTTCTCTACCCAATATCTTTAATTAAATGCCTTTGAGTTTGCTCTGTCACTGAATGCGATCATTTTATTTATACTGGTGCTTTAAAAGAAGTACACTGAACAATAGTCTAGTTGGTGTTCTACCACGACTAAAGGTTTACTTAGCATTGTGATCTATGACATATCTATTCCATGCTGCTGTACAAAGCGTTGTAAAATGTTTTTACTTTTCATTTTATATAAACCTTCTCACAGCCCCCAAATGTAAGCATACTTCTTTTCAGTGTACACCAATAGCCTGTTAAAAAAACATTTCAGAATGTGGAGGATTATAAAAAAAGAAAGAAAAACAAATATTTGGTACATTAAGAAAAGCTCTAATGCCACCCTCCTCTAAAGAACAGGTGTCCCCAATCCACAGTTTCGTAACAGAGGCACATAAATAAAGCTGTGCTGTAGCACACATTGTTATAGTTCATATGTAATCCTGATATTTGTTTATGAAAGCGTTTGTTTGAATCACTTATAAAGCAGTGCTAACTGGCAATCATTTCATAATGAAAAACAAAATATTTTAAATCCTTAGAATGTATATATCAACCTAGCAGCGTTATTTGATTTGTAATCTTTCCACTAGGAGTTCTGTTTTAGCATGTTTAAATTCTGTTAATTGGTTACTGTTAGAAATGGGGTCTTTGGTTGACAGTCAGGTTACCCCCTGTTCAAGCAAGGACCCTCACTCTAGTCCAGGCAAAAGGGAATCACCCTCAGATAACCCCTGCTTTCCCCTTGGTAGCTTGGCAGCGCAGTAGGCTTAACTTCAGAGTGCTAGGTGTAAAGTATTTGTACCAACACACACAGTAACTTAATGAAAAAAACACTACAAAATGACACACCGGGTTAGAAAAATAGAAAATATTTATCAAAACAAAACAAGACCAAAATGACAAAAATCCACAATACACAAGTCAAGTTATAAATTAAAAAATAAAAAGAGTCTTTATGTAGTTTTAAACACACACTAACACTGTTAGCGTGAAAATGCACCTCAAGTGCGTCAAAAATAACCCCACATGGGTAAGTGTGCATCAAAAATGGCTTGCGATGCGTCGATTGCTCTCATGAGTGAAACCTTGTGTCATTTCTCCTTTTGTTGGGTCGAGCGCGTCATGTCTTCTCTCCCCAGGAGAGCGATTCATCGATCCTGTCAGCACTCTCGGGTCCGGGCAAGCCTTGCGTTGTTTTTACACGCCCAGCGGTACATGCCAGCCCCACGATGATCTGAAAACCAGGCAGCGTGGGTTGCGATCTCACCAACCTCCGTCAGCTCCGTGTGTCGATTCTTCAGTCGCGTTGCAGGCGAGTGTCGATTTTCAGCCGCGAAGCCGGCGGCGCATCGATTTTTCAGTCGCAGATCGGAGTCACGTTGATCTTTTCCACGCACGCCGTTCTGTGCGTGGATTTCTTCCTCTTAGGCTGCCAGCTGCTCCTTTCAGGTTCCCAGGAACTGAATGGGCACCAGAGGGCAGAGTAGGAGTCTCTCTAGAGACTCCAGGTGCTAACAGAGAGAAGTATTTGCTGTCCCTGAGACTTCAAACAACAGAAGGCAAACTCTAAATCAAGCTTGTGGATATCTTCACAAGATGGAAGGCACACAACGTTCAGTCTTTGCCCTCTTATTCTGGCAGAAGCAGCAACTGCAGGATAGCTCCATAAAGCACAGTCACAGGCAGGGCAGCTCTTCTTCCTCAGCTCTTCTCCAGGTAGAGGTTCCTCTTGGTTTCCAGAAGTGTTCTAAATTCTGTGGTTTTGGATGCCCTTCTTATACCCAGTTTCTCCTTTGAAGTAGGCCTACTTCAGAGCAAAGTCTCCTTTGAATGTGAAATCTTGCCTTGCCCAGGCCAAGCCCCAGACACTAACCAGTGGGTTGGAGACTGCAATCTGTGAGGGCAGGCACAGCCCTTTCAGGTGTGAGTGCCCACTCCTCCCCTCCCTCCTAGCACAGATGGCTCCTCAGGAAATGCAGACTACACCCCAGCTCCCTTTGTGCCACTGTCTAGTGTGAGGTGCAACCAGCCCAACTGTCAAACGGACCCAGACAGGGAATCCACAAATTGGCAGAGTCACAGAAATGGTATAAGCAAGAAAATGCTCACTTTCTAAAAGTGACATTTTCAAAGACACAGGGGGTTGTTACAACTTTGAAGGAGGTGTTAATCTGTCCCAAATGTGACGGATATACCACCAGCCGTATTATGAGTTCCATAGGATATAATGGACTCGTAATACGGCTGGTGGTATATCCGCCACTTTACCGTCACTTTTGGGACGGATTAACACCTCCTCCAAAGTTGTAATAACCCCCACAATGTTAAAATCAACTTTACTACAAGATGTATTTTTAAATTGTGAGCTCAGAGACCCCAAACTCCACATGTCCATCCGCTCCCAAAGAGAATATACACTTTAATCAAATTTAAAGGTACCCCCCCCATGTTAACCTATGAGAGGGACAGGCCTTGCAACAGTGAAAAACAAATTTAGCAATATGTCACTGTCAGGACATATAAACCACATTACTATATGTCCTACCTTAGCCATACACTGCACCCTGCCCTTGGGGCTACCTAGGGCCAGCCTTAGGGGTGCCTTACATGTAAGAAAAGGGAAGGTTTAGGCCTGGCTGGTGGGTACACTTGCCAAGTCGAATTTACAGTTAAAACTGCACACACACTGCAAAGGCAGGTCTGAGATATGATTACAGAGCTACTAATGTGGGTGGCACAACCAGTGCTGCAGGCCCACTAGTACCATTTGATTTATAGGCCCTGGCACCTCTAGTGCACTTTACTAGGGACTTACAAGTGAATCAAATAGGCCAATCATGGATAAGCCAATGACATACACGTTTTGTAAAGGAGCACTTGCACTTTAGCACCGGTTAGCAGTGGTAAAGTGCCAAGAGTAACAAAACAGTAAAATCCGAGTCCAGCACACATCAACAACCTGGGGAACAGAGGCAAAAAGTTAAGGGAGACCATGCCAAGGATGAAAAGTCTAACAGTTACCAGTCCGCCAGAAACCCATTCTTAAGCTGCATTATCATGTGCACTAAAGCACTTTGAGACCAGATCATTGTAGAGTTGTCTTTCACAAGCCAGTGCATGCCCACCAATCTGCTAGCCAGATGTTGATACAAAGGGCAAATCAAGGAATCTGAAATAGGGGGCAGCTCATTTAAATACATGGTGGCATTTCTATGGAACTTCCTTCTTTTGTATCTACATTCAATATATATATATATAAATATATATATATATATATATATATATATATATATATATATATATATATATATATATTGGGTTACTAGTTGCGAAGGATGGGGGCCTTCATAATAAGTCTGCAGTCTCACTCTACCAGGAAGCAAGTGCCCCTTTACAACACTTTATTATCGAAGGACATTGTTCACAGCAGTCCAAGGCCTACTCATAGGAGGCTGTGTGGGACAGTACCTTAGTCTTCTGACATGCCACAAACACGCACTAAAACATTATCTAGCCTGTATATTTAATTATAAAAATGTTATTAAACAATACTACACATTAATTTATAAATGTTTAAGGTTGCAGATGAAAATACCATGTGTAACACCCTTTAACTACCTAGGCCCCAAGCAAGCCCTGAACCCTAAAACTATCATTCTCACCACGTATACCAGATACAATACCCAGTTATTAAAAAGGAAGGTCTACTCGCTTTTTCGGGGTATTACAGATTAGCAAAAGCAGAAATGTGTCATTAGTACCTAATGAAAAAAAAAATACAATGATATTCATTACCATATGCAATGAATCACTATTGTGAAAACATGCATTATTCAATATACTGTGTTCACAAGTCTTCCTTCTAAACTTTTAAACTGCTGCAGAAGCAAGTTCTGGGCCTAATAACAAAGGTTCCTGCACACCAGAAACATTAGGTTAAAATAAAAAGTCTAACGCTTAGTAACATGAATAACCTCTCCAGTGTCATTAATTCAATCACTTAGGAAACTTGGAGCTATAAATAAAATCCTTATAGGTTACCATGAAATAAGATTCCTGTGAAATAGAGGTTTGATATTAATGCATCTTGGGCAATAAAAGCACCCAGATGTCTAACACATGCACATATTGTATTTTTCAAATATGCATTTAAATATCACTGTATACATCAACCTACCAACAATTAGGTATGGAAGAGTACACATGAAAACAAAATCAAATTAGGTGAGCACACAAATATGTTTCTGAACATGATGAAACCGGGTCTCGTCAATAATGTCTCTTTAGTTGGCAATAGGATCTATCAGCAATGGGAAATTCCATTCTCAAAAGGGAAAACGAGTTGTGACATGAAACAACAACAAAAAGGACAAGAGATGCTTGCCTGCTCATTTAATATTCAATACATCGGGCAGAGGAACACCTTGCACACATCTACTTAATATCTGTTTCAGCTTGTGACGGCTGCAAAGAAAGGCAGGGGCACCACCAATTAGGCTTTAAGGGGGTCATTCTAACTCTGACGGGCGGCGGAGGCCGCCCGCCAGAGTTCCCCCCTCCAGAACACCACTCCACGGTCATTAGACCGCTGCGGTGATTCTGGGTTTCCCACTGGGCTGGCGGGCGACCGCCAAAAGGCCGCCCGCCAGCCCAGTGGGAAACTCCCTTCCCACGAGGAAGCCGGCTCCGAATGGAGCCGGCGGAGTGGGAAGGTGCGACGGGTGCAGTTGCACCCGTCGCGAATTTCACTGTCTGCAATGCAGACAGTGAAATTCAAAGTGGGGCCCGCTTACGGGGGCCCCTGCAGTGCCCATGCCATTGGCATGGGCACTGCAGGGGCCCCCAGGGGCCCCACGAAACCCCATACCGCCATCCTGTTCCTGGCGGACGAACCGCCAGGAACAGGATGGCGGGATGGGGTGTCTGAATCACCATGGCGGCGCAGCGAGCTGCGCCGCCATGGAGGATTCAGAAGGGCAGCGGAAAACCGGCGGGAGACCGCCGGTTTTCCTCTTCTGACCGCGGCTGAACCGCCGCGGTCAGAATGCCCTGCGGGGCACCGCCAGCCTGTTGGCGGTGCTCCCGCCGACCCTGGCCCCGGCGGTCTAGTACCGCCGGGGTCAGAATCACCCCCTAAGTGTGTTTGTGGGGCTTCCGAAGGTGCAGGTGCTCCCTATAAATGTTTTGAAGAAACATAACTCTGTATCTCCAGGAACATTGGAATTATGACACCCCAGGAAAAGCGTTTCCATTCAAGTAAGCATGCTAAGGTGGAGCTGTCGGATTAAAAAGGTCAGAAGTGAGGGGACACTTTGTGGTTGGTCCCATAGCTACATATGTGGCCTGTAGCAAGTAAACACAGACTCAGAAATAAATGTTGTTTTAAATCCAAATGCAATGCAGGCAATCTAACATAATGTAACGTAAGAATATGTAGAAAACAATCAAGATTTAAATGCAACTGCATGGTGGGCAACCCCCAGTGCACATGGGTGAAGGCTATGCACAGCAGAGAGTTGCTGCCTAAGGTAGGTTGCACATAGGGCCCTGCCTCTGTTTCAAGAACATTTACTTAAAAAATCAGAAATTAATTTAAATCCACAGTTAAAGAACAGTTATGGTTATGACTTTAAACTGAACAGCACAGAAATGTGTTATGGTTTGGTGTGCAATATTCCCTTTTCATGACCTCATTGACATTATTATTGATGAGATCACACAACACAAATTGTACCAGTACACACTCCTATTACTTACAACCCAGCAAAAATAACCCTTTAGATTGCTTTTAAATGTGTCCAAATAAGACACATACATGAGCCTTTCAAGAAATAAAATATATGGACTTACCTTTAACCTTGTAAAGTAGTTTTAGGTTTTGCAGGAGGGAGGAAGTCATAATGGGGTCACAAAGGTTGGTCTTCCTCTAGGGAACTGTTGATGAGCACGAATGCAAAGAATGTTGCCTAAAGACTATGCAGTCTTGACTGATAAAAGGGAACCAATGCTCTTCCCACGGATCTTTGCAATTGAGTGTATTAGATGTGGGTACTTGAACTTTCCATGTAACAGTAGTCAAGCTGCACCTCACCGATAAGGTCAAACAAGGCAACAAAAAGGAGTCTGGAGTTTCTTTTGTTCTAGTGGCATAGGAATTTGGCCTGAACTGTGGAATTTGGGAAAGTGCCACCATGGATTTGTTAATGGTTGGTCTTTTTCCGTAATGGATAAGATGAGCTAAAATATGGTGAAATGCACTGTGCCCATGATAAATTACTGCAGGTTCAGATTAGCATTTCGAATAACACTGATTGCTCTCTGAGTGATTTGTAAAGACACCAGTGATGTCACTGATGATGTAATATGGGATGTCATTTGTGACATCATTGTTTAGGTCATGAAAAGTGGTAATTGCCACAGTTATGGTTGGGGAGTTTGCAATAGATGGCAAATTTCAGAGGTGTAATATTTTGGTTCATCACCAGTCTGTGTCAATACAGAAACATATTGGAAAAAGTTTATTCTGTAGTACAATGTCCAGATGATTATTTTTTAGTGAAATTAGAGATATTTAACTCACTGACTGACTTTTCTTCTCTTAAGTTACTGCACCATCCTAGAACGCAAAGCCTTGTTTGTCTGTGAATTTGGCAATTATTGTGCATGTTTAGGTGTATTGTTAATACACCATCATATTTGAGAGCAGTATCACTCGAATAGCTCCTTTTGGGGTATGCTCTCTAGAAAAAATATACAGTGTGTAAGGCATTTATTACGATGCCTTTGTCGTGTATTTAAGGTAACATAATCTACAAGTGTTTTGCACTACATGACAACACATTTACTCTCATAAGTACTATGTAATATTGACAAAGCTTCATCACTTGTGAAGTGACTTTTATAATGTTTTAAGTGCATCTTTCGAAAGCACGCTTGAGGTATCAGATCATAATCAGGACAAAAATACAGTAGTGAGCTGTAGGAAATGCCCTTTGTGATGCTGGTATGTACTAATTGAGACTGGGGTCTCTATTCGAAATCAAATCATTTTGATCCCAGTTACAGCACACTTTCATCAAAAAAGCATGGCAAATGAAATACCCTATTTAAATTGCCACTGGCAGTGGAATGGAGCATCCCATTAAAGAAATACGTATTTACTGTAACTTTAAATATACTTAGGCAACAAGAGTGGAAACAGGGGTGGCTACTACCTTTATGATTGAGACAAGTACTATTTTTAAATCTTTCATGACTTAGTAAGATGCATGATGTTCCTCTCAACAACCTATAAGGTAGTTAGAAAGTGAAAACTTGTAATAGAAACTCATCCTAGATATTTTCGATATCCCATACTCTAAGAATAATGGACTAAGAAAGCCTAATTGCATTCCCCTTGAAAAATGTTTCAGCTTCTATATAGTTAACATGCAACAGCAATCAAACATGCATTGGTTCCTATCCGTATGAACGACAATAAAAAGAACACTGCATGTTTTTGTCACCAAAGAGTCCTCCCATGTTCTCATCATGAAAAAATCACAGCTAGAACTTAGGTGTTCTTGCTTAGAAGCAGATGCACTTGTCATTATGTTTCAGTTCCCTTCACATGTTCGTTTACACTGTCACCCATATTCGTGCACAACAATCTGTTGGGAAATATGCCAACACAAATGAAACGTCCATGTCTTGTGTATTTACCAGATGGAAAATGTTCTTTCCAAAGAGCTAATTCAGCATATTCGCTCTCTGCTTATCAAACTTTACAGGAGTTATTATTGCCTAGGAGTTAGGGTCGCAACGTGCTGTCGCGTGGGCTCTCATTATTCTAAATGGGACTACTGGATTTCTAGGTAGCAGGATCTATAACGGTGTGGGGGACTGAGTCTGACCCACGTGTAAAGAACTCTGTCACCCTAAATCCGGTTTTTGCTCCGGCTAACTAGCAGTGCCTCATTTCTCCCTTGTGGAAAGAATGATTTGGCAGCCGAACGCATTACATCTTTGGAACTTCTCAGGGAAGTCCTGGTTACTCAGATCCAAACCAACTCTCTTATTTCCAATATGATCTCATATACAAATGACAAAGACAGTATACGTTTTATATAATGTTTTTTAATAAAACGACTGTATTTTAGATATTAAGGCGTGAGCCGCAATAACCAGAACGATAAAACACAGTAGGATTGTAATAGTTACCAGGAGAGTAAAACATAAGAACAAAGCTATCATATTGTCTAACAGTTTCTACTCTCCCTCTGCTTGTTCTATCTAGAGCACAGCATGTTAAGCTTCTAGCTTGCCTATTAGAATCACTGTGGAGACATCATCCCTCATACCTGAGCAAAGACCTGTGATCTTGGTTCAGCATCTGCAACGAGGCAGTCAGCGTCTAGTTGTGGTTCCCTGGTCGGAATCTCCCTCTTGCGTGTATTGGGACAAGGAAGTGATTTTATAACTAACATGTCATCGTGATCACAAAATGTCCCTACGCAGGAATGCCAAGTCTAAACTCTTACCACGTCTATCGGCAATGTACCAGACTGTATCCTTGACTGAAGCACAGAGTAAATATGTTATGGAGAACTCCAGTGCTGAAGTAGGCAAAACAGTGTGATATGAATAAAAAAACAACACCGTAGAACTGGCTATTTGAAAAATAACAGTACGAAGCCTAATAAAAAGCATGTAGAGCAAAGTGCACAGAGGCTCTAAGCTGTTAGCAAATGAATAAAATATATTCAGGGCAAAGTGCACAAAGGCCTAAAGCCTGAAGCTAAAGCGCAATGAATACGTAAAACTAACCACACTACACCCTCCCCTTGTCGGTATCAAGTGGTTCCAATAATATAAAAGGATGCCCTAAATATAAACAATACCTAAAACAATTATTTCGACAAGGTGAGAAGACAACAAAGTCATAAATTTAGGTAACATGTGATCATAAAGCCAAATTCAATATAGTGTCAATTTCGTAAAAATCCAATCGTCAGATAGAAGCAATAGAACGCAGGAGTTCCTCCACTTCGATATATGTCAATATCGGAAGATCCACGCCACAAAGTACCATGGAGCAGGTGTGATCCAAAGCCCCAAAACCATTCAGGGCGGCACCACGTGCAGGGCCTATGAAAGAGACAATACCATCTTCCTCCAGGAAGGGAATCTCATAAACTGCCTCACGAAGCAAGCGCAACCGTAGTACACAAGTCTGGGAATGAGCCCTAATCGGGAACATCAACAGATCAGTATCGACCATTGGAGGGCGCTGCAATGAGAGACAGAGAGCCAGTGCATGTTCAAACGAGCACCAAAGGCATCAAAACACGGGTTGCACACAATCCAAAACCGGTCTGAATGACAGAGACCAGTCGCACTCCAAATGTCCCAGGAGTGTCGCTCCAAAATGCTGCATCATGCGTTCACGACACAGCTGCGCTGACAGGAGCAGCAATACAGGATCTCGTCGTGACGGGACAGCCATTGTGAAAAAATAGCAACAACAGCAAGACTCCAGCCAATAAAGCCAAAGTAATCAGGAAACCCCCAAAAATGCTTCCGAAAATAGAATGTATAGCCGAAGGTATCAAACCGAATATGGAAGAGAAGGTATGAGCAAAACCAACACCAACGACTTTGAAAAAATGTGCAATACCAGCAGTGCTGGATGCATTAAATATACGTCCCACAAGTTCACCGTAGTGATTTGGAAAGTTAGTATTCAAAAGGGACTGTATCTCCGCCGATGACCTTGCCACCTGAAGTGCGTAGGTCTCGCTAGCAGATGTAAGGGCCACATGCTTTTGAAACAATAAAGCTTTTAGCCGACTCAACTTGTCGAAATCAACCTTGGAAGTAGCAATATGAGGCCAGATGTCCGCTACCTCCCTAAATTGAGTGGGGGGAAAGAACACATTCCCGCAGCACGTAACGGCCTTGTTGACAACGACGATGTAAACTATTCCGGCACGCATGCCACAGCAGCGTTCACTGTTAAGAACAATGTAACTGCCGTTAGAAAGTACCTGGAAAGTGTTTTTAATAACCGGGACTGGAACTCCCTTCAGATAACAAGCTAAGTTAGCAATCGAAGCGTTACACGCCCCGTGCAAGGACAGCTGTTTACAAACCATTGAATGGCTGACAGAAGCTTCGTATTCGCTGCCGCTAAGAAAAACCTCCTTCAAACCATTAACACATCTGTACTGAACGGGAAGGTCCCACACCTCGTGTATGTAACTGTCTCCCAATAGTTCATATCTACCCACCGGAATGTGCTTCAAACACGAAGTAAATTGCAAAGTAGAGATAGGCAAATTAATAACCCCATGGATCAACCATTCAGCTGACGGAATCTCAGCTACAGTGAAAGGCAGTTTCTCTAATTTCTCAATATTTAACATAACATATGTCGCTTCCTTTTTAGCCATCAGTTGTTGTTGACGAGTCAAATTAAAAGAGATAAAGATCTCTCTGGCACGAACGTGCTGCCATGGAACGCGACCCGCCTTCAAGGTCTGAAGAGTCCAACCCAGCTGCATGATGGACCGCGTCTGACTCTGCCCATGATACAAAGAAGACATATCCGATTTAATAATGTCAGTGGCAGAGGAAACAATGCTGTCAATCGTGTAAACACGGTCAGAAAGGGTATGCATGCCATTATCAACAACAGACAAAGTCTGCATCAGATTTTCTTGATCAATCTGCCTCAACCGGGCTGCAGCCTCTTGTTGTGAAAGCTTCCAAATCTCATTATAAACCTCGTATAAGAACCTTTTCTTCCGTGGTACTTTGGGACCTGACAAAAAATCTTGTAAATCAGTATCATTAGACAGTAACGTGAGATGTGACTTAACTGCATCCAGCGTGGAAGACTTCAACCATTGCTGACAAAGCTTCCCCACACTGTATGTAGTTATAATATCAGCATGTTCTGGTGAAACGTAACGAGGGTCTGCCCTACTAGTCCTGAACCCCCCTGAAGAGGTGACAAAACGTTGATGACACATATTAGTGTCTACAGGCCATAATAACCACCCGCCTGGATGTAACGATGAAGTGTTAAACGTACCATTCTGGACCCAATGTGTAAAGTCACTGAAAGTAGCATTCACATAGTGCTGCCAATTTTTTAATTTAGAAGGGACAGGTATACTAGGCAAAGTCAACTCCCTAATCGTCGCTAAGCCCAAACAGCTAGTCTGTTGTACTGTGTCATTGAGGAAAATCATCTGCACAGGGATAATACATGCTCTAAATAACGTGTCCCTGCCTTGCATTTGCCAATTTTTCGTACCCCAAACACTTTTCAAGTCAACAGTTTTAAACCAGTATTCATATCCCTCGACCGAAAGTTTAGATACAAACAAATTGGAATACAGTAATTTAGTATCGGTCAATAACATTTGCTTATTAGAATACGGTGCAACTTTAAAATAGTAGGACTTAGCATTACGTGGATCATGCCCAGCAAAATATGCAAATTTTTCATAATACGTTTTTGAACTCCCTTGTGGAGGAGTCGAGCAATGTTCCCATTGCACATAATTAAACATGGACTTTGGGCTACTAGCTTTATGAATAAAGTGGTGTCCATAATAGTTGTAACAAAACATGTCACCATGATTATCTCTAAACTGATAAGCATCATCATCGTCATAGACAGTATAATATTGCAAATCCGTTAGCATAGAATCTACTGTCTTCACATCCCAATCATCAGAAACAATGCCAGGTATAACAATATCATTCATTGATAATTTGAGGACATACGGTATTTGAATAAATTCAGTGGGACCATATATATCAAACATTACTTTATCCCACACAATTCCATCCGGAACTGGTATAGCAGAAATGTTTACTGTGGACAAGTCTCTTCGAACCATATGAGATGAAAAATGCGGTTTTAACACAGTCTCCACGTGCTCAATGTCAGATCGATCAGGAAGAAAATGACCATGTACTATCAGAAAAAAAGTAACCACAAATCCCAACCATAACAAAATAGTCATCACGGACAAAAACAGCCAAAAATAGTTCCAAGGAAAAACAAAATATGTGCGTTTAAGCCAACCCAGCAGCCGTCGTGGACCGTGGACAGAAGACATCGAGGACGAGGAGCCGGACACATCATTATCAGCGTCGTTGAAGCAGCCAGAAGCAGTTCTAGCAAAAGGTGCAACTGTGAACAAAGAAGCAGATGGAGGCTCTCGCCGTGGCACGCTATCAAACCACATGTTCAGAAACGTCAGTAGAACGTACAGCAATTTGATCACAAGATTCCATATTAATCGCCGTCGGTGGAACAATCGCAAGATCATCATCCACCCTCCCCAAGCTCGGAGAGGAAACAGTGTTGGTGAAAATCACCTGCAGCGGGACTTCCTCCCCAGTAGTGAGAGGGATTCCGGAACTACTGGGTGTCCCTCTTGGTCTGCTGTGCAGAATCGGCCACATGTTGTAACTTGACATTATCAATGGAAAAAAGCGATTTCCTTTGGCCCCTCGCAGCGGCGGTAAAATCACAGTTCTCGTGCCGCTCACCCCCAACACAGGGACAGGTTCTCGATAAGAAGGACCAAATTCTTTTTTAACTGCGACCTTTTCACGCACTAGATCCCCAATCCTGGGTATCCAACCAGTAGGTGTTACTGGCTCATCCTTAATTCCTGAGGAGGCAGCACTGGCAGAAGAGTTATCTTCACGGAATTGTTGTAAATCCTGCAAAACAGTGACATGATCATTTATGTCAAACGGCGTATCTGCCGCCTCCACACCAGGACCATCTAGATCAGGAACATACATTCGTGTTCCAAACAGGCACTCATATGAAGTACGACCCCCCAGTGACCTTCGAGGCAAGTTATTAAGTGCTCTCTGTACTCCATATAGGTGGGCTAGCCAACCACGACCCGTACCTATAACTCTGGCCGTTAAGGACTGCTTTAAATCACGATTTAAACACTCCACAACAGAATTTCCCTCGGGATGAAATGGAGACGAGAATTGGAGTTGGACCCCCAACGAAGCCATGGTGTCCCTGAATGCCTTAGAGGCAAAAGCAGGGCCCTGGTCCGAATGAAAAGCCGCAACTGCAAATATATCGACAAAGATGCGCAAATCTTTAATAACAGTTCGAGCGTCAGCCGAGCGTTGTGGCCATACCCACACAAATCTGGAGCACGAATCTACAGCAACCAATATATATTTGTATGCACTATCTGGTGTCAGCGGACCACAATGATCAAAGTACACACACTGTAATGGTTTATTTGAAATCAGAAGGGGCGTCTGCTGCGGGCGTCTTTAATTTGTTGACAAACGTCACAACAAAGGACATATTGCTTCGTCTCTTTATAGAGACCAGGCCACCAGTAACGAGCCTGTAAAAGTGAAATCGTGGCAGCCACACCAGCATGTGCAGAAGCCACCCCCTCATGTGCTGCAGAAATTAATCGAGGTCTCTCAATTTTATTGGGAATTTCACGTACACCAATGCCTGGAATTGTAGCAGTAGCATTCAGCGCACCATTCAAGCAGTAACTATATTTAGAAGGAAATCCTTTAGGAAAGGGCGTGCCATCAGCCGTAGCCTTTATGGCAGCCAAAATTTCTGTGTCTGGTTTGGAACTCGAACAAGTCACTGCGGCTACAGTGGCGACAGCCACTGCCGATTTTGCGGCTTCATCAGCCAAAGTATTCCCAGCAACGTGTATCCCAACGCGCTGGTGTCCAAGTGTATGCACAACATGGACTTTAGGAAGCGTTTCCTTCAGATCCTCAACCTTACCCCACAACATTTTATGTTTAATGGTGTTGCCTTTAGAATCTCTGAACCCATTCATCTTCCAATAGTGTAGATATTCGTTGAAAGACTGCACACAGTAGTAGGAGTCACAGACCAGCAAGGTTAAAAGCGCCGGATCCGCGTGCTCCAACGCTAACAATAGAGCTTTGAGCTCAGCCAGCTGTGCCGTGCAATCTCCCAAGGTTTTAGTATAAGTATGTCGGGGGCAGAACACCTCCCGCTCCATAGTGCCGCTCACCACCGCACATGCAGCAGAATACTGTTGTTTAGTACCAACCGCTGGTTGCGCAGAGCCATCGGTATACATGACCACTTGATATTGGTCAATAGGCAACGTACCAGCAGAAACAGGGTATTCTATTTCATATTGAAGAAACTCTTGAGTCTGCAGTTTAAGGTCAAATACATAATCTACATCAGTGGCTGTCAAAGACGTAGCCCATTGTATCCATCGCGGGTGTAAAGCTTTCGAATTAGGAACACTCGCTTTTGTAACAGCCTCTAAAGCCGGAACCGGGGAAACGACAACAATGCGTTGACCCTGGGCCAGCGGTCTTTCTTTAATAACAGCCATCTGTACTGCAGTGAGAATTTTCTCAGTTTGTGCAAAACGTTGCTCTGCAGCAGAATACAAGTGAGACTTGTATGCAATCGGGACTGTCTCCCCTTCATTAAAGGTGACATAAGTAAACCCAACAGCCCCAGGTATCACCCTGATGACTAAATGTGTCTTATTGTCCCGTGTGTGTAAGTGTTTAACTGCTAAGAGATCACTCTGTAACTCTCGCAGTATGTGTGTATGTTCAATCGTCCAAAATCTACTCGAAAAATTCGGGCAAATCAACTCGTATAAGGGTTTTATACGCGTCGCATATTCAGGAATGTAAGTTCTGCCAAAATTCAGAAACCCCAACAATGACTGGAGCTTCCGAACCATATTAGGAGGCTGCAATAAGGCACATTTCTCCAAAAAATGTGGCGCTAGGCTCTTGCCCTCACTCGACAACTCATATCCCAGGAAAATGATGCTGAGGAAGGCAATCTTTGATTTCTTAAAATTAAACTTATAGCCAATATCAGCAAACCCCACAACAATGCGCGATACACGCCTTAGATGTTGCAGAATCTCATCATCTGTTAGATATATTTCATCAACATATGATAACGCTTCAGGGTCGAACTCATGCAGCATTTCAGTTACACGAGCCGAAAACAGTCCTGGGCTATTCTTATACCCCTGAGGCAAACGACAACATTTTTTCTGAGAGCCAAACGCACTGAAACAGGTATAGTCCCGACTCTCGGGCGCTATATTCTGGCAGAAAAATCCATTTGAGATGTCCAATATTGTCTTGTATTTTTTACACACTATATTATTCATGAGCGCTGCGCTGTGTGAATTCTGTATTGCATATGTGCGTGTTTGACTATTCAAATGTCTATAATCCACCACTATCCTATATGAATGGTCCGGTTTAGCAACCGGAAACAAGGGATTATTCATCGGCGAGACACAGGGCTCAATTACACCCTGATACTCCAATTGTGTAAGAATTTTCCTAACCGATGCCCTTGCTTCAAATTTGATAGGATACTGCGGTTGTGGCTGAGGTTCGCCCTTTATTGGAATTACATGATAAGATGATTGTCTGTCCCACCCCACATTATTTCTATTCAAGGCGGGAGCTTGTGCTAGAGCCCATGATTTACTATAGGACTCCGCTACTTCTCTCGGAACAAGTGGTGAGAAGGAAGGTGTAATAACCTCCTCCCCAACTGGACAGTCGCGAACAAAGTCAGGTGGCCAATCTTGTTCGGCCAGCAGAACATCATATGATTTTACCACATGGTCCCAAAAAATGGCGTTTATAATATGGTCAATGTCCCCTTCCAATCGCAGAGTCACTTCATATACTCTATTAGGATCAGAGACTCGCATATCCGCCGTCTCGACTTGTATGAAGTCATCAGTTGCTTTCACCTCCAGATGCTCTAGAAGACTCCGGCGAACTATTGTGACCTCTGCCACGCTGTCTAACAGTGCTAACGCCCATGTCTTGTTCGTCAAGAGAACTCTCTTCTTGAGCGGCATGTCTGACTGAGACAGCTGCCACTTTCTTCTTTTTAAATTGCTGTTTCTGTTGCAGCGGTTTCTCTTCTTGTTTAATAGAAACCTCCGCTGAACGTTGTGAATCCTGTCTAGGTTTCACGTACTCCGTCCTCCGCTCTGACCGCCCACCTCTCTCACTTCTCTTTTCCGAGGAGTCCTGAAAGGAACGAGATTGGCGTGTATCAGTATATTGATATCTATCAGGCGTCTTCAAAGTATCCCTATTCCTGAGATTATACTTATTCTGTGGGGTCTCCGGTTGCGGAGACTGCCCACCATCTTTCTTAGGTGTTTGCTGTTTCTTTTCCCAGCGCTTTTTCGAACCCTCAGGTTGTTGCTGTTTAGCATTGTCTTTATTATTTTTACCCTGTAACTGGGGTTTTTGTGGTCTAGCCCCCAGGCTATCACGACCAATACTAGAATATGTTTCCGCTATTATTCTCGGAAGCTCCCGCTCCTGATTAAGCAGCGGAACATCCCGAAGACGCATTCACACTGCTAGTGCTACTGCCTCTCCTTTGAGATTACTCAAAATAATAGAAGAAACTGTGGCAAAATTGCCCAGCAACTGCATGCCCAAATCCAAGGCAGGGGCAGCCCCATATTCATCCTGAATCTGGTTAAGTACGTCCGGTAAATAAGCTAATGTCGGTGTACCGTGTGCCGTAGTGTAGAGCGCAGCAAGCACAGTGCCCCAGGTATTACAAAGGTCCACCGGAGGAACCATCCTGTACGGCAAACACATCGTCAAAATTCTGTTTATCCTGAGGTCCCGTATGGGGAAATACCGCTTCCAGCGTATTAATTTTTTGCGCCAGCCAATATGGAGTCTCCTCTCGTTTAGCCGGTACTTTACCCATAACTGAGTGCACAGTGGCCGGATTAATACCCGGAACCACAGCCTGTGGGTGCGCTGGAGCAGCACGCACTGCATTCGTATTTAGTGTCTGCATGACAAACTGAACTAATCGTCTATATGTAGCCGTTAATTCTGTATATAAACGACGAACTTCAACCACTGCCAATTGAGCAACCGCAGGATGTGGTGTATATGTAGCCAATAAAGGCCAGGTAGGACCATCATTACTCAGTGGACCTAACCTAACTTGTGCTACTGAGCGTGGGAGGGCGCCATCAAGCCAATTATGGTGTTCTTGATAAGATAGAGGTATTTCTAAATAAGCGTAAGCCCTGTATTGTCCAGGGACATTCGCAACTGTGTATTCATGAAAAGTATTTGTTCCCCCATCAACTGCTGGAAATCCGACCCAAGAATAAAAAAGTTCCGTTCTATAGGCTGCATGGGCGTCCACCACAAAAGTGACTGGAACCCCCTGGACTGTCAGTCCATGTGTCAACAGATGTCCCGTGAGCGGATGACGCATATTAATTGCTATATTCACTACATTAGGATTCGCCATTTTATAAAAAATAGCTTCAGGTCAGAGAAGGCACACCAATATCGGGGTTTTTCCTTTCAAAGTTCAAGCTTGAACAACCAACCACTAAGCAACAGGAAGCACCTGTGCCGTGGCGGCGGATACCCTCAGCCCCACGGACGTCTCCGTAAACGGAACCGAGGAGTCAAAATATATATGAAACCAAGAGAGTCAGTCGGACCTAATCATTAGAGCCAGACCAAACGTTGGCGGCGCCATGTCGCGTGGGCTCTCATTATTCTAAATGAGACTACTGGATTTCTAGGTAGCAGGATCTATAACCGTGTGGGGGACTGAGTCTGACCCACGTGTAAAGAACTCTGTCACCCTAAATCCGGTTTTTGCTCCGGCTAACTAGCAGTGCCTCATTTCTCCCTTGTGGAAGGAATGATTTGGCAGCCGAACGCATGACATCTTTGTAACTTCTCAGGGAAGTCGTGGTTACTCAGATCCAAACCAACTCTCTTATTTCCAATATGATCTCATTTACAAATGACAAAGACAGTATAAGTTTTATATAATATTTTTTAATAAAACAACTGTATTTTAGATATTAAGGCGTGAGCCGCAATAACCAGAACGATACAACACAGTAGGATTGTAATAGTTACCAGGAGAGTAAAACATAAGAACAAAGCTATCATATTGTCAAACAGTTTCTACTCTCCCTCTGCTTGTTCTATCTAGAGCACAGCATGTTAAGCTTCTAGCTTGCCTATTAGAATCACTGTGGAGACATCAGCCCTCATACCTGAGCAAAGACCTGTGATCTTGGTTCAGCATCTGCAACGAGGCAGTCAGCGTCTAGTTGTGGTTCCCTGGTCGGAATCTCCCTCTTGCGTGTATTGGGACAAGGAAGTGATTTTATAATTAACATGTCATCGTGATCACAAAATGTCCCTACGCAGGAATGCCAAGTCTAAACTCTTACCACGTCTATCGGCAATGTACCAGACTGTATCCTTGACTGAAGCACAGAGTAAATATGTTATGGAGAACTCCAGTGCTGAAGTAGGCAAAACAGTGTGATATGAATAAAAAAACAACACCGTAGAACTGGCTATTTGAAAAATAACAGTACGAAGCCTAATAAAAAGCATGTAGAGCAAAGTGCACAAAGGCTCTAAGCTGTTAGCAAATGAATAAAATATATTCAGGGCAAAGTGCACAAAGGCCTAAAGCCTGAAGCTAAAGCGCAATGAATACGTAAAACTAACCACACTACAGTGCTTTGAAAAAAATGGATCCATTCCCTACAGACTTCTATGTCAACGATAAGTGAATTTTAGGAAACATAAGGGTTTCTGATCCCCACACCCTCTAGTCTTGAGCAATAACCAAAGGCATAAGTATCCTTCCACCGTTCACTGGAGATGGAGCTCCAGCTGCGAGATTGTCTGCTACATTGCAGATCAGACTAGCTGAGCACACTATTGCAGTGGCCCAGCACCTGACAGGTTCGCCAGCTAGCTCGAATGAGAGACCTCTGGGGTCTGTTGTGAGCACTGGCTGAATTTGAGTTGACGTATGTTTGCCTTTAATCCTATACTAGTTGACATGCATCACAGGTTTCCATACATGCACTCCCAAACTCAAACACTATCCTTTTCAGTGGAAGGTACCAGGGATATTGTTTTTGGACTCCTCCTGTTTTAGATAATTCAACCTATTTTGTGTAGCAAACAATAACCACTGCTTATTTATGACACAGTAAACAGAAGTGTGACAATTGTGTTTGCTACTTTTCTCTAGTATCTTGCGTTTCACTCTTAGTTTGTATAAATTAGCTTTTAGTAAATGTTGTTTTGCTGTGTTCGTTGGTTTTATGTTATTCCACTTTAACTGGGTTCTGAACTATGCATACAAAAGGGCATCAGACCTTCTCAAATATTAGGCTTTTATAATCCTTATGTACACAGAGCATGGCTATGGGCCCTGGCTTTCTTTACCATATTGCTTTTCACTATTTTCATGATGTATTGTGCTTCGTATTGTGCATTGTGAAATTCCTACTTTTAGAACCTGCTGTTTACAGAATAAATGTATTTTCGATAAACATTAAGATATTTGAAGAGCTGAATATGACTTTGACAGTCTTGGGGCGGCTGTACTATCTTTGGAGGTCCCACTGCTACCTCCTAGGCAGTCCCACCTCTCGATTATGATCTGTGTAGTCGGACTGCCACAAGACCGCCGCCATCACTGACATTTGAGCTACCATGGCGGCAGTGGTAGAGACAGCGGTGGTCAATGGTGGTGGCACTGCTGTGTGTATCATGACCTGCCTTTCCTCCAACCTTTTTATGGTGTGGACACCGCCATGAAAAGGTCAGTGGAAAGGCAGGTGAAGGACCACAATAATGGCCTTCAGGGTGAATAAACCCATGTTGGTTGTGGCTGGGGCCCATGTTGTTTCCCTATGCCTGCAGAGTTGGTGTGCACACTGTTTGCCGTGCATGACATGGTGCATGGAAACAGTGCAACCGATTTGCTGGGGGTGCAGCAATTTAGCCAGCACTGGCTTCAGGCCCTCTCCTAGAGCCAAAGCATGCTAACAACTTGACTGTGCCACCGACACACCGCTAGCCCTGCGGGAATGTCATAATGAGGCATTGGGATTCTGCAGGCTTGGCGGCGTTTTTCCGACTGCCACCGTTGTGGGCTGGTTTGTGTCCACCAAAATCATAATCAGCACCTTCATCTATTTCACTTCAATATAGGTAGACCTTGAAACAGTGACCTATGAACTCTTTCCTCGATCTTTGGACTGCACCTTCTCTCAGTGTTAAGAGACTAGGGCCCTCATTCTGACCCTGGCGGTCGGCGGAGAGGCGGCGGTCGGACCGCGAACAGACCGGCGGTATTAAAAATGGCATTCTGACCCTGGCGGGAACCGCCAACACAGCCCGCCAACTTAACACTCCGACCGCCACAGCGGTACAAACAAACAGCGCGGCGGTTCCCGCCAACAGCCCGGCGGCAGACAAAGTACCGCCCACCCTATTACGACCCACCAATCTGCCACCTTTTCCGGGGCGGGAGCACCGCCGATAAGAACACGGCGGAAACAGACTACGAACGGGAAAACGCTCACCTCTACGCACTCCACGGGAGATTCCGGCAGTATGGAGCCAGAGTTGCAGGTCATCCCCGCACTCCTATTCCTCCTCATATACCAGGAGCACGCCCGGCGGCGCGGAAGACATCGGTGAGTACTGCACCTACGACACAGGGGAGGGAAAAGATTACCGGCACACACCCACCCACCCACACCCACTACAACACACACATCAATGCATTCCCACAGATCACTGTCACAACCCACAAACCACCCCCCTCCGAAATAATGCAAAGACCAAAAGAAGAGATCAGAAACGGGCAGATATATTGAAATAAACTATGTACAAAATATATACAGCTACTAAATGTAGTCCAACCACTGTCCGTGGATCACAGGGGTCCTGTGCAAAGGGGCAAGGCCCAGTCCCACGACAAGAACTCCACGGAGAGAACACTGCAGGGGCATCAGAAAGAAAATAGGACAGGCACCTCAGGGGGAAGGGAAGGGGGGGCACCTCAGCCACTTGAGTACACGACGCCAGATCCACGAGGGGACTCCATGACCACTGGGCCATCCTGGGGAGAGCAAAGCCACAGTCCAAACAGTCCATACAGTGGGTGGCCTGCCCACTGGGCCATCCTGGGGAGAGCAAAGCCACAGTCCATACAGTCCATACAGTGGGTGGCCTGCCCACTGGGCCATCCTGGGGAGAGCAAAGCCACAGTCCATACAGTCCATACAGTGGGTGGCCTGCCCACTGGGCCATCCTGGGGAGAGCAAAGCCACAGTCCATACAGTCCATACAGTGGGTGGCCTGCCCACTGGGCCATCCTGGGGAGAGCAAAGCCACAGTCCAAACAGTCCATACAGTGGGTGGCCTGCCCACTGGGCCATCCTGGGGAGAGCAAAGCCACAGTCCATACAGTCCATACAGTGGGTGGCCTGCCCACTGGGCCATCCTGGGGAGAGCAAAGCCACAGTCCATACAGTGGGTGGCCTGCCCACTGGGCCATCCTGGGGAGAGCAAAGCCACAGTCCATACAGTGGGTGGCCTGCCCACTGGGCCATCCTGGGGAGAGCAAAGCCACAGTCCAAACAGTCCATAACAGACCCCACTGCCACTGGAGGAGGCAAGTTGGCCAGAGGACATCCTGCAGCCCTGCGCAAGATAGATCCTGCCCTGCCACGTCTGCCAAAGGGCCAGCGGTTCTTGCCTTGAAGGGCCCAGGTCAGCGGTTCTTGAGACGGCGGGGCCCAGTTCAGCGGTTCTTGCCTTGAAGGGCCCAGTTCAGCGGTTCTTGAGACGGCGGAGCCCAGTTCAGCGGTTCTTGCCTTGAAGGGCCCAGTTCAGCGGTTCTTGAGACGGCGGGGCCCAGTTCAGCGGTTCTTGCCTTGAAGGGCCCAGTTCAGCGGTTCTTGCCTTGAAGGGCCCAAGTCAGCGGTTCTTGAGACGGCGGGGCCCAGTTCAGCGGTTCTTGCCTTGAAGGGCCCAGTTCAGCGGTTCTTGAGACGGCGGGGCCCAGTTCAGCGGTTCTTGCCTTGAAGGGCCCAGTTCAGCGGTTCTTGAGACGGCGGGGCCCAGTTCAGCGGTTCTTGCCTTGAAGGGCCCAGTTCAGCGGTTCTTGCCTTGAAGGGCCCAAGTCAGCGGTTCTTGAGACGGCGGGGCCCAGTTCAGCGGTTCTTGCCTTGAAGGGCCCAGTTCAGCGGTTCTTGAGACGGCGGGGCCCAGTTCAGCGGTTCTTGCCTTGAAGGGCCCAGTTCAGCGGTTCTTGAGACGGCGGGGCCCAGTTCAGCGGTTCTTGCCTTGAAGGGCCCAGTTCAGCGGTTCTTGAGACGGCGGGGCCCAGTTCAGCGGTTCTTGCCTTGAAGGGCCCAGTTCAGCGGTTCTTGAGACGGCGGGCCCAGTTCAGCGGTTCTTGCCTTGAAGGGCCCAGTTCAGCGGTTCTTGCCTTGAAGGGCCCAAGTCAGCGGTTCTTGAGACGGCGGGGCCCAGTTCAGCGGTTCTTGCCTTGAAGGGCCCAGGTCAGCGGTTCTTGAGACGGCGGGGCCCAGTTCAGCGGTTCTTGCCTTGAAGGGCCCAGTTCAGCGGTTCTTGAGACGGCGGAGCCCAGTTCAGCGGTTCTTGCCTTGAAGGGCCCAGTTCAGCGGTTCTTGAGACGGCGGGGCCCAGTTCAGCGGTTCTTGCCTTGAAGGGCCCAGTTCAGCGGTTCTTGCCTTGAAGGGCCCAAGTCAGCGGTTCTTGAGACGGCGGGGCCCAGTTCAGCGGTTCTTGCCTTGAAGGGCCCAGTTCAGCGGTTCTTGAGACGGCGGGGCCCAGTTCAGCGGTTCTTGCCTTGAAGGGCCCAGGTCAGCGGTTCTTGAGACGGCGGGGCCCAGTTCAGCGGTTCTTGCCTTGAAGGGCCCAGTTCAGCGGTTCTTGAGACGGCGGACGGTCTATGGCCAACTGCTAATTGCATGGTGGTGCCCTCCTGGGCAGCGGGGATGGTGCTCCTTCAATGCCCACCTGGGCTGTGGGTGGTGGGGCCCTCCTGGCCAGCTGGGCTGGGTCCTCCCTGGGCAGCGGCTATGGGGGTTGTGGGCTCCTCCTGGGCAGCAGGCCTGCTGCCTGACCTCTCCAACTTGCTGCCCTTGCCCTCCTTAGTCGTCGGCCTGTGGCCCTTGCCTCCCTTTGGAGCTGTGGCTGGTGACTGTCTCTGGGTGGTGTCCGGGGGGGATGTAGAAGGCGGGCTCCTGCGGCGCCCCTTCCGCCTTCTGCTCCTCTTCCCAGGGGGTGGGCTGGCTGTCCCCTTGCTGCTGGGTGAAGATCCAGACATGCGGGCTGGCGGGCTCCAATACCCCTGCACCCTTGTCAAGGGGGCTGCAGGGCTGGTGGTGGCTGAGGTGCTCTTCTTACCCCGACGAGAAGGAGGGGGGGGCTCAGGGTCAGGAAAGAAGTTAGTAGTGGCGAGGAAGAGCTTCTTGGGACAATGGAGAGTGGTAGGTACAGTGGGAATGGGAGTGGAGGGAGAGGATGTGGTTGTAGGTGAGTCACGTTTGCTGTCTTTGGGTGCAGGTGCAGGAGGGATAGGCTGTCGTGAGGTGGATGGCTGTTGGGTGGGTGGGTGGCTGCGTTTGTGTGGTGTGGAAGAGGGGGTGACAGACACAGTGGGAGAGGACACAGGGGACGTGTAAATGGCAGTGGGGGTGGTGACTGCACGTGTGCGGACTGGAGTGGAGGGTGTGCTGGTGATGGAAACACTGGCTGATGGTGAGGTGTATGGAGGTGTGAGTGTAGACGTCACAGGGAGGGAGGAGGGAGACGAGGAGGTGGGGGTCACAGAGGTGGTAGTGACTGTTGGCATGTCTGCATCGGAATGTTGCGTGTGTGAATGTCTGGGTGATCTGTGGTGCTTATGTTTGGATGAGCTTCTCTTGGGTGTTGAGGTGTGTGCAGGCTGGTCTGATGGTGTGGGTGGGACAGGCAGAGGAACAGGAGACTGGGAGGAGGGAGTTAGTAGAGGCAGGCAGGAGACAGGGACAATGGCTGCCGTCAGTGCTGAGGCCAGAGCCTGGAACGATCGCTGATGGGCAGCCTGACCCGAATGAATGCCCTCCAGGTACGCATTGCTGCGATGAACCTCCCTCTCCACCCCCTGGATGGCATTCAAAAGGGTAGTCTGCCCAACAATGAGCGTTCGGAGGAGGTCAATGACCTCCTCACTGAGGGCAGCGGGGGTAACAGGGGCAGGGCCTGAGGTGCCTGGGGCGAAGGAGATGCCCGGCTTCCTGGCAGAGCGGGCACGGGGCGAACGCGGAGGGGCTGCTGGGAGGGCGGAGATGGTGCGCTGGGTGGCGGCTGTACCTGTAATGGCGGGGGGCACGGATGGTGCCACCCCCGCAAGGGAGCCCCCTTCCGAGGACGTGTCCGTGTCGCTGCAGGCTCCAGTCGTCCCCGTCGTGGAGCTCCCCTCGCCCTCCGTCTCACTGGTCCAGTCTGACTCTGTGGCATGGCCCTCCTGGGCCATGTGAGATGCAGCTCCCTCCTGCCCCGATGCCACTTCTCCTCCGCCTGATGATGCTGATGCACACAAGCACAGAAAGACAAACAAAAAGGGGGGGGGAGAGAGAAATAAAGGGATATTGAGTACATGGATCTCCGGTACAGTTAGCGGACATGACAGACACAGATGCCCCCTGCACTAACTTGCGCACTTGGGGTATGCTACGCATTCCGTGGAACATGCCCTACACGCCTAGAGTTGACAACTGCACCCATGGATGACACGGCCCAGGGATGGCTGTACTGACACACTACTGAGGGTGGTGGCTGGGGACACAGGGGCTTACGGGGGTGCCCAGCCTACAGATATCGCCCTGGCCTAGGGGGACCCACAGCCCTCCTCCCCCACCCAGACACCTCCACTGCACGACAACAGAGTAGATGATGCTTGTACTCACCCCCTTGTGTCTGCTGTGCTGCCCTCACGCGCCCATCCAAATCAGGGTAGGCCACCGCCAGGATCCGGAACATCAGGGGGCTCAGTTGACGGCAGGCACCCCGCCTACGTTGGGAGGCCATCCCCAGCAGAGACTCGGCGGTCTTCTTTGTCCCGCGGCGGATGTCCTCCCACCTCTTGCGGCAGTGGGTGCCCCGTCGATGGTGGACCCCCAGGCCCCGGACTTCCTTGGCGATGGCACGCCAAATCCCAATCTTCTCATGGGCGCGGACCTATGTGACACGTACAGGGAGGGAGAAATACCACGTTCAAGTTACTCAGCATTTTCCTTTCCAGTGGCCCAACGCCCCCCATCCCCGCCAGGCCCCCCGCCAGGCCCAACATGCACCCCATCCCCGCCAGGCCCCCCGCCAGGCCCCCCGCCATGCCCAACATGCCCCCCATCCCCGCCAGGCCCCCCGCCAGCCCCAACATGCCCCCCATCCCCGCCAGGCCCCCCGCCATGCCCAACATGCCCCCCATCCCCGCCAGGCCCCCCGCCAGGCCCCCCGCCATGCCCAACATGCCCCCCATCCCCGCCAGGCCCCCCGCCATGCCCAACATGCCCCCCATCCCCGCCAGGCCCCCCGCCAGGCCCCCCGCCATGCCCAACATGCCCCCCATCCCCGCCAGGCCCCCGCCAGGCCCCACGCCATGCCCAACATGCCCCCCATCCCCGCCAGGCCCCCCGCCAGGCCCCCCGCCATGCCCAACATGCCCCCCATCCCCGCCAGGCCCCCCGCCAGCCCCAACATGCCCCCCATCCCCGCCAGGCCCCCCGCCATGCCCAACTTGCACCCCATCCCCGCCAGGCCCCCGCCAGGCCCAACATGCACCCCATCCCCGCCAGGCCCCCAAGCCAGCCAGTGGCCCCAAATCCAGATAGAATTACACTCACTTGTTGGTCTGGAGGACCGTAGAGTAGCGCATACTGGGGGAGGACCCCATCCACAAGTTTCTCCAACTCCTCGCCAGTGAAGGCAGGGGCCCTTTCCCCAGTCGCAGCAGCCATTGTCCCTTCCAGACCGAGGTCACAGCAACACTTGCAGTATAGGTCCTCTCCTGTGAAAGTTCAAGTCGCAAGTGGATAAGTAGATAGAAAATGGCGGTCACGTCCGCGGCGGTGCGTACCGCGGCGGTGCGTCCCGCCACCGCCGGCGCCCTTCGCCATTGGCTCCTGAAACCCATAGGCTTCAATGTTAACCAATGCGGCTTCGCGCCGCGGTCTTGGCCCGCCGCCCGCCGCGGTGTGCCACGCCAGCGCATTGACCTCACATCCCATTGTCACACTTCACAGGTCAGGCAGCCGCCATTTCCAGGGCCCACATGGCTCAATTTCAACTGCGTCACACAGGCCTAGGCCTTGCATAGCCACTCATACACGCCATTCACTGCATAGAGAATCGTATACTGTGCTAGCTGTGAGTACGTACCTGTGGGTTGCCTGACTGTGTGCTCCATGTTGTCCTTCCTAGGCACCGTCCGCTGGGTTGGGCGAGGAGACGGATGAATCCTCCCGTGTACCGACCGCTGGTGGACCTGTCGACAATGGAAGAACGCCACATTATCCTGACCTACCGTCTTAACCGTGCCACTATCCATGAACTGTGTGCCCGGCTGGAGCCCGACCTGATGTCCCCCATCCGCCAACCCACAGGGATTCCCCCTCTGGTGCAGGTCATGTCAGTACTCCATTTCTTGGCAAGTGGGTCATTTCAGACAACAGTGGGAATTGCTTCTGGGATGTCTCAGCCCATGTTTTCAAAGGTGTTATCCAGAGTGTTGTCTGCCCTGATGAAATCCGTGAGGAACTACATCATTTTCCCTGAGGTGGGCGAACTGGCTACAGTGAAGGGTGATTTCTACGCCCTTGGACATATTCCCAACGTAATTGGTGCCATTGATGGGACCCATGTGGCTTTGGTTCCCCCAAGAGACAGGGAGCAGGTGTACAGGAACAGAAAAAGTTACCATTCAATGAACATCCAGGTGGTGTGTTTGGCTGACCAGTACATCTCGCATGTAAATGCCAAATTCCCAGGGTCAGTGCATGACGCCTACATCATGCGGAATAGCAGCATCCCTTACGTGATGGAACAGCTACAGAGACACCGTGTATGGCTAGTGGGGGACTCTGGGTACCCCAACCTGTCGTGGCTACTGACCCCAGTAAGGAATCCCCGGACCAGGGCAGAGGAACGGTACAATGAGGCCCATGGGCGTACTAGGAGGGTGATCGAACGCACCTTTGGCCTCCTAAAGGCCAGGTTTCGCTGCCTGCATATGACCGGGGGATCCCTAATGTACTCACCTAAGAAGGTGTGTCACATCATCGTGGCCTGCTGCATGCTTCACAACCTGGCTTTGCGCCGCCAGGTGCCTTTCCTGCAGGAGGATGGTCGAGACGGTGGTGTTGTGGCAGCGGTGGAACCTGAGGAGAGTGACGAGGAGGAAGACGACGAGGCTGAAACAGACAACAGGGACAGAATCATTGAACAGTACTTCCAATAGGACACAGGTAACATTTCAAAGATAATTTAGTAAAAGTTAACTACTCTGCAGCATCTCTGCTGCCTGTCTATTTGCCCCAGTGTATGATGACTGAGTTTTGGCTTTTCCCTCCCTATTTCAGATCTGGGGTCCCCACTACGAGTCCTGTGCTTCGTTTCCCCATGGACTACAGCTTTGTGGCAGCTGTTTGTTGACTTCACCATGTACAAGGACATATTTGCACTGTCATGTCAATTACAATCTATTGAAATCACAGCCAGACTCCTGATATTTTGGTGCAAAATAGGTGTTTATTGAAGTGCTCAAAATGGGATGGGTGGTTTCAAGTGGGTGGGGGCTATGGTGAAGGAATGTCCATGGCAGAGTCCAGAGTAACAGTCACACAGGTGCATTGTCCAGAGGCCTGTGGAGAGATGGAGCATGGGCAGTTCGAGGATGGACAGGGTGACAATGTGGGACAGTGGGATGACATCAGGTGGTATCCATTGCTGGCGGGGGTCTTGACATCCTACTCTGTCTTGCGAGATCTCAGGGCCCTCTTGCGGGGTGGTTCTTCTCCTGCAGGAGGTGGGGGTCTGGTGGGCTGCTGCTGTGCGGGGGCCTCCTGTCCACTAGCGCCGGCGGAGGTGGATGGCTGTTCTTGGTCCCGGCTAGTGGCAGGGGCCCTTGGGTGTTGTTCAGTGTCCGCCCTGCTGTTTACGAGGTCCTGCAGCAGCCCTACCATGGTAACCAGGGTGGTGTTGAGGGCTCGGATGTCCTCCCTGTACCCCCGATAGTGTTCCTCCTGCAGCACCTGGATCTCCTGGAACCGGGCCAGTACCGTCGCCATCGTCTCCTGGGAGCGGTTGTATGCTCCCATGATGGTGGTGAGGACCTCGTGGAGAGTGGGTTCCCTGGGCCTCTCCTCCCCCCCCTGTCGCACAGCTGCCCGCCGAGTTGCCCTGTTTCCCTGGGCCTCTGCCCCCTGGCCGGTGTGCCCACTACCACTGCCCCCAGGTCCCTGTTGTTGTTGGGGTGGTGGGTTATCCTGGGTGCCCTGTAGTGGTAGACACACCGCAGATTGACGCGCCCTGGAGACAGAGGCATGGGCCCGCTGGGTGGGAGCTGTGCTGGTGTTCCCAGAGGGGTTAGGGTCTATAGTGGCCTGTGCCTGTGTGAGGGGAACCGACTGTCCAGAGGTCCCCGATGGTCCGGGCTGGTCATCGGTGTCCAGATCGACAGAGCTGCTGTCATCGCTGACGGCCTCTTGGGTGGGGGGTGTGGATAATTCTGGCCCCTCCGCCGCGGTGTGTTGACGGTCGGGTCCTGCAGGGGTATAGAGGTATGGTTATAGTTTCAATGTGTGGCATATGGGTGTATCTGTGGGTTCCCGTGTCCCCAAGTGCTGGCATTCGTGTGTGGGGGCTTTGGTGAGGGTGGCTTGTGGTGGGGATGTGTATATGCATTGGGCATGCTTTGGTGATGGGTGTCCATGCTTAGTGGACGCATGCAGGCCTAGGTTTTGGGATGTGTGGGTTGTGATGGTGAGACATTGGCGGGGAATAGGTGTGCTGGGGGTGGGGGTGAGGATGGTGGTGGGGGTGAGGATGGTGGTGGGGGTGAGGGTGGGGGTGAGGATGGGGGTGGGGGTGAGGGTGGGGTTCGAGGATGGGGGTGAGGGTTGGGGTCTGATTTGGCATGCAGGTGGGGGGGAAGCAGTATTGAAGCTTCAACTTACCAGTATCCATTCCTCCGCCGACTCCTGCGAGGCCGTCAGGATGCAGGATGTTCAAGACTTCCTCCTCCCATGATGTGAATTGTGGGGGTTGAGGTGGGGGTCCTCCGCCAGTCTTCTGCACGGCGATGTTGTGCCTGGATACCATGGAACGCACCTTCCCCCGTAGGTCGTTCCATCGCTTCCTGATGTCTTCCCGATTTCTGGGGTGCTGTCCCACTGCGTTCACCCTGTCGACAATCCTCTGCCATAGCTCCGTCCTCCGGGCAATGCTGGTGTATTGGACCTGTGTGCCGAACAGCTGGGGCTCTACACGAACGATTTCCTCCACCATAACCCTGAGTTCTTCGTCTGTGAAGCGGGGTTGTCTTTGGGGTGCCATGGGGTGGTGTGTATGATGTGTGGGGTGGAGTATGTGTATTTAAGTGAGTTGAGTGTGGTGGTGTGTGTTGTTTTGTGTGTGGATAGTGTGTGGGTGATGGTGTTGAGTGGCTGTGGCTGTTATGTTTTGGATCCTGGTGTCTCTCTCTTGCCTTCTTTACGATTTTGTAAGCGTAGGGGTTTGTGGGTGATGTGGGTGGGTGTTTTATATTGTATTGTGTGTGTGGGAGTGGTGTGTGTATGTGTATCAGGTGTGTGGGATTCAAATCGTCCAATGTGGGTGAGTTTTGTTCGTTGGTGGGTATTCTGACCGCGCCGGTGTGTCCCGCCAATGGAATACCGCGTTTGAATGACCGCCGCGTGGATTCGTGGGTCGTAATGGGATGGGCGTATTTCTGTTGGCGTGGCGGTGGAGGTTTGGTCACCTCCACCTTTCCGCCGACCGCTGGTCTGGCGGTCTGTTGTGGCGGTCGGATTTTCGGAGGTTTGCCTTCTGCGGGTCAGAATGACCGTGGCGGGTTTCCGCGACCGCGGCGGGATTATGGAGGATTTCTGACCGGCGGTAGGCGCCTTTTACCGCCGAGGTCAGAATGACCACCTAGATTTGGTGTGTCAGAATGCTCTATAAAATATCACATACATACAAATACATATAAATACATATTTTTATTGCAACTATGATAATGGTATACCCTACAACATCCCTTGAGGTAGGCCTCGTCTGCTGATAAACATTTACTCCGAGTGTTAAGAAACTTGGTGAGGCTAACTTTTCTTGTCAAAGCGAGCACCTAGAGTCCAGTTGTATGTCTTAATATTGACCATATAAATACTGTGGCATAGAAATACTGTTGTAGAAATATTGATAGCCAAAATAGGTACTTTCAGTACCAACAGTAAAAAATGACACTTATCGGCCACAAAAATATCAACAGAAAAAAATAGCATATCTACTGCAAAAATAGCTACTACATAAATAGATCTTTAAATACTATAAACTGTGCAAACAAAATAAAAGTGCAATTTGGAAAATTCATAATATTTTAACTACTAAGACTTAAATATCATCATTGTCAACATACGTTTATTTTAGCTAATATATAATAAATACATTATTTTTAAATTAACATACATAACTCTAACTAGAAAATGATAACATTTATGAATCCACAGCATTACTTTTTATTATAATTTGCAGAACATAAAATATATATATATATATATATATATATTTCAAAATTATATACAATCAACCAAAAAAATATAATATGTGAAGGTGGTGAAACATAGCATCAATGTTCAGATTGGTAATTTTTAATACACATATACCCACCTACATCTCGAGGCCTGCTGGCACAGTTAATTGTAAGTAGCAATATTATAAACAGCATTGTGTAGAAGAAAAGTCTCCAATGGTACTGCTCAAACCTATTACATAGAGAAAAAAACAGAAATTACACAACCTTCCGGATCACCCACCTTCGCAACCAACCACCATGGAGACCTCCCTTCCCCAGCAGGTGCTAAATTATTTTATACATGTTGATCATCTCCCATTATTGGATCACTATAATCACAATATAGGTCAGCACTAATCCTGGCCAAAAAGTTTCTTACGCATCATCAGTGTGATGCAAAGCACTTGTAGATGTTTGGGACTGGTACCTTCCATGAATTCAGTTGGCAGTGAGGTCAGGCAGATATTCCAAAGCAACTCAAAGCTGTTTCCTTTGCAAGCTAGGCCCAAAGCAAACTTTTCAGTTCCAAACACAGTATATCCCAAACTCAGTATAACCCAGTTTATTTGGGAGGTACTGCTCCAAAAAGTCAGAATAAGTTGTTCAGCAGCACGTAGCAAGAAAGTGATCTGATGGCATTAGTTTTTTCATGGGGTAAGAATGTTGGTCTATCACTCCCAAGATAATGTATGCTGGGAATCCTAGCAATTGGATCCCATGCATACTATCAATCTAATCCATGACTTCATCCAGTATCTCTGTAGTTTGGGGGAATGCCTTAGTAAATGAAGAATGAAACCCAGAATTGCTATAATTCATCTGACAGAGATTGCTCTTGTTGGGATTCCACCTGGGTAGCCTACTAGGGGTATAGTATCAACAGATTGCCATCTTTATTATCATCTCCCTCAGTGACGTGCTACAAGTGTTTATCCAGGGCCTCACAAATATTTCTGTACATTGTTTGTGATTGTGTTCCCAATTTCTGCCTCCCACCTTAGCTGACCCAGTGTCTATGTCCGGAGAGGTACAGAATTGAGGGCTTAATAAAGTTCAGAGATTAATCATCTGCCATTGATCTTAAGGAAGATTCACTTTTCAAAAATGGTCATAGGTCTAGAAGTCCCAGTTCTCGCATATCTGAGTCACCCATTGTCGCACCTGAGCATAATGCATGCTTTCAGAATCTGGTAGGCCATATTCCCGTCAAACCTTGTAATGCCTTGAAGGCCAAACAAATCTCCTTGCAAACGTACAGTTAAACTTCTGCCATCCTGAAAACTGAATATGATCCAAGGCCAGTATAAAATCTGGATTCCCTATGGTAGGAGTAAGAGGGGATGGGTGCAAGGTGAGTCCCTTCCTTAGCATGACTATATTCCAAGATTATAGTGTGACCCAAATGATGGGGAAAGAATAAAGGCCCCATGAACAGGATCACCTAGGTTGTCATGGGATCTTCCATAAATGGTCACCTAGATTATTCAATCTATTAAAAACCATTTTTTATAGCTATCCTCCCCACACCACCATATCTAAGAGTGGTAATAATGTGGTATGAGTCCTGTCCCAGAGCTTGAGGAATACATTGCTCTTGGGAATTTAAGCTCTCCTGACCTCCAAACTTCAGCCCATAAATACAATTATTTATTGTACTTTGAATATCGTTTAGAGCCCCAAACGGAGATCACAAGGTAAGGGAAACCACCAGTACAGAAATCTAGACAGGAACAACAATCTGATTCAGAAATGCAGCTAAGCCACGAGAGGCCCCTATTATGCCACTATTGTACCTTTAAAGGCAGAGTATTCAACATAAAATATATACTATTATAACATATATATAATTTATATAAGTTACTCCGGTTGTGTGTTCAAATAGTGTTCATTTTAATGGGGTCAAATGTTCTACTCTAACTCCAGCCTTAGAAAATGCAAAATTTGGAGGGCCTGATAATAACTATTCTAACACCTACCTCACACACATTGGGAAAAGTCAATAAATTATTTAGGTGAGATTCACTATTCTAATTCCAATACACATACAACTGTGGAGTGCATTATTAGAAGGGATGATATTTACTATACTACTAATAGTCTTAAGACTCTGGGGGATGTGAATAAATTGTGGTAGCTAGAGGGTGAAATGTACATATCCTATTTTTTACCGGTCCCACTCACCTGAGGCTTCGGTACTGCTGAAACGGAGATAATCTGTCCTTTCACAGAGTGGTTAACCCTCCATGCTGACTGGAGATCAGCCATGGATGGTAGGCCACTGGGGGAAATGGGGAAAACGGGGAAACAAGGGAAGTATTCTTTAAGAAGTGAAGTAGCTCACTCAAGGTAGGTGCTCTGGATGGATTTTTTCCCCTGGCTGGTATCTCTTGCTTCTGGGAAGGTGCTCCAACAACCTCGCCTTTAAGACAAAATATATACAACATGAGAAGGGACTAGGAACGTGTACGACATTCATACATTATACATTTATACATATATGTGGAGACAATGCTCATTTAATATGTCAACTAGTATTCTCTCAAAAACACGTAATAGTCATAGACAACAAACAGAATAAAAAGGCTCCCATTAGTTCCTATGAGTGGGTCCAAGCATGTTTCCTATTAATGTCATAAGACGTTCTGAGAAGCAGGATAAATGCCCTTGGTAGGAATAGCAATGGGCAGTCAATTATGAGTACACAACCAGGTACCTGGGAGGTAGCATAAATGGGGATCCTCTAAATAAATCAGTCCAGAGAAGTAAAAATACCAAAAATAGACTACAGACTCTGGGGTTCAGTGCAAAGACCTTGAGGGGTAAACATTAAATAAGGGTACAGTACAAATATGTACAGCCTTACATTTCCTGGCATCTGAAGAAAGTTGAAATGCAGGAAAAACAGCCGTTGAGAGTAACACCACATCAGCAATAGAACAAAGAATAGGATCTAGATGGGGGAGAAAGGTCCATGAAGTCAGAGGAGGAAAAAAAACAACTCTGGTTGCCGATTCAAAAATGAATGAAGACCAGCAGCAAGACAGGGAAGAATATGGGGAATACTGGTGTCTGTAAATCCTTCCCAATCTGGAAACAGGAAATGAAACCAGCATCTTGGTTATGGAGGATGCCCTCTAAATAGACAACGCCTCCATAATCCAGTGACATGTCTCATCAGGTGGTGACTGCTCCACATCCAGCGAGTCGGGCTCTGAGACATACATGGCCTGCTGCCAGGCAGAGTACATTAGAAAGGCCAGGTGATATGGAAGGTTGGGGACACACAAACAGTCCTGGTGAGTGCTGATCCAAAGATTGCATGGTGCACATTCACAACAGACAACTCCCACACACAACACACTGCCAAACGTGCCCCTCCCCCGGCCGGGCAGAGTGGTTACTTTGGGGAACATGTGGTGCAAGCAGTTCGGGGCGTAACACTAACCCAGTGAAAATAACATTGGTGAAAGTCAAAAAAGGGTTAAAATGTAGTATTTTAGCTTCAGTCCTACACACATTGAGGAAAGGGTTAAATCAGAAGGCTGATATTTAACAATGTATTTTGCTTACTAATGTTTTGTTTTTTGCAATTTATATATTTTTTTAAATGGTGCTTGGTGTTCAAGGGGAGTTTACTTAAATTCATTTTTTATGTGTAAGGAACACAAATTAAATACTTTCATTTTAAAGCAAACAACCTAAATATATTACATAGTGCAAAAACTATACAAATGCAGCCCAAAACACACATGCCTCAAAAGAATTAAAAAACAAACATTTTAATTAAAAGATTTAAATAATATTTAGCTAAACATGTGTAAATAAAACATAATATACACAAATATGAAGCCTGATAAATTGACACATTTTTTTTACTTTGAAATGCAATACCATCATATATTCCCCCAAAAATACACTACCAAATCTACTACCTAAAGGCTCTCAACCCACAATATTAACCATAATCCTTAATCATACAACCCAAAAGAAATTAATTAACCCCAATAGCTATTTAAAAAATAAGCATTTAGGATTATTTTCTTTATACCCTTCTAAATTAAATCTAGTTTTACTAGAAATGTTTTATTTTAGAAAACTAAATCAAACACTGACTCATCCTTGCTCCCAGAATGCATCACAGACTGAACAAATTAAGGTGTTAATCAATGAAAAAAATAGCAAAGGGACTATGAAAAACTATTTATTAAAAAATATATAATAAACCATAGTATGACCACTTTAAAAAATACCTAAAGAATATACCACGGACTATAAATAAATAATATATTAAACATTAATATGATTTTCAAAATAAGAAAACAATATAACAAACAACGTTCTGTCCAACTGAATGATTGCAGTCACAATATTATGGTCAAGTGACATTTTAGAGTCTATATTCAGGTAACATTTCTAGAAGACTTTGTACCTAGGAACTTCCATCATTATCCCATTTTCAGTGTCTTCGGACACCTCTAGCGTTTGTCCCAAAGATCACTACTAACAGTACTTTTATGTACTTTGAATAGACGAAATCCCAAATGCATTCACTAGGATTCTAATGTGTAATTCAGAAAACACAGAAGATTGGGGGCGATTTCAAGTTTGGTGGTCCCAACACGGGACTGCCAAAATTGTGGGGAGGACGCCACCACCATGGCGGTGGTGTACCCCCCACCCTATTGCAAGGTTCCTGCCAGTCTGACCTGGCTGACTGGTCGAAACCTTGAAATAGATTGCTCCGACCAGTCAGACAAGCAGGAACAGTGCTACAAGATAGCACTCGGCTCCCTTATAGGAGCTGAGTGCTATCTTGTAGCACCGAAGGGGCTGACCAGCACCCTTAGAATGTGCACTGTCTGCAAAGCTTACAGTATGCATTCTGGTGATGCTGGGCAGGAGGGCTGCCCTAAGGCCTCAGGTACTTGTTCTCCACTAGCCTTTTCATGGTGGGGAAATCGCCATTAAAAGGCTGGTAAAAAAACAAAGCTGATTAACACCAAGACTGCCATCAACACGTCGGGGTCTTGGATCCTTACAGAGTCAGTGGTCTGTTGGTGGGTCCGCCCACCAACCTCGTAGTGTGGCGTTCTGACCGCCACTGCGAGTCTGGCGGTCTCGTGACTGCCAGACTCGTAATCAGGCCCTTAGTCTCATATATGTGTGTTATCATACCTGTTAATATTGGTTTATTATCATCTCCGGATATCAACTTTTGAGTTAATTGTGAAATCAAACATTTATAATTATAACACTTAAAAAGGCTGTGTACTAACTTCTTTGTATGCGTCTGTGCTGATAATTCTCCAGAGCTATGGAATCTAAATCTTTTTAATCAGTTGTGCTAAAATATATCTGCGGATCAGCTATCTGACATTTTAGAATCACTAATCAATGTTGAACTGTGTGGACAGTAAGCATTACACTGAAGAGAATAATGATGTGATTTGTGATCAATATAACCTATTTTTTATCAAGTTCCCAGCATGAAAGCAAAATATAAAATAACAGAACAAATATTAGAACACTAAATATTTAGTAACATTCAAGCAGAGCTTGACCTTGGGATAGCCACCTTCCTACTAACTCTGAAGACATCAATTTAAACCATGCTGTGATGTTTAGGGAGTGGGAAAGCAATATAATGATTTGTAGAACTGTTAGTGCCAAAGACTGCAATCTCATCATCTGTCTGTGTACATGAGTTTTTTTGTTTTTATAAAGGCTTCTTTTTAATAGGGACATATAGTAAATGTCCCTACTCCACCTCCCCAATCTTGAAATGTATCTTTGCTGAAAACCATTTAATCCCTATATATCCAATTGGAAGGCATGCTTGGTGAACCAAGGCTGATTAAAAAGTATCTCTGGTTATTTGAAAGGCCCAGCTATTGACTGTGCATTATGAGATAAAAATGAGTAAATGAGCACCTCATTTTGTCAAATCAGAGCAAATCAACCTTTAGTCTGCTAAAAACAGCCATAAAAGAATATAATCACATCAATACACAACATACCCAAAGTTATCTAAAACCTCAGTATATCATCAAAAACAAAATAATGCATGGTTAAAAACACTTCTTCCGACGGTCTAGGTACATGTCGTGAGAACAGTCAATATGATTATAATAAAGCGAATGCTGCAAAATTCATTAGATTCAGTTTTTTTAAATATTGGTTAAACCTTATAAAATTCACAATCCAGATTCATACAGTTTCCTTATAATAATGGCACTCTTTATAAAATTTAGGACAGCACAGGAGATAGCTTGTGCATATAGCTTCAGTAAAAATATCAATGCTTCCTTGTATGATCAAATTTTGGCATACTGAAGAATCGGAGCTAAGAACGAATAATGTGGTACTAAATATAATGTGCAAAAAAGCATAAGATGTCATGTGCTTTGTCTAGAGACACTATCATCAGGGCATGATGGCTGCCTTCTGAGAAAGGTCCCCTAAATAGTGAAGTCTTTGATAAAGTCCAATGTGCTCAACCTAAAATTAATTAAAAAGAAACAGTGACTGTGATTCATTATTATTGACAGATAAGTTTTGACCCTGTTGATGTGCAAATAACGGAATATTCTAGTGTAGTGCATAGTTGCTGCACTCTCTCTCCGTAGCTCCATATAGTATTTTAGGAAGTGCGGTTTGATTGTTTCTTTACAACTCAAGTCAGTCTCCCTATGAATATTATACATCTTTGGATCTCCCAGTTGTTAAAACATTTTTTAACATATACAAACCATGGTAAATGATGCAAGTTATCAAGTGATAAGCAATCTGTGAGAAAATCACTTACCAGGCCTGCTTCCTGTTTGGCCAAGCATTTTAAACATAAAATCAATGGGCCAAGGCTAATTGCATCCTCCATAGAAGTTAAGCCTACTTCCTTGTGGCTAAAAATGGATGCGGTACTTCTTGGGAGAGACCTGTTTAGAATTAAAACTATTTTCTGTCCTTTGCGAATGTCCGCAGTGCAGTAGCCCCAGATGCCACCCAGTATTTCCCCACAGGAATACACTCAGGCGGTCATTCTGACCGCCGCCCGCCATGCGGTCACCGCCATTTGGCCGCTCCGCTTCTGGCTTTCCCGCTGGGCCGGCGGGCGCCCACCAAAGGAGCGCCCGCCGGCCCAGCGGGAAAGGCCCTGCAACATAGAAGCCGGCTCCGAATGGAGCCGGCGGTGTTGCAGGGGTGTGACGGGTGCAGTTGCACCCGCCGCGATTTTCACTGTCTGCTATGCAGACAGTGAAAATCATGCTGGGGCCCTGTAAGGGGGCCCCTGCACTGCCCATGCCAGTGGCATGGGCAGTGCAGGGGCCCCCAGGGGCCCCACGACACCCGTTCCCGCCATCCTGTTCCTGGCGGTAAAAACCGCCAGAAACAGGGTGGCGGGAAGGGGGTCGGAATCTCCATGGCGGCGCTGTTTGCAGCGCCGCAATAGAGATTCAGCCCAGACAGGGGAAATCCGGCGGGAAACCGACAGATCCCCTTTTCTGACCACGGCTTTACCGCCGCGGTCAGAATGGGCAGGGAAGCACCGCCAGCCTGTTGGCGGTGCTTCCGTGGTCCTCCACCCTGGCGGTCGATGACCGCCAGGGTTGGAATGACCCCCTCAGTCTTTTAAATAGTAATGAAGGCCCTCATTTTGAGTTTAGCAGGCAGCCGAGGCCGCCCGCCAAACTGTTTAGGACAGAAAGCCGCTACTCCGATTTTCCACCCGCTGACCCTATTATGAGTTTCCTGCTGGGCCATCACGTGGAAAACGTGTTTCTGTCCGCAGGCCCAGCGGGAAACTCACCACAACATTGAACGAGCCGGCAGCAATGTTGTTGTGCATCGGGTGCAACAGCACCTGTCATGGTTTTCACTGCCTGTATTTCAGGCAGTGAAAAGCGCAACTGGGCTGTCCATTGGTGCCCATGCCAAGTGCCTGGGCAGTGCAGGGCCCCCATGGGGCCCCCAGCACCCCACCTCCACCAGCCTATGCATGGCAGTGGAACCACCATGCAAAAGAGGGCGGAGGGGAGACTTGTGATCCTCGGGGCAGTGCTACTTGCAGCACTGCCCTTGCAGATTAAGAGCGCCAGCACCGCCAGGCTGTCGACCGACGGCAACCTGGTGGTACTGGCATTTGGTCCGTGGCAGCTGCACCATGGTCATAATGTGGAGGCCGGACTGCCCCTTTGGCAGCGGTCTGACCACCACTGCCAGTGTGGCGGTCTTAAGACGTCCACACTCTTAATGAGGGCCTAAGTTTTTAACTGGTTTCTAATGCAGTTTGTCTGCAAATCTAAACGCTGCTACATGGATTTAAGAAAGTGTTGATTTGTTAATGTTATCATAGATGTCCATGTCAGGGAGCAATTAAATAGAATTCTTAAATAGTTAAAATTCATGTTTTTTGTCGTAGCTGTGCCACATGTCATTTCAAAAGATTTGTTGAAGTTTACTTTTAGATCCCAAGTTTGCTTAAAAGACCAAAACAAATGTAGTGAAATTTGGAGGCCATTTGCTGTTCTTGAAATGACTGCATTATTGACATACAATAAGTCGGGAATAAATGAAATCCCATATTCAACGTATTGATACCTTTTCCTAATAAATATGTATTTACTTTATATATAGGAAAAAAAGGAAAGTTCCCATGATACATCCTTTGTGAACACCGCTATATGTTATAACAGATGAGGCTGTCATCGTTTGACTCTTGCTCTAGGTAAGATTGCTGGTTTAAGGATCATAGTACTTATGTTTGTAGGTGAGTATGCCTGTCCTACAACAAGTTGCAACTGTCGCCCCAACCCTCCGGGCTCACAAGCAGCACCTCACCAAAACCCCAAACAGTAAAAGGTGATTTGTGGCAGCCATTATGCATGGACTCAAGAGTGTGACATCTCAGGGAGTGTTGTTGTTAAACGGAGATTACACCTTTCTCACATGAACAACATGTCTCAAACACAGGCAATGAAGGAGATGCATTAAAGCTTTCAATAGGTTTGATAACAAAACTGCAATCTACGATAAATTGCATGGGATACAATGATAAAGATAATGAATAATGCAAGGAACAGAATTGCAAACACAAGAGTCATTAACCCAAAGACCCCCACCATTTTGCAATAGCATGAAATGACATGAGATGTGAAATATGTCCTAATACCCTAGCATGATGAACCTACTCTCTAACCTAAAGAGAGCTAGGTGTGTTAAAGCTAATCTGCCAATGCCATGTCCATAAGAAGAGCCCTTTAACCCTTGTTACCTTGGAATCAGGACTCTGTGTAAGGACACACAGACTGGGTCAGCCTCAAGGCGACATGCGCATCGATAGCAGTGATGGCATCTGGTTGGAATCCTTCTGACTATCTGTCTATGTGAGGTGAATTTGTACAGATCTGCTCGGACCCCTTACGCAGGTCTGTTCCCAAAAAATAGATAACAAGACATGCTTGGGGCGGCAATTAAATAAACAATTCCTCGAAAGCCCAAAGTGGGAAAGTACCTAATGTGAATACCTACATCTTACTTATCTACTGGCGCTGCTAGTGACGCCTTAGCAGAGTGGCTCTGATAGCAGGGAACTAAAACATTGTCCTAACTAAAACAATGCAGCCATCTTAGAAACATATAATTAAATAATTGTGCTAAAACAGAGCAAGCTAAGTAGGGTAAAAATCACTGGGTGACGGGGGCACAGGTCTGCAAGCCAGAAGGCTAAGCTAACTCCTGCTTCCCATTAAAACAAGATAGGATTCACTTCAAGGTTAACTCACCAGTAGTGCCATATCTGATTGAGACTGAGGTTTCAGCATGTAGGCGTTGTATCATTATTAGCAATTATTTTTCAAACCCCCTCTGATCGACTATATCCCATAATTTTGTTCAGTTTACCAAATCAAAAGCATTCATAAGGTCCATGAATGCTAAGGGGTGGGTCCTTTCTTTGCGATGACATATTTTCCCCATCACAAGATATAAGTTTAGGCATTGCTCAGTTTTACCAATCCCAGGGGGAAACTAAACTGGACTTAAGATCTTATTTTCTTCTGCTTAGGCTTCTAGTCGCAACAAGATATCCCAGACTAGGATTTTAGCACTTGAATCTAAAAAAATAAATTGGATATTAACTATGCAGACTTCTATCACCCTTCCTTAAGATTGGCACCATAATCCCTTTAATACATGAATTTCAGAACTGACCTATTATGACGGATTTAAGTACATTTGTTAATAGCAGGACCGTAATGGAATATTAGTTTTAAAAATGTCTACAGGAAGTCCGTCAGGCTCCTGGTTCTTTCCACCAATGCTCCTTGAAATTGTCTCAGCCACTTCCTCCACACTTACTGTGTTGCTAAGTGCATAAAGCTCTATCTCAAATAATAGCTGCACACCTTTTAAATCGTGTTCTATCTTTTATGTGTGAAACGTATCTGAGTAGTATTGAACCCCGGTCTCATCGGGTATTAGGAATTCTAGCTTGGGAGTTCCAGAGTCTGCAAATGGGCGATTCACCACCTCCTAAAGCATCAAGGGATCCCTTGCCTTTTCTGCTTCTAACAAGTCTTCCCATGCCTTGTGTCCTATTTCTTTCTTGCATTCTTCTAAACATATTTATAGATGTGTCAAGCTTACCCAATCTCAAGAGGACATTTGGGGTTTGAATGAAGGGCAGATCTTTACTGCTTATGAGCAGCTGCGTAGATGGCATTAAACCACCTAAAAGGTTTTACCTCCGCTCTAACTGGTTTCGATGTTAGCATTTCTGAGACAGACATCTTTGTTGGCTACTATGTGATTGGACCCAATTGACAGACATGTAATTTAATCCACCTGATTAGAAGCAATAGGTTTAGTGATTAATTTTTCCGGGAAGACCTTGTTCCATTCTTATACCTTTCCATTTTGAGTGCTGAGTTTATAAGCTTTTTGTTTGAATCTGCCTTATTCATATTTATGCTCAAAGAAATTGTAAGAGGGTTTGTCAGTTTCATACCCATTGATGGAATGGAGAGACAAATTTGGTAGTACCCAGTTCTCTAAATCATGGAAATAGGTAAGTATTAAAATTGTCTAGCCTGTGATGTTGGTCGTTTTGCGTTTGTCAGGTGTAAAGGCTACCAGCTATTTTTTCATTCAGATACCCGCGTTGTGTGTAGCTATTGTTATTTACCTGATTAAAGATGCCTCTTTGTGCAATTGTATGGGACCTCAATGTTCTTCATGTGATAGGACTTTTGAATGGGCTGACTGTTGACTAATATGTTGGGAAGCCACAGGCAGCCTACGTGCACCATATCCCTTAGCATATATGAGAAATGGTGTGGTGCACAAAAAATGTCTGCACATGGCTTGCCTGAATTAACTTTGTTGATGTCCTTGTGTTTTTATATGGACTTCATGTATTGAATAACAATTGCTGTATTTTATATATGTCTGAAATCCATTGTTTGCGCTCTGCTCCTTCCATTCAAGCAGACACTTGTATTACTAGCTTTGACTTCCATTCGAGTACCTTACATTGTCAGCTCATTGTTTGAAGAAAGAGTCACATTTAAATTGAGTTACCTCTTCTATACACTTATGCATCTTAATGAGCCCACATACTTGACCAAACTCTTCACTGTTTCAAGAGGGTAAAGATGACTCTGGAGCAGTAATTTTCTAGGTTTACAAATGCTAACGTCCATAAGTGCTCAAACTAAAAAAAAAAAAAAATAGACTTTCTATGGCGCAGGAGCTGCCCTAAGCAAACCCATGCCACTTGTGTTAAGAACCAGACATATAAAAGCACATGTTTTTCCTTTTACGCTTTAAATAAGAAAGGTGCTTGGTGTTTCAACACAGTTTCATTACATGTCCGTCACCTTACAGCTGTCTTCAGGACAAGAGTGCTGTATTAAACTCTTAAGTAGGTAAATAAGAAATAGATGTCCCGACTATGAAGAAACTGCACTGATAAAAGGACATTTATAATGCCCCATACGTTTTTACTCTATGTCGACCTTAGTAAAGTAAAATAACTATCAAGGATGTATATTTAATTGTTTTATTTTATGTAATCCTAACTAATTATTGCCGTTCCTTTTAATCATGTTGTGAGAAAATGCTTATTATTAGGGGGTCACCTCCATTTGCTGAATAGTCTTTTGATTTTTCGATCCAGCACACTGGGGTACTGCTGTCAGGTGCCCCGAGTATGTGCACTGCCCCTTAAAATATGCAGAAATTGCCTAATCGTAGATCACACATTTCTCTTTCCTATAAGGCCAAAGTATATGGTGCACAGACTGTAATCTTTACATTGAATGTTAAATATCACTTGTGCACTGCAGCAACTTACGTGCCAGCCCCTAGTGTCACAAAGACAAATATAACTTCCGGTGGACCAGTGTAGTCTGACTGCTACAGTTTAAAACTTGCAGTGCAACCTGTTTAAAAAAAAAAAAACAGCTAAAACAATTCCCATTTAAATGTTAGTAGGTCACCCATGTAAGAAGCTAGGTTATTAGTTGTGCAGGGTGTGAGCCCACAATTAATGTCTTACTGGGAATCACCATTCACTGGCACACAATAACACACAATAAATCATTGTCCAGTCAGTGTTTTTTCTTTGAAAAAAGAAAAGCACATTTACTATAAACAGACTAGTAAATATTATACATTAATTTACAAATATATACATCAGGCAGATAGAATTAACTTTGGTGGCATTCTGAAATTACATTTGACCCCTAGAGGTTCATGACCCCCACATCACTATATCCCAACCTATACCAGATAGAACATCACAATATGAGGGGGAGTTGTTATAAATAAAGCAGGCCTATTGACTTTGTCAAGTGGTCACCACACTAATAAAAACAATTACATGTTAGAATACATCATGAAAACCAGTGGACCCGATATTCACTTTTAAATCCAGTCAAGACATTTATATGCATTGTAGTGGTAATCAATAAAATTGGTAATAAAGTATTTGTAGTTAAATCAACGTAAAACATGTATCAAAGACGTTTTAATTTAATTCACCTTCCATAGATCAAAAGATCAAGCTCTTGATACTTCACAAAACAAATAAATATTCTCCTGGGTCATTAACTCAAACCAGGACAGTCCCCTTATTAAAGGGAGCTGTTGCACTCCATGCATTACCCACAACAGTGGAAAATATTGTTGGTGCTGCCCCTCAACACAGGAGAGACAAACGCAAGCCCTTACCTGACATTATGGGATGCTCCTAGCCTCAAAACAGTGAATATTCGCACCACATTTGATTTCTATTTTACTTTGGTTATCCTGATCCCACCCAGTTTATCTTGTAATGCAGAGGACTGCAAGTGGAGCCCCAAGGCCCCCACAACCTCAGCTAGCTGCCCGTCCACAGCTCCAGTACTGTGCGTGAGTGGGCACCTTAATTTCTACTCCTGACTCTCAGGGACACTCCTGCGTTTCTGTGCAAGGTGAAGCTTATTTCTGTGGCTCCTGGAGCTGAGGGCCCACTGGTACTAATGTAAATTCTGCGTTGTAGTGCTTCCTTCTGTTTTTTCATGCCAAGGTCCCACACAAGCCCCCACCACAATAAGCAAAAATAACTAACAATGTTCCAACTCCTGGAGGCTTATCCCTCCCAGGGTGTTCGTGAGAGATGACAGCAGAGTCCCATGCGCTATATTTTGTACTCTGCTAGAGGTCAAAGCTAAAATCCTTTAAACAGACGTAACTCTGGGACAGTTGGCCTGATTCCAATGATCTTGGGCTAGTCTTACTCCTGGTTGTGAGCTCTAGCTATCTTGAGCATGTTCATTAGCCCCCTTGATATTTAAAGGATGTGCTGTGCAGGGAGCTGATTTAACTGGCTCCCTTGCCAGCCTTCTTCTCTGCTTTGCCCTCCACAGACACCAAACCAACCTGCCATTTTGCAGGATACCTAGGGGTAGCAATGGAGTCCAAGTCTTTCACCAGCTGGTCCACAGAGGGCATATGGGGGACAGTCATTAGGCTAGACACCAAAGTAGCCCTGGGGTCAGCTGCTCCTTAGTTCATCAGGAGCATCAGGTGGCTTGGCTTTAGAGCTGTTTATGATTCTGGTGGTGTCACTATCCAGATCCGGTGTTGCTCTCACTCTTTCTCTTGTGCAGGTTTTTTTTTAGGTGCAAGTGAAACATTCTAGATGCCAGGGGCCACTGCCCTATCATTCCTCTACCCTGTCTCAACATTCCTGCACAGCATTTTGGGACAATACAATATTTTGCCATCACATTTCCTCTGTGCATATCTCATCTGAGGGCCTCAGCTCCACCCCTCAAAGATATCACTCAAGCTACTGTCACATCAAAACGTCAAGAAGGAGTCTGTCCTGTGTTTGGCTCCAAATGTCTGGACTTCCTCCTTTGTTGAGTGGGACTGGGCTGATCCAGCCTATGTGCAGGATGACAGTTCCAAGATGCAGAGCCAAGCACTGATATTTGCTCCTTTTCAAAGAGAAGGCATTTCCTCCTCTGCTGGGGAGCAGAGTAATAAACTTAGCCAATCAGGAAAAGAAAAGGCAGGAAATGTGATTGTGAGCTGAACCAGAGAAGTATAACACTTCTAGAGGACCCTTAAGATATACACATATATTATTGGGACATGCATATTTAAACTCATCCTGCATGTTTCTCCCCAGAGATAAAATCTCATTGAGCTGTGTAGGCATAAGTGTATCATAGCTGCACATTAAGGCAGATTTCACCTATGTGTGTAGTTCAGTGACACTACAGATTTCCCAGTAAACTCTACTGACCTATCTATAAATGCCCTCTAACATTATAAGGCCTACCCAGGTCAGACCCTACCTAGGCAGGGTCCCTTCTCTGCTAGGCCACCTGTGTGCAATTAGTAGATGGCAATCAATGGTAGCCCCACATTGTTTGTGCACACATGTTCACATGTAACTAGCCCCTGCCTCTTACCCAAAGAGTGCCACATTTGACCTAATCTCAAAAGGCCAAAATCATTACCACGATTGAGACTCAGGTAGGGAGACTTCCAAACAATAAAGGTTCAGAAAGTGGTTGATCAAAAAGCAAGAAATCTTGGAGTACCAAAGGGGAAGGACCAATTTTCAACAGTTCCTATGCAAGTCTTGTATCCTACAAGGTAGGGAGCACGGCATTTAAATGTGAGACATATAAAAAAAATAATGTTACCATGTCGCTAAAGTGACAAGGAACTAAACAATATTTCCACTGTGGCAGGCTCAGCTGTCCAATGTAAAAAAAAAATTAAAAAAAATACAGATGTAAACACTAATACTGGATACCTGGAAAAATGTAACCAGTATTTGTAATAGTTTAAAAAAAATCCAATTCACATGTGAGTAGGTCACCTTTTATCTGCCAGAACTGTCAGAAGGCTGATTAGCCTAGCCCACTGCCAACATTTGGCATCTGTGAATAAGTGTGATAAACTTCCAGAAGTAAACAATAGGTTGACCTGAATGGGCAAAGATGACCCCTCTGAACTCCACAGGATATTCAAAGTGGGGTCTGTGCCCATCCTTTTAACCATAGGCTATCAAATCCTGCTTGGCAGGTCCTTTTAGCCACCTTTAACACTAGGGGTGCAATTGAAAGGAAATGAAAAGGATGCCTAGACAATTCATGTGTATCCCCGATCTGGTTGCTGAAGGACCCTGCTTTTGTCCTAGCAAACATCAGTTTCTAGATTTGTCGTGGGTGCAGTGGCATGCTCTAAAATACATTTTAGTGTTTGATATGGCAGGACACTGTTGTATTCCGTATGACACTCCCACACACTCCATGCTTAAGACCCAGTTTAGTTCCTCTAAGACTTTCACCACCTTAAACCTGCCTTGGCACATGGAATATTGGGCCTGTTTGTAGGGAGTCAAACAGGAACTTGCGCCAAAGTAGATAGGTAAAGGCCTGGCAACCATTAATCTTTAGGTCAGACATGAACTCTGATTGTTTTAGGATGTTTCCAATCCTCAGGCTGGTGAACCCTTCAAAGCTGGGCCCCCACCCACCCTTCCTCAGAATAATGCTGGACTTGCAAAAGGATACCAGACAGATTGAACCTGCTGTATGTGCCGTCTGTGACATGTGAGAGGGACCTGAAGAGGTTGGTCTTCCATTTGAAATCCAAGAACAGAAATATCTCCAAGCATCATACAGCTGATCCCCTGAGAGGCCCAGTGAACATGAGAAATGCTGTATGGGGCATTCATGACAACCTGAGATCTTTTACTTTCACTCCCAATCCCAAGGCCCTGTGGTACTTTGAGGTGCACTCCTTTTGTGTTTAGGTTCAAAATGTAGTGTAGGATTTGTTTCAAGCATTTTACACTGGAACTCCATAACTACGAAAGGTATTGAGCAGGCAGTTCCAAATCATCAGCTGAATGTCAGTAAAACAACAAAAGTCCTTCTTCAGGAGGGGACTCAAAAACTTTTTCGAACTTGCTTACTTCCAGACCCTAGCGTCCAATTTACTTGTTGTCTCCGGACTGTGCTCCTTCATGGTTGGCCTCAAATCATACATCGGTCCCGGTCTACAGTGACTTTTGCCCATCATTGATACATTGTGCTTTTTTGTTTTTATTTTGTCAAAAATCATTAAGTAATATCTCAGTTTTCCTTTATTGGTTATTTTCATTTTATTGTTTTTGTTTTCCATTACATTTTTCCTCCGGTCAAGCTTGTCTACTCTGTGTGATATCCACCAGGGGTTGAGCTCAGGCTTAAATTATTTAAATTTTTGACTGGCCCTAAAAGGAAGTGACTTTAGTACTTGTAATGGACACCAATTCACTCCAATAATGGATTCCTTTCTCTCATACATAAAGGTACATTTAAAAAAAATAATTGGGAACCTAGGCCTTACACAAACATACATACTCATTATCCCATTAAAACATTTACATCAAATTACAATATTTGAAAAAATTGCCATATTCTAATGCTAATACTAACCCTAACTGTTAGACTTTTCATCCTTGGTGTGGTCTCCCTTAAATATGTTGCCTCTGTTTCCCAGGTTGTTGATGTGTGCTGGACTCTGATTTTGCTGTTTTTTTACTCTGGGCACTTTACCACTGCTAACCAGTGCTAAAGTGCAAGTGCTCCTATATAAAATGTGTATGTAATTGGCTTATCCATGATTGGCATATTTGATTTATTAGTAAGTCCCTAGTATAGTGCACTAGAGGTGCCCAGGGCCTGTAAATCAAATGCTTCTAGTGGGCCTGCAGCACTGGTTGTGCCACCCACTTAAGTAGCTCTGTAATCATGTCTCAGACCTGCCACTGCTGTGTCTGTGTGTGCAGTTTTAACTGTAAATTCGACTTGGCAAGTGTATCTACTTTCCAGGCCTAAACCTTCTCTTTTCTTACATGTAGGGCACCCCTAAGGTAGGCCCTCGGTAGCCCCAAGGACAGGGTGCAGTGTATGGTTAAGGTAGGACATAAAGTAATGTGTTTTATATGTCCTGACAGTGAAATATTACTAAATTTGTGTTTAACTGTTGCAAGGCTTGTCCCTCTCAGGGGTTAACATGGGGGCTACATTTAAATCTGATTAAAGTGTAGATTCCCTTTGGGAGCTGATGGATATGTGGAGTTTGGGGTCTCTGAGCTCACAATTTAAAAATACATCTTTTAGTAAAGTTGATTTTAAGATTGTGTGTGCGAAAATGCCACTTTTAGAAAGTGAGCATTGTCTTGCTTATTCCATTTCTGTGACTCTGCCTGTTTGTGGATTCCCTGTCTGGGTCAGTTTGACAGTTGGGCTGGTTGCACCTCACACTAGACACTGACACAAAGGGAGCTGGGGTGTAGTCTCCATTTCCTGATGAGCCATCTGTGCTGGGAGGGGAGGAGTGGTTACTCACACCTGAAAGGGCTATGCCTGCCCTCACACAATGCAGTCTCCAACCCCCTGGTGAGTGTCTGGGGCCTGGCCTGGGCAAGGCAGGATTTCACATTCAAGAGAGACTTTACTTTGAAGTAGGCCTACTTCAAAGGAGAAATTGGGTATAAGAAGGGCACCCAAAACCACAGACTTTAGAACCCATCTGGAAACCAAGAGAAACCTTTGCCTGGAGTAGAGCTTAGAAAGAACAGCTGTCCTGCCTGTGACTGTGCTTTGTGGAGCTATCCTGCAGTTGCTGCTTCTGCCAGAGTAAGAGGGCAAAGACTGGACTTTGTGTGCCTTCCATCTTGTGAAGATCTCCAAGGGCTTGATTTAGAGCTTGCCTCCTGTTGTTTGAAGTCTCAGAGACAGCAAAGACTTATTTCTGCCAGCACCTGGAGTCTCTGGAGAGGCTCCTACTCTGCCAAGTGGTGCCCATCCAGTTCCTGGGACCCTGAAGGGAGAAGCTGGAAACCTAAGAGGAGGAAATCCATGCACAGAACCTCGTTAAGGATACAACTCCGATCTGAGGCTGAAAAATCGACGTGCCGCTGACTTTGCGGCTGAAAATCGACACTCGCCTGCAACGCGACTGAAGAATCTATGAACGGAGCTGAAGAAACGACGTGCAGCATTGCTGACCAAGGCTGGGAGATCGCAACCCGTGCTGCGTGGTTTTCGGATCGTCGTGCGGCTAGATTTCTGACGCAAGTACCGCTGGGTGTATAAAAACAATGCAAGGCCTGCCCACACCCAAGAGTGCTGACCAGATCGACGCATCGCTCTCCTGCGGGGAGAAGAAACAATGCGCCCGACTAAAGGAGAAGCGACGCAAGGTAACGCTTGTGAGTGAAATCGACGCATCGCAAGCCCTTTTTGATGCACATTCACCCGTGCGGGGTTACTTTTGATGCACCCAATGTAAATTTTCACGCTAACAGTGTTAGTGTGTCTTTAAAACTACATGAAGACTCTTTTTGCTTTTTAATTGATAACTTGACTTGTGTATTGTGGATTTTTGTTGTGTTGGTCTTGTTTTGTTTAGATAAATACTTCCTACTTTTCTAATTGTCATTTTGTAGTGGTTTCATTAAGTTACTGTGTGTGTTGGTACAAATACTTTACACCTAGCCTACTGCTCGTGCCAAGCTACCATGGGGGTAAACAGGGGTTAGCTGAGGGTGATTCTCTTTTACCCTGAAAGAGAGTGAGGGTCCTTGCTTGGACAGGGGGTAATCTGGCTGACAACCAATGACCCCATTTCTAACACTAACTTTTTCTTTAATTTACTTTTAGCTTAATTGATAAAAACAAAAACAATCTTAATGCTGCACAATTCAGGCAGGGCAGCTCATAACTGGCCTCCCATATCAAACACACACCTCCGCGTGCATGTCTGGTAATGAGCCCTCAGTGAGAACATAAACAGATCAGCGTCCAATAAAAGTAAGTGCCACATAGAAAGGCAAACTTTTAGTGCACATTCAAAAAGGCACCAGAGGCACCAACACATGGGCTGAACACAATCCAAAACCGGTCTGAATAATGGAGAACAGTTGAAATGCAGTTCTTCCAAGAGCGTTGCTCGAAATACTGCATTATGCCTTCATGACACAGTTGTGCTGGTGGAAGCACCCTCAGTCCTCCTTGTTGCAATGGGACAGCCACTGTTGCATCAAATTGAATGCTGAAAAAATGTCCCTTGCGCTAACATGTTGCCGGGGAATGCAACCAGATTTTAATGTTTGTGGTGTCCATCCCAACTGTTTAATGGACCTAAGCTGGCGCTGTCCATGTTGTGAAAATGACTTCACTTTGTACAATGCCAAGTCCATATGAAACAATCTTGTTTAAAGTGTATATGTGGTCGGACAAATGTTAATCCCATTATCTATTAAGGCTAATGCTTTTTGTAAACTTTCCTGATCTACTTGCCTTAACCGGGCAGCAGCTTCTTGTGAAAGATTCCAAATGTTGTTATAAACTGCAAATAAAGTGTTTCTTACCTTGTCCTTTGGGGCCTAACAGGCAATCCTGCAAGTCTATGTTGTTAGACAGGAGACTGAGGTGTTCTTTAACAGCATCTAGTGACAAACATTTAAACCATTGCTGGCATAAATTCCCTACACTGTATGTTGTTACTATACCCAAATGTTCTGATGAAACATAGCAAGGGTCTGGCCTACTTGTTTTAAAACCCTCTGTATAGTTTACAAAATTCACATGACAAACAGTTGTGTCCACTGGCCACAATAACCACCCACCAGGATGTGAAAGTATTGTGTTAAATGTTCCATGTTGGAACCACCCATTGAGCTGATCTTCAGTTGCTTTAATGTATTTTTGCTATTTATCAAATTCAGCAGGAGCAGGGATACTGGGCGCATTCAATTCCTTGATTTTTGCCAAGCCTTAACAATTTGTCAGTTGTACAGTTTCATTTAAAAATATCATCTGTATAGGTATCAGACATACCCCAAATAAAGCTTCCTTTCCCCTTATTTGCCAAGTTTTAGTTCCCCATACACTCTTTAAGTCAATCGACTTCAGCCAGTATTCGTAGCCTTCTGTAGCCAACTGGGAAACAAAGGAATCAGAATAGATCAATTTTGTTTCACTCAATAAAACATTGTGCATTACCATCGTAGGCAATTTAAAGCAATATGACTTGGAAATTTTAACATCGTACCCTGAAAATTATGCAAACCTTTCAGAGTATGTTTTTAAAAAATCCCCACTGGCGGAGTCGGACAATGTTCCCATTGTATATAATTAAAAATAGTCTTTAGGGTACTTGAATGAATGAAATGATGTCCATAATAATTGTAACAGAACATATCGCTATAATTTTCTTTTGATAAATAAGTATCTTCACTTTCAAATACAGTAAAATACTCTAGTACTAATAAGATAGAATCACTGTTTTTACATACAGAAACAACTCCAGGTGTTATTACATCATTCATTAAATGTTTAAATATATATGGAATTTTGATAACGATTGTCAGGCCACATATGTCTAAAGATACTTAATCCCAAACAATCCCATTGGGTATTGGTATAGCTGTAATGTTCACTAGGGACAAACCTTATGTGAGACAAAAGTGCGGTTTTAGGTTCTTATCCACCAGTTCAGCTGCAGAGCGTTCAGGAAGGTAATGACATGTATTAATAAGAAAAAGATGGCAAATCCAAAGAAGGAAGGCAAGTACAGTTAATAAGAGCCTCGGGTAGTTCTATGGATAAATTAAACAGCTATTTTTGAGCCAATTTTTTATCTTACGTGCTCTTGACAGTCTTATTGTAGAAGAGGCAGATGATTCTGTGAAAGTCATTGAAATCAGAATATCCATAAGCAGTTTGTGTAAAAACTGGAGCCATGTTTGAATGAAGAGAATTGTCAGAAGTTTCCCTTGGTGGTTCAAAGTAAACAATTCAATCCATTTTGGTTGAACTTGAGACCAATTGCTCATTGTTGTGGACGATTCTTGTTGCAATAGTAGTTAGTGGTACTAATAAAAGATCTTTTTCCACCCTCCCAAAGCTCGAGGAAGTATCAGTGTTGCTGCTCAAAACCTGTACAGGAACATCCTGGTTCGTAGTGAGAGGGAGTCTGGTACTACCCAGGAGTCCTCTAGGTCCGCTGTGCAGCATCGGCCATATGGTGCAGCTTGACATCGTCGATGGAGACAAAGAGGTTTTCTTTAGAACCAGATAATATAATATAATACACTGTTCCAAAACTGGTGAACGGGAAAGGGGAGAAGTCCTGATAATCAGGAGCACAAGTCCTCACACACCACATTTGGTGTCATGCTTCATCATAGGACAGCTCCTCGTCAGGCCGGCACTGCAATGCCTGACGGGCACCCCCCGAAGGGGGGCTCTTTGCCGGAGATCTTTTAGTTAATGATGAAGCCGCGGAACCACATGTGGGTCCGAAAAAGAGGAAAGAAAAAAGACAAGAAGAGGATAAAATTGGCTCAAAACCCTCACTAAATAATTTATTGTTCGCTGTTGGGAATTGGTCAAGATTAAAAAAGTAGCAAGGGAGTGAAACAAGAGGTAATGCTCAGACACTCGTACAAAAATCAAGACAAAGGAAGACGGTAATTATCCGAAGTCCCTCAGTATAAGGTCAATATACGGTCGACATGTTTCGCGTCTCTCATGGTCCAACAGGATCCCTTGACGCTTCTTCAGGACCTATTTATTCATTGGACTTCTCCAATTGAAAACAAAGGAAAATTCATCAGCTCCTGCAACCTAACGCTCACAGTCAAGACGTCATTGGTCACTTACTAGAGGTAAACCGGACTGGTTTCCCTTTCCTATTAGTCACCCATCTCTATTTAGAGGAAGTGTTTCATGGGATCACGCAGGCCTGTTGCCCGGTTCACAATGAATTTGTGAGGTTACCGGCGTGCAATGAGACACCTACCCCCGCGGCTGCGTTCCCGAATATTTCTTTAGATCCAGACAGCAGTGCTAAAATAACAGTTCTGGTACTGTGTATTCCCAGCACTGGAACCAGTGCACAATAAGAAGGACCAAACTCCTTTTTCACAGCAATTCTTTCATGCAGTAGATCCCCAACTCTTTTAATCCAGCTGGTAAGTGTTATTGCTGCATTATTATTCCCAAGGAGGTGGCACTTTCAGATGTGTTGTCATCACTGACCTGTTGTAAGTCCTGCAAGACTGTGACGTGTTCATTTATGTCAGAAGATGTATCTTCCATCTCCGCACCAGGTCCATCAAGATCTGGAATATACATTTGTGTTCCAAACAGGACTTCATATGAGTTATGCACTCCCAGGGACCTTCTAGGCAGATATAGTGCTCTCTGTACTCCATACCGGTGATTACACCAATTATGACCCGTGCCTAGTACTCACTGTTAAGGATTGCTTTAAGTCCTGGTTTCTTTGATCCACAACACTATTTCCCTCGAGATGATATGGAGACGAATAATACAGTTGGACCCCTAACAAAGCAATGGTGTCCCTGAATGCACTTGAGGTGAAAGCAAGGCTCTGGTCCGAGTGGAAAGCCGCAACTGCATATGTGCTGATAACAACTTGCAAATCCTTAACAACAGTTTGAGTGTCAGCTGAGCTTTGTGGCCATACCCATAGAAATCTGGAACATGAGTCAACAGCGATTGAGATGTATTTGTATGCACTATCAGGTGTCAATGAACCACAATGGTCCAGGTACACACATTGTAGAGGTTTGTTGGATAATAAGAGGGGTGTCTGTGGTGGATGTTTGATGGTGGACCCTTTTATTTGCTGAAGGATGTCACAGCAAAGAAAATACTGTTTGGTCTGCTTGTATAGACCTAGCCACCAGTAACGTGATTGTAATAGTGAAATAGCAGTCGCCACACCAACATGGGCAGAAGCAAATCCCTCATGTGCTGCTTTAATCAACTCCGGTCGTTGGTCTTGGTTGGGGATCACACGATCACCCACCCCTGGTATTGTTACTCTGGCAGTATTCAGGCTAGATATTCAGTAGGAATATTTGGCAGGATATACTTTTGGCATGGGCTTGCTTTCAGTAAAAGCTTTCACAGCAGCCAGTGTTTCATCATCTAACCTTGTCCATGAATAAGTTATTGCAGCAACAGAAGCCATAGCTACTGCTGATTTGGCCGCTTCATCAACTAAGTTATTACCTGTAATGTGTATTCCAACACGATGATGTCCCAGTATATCAACTACATGGACAGTGGGTAACGTTTTGTTCAGATGCTTTCCCCAACAGAAGTCCGTGTTTGATGGCGTTGTCTTTTCAATCTGTGAACCCATTCTGGTGCCAGTAATGCAGGTATTTATTAAAGGACTGGACACAGCATTATAAATCACAGACTATTAATGTAATTTGCCTTGGATCTGTGTCTTCCAGTGCCATCAACAGGGCCTTGAACTCTGCTGACTGTAAAGTGCTGTCCCCTAAGGTCTGCATGTAAGTATGTGAGAATTCACCATTCTTCATGTAGCCACTCACAACCGCATATGTGGCGGAGTATTGATTTCCAGTGCCTATTGCTGGTTGGGCAGAAACATCAGTGTAAATGATTGTATGATATTGTTTAATAGGCAAAGTGTTTGCTGGAACTGGGTATCCTAGTTCATATTGGAGAACTTCTTAAGTTAGCAATTTAGAATTAAAAACATAATCAACATCAGTGGCTGTCAGAGACGTCTATTGAATCCAACGTGGATGCAGTGCCTTGGCGTTCGGAATGCTGGACTTTGCGACAGACTCAAGGGTTGGGATCAGAGATACAACAATAATGTTTCCCCTGGGCCAGAGGTCTGTCTGTAATGACAGCCTTCTGAACAGCAGTTAGAATTTTTTCTGTGGGAACAAAGCGTTCAGCTGTGGAATATAGATGTGATTTGTATGCTATAGCCACAGCTTCACCCTCTTTGAATGTTACATAGGTTAAACCAATGGCACCAGCGATTACACTGATGACCAAATGTGCTGCGTTGTCCCTTGTGTGTAAGTGTTTAACTGCAAGCATGTCTTGTTGCAATGCTCTTAGAACGCGTATGTGTTTGACTGTCAAATATTTACTTAAAAAATCAGGGCATATTATATCATACAATGGTTTAATGCATTGTACATAATCTAGAATGTAAGTTCTGCCAAAGTTTAAAAGCCCAACAATGACTGGAGCTTTTTGATTGTGTTCGGTGGTTGCAATTTTGCACACTTTTCTAGAAATCGGAGTGCTATGCTCTTGCCTTCATCTGATAATTTGTATCCCAAAAATAGCACACTGCGAAGGCTATTTTTGTTTTTCTGAACTAAATTTGTAGCCTTATTCAGACAATCCCACAACAATGTGGTTCACCAGTCTTATATGATGAACAAGATATCATCCATAAGGTAGATATCATCTACGTAGGACAATGCCTAAGAGTTGTGTAAAAATGAAATAACACGAACTGAGAACAATTCTGGACTGTTTTTATATCCCTATTGGAACCTAAAGTGCTAAAACTTGTTAAGTCCCTACTTTCAGGTGCTATAATTTGGCAAAAGAAACCGTTGGAAATATTCAAGGTGTTTTGTATTTTTTGCGCACTATATTGTTAATGAGTGCAGTGCTTTGTGCATTTTGAATGGCAAATGTGCATGTATGATTATTTAAACATCTGTAGTCTCAGACTATTCTATATTAAAGATCCAGTTTAGCCACAGGGAAAAAGGGGTTGTTCATTGGTGAGACAGAGGGTTCCATTATACCCTGGTACTCTAATTGCATAAGGAGTTCTCTCACAGGTGCTTACGCTTCATGTTTAATTGGATTTGTGGCTATGGGTGGTTCATAATCGGTATCATATGGTAGGGAGAACCTTTATCTCACCCTACATGGTTGTGATACAGTGCGAGTGCCTGCGCCAACGCCCTATCAATACTGCAAGCCTTCTTGAGCTCCCTTGGAACAAGGGGCGAAAGATGGTTCGAATACCTCTTCCCCATATGGGAGATTACAGACAAACGCTGGTGGCCCATCTTTTTCGGCCAATAAAATATCATAGATGGTAGTTGCGTGACCCCAAAAGATAGCATCAATTGTGTGCTCAAGGTCTCCTTTGGATTGTATTTACAGTTTATACACAATATCTGGTGTGGAGGTGCGCATGTCCGCAGTCTTGATTGTAAAAAGTCATTAGTTGCTTTCACCTCCAGATGCTCTTGAAGATTCCGGTGAACTATTGTGACCTCTGCCGCCCTGTCTAGCAGGGCCAGTCCCCACTTCCTGTACTTCAGTAAAGGTCTCATTCTGAGTGGCATTTCTTATAGCAATCACTGCAACCTTCTTGTTTTTTAATTGAGTTTTGTTGGGGGAAAGTTTCTCTTCTTAACAGAAACGTCTGAGCGTTGGGACTCCTTTCTCAGTTTCAAATAATCAGTTTGCGCTGACAGCCCACATCTCTTACTGGGTTCATCCGGTGAGTCCTTAAAGGAACGAGTTTGGGGAGTATCTTTATATTGATATCTATCAGGAGTTTTTATATTATCTCTATTTCTAAGATTATCGCAGTTTTGATGGTTCTCTGAATGAGGAGTTTCTCCCCTTTCTTTTTTAGGTGTTTGTTTTTGTTTATCCCAGTGTTTATTAGAACCCTCAGGTGTGTGCTTGGTAGGATCCTTATTGGATTTACTGTGGAATTGTGGTTTACTAGGTCTGGTGCACACACTATCCTGAGCAATACTATAGTAGGTTTTGTCGATAATCTTTGGCAGCTCATATTCTTGATCCTGTACAGGGACGTCCAAGAGCCGAATGTGCACTGCTAGTGCTACTGCTTCCTTTTTAAGATTACTCAAGGCTATTGAAGACAAAATGGCAAAGTTGTCCATTAATTGCATTCCCAAATCGAGTACCATGGCAGACCCGTATTCATCTTGAATTTGTTTTTACATTTCTGGAACATTGGCAAGTGTTGGTGTACTGTGTGTGGTAGTATAGAGCATGGCAAATAATGTGCCTCAAGCAGTGCGGCTGTCTACTTCGGGAGCCACCCCATATGGCAAACACATAGTGAGAATTCTATGTTTATTTTGAGGTCCTCTATAGGTAAATACTTCTTTGAGCGTGTTTATTTTTTGAGCTAACCGAAATGTAATTCATTCCCGTTTGGCGGGTACCTTACCCATAATTGCTTGTACAGTCACAGGGTTGATGCCTGGTGTAACTGTATGCGGTTGCACTGGAGCAGCACATACCGGGTTAGTATTTAATGTTTGCATTACAAACTGTACTAAGAGCCAGCTCAATGTACAAGTAATGAACCTTAGCTACCACCAACGTGCCTGCATCGGGATGCGGTGTGTATGTGGCCAATAAAGGCCAGGTAGGACCATCATTACTCAGTGGACCTAACCTAACAAAGTATTGTGTAGGGTAGGGTAAATAATGCAGAAATGTCTTAATGTTACATTTGATTGCTGGAAAGGTGAACCAAGAACAACATTTCTGTTCTATAGACTGGATGAGCCCTTAACTACAAATGTAACAGGACCCCCCTGGGCTATGAAGTTGTTAGATAATAAATGACCAGTGAGGGGAGGTCGCATGTTTACTGCAATTACCACCATGGTAAACAAACCTGTTGAGAGATGACACCAAATGGGGATGGATCCTTTTAAGGTTCAATCTTGAGCAACCTACAGCATTGAATAGGTACTACCTGCCTAGCTGAGGAGGAGATCCTCAATACCACAGACATCTCTGTATATAGTATTGAGGTGCCTTTAGCACATAGTGAGACAGAGATACTCAGGAGGATCTGCAAATCAGTGTCTGGCTAAACATTGGCAGCACCAGGTCGTGGTGACTTTCACTGTACCAATGAGGCTGCTGGATTTGAGCCACAGCATCATCTGAATTGTGGGTAACTGAGTTTGATCCCACACCAACTGTCTGCCAAATCTGTTTCCAGCCAGCTAGCAGCGCCTCACCTATGCCCAAAGGCAAGGATGATTTGTGGCAACCGGACGCATGACATTGTGTCTTCTCAGGTAAATTGTGGTGGATCAGATCTCATCCTTTTCTCTGTTAAATTCATCTCACACATGCAAAGACAAACAGAAGCAGATAATAGTTCAATAAGATTTATTGACTAAGCTGCATCCTAGATAAAACAATAAGAACTGCAATAATTAGGATGATAAAACATATCGGAAGCAAAATGGTGACAAAAAAAGTGAAACGGAAGTAAAGTCCCACCATACTGTCACTTTGCAAGATATGTGATTCCTACCTATGCCACTAATTTTCTATGTTAGAGCACAGCAGCATAAGCCCTAATCCGCCCGTAGTACACCCCTGGAAGACAACATTCCCCATACCTGGGTATGACAGTAGTGAAGGAGCCTGTCATCTATAAAGATGCCATCTCCATGTAGGCCAGGGAATCAGCAGTCTCAGCAAGCAACTGTAGCAAAGTCAAACAGCATGCGATAGAGGTCATCTGGCTGGAACCTCTCTAATGTGCAGGGGACACAGAGGTGTTTTTATAATAAGACAGCTAGTGTTCTGAGAAAAGTGCCCCAACGTAAAAAAAAAAAAGTATGTTTCTGTGAATCGTTGGAGATGTAGTATACCACTTTTGCTGGCAATCCTATCTTGTTGAGCCTTGGAGAAAGCACAGCGTGAAAGAATGTTCTGCTAGGAAATGTAGATGCTTTCCTAAATGAAAGGACAATAAAACATCACCACAAATGTGATAGTTTCTAAAATAATAAAACAAGATAAAACATTACTATGCCTAGTTGCTAAAAAAAAAAAAAAAAAAAGTGCCCAGACATTTTAAGGTCTAGATTCGCAGAAGCATTGAGTATCCAAGTGGATCTGCAGATCCTTGTGCACTAAAAAAAGGATTTTGACAAGTTCTTGCTCATGATGTGGCCCTCACAGACCCCTCCATTGCTCCAATTGGGTTAGGGTACCTCTACCCTTACCCCTTTTTTCATTTTTAAAATGTAGTTTCCTTGCTGGGAACCGAGTCCCGATGACTAAATGGTGGCTGCAAGTTTCCTCTCAGTTGGTGGCAGCCAATCATTGCATTGCTGTTTGCACGTGGATCAGCAAATCTACCCAGATCTGTGGAGTATCTACAGCAGATTCACATCTCTAGCTATACATAACAACTCTTTACTTTATTAACTCTAACACTACCAAACAGATTTACACTAAATTACAAAAAAAGATCTTTCTGGCGCAAGATCTAGTTTTCTTCCAAATTTGGTTTCATTCTTTTCAGCAGTTCGGGCTATAGTTGTATCTAAATTTCATATAGGAAATTGCATGGGGAAAACACATTTTCAGCCACCACTTTTTCTTTGCCCCCCTTGATGGATCACCCCCAAACTTTACATACTGGCACACTAGTTTTGAAAATGTTGTGAAGGCTCGTCAAACAGTGCCAACGTTATTAGCAAAAAATGCACTTTTCATCTATAAAGTATGGAAACTAGGCTCAAGATATAACTGCCTACTGATCTACAACATGAGGCTTCAACTGCTCCTTTAAGACTTTTCATGATGTTTGGTCCAGTGAAATCTTAAACTGAGTTTGTAGTGGAGCTTGCATTTCAAAGGAGAAACCCATTTTTTTGTCTAGATGTCCAACTTGAGTAATAAGCTGTTCCAAGGTTTTCAAATCATCCTATTCTAGAGAGCTGGACTGGCTGTAGCTGGCATGATGCATTTCCTTGGGAGGCTGGAAGGATGGAGGCTGGTTTTGCAGTGGTGGGGGCTGGTGTTAATAGGGGCCAGTTTTGCAGCAGTGTTGCAATATCAGCCCCAGTAACAAAAGAGGCAGTGCTTCGTACATGCAACCTGACCCGGGGGCTAGTCTGACAAAATTGCCAGGGCTGTTTTGGGTTCTCAGTCCGGCCCTGCTATTCTACTACAAGACAATGTGAAGGGTCTCTGTAATTCCCTACTGTCTGAGGAAAGACTCAGACGCTTGGGACAGTAAACTGAAACCTCCCAGCTGATTGGCTAAACAACACCTGTGACCCAGTAGGGACATCATTGTGCTTAGACTTTCCAGATGACATGTCTATGTAGATCTAAGGACCACATTCAACAGGTAAAGCATGGCAACGCATATTCAATGAGTAGTATTGTGACTTTCATCAGATAGCATGAATGAAACTGTAGCATGGCTTTTGCATTTCTATCTAGTGAAGATAGGGTTTCAAAGTAGACACTTGATAGAGAATTTGAAGGGTAGTGGACTGTTTACTCTGAATGTTCAAAATTTGACACCCATGCAAACCCACAACTACGTGTATCAAACATAAATTAGTTGATAAAATCGGACAGTCATATTTTATTCTTGATAAGTTTCAAAAGATTAAACCTGCCAGAATGTATGGGCTTAAAAGAAGTCCTGTAAACTCAGTTCATGTGTTTATGTATTTATCAGGTGCAATAAGTAACATATTAATAATGCAGAACTCGTAATATAGCCCATAGAAGGGAACTGATTTACTTTTTTAGTCAGAAATCACGATTGGCATGATTGATGATAACCTTAAAAAGGGGGCAGATGGGTGGTATTACTGTTAAACAAAACAAGCATTGGCAAAGGTTATAAAACAGTTTTTTTCAAGCTGGTGCAATAGCTAGTTTTTTTAATTGTTCTTGCAACCATATACCATTAAAAGAAAAAAATATGCTACCAAATAAATGTGGCAGCCAATCTGTAATTAAAAAATCAAAAAAATGTACAACAAAGGGAAATATGATTTTATTGGTTATGTGAAAAGGCACTGTTGGCTCTGAGTCATTTTAATATGAAGGCAAGTTTAAAAACACTAGGATGAATGAACGTGAGGATAAAGAATGGAAAGAAAAAAATGTTAACGTCCAGTAGTAAGCCACAGGCACCACTAAAATGGACTTCTTTTTAGGCTAGTGTGCATAGGTCATCAAGGAAATGTCATCCAACTAAACCCAGTTATTGCAGTGGGCTCACAAATTATCTGAGGCTGTATGCAGAACAGGAAATATGTGTGAGAGTTTAGCAGACCTGATGATGAAGAGGGTTGACCCAAAACTCATCTATGTTCTAAGATACAGCTTTTTTGTGTGGTGGGGGTTGGGCAGTGATCCTCCCCCACCCAACAAGTCTGCAATCTCTGTAAGAGAATTCATTCAGAGCAAAGAATAAAATACAAAACAGACTGCTGATGTAAATGGGAGAGAGAAGGAGGTAGATACCCATCTGGTGGCTGAGTTTCAAAATGTGGAACCAGATTAGATTACCTGGAATAAATACCAGCTTCCCTGCTTGTCCAAACTGCATGATTTTAAGCATATATTTTATTTCACAGTGGTCTTTTCTTTTATTATCGCGTGGGTGCACTTTTAAATACTTAATTTCAGAATATGCTCTATAGAAAGCACCTCTTATATGTGACTTAATAGACTGTAATGTTGCTGGATCTATAATATGATTCTAGGTCAGGTTTAGGTTTTATATGATTACTGACTTGCCACTTGGGCCACCATCTGCATTGTCCTTTGATGATGAGCCAAGAATGTTTCTCAAAATCTTTATCATATTTTTACATTTTGTTGCAAGATATATATGCCAAATGTTTACCTGGCTCGGCGCATGTACAAACTCTTACACTCAAGCCGGACCCATGGCTCACTCTGGCTGTGCTTGCCCTGTTGATTTGACTCCGTACCTTCCTCTCTTTGTGATTTGGGCTTACCAAATTGTACTGTTAGTCACTTGATAAAATAATTTGAAAAAGTCGAGGACAACAAACATGGATCCCTTCCCACATGCATAGATTTGATTACTCTGCCATCAGGAGTTTTTGAAGCAGAGACAAAGAAGAGTGCATGAAGTGAAAATTTATATAAATAAGTGATTCGAAGCAGGGACTCCAGGCCGTTGTGTTGTACATGACTGTAGTCAGGAGTTCCAAGAAAGAACTAAGAGGCCCAGAGCTTCAGCTAGGGTTTTTAGGGTGTGACACCCCTCAAATGCATTATTGGTTTGTGAGTTGACCCCAGGGGCCTGCATTCAGGTCTTCTATGTTTATGTTGGCTTTCATGTCACTTTCATGTCAGTAAGAGTTTTCATTTGTTATTTTTTAGGTTTAGATATTAAATATATATAGTGACTGGTCTACCAAAAAAGTAGTACATTTGTACCTATATAAATACTTGAATAGATGCAAATGTACTACTTTTTGGAGTTTACGAACATTGGCAGTGCGTAGTATTGCAACTTATCTTTTTCCCACTCTGCCACTCTAGACCGAGGCCCACCTAATACAAATCATTGCTGGCCCTATTGCTCATGGAAACAGTCCATCTTGAACCTTTGACATCTCACCCCCCCATCCTGTGGTCCATTCATCCCCCCCTCCCCGGTCTCTCCGACTAAGCTCCGGCCCTGTGTCTGCATTTATATAAGTATCTATGTTTTGTATTTATTAATGCATGTGACTAGACAGGTCAGCCCTAGAACAAGTAAACAAGATGAGGAGTTAAACTGACCAGAAAATGCTGAACATACTGAATGTCAAGATTACTTCGTGAGAAGTAGAAGCCCTTTTATGGATTCGTTTTACTGCTCTGTAATGATTTTAAGTATTCCAAAAAAAAAGGTTACCATTTGAAGTCATAATTGATGACGAGACACTGAGAAGCGAGCGTGTTTGTTTCCGAAGCGCCTGAAGTAAACAAGTACGATTTGTAGTTAAATTTTTATTTTGCTAAAAGACATGAACAGATTATTGAGAGAGAAGATTAAAAGTGCGCACAGTAGTGCAATTAATCAGTTTATTGCAATCTGTCTTCTGTCCTTGCCACGTAATGAACGCAATAAAAATGATCCACGTTGAGAGCATCATAAATTAATCCTTGCTTAATTATTTTGAAATATTAATGGCCCCTCTTGGAAAGGAACCTTTTGCTAAGCGTGCGCAGTCAGACGTTCAGTCAAAAATATTGAGTGATGATGATTTAAACGTATATTCTATTGAAGTTAGTCAGCTGATGTTGGATTCTGTGTTTTACTGGATAGTAATTCATCATGGTCTACTTTAGGTGGACTCAACGTAGCCTTGTTACTGCTGGCTGATTTACATCAAAAATAGAGCAATGCAGGAACACAACCAAAATCGCTACGGTACTAGGGAGGGAGCAGGGTAGGGCTTAATTTACTCTATATGGCCTGCTGCTGCCTTCTTCTCCTGCACTGGTGCTCAAACATGCTGCCTAGTACTATGCACATACCTTTGCACCATAGTGCAAATATGTGTGTACTGACTAGTATAGGTTTTGTACTGGAAGCATAACCATACCGTATAATATATTTTGTTAGATTGTTTTTAGCATTTCATGCATTGGAAGTGTGCTGTACAAGTTAGCATAAATGCAATGAGTGAAATGTTTGGAGAAATTAAAACATTTGTCCAATTTGCACCTGTCACGAGGAGGCATTTTTGATGCAAACCCAGGTCTGGCTATCATTGTAAATCTAGCTTTGTATTAAAAACCTTAGGAGCTAGTATTTGATTGACCACATATCACCTTGGAAGAAATGTATGCAAAGTAGTGCAAAGCTCTGATATCAGGCCTGGGTTTTGTGCATAATTCAGTTACCTCAAGACAAATCATGCTCAATGTCTTCTTCCTTTTCAATTTCAACAGTACCACTTGGAAGTAATGTTGCAGGGTTCAGCACTGTACATCTTTTCAATGTCACATTTAGAGCACCTAGAATGCTCGTCTCATACCTTGTCAGTCTGGCACCAGTCAAATACTGTGTTTTCGTCCTTGTCAGTAAGATCTCAACAGAGTGAGGTACCGTTACGGTTAGAGGGTATCTCATCACTACTCCCTCACATTGTGAAAAACTTTGACCAACTGCTGCAACTGCACGCAAACAACCTGGTAAGGCTGCTGCAACTGGGTCCAAGGTGGCTAACAAATAGGTTACTGGGCGATAACCACCTCCATGGACCTGTGTCAAGACAGACAAAGAACAAGCATCACGTTCATGACAAAACAATATGAATGGCTTTGTGTAAATAGGCATTCCCAACGCTGGAGCCCTGCACAAACTTTCGCTCAACTCAGTGAACGCCTTCATCTGATCCTGATCTTAAGTAATGAGATTTGTAACATCCTTATGTGTCAGCTGCTGCTATGGTTTGGAAATCTCAGCAAAATTTGGAATCCATTCAGGACAATAACCTACCATTCCCAGAAACATTCTGACATCTCTCTGTGAAGTCGTGGGACTTCTCTGCAATATCATTGTAATCCTTTCTCTGGAAATTGTCCTTGACCCCTTCTCAATTTGGTGTCCCAAATATTTCACTGACTTCTGACAGTACTGCAATTTCAAAGGTGACACTTTATGTCTGAAATATCCCAAATTATTTAACAGGGCAATCGAGTCATACTTACACTCGTCCCTTGTTTTGGATGCAATCAGTAAGTCATCAATGTATTGCACCAGAGTCGATTGGTATGGCAATTCCAATTACTCCAAATTCTTTTTCAAAATCTGATTGAACAAGGATGGTGACTCAATGTACTCTTGAGGAAGTCTGCCCCAGCTGTAGACTCTGTATAGGAATTTGAAACTAAAAAGAAACTGACGATCCTCATGAAGAGGCACAGAAAAGAAAGCTTGTGACAAATAAACCACTTTGAACCATTCTGCATCGCATGGCATCTGAAACAATATTACTGCTGGATTTGGCACTACAGGACAACATTTGATCACCATGTCATTCACTTTTCGCACGGCTTGCACAATTCGTACTTTCAAGCAAGGCTTCTTTAAGCCCATTATCAGTGAATTACATGGACTGCTCAACCCTTCCTTCAAAACCCCTTGTTTCGGAAAATCTCAGATTATCTGCGCCACTTTCATCAAAACATCTTGTGCCATGTTATACTGTGGAAGCTGCAGGAATACTAGATTCGGCTTCAAAATGATCTTAATCGGCTCCACTCCCTTAATCAAACTCACTTCTTTACCTGTCAGGTCCCACACATTTTCCTAAACTGTTCCTTGCAAGTCTGCATGTAATTCTTTCACAGTTAACATCAGGAAAAACTCAATCAACAGGTACTCTTCATTATTGGTTTCATTCTCGGTTTCAGGAGTTTGTTCTTCCTCATCATCATTATTCGTTTGAACCTCTATTCCAGCAGTTGAACAATTAATCAAACATCTGGTCTTGCACAGCAAGTCCCTTCCCAGTAGGGATTCTGGAGTTGAATCACAGACTACAAATTTATGCAGTCCCTGAAAGTTGCCAAAATCAACCTATACTCGATCTGTGATCAGATTTATCAACTGCCTATTCGATACCCCTATAACCTGAACTGTCCTGCCTGAAAGAGGTAAGTTCGGAACATCTGCACTTCTTACTGTAGAGTGTGTAGCTCCTTTGTCCACCAGAAATGAGACCCTATGACCCATCACTTTTCCTTTCAGAAAAGGTCCTCTCTGATCTACATCTAGGGATGCAGCAAGCATGCATGGCTCCTCATACGAACTCTCACACATCCAGTCATTGTTTATTTAATTCTTACTATGTAATGGGAATTGGTGCACTGTGTCACTACTTCTGTCTTGTCTCTGACCTGTGATCTGTTGAGTAAGCATCATCTGTTGCTGTTCCATCCGGGCTTGAGGTATCTGCATTTGCTGTCTAGGTACCATAGGAACCTGCTGCTGCATTGGTTGCATCTGTGTCATTTGTGCACGAGGTATTTGCATCTGCTGCATGGGATGAAAATTCTGCACTTGTTTCATGTTGTTCTGAAAATTCGGGTTAAGTCCTCTCATTCTAGGGACTTTTACAGTTTTAAATGAATTTACATCACCACTTTGCTGAACAACCCCATCCTGCACCATCATCGGACACTCCCGCTTCCAGTGTCCCACGTCTCCACAAAGATGACACAGCAACATCTTTTTCATCCCTTGCACATCATTTTGAACGACTACCGTATTCAAATCTGGACCACAATTCTTATTAGCTCCACGGCCTCTACCTCTCACCTGTTGTTGGAACTTCACAGTTCCCTGCTGCTGGGCATCTGCTACACCAAAGCTGCCTGCACTCCTGTCTCAGCTGCCTTAATTTGCATCACAATTGCTTTCTCCTTCAGCTTTTTCTGCTTCAACTCAATCTCGTCACTACAGTATTTTGCATACTGCAACACCTCATCAATTGGTTTTGCTTGCCGACAAATCAAATGACTCTTAATCATCTGACCTATTTCAGGTCTCAATCCTTCCACGAACCTGAACACAAAGTGTAGCATGTCTTTCGGCTTAATCGCTTCCTTGTCACTGTACTTTTTTAACGCTTTCAACAACCTCTCATAGTACGCATGTATTGACTCTTTTACCTCCTGCACTGTCCTGTCAGTTCTCTGCCAATCAATATTTTTAGGCAAAATTCTTGTCTTCAGGAACTCAATCACCTTATAATAATGTTTCATCACTTCAGGTGATGGTGCACCTGTAACTCTATCCCTTTCCAGTACACTCGTCGGCCAATCCACTGCTCTCTTGCACTCAACCCACAAATCAGCTGGCACTACTATCTCCAACAGAGTATTCAGGTCTTCCCACAAACATTTTGAAAGCTTCACAAATCTGTCTGCTGGTACCATTCAACCGGTTTCTCTCTCAGCTTTGGATAATGATTTGTGAATGACAAAATATCGCTCCTGTGCCAAAGAACATGCACAAACTGTCCTCCTGGAATTTCCCTCATTGGTAACATTTTTACTGGATCCTTTTCTTTCTGAACACTTTCAGTCCCTCCCAGTGAATCTCATTTCCATTTATCCTTCTTCTTTGCCCATCTGCCTTCCCACTTCTCTAGTGCTCCCCAAATCTGAGCACTCTGAACACATAAGGTCAGCTGGGATGAAAGCACATCTTAAAGAACTATTGCAAAGTCTTTTGCCTCAAAATCTAACCTGTAGCTTCTTTTCAAATGCTTCGTTTTACTCAATTTCAAAGTCATGTTTCTCCGCTAACTCTGCCAATTTCTGATGTATCTTGTCCACTTCCTTCATGATTTTCGGGCACAAATATCTCAGCTCCTCTTCAGTATAGGATTCCAACCCATTCACTCCCATTGATCCTTCAACCAGTTCAGCCACTTCTGTAGCCAGCCTTACACAATCAATTTGCTCTTCACTCTTGGATGTGTTTCGTGGGGTAGTTAGACTATCTAGCCACTCATTCAATTGCTGTGCCATCAATTCCTGTAATGAAATATTACTTGCGTTCGGAAAGGACACCTGTTGTACCACTGCACCTGGAGTATGCAGTGTCAAAAGCTTCAAGCTCTGACTTACACTTGGGCCATTTACAGCATCTGGAAGCACCACAAGTGGACTAAGATCCATTAATGATCTAGATCCATCAAAGGTCTGACCCGTAGATGAAACCACCTGCACATGTTCTCTAACCCCCCTCCTCACGAGGCTTTGTGACATTTCACTCTGTTCTCCTGCAATCTGCTTCTTCTGTGCAAACAAAGGTACCGCTGGGCCAACAGAAATCGGCAGCGATATTGCATCTGGTGCCGCTCTGACACAAGCATTTTGTGGAAGGGCTACTCCCATACTCTGATTCATTATTGGTGTCACATCTGACTGTGTCCCTGTCATTGGTGTGAACTTCAGCAAACCTTGTGGCTGTGCCTGAGGCATCAACATTGGAGTCAGTTTGGTCTGAACTAACATGGGCCTTGGAACCATTTGCTCCTAAGGTACCACTAAGTTTGAGGTTGTCTCGAGAATCGGTATCTAGATAAATTCTCTGTATCGGTGGTGGGTGCATCTGTGCTTGGACTACCGAAGTAGTCACTGCCTTTGGAGTACTCTGTACTAGCCCTTGTCCATTATCTGCTTGCATTGGTCCTGCTGTCCCTGACACTTGAGCTGGGGCAGTTTGAGCAGAACTAGTACTTCGACCCACCTCATACACTGCATATGGTGGAGGTCGGTCTCGCAAAACCTGAGTAATAAGATCCTCAACATCTGAATCCTCTTCTTCTACATAAGTCTTTTTCTTCTTCTTACCCCCTTTTCACTCTTACTCTAGTTTCCTCTTTCCCTTCTGACTTATCTTACTCTGTGATAGCAGGAAACAACTTAACACCCTGCAACGTCTCAGTTCTCTATCTTTTCTGGTCCCAATCTCATCTTTCCTTTGCTAAAGACTTCTCTACCTTCCTTTTTCTTCTTTGGAATTTGATTTCTTGTTGCTGTCTGGCTATGAGCTCCCAAACTGCTAATGCCTTGAACTGTGGTGGTCTCGGGAGAGGCTTTGTCTCATACAACGTCATTCGCAATTGATGCAAAATTCTCAAATTAAACGCTCCATGCTCTGGAAACGCTAAAGCTCCCTGTTTCTCAGTCAATTTGCACCATTGTATTAACCAAAGACATGGCGCGACACCTTGCTTTTCCATCACAATATAAGCCAGAGAATTTTCCAGTGGGGTAGGCTCCCACACTGTCACCTTAATGTTTATATCACCCTTCAATCCTCAATGATTGGAAACAGTCATCTTTCTCTGTTGTTTTTATTTGATTCAATAAGGAAATTACTTTTACTCCCAGGATTCCATTCACCTGCCTTCTCAACCAATTGTCTCTCTCGGACGGCTTCCAATCCGCTCGCGACTCTTCTTACTTAACCAAACTATCCCAGCGCAGCTCACTATGACGTCACACTTACACACTGTGGCTGACCAAGCCTTGCGGCTTGTCCCACTAAACTCAAACTCACACAAAACAAATGGAAATTATTGTGAGCACTAACCAAAAAACAAGGAAGGTACACAATCGCTTCAGAGACCTTACGGATTTTCACTCATGGCCCTTTTGCTCATGCAGCTATTCCACTTTCTCAGTCTCCCACATTCGCAAGCAAAATTTGACCTGCAAATTTTACTCAACTGATCAATGGGTCTGTCCTGGTGCACATAGAACTCGCCAAATCTCAGTCAAAATTTTCTCTTACTCACTTAACTCACACACCGACTTGTTGACCATGCCCGATCAACCTACTAAACCAGGCAGATTACAACATATAACCAAGTGTCTCCTACACTTATTAATATACTCTGGAGTCTTAGACCACGCAGGGGTCCGTATATCACCAACAACCACGTGGACAATTTTTAGCACAAAGCACAACACACATATGAAGTTCGACGTCTTCCCTACTATCATACTGTAGAGTACGCACACTCCTACTAAACTTCATCTGGAGTACGCAGACACTTCCCACACATATGTCACAATTCACCTGCGATTTGCATAAGCCTTTGCAAGCGCAACCTACCACTTTCACACTATCACTAAAACGCTGAGAACATACCCAACTCTACTTGCAGGATCCAGGACCTTGGAAAGTCATTTCTGGGCTTAAAGGGACATCATTCTTTCTACAATTGCCATTTCAAAAAACAAACTTCAAATATCATAAAATGAATTACTAACCCTAATTTCAACTACCACCATAACCATTGGTCACCACATAACTAACCATCAAGCTGCTACCAAAAACTGTTGGCACCCCCGGTCCTTAATACGTAAACTTACAAAGGGATGGTATAGGTTGATGACCCTTTTGATTCGCATGGAGTATCCTAGCTATGGTGTAACCAATGTGCATCAATAGTCAATAAACAAGAATCAATAACCATTAAGCAAATCGTTAATCAACAGTTAATAAATCACACCATGACCTTTAGTCATGAATAACCACAATGCAGTATACCTTTTAGTAATTTTTATTTCCCTATTAGTTACAATACTAAATCATGAGGTTAATTCAAACTTTATTCAATCCCATCTTGATTAATTCATTAGTGACCACCAATAACATAATCTAATCAGAACTTGAGAAAACAGGTGTTCTAATGCCTCAACATAAGCCAATAACGATGAATATGTTAACATGAGTAGCAGAGTTCAGCAAATCAGTCCGTCAATCATTTGTCACTGTATATGTCAGCGTCTCAGAATAGGAACCCTACCTAACTCAGATTAGCATTAGCATGTGGGACTTCATGCGAAAACAGTTTGGAACATGAATTTTGAAAAACATCTAGCTAGGAGAAAAACTATAAAACAGCACAGTTGGTATCTAGAAAGAAAAGGCACAAAAAGTCAATCAGTCACATTGTCATAGCTACCTATCCACGGTATGGATCAGCAACAAAGTCAGTCTTCGTATTCAGGTCATCAATCGATCAGCATCGCATCAGCCCAATGACAGAATCTCGAATCTCTTTGAACATCCACGGCTAACCTCGAATATCTATTCTCTCCATCTGTTCTGAAGTTGTTCCCCCTTGTTCACAGCATTATATCAAAGCCACCCAGACTATCCCCCAATTCCTAATTTGTCAATTAGTCACCAGTTATGACTCTACAATTCTCAAGGTGTCGATTGGTTCACTGTATGATGTTCTCATCATCTGGCTCGTTAGGTATCAAAACTGTTGCATCTTCTTCTCCAGTCAGTGTCGCCATTGTTCGAGTCCTGGGAAAGTACATCTCGTCTGCTTTACACAGTCCTTATTACATATGAGATTCCATCATCTCCAGTCCGTCGGTTCACGCATAGGATTCTTGCTGAGCAGATTTTATTAAACAATAAGCAGTTCAGGGTCAGTTCAGCGCATTAGCTTCTCTACATCTCTCTAGTAAGTCAGCTTCTGCATGAGGCCTGGCAAAACTAGGCCACAACATCAGCTGAATTAATTCTACAATATAATGCAAAACATACATTATATATCTCAATATGACATACTAATACATTATTTTAATACATTTTCTATATTTCATACATGTTATTCATTTTACTAGTACATTCGTGAATCTTGGTGACCACTCTCCGAGGGCACATTTTCAAACGTGCACATTAATTCTCTACATTTTATTATTATTATTCAAAATGCATAAAGACTCATTAGTATCTCTAATTAACATATTGGCTTCAACAGTGCTCTCCAATATATTTACACTTTACGCTTAAACGTTATTTGTAAAACCCAAAGGAACTTGAAAGAGTGATAAAAGTAGATCGTCTTCCAGACTTGTAAGTCTAGGTTGTTGGCTAGGTTTACCACTTAATTTTCTTATTTCAACATAGCGCTTCAGACCACACCTTTCCATCTCGAGGTACTCTAAACCAGTGGTTCCCAACCTGTTGTCCGGGGACCCCTGGGGGTCCGCGAAGCCTCCTCAGGGGGTCCGCGACTGCTTGGAAAATTAAATAAGATTAACAGATTAGGTCCCCAGTTTTCAGTAATGACTCTGTGGGGGGGGTCCCCGGATTCCAATAATGATTCTGTGGGGGTCCCCGGGTTCCAGTAATGACAAAGTGGGGGTCCACAGAAGTCAAAAGGTTGGGAACCACTGCTCTAAACTATTGATGTTAGCTATACCCAATTCAATTTACTGCCCTCAAGAGGATGAAAGGTTTAGTTGCTGTTGCTAGGATTCGAGCTCCGGACTAGCAGATTACACCATATGTCAGTGCCAATAAACTGCCACAGTTATTACTGATCAACAAAATGAATAGGCAAAAATATTGTCTTTGCCCAGGTAACTCTTGTGTCTGGCGAGATAATACATTGGTTAATAGACACGTTAGGTAAACTTTTAACCATAATTTACCACGCATACTTATTACTGATTTTAACATATACATTTGAAATTGAAAAGCTGCACATGACTTATTAAACTGATATAGCCCGTTGTGGTTACATTTTAATCTTGTCTTAGTAAAGTGCTGTTAATCTAACAAGGCACATTTGTGTTGATGTAGCTTTGGGAATTAACTCAACGTTCAGCCTAGTGAAAAAAAAAATGCTTGGCACTGGTGTACGCCTCATTTGTATAACGAAGGGAACTTGGATGAAAACCCGTCTCTCAATTAACACCAAAGTATGAGTGCCAGAAATATTGCTTTATCCATTTTCTCGCAAGTCTGAGGAGATGGTGGTCTTCGAAAAGACGAGGATGTCGCGAAAGCATCATAGTTGCCAAGTACAATGTTTGAAACGACACCAACAAGTTAGGTTCACGTTTGTTGCTGCAACCTATGCATGCCCTTCCATGCCTTGAGCGTGTTTTCTCCACCCTCCATGTGAACAAGCACTCTCCTGGTTGACAAGTACTAAACCTAGGCTGATTTTCCCAGTGGCAACAAAAGATAAAGTTCATTAAATGAAATACATTGTGTTAAATGGTCACAGCAGTATGTGTGAAAAGGCCATGATTGTTGGGCTATATTTGTTAATTTTGGTAGTCATTCTGGTGCTTCACAAAGGATAGTTTAATTTGCTAAATCGAGTTAAAAAATGACTTCCTCAATAATCTCACTTTAATAATTTCAGGTTCATTTACAAGTGAGCGAGTGTATTTGAATATGTTTAATATTTCAGAAGCGAATAGGAAGACGAAATGTGAAATAGTTTATTTCTATGTAATATTTTATATACGTTTTTGTATTCTTCAAGATGACTACCCCACGTCATCTCCTGCTACCACCTACTGCAAAAGCTCTGTACCCCTGGTGTGCCACTGTCTCCATGTTGAAAACCTAGACCCAGTGCTTAGTTTGTGCTTGTTGTTTCTGGTGCGGAGCACCATCACTTATTTTTGAGGACCGACACTTATTTTTCTGCCTCAAGCATTTCCTGGGAGCAAAAGACACATACAGGAAAGACGGAGGAAGAGAAAAATGAAAAATAGTCACAAAGGGAGAAAGCAGAAAGCTGCAAGAGGGAGCTTGTCATGTATGCTCTCATTATTCCAATTAGACTACTGGATTTTGAGCGGCATGATCGCCTGTGGAGTGGGAGACTGAGTCTGACCCACTACAGGTGACACTTGTCGCTCCAATTCGTGTTTTGCTCCGGCTAACGGCTAACTAGCAGTGCCTCATCTCCACCCACTGGCGGGATGATTGGGCAGCCGAGCGCATTACATAATTGATTTCTCAGGGAAACTGTGGTCACTCAGGCCTCATCCATTTCTCTTGATTACATTAGTCTCACATACACAATGAGAAACAGAGGCAGTATGTGTTTCAATAATGTTTTAATGAAGCGACTGCATCTTATATAGCAAAGCATTGGCTGCAATAACCAGGACGATACAGCATGACAAGTTTAAGATTGTAACAAGGAGAGTAAAGCATAGAAATAACGCTACCATATTGTCACTAGTCAATAGACTGAATCCTGTCTAGAACAATAGAGCACAGCGTGTTGAGCTCTAAATCTGGCCTTCAGGCTCCCCTGGGATGACATCATCCCCCATATCTGAGCAAAGGCCTGAAGTCTGCATAAGGAGCTGTAGCGAAGCTTTCAGCAATCAGCATACAGTCGTGGTTCTCTGGCTGGAATCTCCCTCTAATGTGTAAGGGACAGGGAAGTGTTTTTATAATAACACAGCTGATGTTCTGAGAAAATGTAGGATGTGTGTTTTTCTATAAATTTCAGCGACAAAATATTTACCACGTTCACCGGCAACCTATCTTACTGCAGCCTTGGAAGAAGCACAGAGCAAGCAAGAATGTCTTGTTTGAGAACAGAGTGCTGGCCTAGGCAAAAACAGTTAGATAGAGAGAAATAAAACAAGACCGTAAAAGTTGCTATTGTAACAATAATAAAGGGAAGCCAAATAAAATATATCTAGGTTAAAGTGCACAGCAGCAGGCCTAGTATGTTAAAATAACGTGCATGGAGCTATAACTAAAAATGGCTATACAACAAGCTGAAGGGGCAGGGAGTGGCTGTAAATGGATTAAAGAGGCCCGAGATGGCTTAAGTATTACGCCCTCTCAGTATTCCATGTTCGCACATTTAATTGCTGCAACCACAAGTTTAAGAGGAGGGCTTTGTGCATTGACACGTTTTTATTTACAAATTAAGCCCCGTCTAGGCCCTCATTCGGGGCAGGTGGGTAAAATGCCACATGTAAAGTCTTTGAACACAGCTACCCCCCTTGATGTGACCTCTGCAAATCAGATAAATGAGTATAATGTGCTAAAAGTCTATAGACGACTGCTATTTACAGATCACCTTTGGTGTGCGCTAAAACATAAAGCAAAAATGGTGTTTACATTTTAGTGCCCCAACATTTTAACCTCAAGAACCAGGGCAGAGAGAAACATTTATATTCTGCATTTATCCAGGGTGTTGGGCTGAAGTTTTTCTGTTGACTGTGTCTCAGGGCTGCAGTGTGACTCCAAGAGCCTTAAGCACTTGTTTGTAGTACAGATTTTCCTACAGCAGGCAACAAGGCAAAGCAGAAAAGTGGATGCACCACTAATCACAGGTGTAAATTGAGGAGTTGGCTGGCACAACCCTGCTCAATATCACTTCAGGAGATTCTCGAGAACTGCAAGAGAATGGAGAGCCCCGTGGAGAGCAGACGGTCTAGTCTCTCCATGGGAGCTTTCGGAAGGGGAAGTGGTGTTAGGGGACAGGATTGGGCCAGGGTGTGCCGGGGTAGGAAAAGGGGAAGGGGTTAAATAGGGTTGTGGTGGGAGGTACTCAGCCTCTTCAAAGCCAGTCCATCGCAGGGTCGAAATATTGGCCGGTCCCAAGTTTTGATCAGCTTAGTTGGTGGTGTGGATGTTTGCAGGCAGCAGATAGGCATAGGAAGGTTTAGTGTAGTTGTCAGTGGCATGGCTCACAGCCATGACGCTGTTGGGGTGCGGACCGCGCTTCGCATGCTCAGTGAATCCGGCCGTGCTGATTTACTGAGGCCTGGTGTTTTAGACCAGGCCTGGGTCGGCATGACTCGCCCTATGCGCGCGGTCTCTAGCGGTGTTGCCGCTGCTATTGCAGAGTGTGTTTTGCCCGAATGAAAAGAAAGAAATCAGTGAGGGGGAGGGGACGCTCTGCGTCCACACACCCCCTGGACTCCAAACTGGGCCCTTTCTTGCACAGGCATACTCGGCCTGAAGTGGAGGGGGGAGCCTCCCAGACAGAGCTTAAATTGGGCCGTGGTGAGCCAGCAATCATGGGGCAGGTGTGTGACCCTCAGGGGGAGCAGGAGAGTGATGTGGCTGGGCCCTGTAACCAGGGCAGCTCCCCTTTAGACCTCTCTTTGGGCAGGGAGGAAGCCAGGGCTGCAGGCAAGGACGGGCCCCAAGAAAGAAAGGCCAAAGCAGTGGGCAGCCAGAGTTTGCTGGTGGGACAGAGCAGGGCATTAGAGGCTGGGGCCATGGTGGGTGGTGAAAAACAGAAAGCGGACATACTGGAGAGGCACTTTCATGTGTGGCAGCAGGGCAGCACAAGGCACAGGACTGGTCCACAGTGGACATAGAGGCCAGGATCAGAGAACCGAGAACAGTGGCGGAGACGGAGAAGAGGTGGGCCAAGCTATGCAGGGACAAGGAAGAAGCCTTAGGTAAAGAACGGCAGCCCAAGGGGAAGGCGGGATAATGGGGCATGTCAGGCCCTAGGGCAGGGCAGGGTAGTTGGGTATGGATTCCACAGGAGAGCAGTCAGGAGGCTTGTGGGGCCTGGCCGCTTGATGGGCACGAGTGGCCCACGCTGCCATTAGAGGCGCAGAGAATCCAAGCCAGTAAAGGAGACTGGCAGAAAGAAGGTGATGCCAACAGGGTGCAATGCGGCCTCTGGACATTGGTCTGAAGCAATAGACGGGTCTTCAGCGGCCTTCTCTACAGTGCAGGAACGTGTGGGTCACAAGTATGGTGAACGCCATGGGGGACGAGTGGAGTGATGCAAAGGGTGATGAGGAAGAGTGTGAGATGAACGAGGAGGTAGTAATGGAACTTCACTATGAGGATGAGTCGGACGAATGTGAAGAAGGGGAGATTTGCGGAAGCGAGGTGAGAGGGGAACAAGGGAGGGGTAAAGTGCGCAAGAGCCGCACAACCCCCTCTTTAATTTCTGTCTTACAGGATAATGCGGACAGTGGGATGTTACGGGAGGTGGCACACAAGGAGGTCCGTGGTCGCCACGTTCTGCCAGCATCAAAAGGAACGGTTCCCTGTGTTCAAGGTAAGTGAAAATGGTGGTATGTTTGGGGCTAGGGTCGAGTTACTGCTGTGACTAAAACACAAAATGTCCATAGGTGTAGGTGATCAATCAGTGCATGACACGCCTGGTGCTAGTGCAGCATAGGTTGGGGATGGTAAGCATATAGCAATACATGATACGGCTACTGCAGGTGACGCTGGAGGAACAGCGACGGGAGACTGTAAGGGGGGGGATGACAAGGTCCGAGAGGGGCACAAGAAGTGGCTTCCTTATATGGGCCTTGCAATGCCTTTAGTTTCCCATGTGGCTGACAAGACAAAGGCTAGAATTTGGCGGCATGAATATTTAGATGTTTTCAAACTACTCAGAGACATACGGGCTAAGGAGGGCTCCAAGGAAGAGGAGTGGAAGCTGGCTCGATGGCCAAGGGTACCGATCACTATGGACAATTGGACCTCAGCTTTTTTGATATATGTAAGTATCTGTTGTAAGAAATTTCCTGATAGGGCCATTGAGCTTTTCAAATATATGGATATTATCCACAAAGCCCAAATGCATTTTGGGGGTATCGCATGGCTGAGCTATGATGAGGAGTTTTGGGCACACGTCGGTGTGAATCCTGATAAACCATGATGGGGACATAGACTCAGGATTATAGATGCAGTGGAGGCTTCATCATATTCTGCGGCATCAATGCATACCGCTAGTGGCCTACCGGTGGTGTACAAGCCTTTTCTGTCCCATCCTGCCCAAGTGGGGGGGGCTCAGGAACTTTAATAAGGGCTTCTGCTCGAGGCATCCTTGTAAATTCAAGCATGAGTGCTCCAAATGCGGGGGACAACACCCGGTCATGCTGTGTTTTTCGCTGATCAGTCCAGCAGAGCAGTGGAGAACAGCCAGGGGTAGAGGGATGCAAGTCACTCCTCTGCCACAGGGCGCCTACGCCAATTAAATTGGAGGTCTTGCTGCCATGGTTGCGCATATACCTGGACGGGGACATAACATGCAAATTGGAGTGTGGTTCCAAAGAGGTGTTCCAGATAGGTTACGAAGGGCCGAGACAGAAGAGAGGGGTGGACAATTTGCGGTCTGCCAAAGAAATTCCTACGGTGGTAGCAGATAAACTGGAGAAAGAAGTTCCAGAGGACAGAATTGCGGGTCCATCCTTCAGAAAGGGCCTATGGAAACTTTGATGATTTCACCTCTGGGTGTGGTGCCCAAAAAGACTCAGGGTGAGTTTCGGCTCATCCATCACTTGTCCTGGCCGGAGAGTGCGTCGGTGAACGGCTTCATCATGCAGGAAGACACCAAGGTAGTGTACGCTTCAGTGGACGACGCCATTCGGCTCGTTCAAAGGTACGGCAGGGGGGCTGAGCTAGTGAAATGAGACACTAAAGCGGCTTTTCAGCTCCTGCCCATCCATCCTGAGGACTTTGCATTATTGGGCATGAAGCTGGATGGGGCAATCTATGTGGGCAGAGTACTCCCGATGGGCTGTGCCATTTCCTGCGCGCTGTTTGTGGCTTTTAGTACTTTCCTCCAATGGGTTTTTATGAAAGTGTGTGGGCATCAGGAGGTGACACATTACTTGGATGATTTCCTTTTTGTGGGTACGGCTGGCTCTGAATCCTGTAAGGGGGCTTTGGCAGGTTTTGAAATACTGGCTCGGGAGATGAGGGTTACTTTGGCTTCTGAAAAAACTGAGGGCCCCAGTTGCATGCTGACACTCTTGGGGATTGAACTGGACACAAAAGCTTTAGTGGCCCGATTGCTGGTTGGAAAGGTGGCAGAGATTCTGGAATTTTTGAGGCAGGTACGGTCTCTGCACAAGATCAATTTGTGCATGGCACAACTGCTCCTGGGTTTTTGCAACTTTGCCTGTAGGGTAGTTGATGGGGGCAGAACATTTTGCAGGTGCTGGGACTAGCTATGTCATGTGCCTCCATCCTGCACCATAGGATTCATGTGTCGGTGGGTCTGTGAGAAGACATAGGGCCTAATTCTGAGTCTGACGGGCGGCGGAGGCCGCCCGCCAGACTTCCCCCCTCCGAAATACCGCTCCGCGGTCGAAAGACCGCGGAGGGTATTCCGAGTTTTCCCCTGGGCTGGCGGGCGGTCTTCGCAAGACCGCCCGCCAGCCCAGGGGAAAACTCCCTTCCCACGATGACGCCGGCTCGTAATAGAGCCGGCGGAGTGGGAAGGTGCGACGGGTGCAGTTGCACCCGTCGCGTATTTCAGTGTCTGCTTTGCAGACACTGAAATACTTTTAGGGGCCCTCTTACGGGGGCCCCTGCCGTGCCCATGCCATAGACATGGGCACGGCAGGGGCCCCCAGGGGCCCCGTGACTCCCCCTCCCGCCATCCGGTTCCCGGCGGGAGAACCGCCAGGAACTGGATGGCGGGAGGGGGAGTCGGAATCCTCCATGGCTGCGGAGCGCGCTCCGCAGCCATGGAGGATTCCTACGAGCGGCGGAAAGTCAGCGGGAGACCGCTGGCTTTCCGCGTCTGACCGCGGCTAAACCGCCGCGGTCAGAATGCTCGTAGGAGCACCGCCAGCCTGTTGGCGGTGCTCCCGTGGTCGGTGGCCCTGGCGGCCACCGACCGCCAGGGTCGGAATGACCCGCATAGTGTGGGAGACGTTCTTAACACAGTTCAATGGGGTTTCCATTAATTTTCGGGAGGACACGATCTGGCTCATACAGATCTTTTCGGATGCAGCCGGGGCCTAGGGTTTTGGTCTTTTTTGGGACGGTTGGTGGTGTGTGGAGCAGTGGCCAGCACATTTGGATGTATTGCTTTTCTTGAATTCTTTCCTCTGTTGGTGGCCTTGACTGTTTGTGGAGACGAACTTGCCAACAGGACAGTAGTTTTTGATGTGGACAACATGACAGTTGTAGAACTGGTGAACAGACAGAGGGCTAAAGATCTGAGAGTGTTGCATTTATTGCAGTGTTTCATGCTCAGATGTTTATCTTTAAATTTCCTATTTAAAGCAGCACACATTCCTGGGGTAAACAACGCTATTGCAGAGTTCCTGTCTCGTTCACAGTGGCAAAGGATCTGCAATTTGGCACTTGGAGAAGAGCGGCACAGGACAGTGGTCCCGGCAAACATTTGGGAGTGGGGGGGCGTGATGATCATTGGGTTGGTGGAGATGTCATTTGAGGAATCCACCCGGAAGAGTTATCTTCTGGCATGGTTGGAATTTCAGAGTTTTGAATGTTTTGAGGGGGGAGTCTTTGGAGCAGAGTGCTGACATGCTGCAATCTCAAACTTTACATTTTGTGTTGTTTTTGATACAAAGAGGTTTGTCGCCAAAAGCGATTGGGGCAAGTTGGCTGGTGTGTCTTTTTATGGTAAATTGTTCTTTGGTTCCGAACCAGCAGCAGATGATATTCTGGGTAGAATGTTGGAAAGGTGGGGTAGAGTTAGAGTGTAGAGGGGCAAGGCGGCATGGGAACCCATTACATTTGACCTATTGTTGGAACTGTTGCATGTGCTGCCGGTTTGTTGAACAGACACTTGTGAACTTCCTTTGTTTAGGGCTGTGCATTGTATGGATGTTTTTTAGGGAGGTTCGGGTGTCTGAACGTTTGGTCGTAGGTAGGTCCATAGTTGTGAAAGTGGGTGAAGAATGCTCGCGAGGGGGGCGTTTGGGCATATGGATTTGAAAGTCCAAGACGGATCAGTTGGGAAAGGGGAAGTGGGTGTGGTTTGATAAAGGTGTGGACACAGCTGCTTGTCCGGTTGTTGAGTGGATCAGTTTTCTGTCACAATGGGTGACGGGTGGGGAAGCATTTTTAGCCACTCGAGTGGCGAGAAACTCCCTGCATTCCAGTTGTTGTCCGTTTTGCAGATGGCACTGAGAAGGATAGGGAGATAGGCCCAGTGCTATGGGAAAGAGTCATTCAGAAAAGGGGCGGCTACAGCATCAGCTCAGCTAGGTTGGGACTGGGCTCAGATTCGGTGAATTGGTAGATAGAGGTCTAAGGACTCTGAGCAATATATGAGGTCTTGACTTGTGGGGCAGGAACTGAGGAATAGGACAGGAATGGGGCAGGTTTAAAAGGGGCAGGGGAAATGTGTAGTTGTTGTACTTAAATTTGTTCTTTTTGTAGATTGCGTGACTGGTCCCAGGAGTGGGAAGATGGTCACTTGGATGGTCAGTCATTCATTCATTCATACATTGGGTGGCTAAATTTGCAGAGAGGCAGATCTATAGATGCTCATTAGGACTTCCGAGTAGCCGCCATGAAGTCTTGTGGTGGGGGAAGTGCGATATGAGGTGGGGTAACTTGCTTCCTTTTCTAACATCAATGATGCCAAACTGGGGTTGTCTGGATCTTCTGCGATTGCACCTGGTGGAAAATTACCTGGTGAAACTGTCGGGGCTCAACCTACTGCAACATATGAAACAGGATCTGGAGTTGCTTTGTCAGAAGGTGCACTGTACCTGCTTAGTCTGGACTCAGTTTGTACCTAAGAAGAAGTGGAGAGGGGCAATGAAACATTACGCTATTGAAAGGGCTCGGAGAAAGCTCAATAGAGCAATGAGGGTTTTCTGCTGGGCGCATTGGTATTAAGGTGCTGAAGCACAAGGACATTACAGAAGAGGAGGCAGAGCTATTCCGGATGGATGGTGTGCACCTATCCGAGTTGGGCAATGCATATTACCTTACAGAGCTTCACTTAATTTTGGGGGATTTGTGGGGGGAAAGGATGTGGCTCAAAGAAAAAGTGTAAAGTTGTGCAATGTTGCAGTGGGCCCACTGGTGGGGTAGCAAAACGCCTAATGGGTTTGTGCTGTGTGGCAGTAGATGGGGGAGGGTGGAGAGTCAGATGCGGGCCTGGCCTCCCTTCCAGGGGGGAGAAAAAAGCAGGTGAAGGATGATAGCGTGGGGGATGCCTGAAGCAGGCAGGGGATGAAAGGAAAAAGGGGGATGTGTGGGTGAATTGAAGTGGAAGCTGGGTGAATGGAGGCAAAGTGAGGGAATGAGTGAAAAGGAGGACTGGGGAGAAGTTTCAAAGAGTGGGGTTTTAAAGTTAGTTTGAAGTTGAGTATTCACAATGTTATGTATAAAATACAATCCTGTCCTAAATAAATGGCCTTTTACACTACGTAAACACTATGTGACTGACTTTATCCTGACAGGCTTCCTTTTACTAGCATCAGGAATCTATAGAAACATTTGCGATTCTGTAATGCTAACCTTGGGGGCCCAAGCACTGATAACAATTCTCAGTCTTAAAATCAATACTCATCAGCTGCCTGTGAACAAATCAACAGTTACTCTGTAAATCAAGTGAGCCTTGAAGCCTCTGAATTCTCACGTCTAATTTCCTGTAAATCGAGTAATTGAGTAATACTCAGGTTCTGGATGAAAAAGCTCTATTTCATCATCTCCCTCTGAATGGAGGGCAACAGATGCATTCCAGGTAGAATGAGAGACCTGGGGAAGAGACGTCCTAGTTTAGAATGGAATACACCTTACTGCAAAGGCGTGCTTTTCTTTTTTAACAAACCTAAATATTTTATGATGCAAATAATGCTTTGCACCATACAATGTAGCCTGAACATCTAAGAGATAGTCTTTTGTCCATGGATATAGTTGATATTCATATCCCTCTGAAATATAGAGAATGCCGCTGTGCAGTAAACTCTACTGCAGCAGATGGCACAGAAGGCAATGTACTTTTAAAAATTATTTCTCATGGCACAGTTTTATTTTGCAGAGAATTGGCTTCAGGCTCAAAGAATGGTACTCCGGTCAGACATGCAAGGGTTAGCAGATATGATCAACATGCAGTTGGCGAAATCTGAACTGACAGGGAAGTTGTGAAGGGAATTAGTTCTCTAATGCCTAAAGGCAATTATTTGTTTTTCCACCGACCTGTTCCAGGTTTGATTAATAACATTTCTGATGCCCTTTCCTATTTCATGAGCTTCCCTGTAATGTCCCTGGCTCTGCGGTCAGTGGAGAAATGACAGAAATAGGAAGGGAAGTGAGGGGTGCTGGTGGGCAATTCAGGTTGGGCAGCTCCACTGTGAGGTCACTAACTAGCAGAATGTGCATGGTTTAAACAACGGTATCGCCGAGATCCGTTTTATACACGTGATGCGAGAGATAATTAATCCATGAGAAGGCGAGTATACACATTTTTGGTAGAAATGACGCATAACGAATATACTGTCCAATTGGCTTTTGTAAGACACCAGAGTGATGGGAAACCTGCAACATGTAGAGTTGTTACACAGGCAACCTGGTTCTTGCCACTTTGATGAATCATACCAAACAAGGTCCCACAGTAGTCGACTTACATTGCTGAATTACTGCACAGAGGAGAGCATATTTGTTTTAGTTTATTTTGCCATAATTCAGACTTATACAGCCTCAAAAAAGAGACTTTAACTCGTGGTTTAATGTCTCAAAGGTACCATGCCTCTTTTTGCTAAAATCACTTTTTTCTAAATGTTTTAATGCTGCACTCCTACTAGGTAGGCAATACACCGATGGAAGCTATTATGAATTTAGGTAATTGTGATATGCTGGGCTTGGCCTTCTCTGCAAGGTCACTCCAAATCAATTTGCCTTCCTCCCTCTTGTTTTCTGAACCTGTTTTTATTGGCATTTAGTACTCTGTGCACTTCACCACTGTTAACCAGTGCTAAAGGGCTTGTGCTCTCACTTTTAAACACAATAAACTTGGTTTACTCGAAAAAAATGGTACTACCTGTACCCAGGACCTGTAAAATAAATCTACTATTGAGCCTGCAGCATTTATTGTGCGACCCACTTATGTAACCTTTTAAACATGGCTCGGGTATGCCATTGCAGCCTGTGTGTACAGTTTTAAACATCCATTTCGACCTGGCAAAATAAATATTTTCCCAGTTTTAAACCTTGCTTTTTAATAAATATGTCACCCCTTATGTAGACCCTAAATAGCCCATAGAACAGGGTGTGTTCTATTTTAATAGATGGGAAAGCATTTTTAAGTTTTACATGTCTTGTTAGTGAATTCAAATTCATTTTTCACTACTGCAAGGCCTACTGTATCACAGGATAACGTGGGGTTACTTTATTACATTAAAAAAGTGATAACTTTTATTTGGGAGCAGGTGGGAATACCGTGGTTGGTATCCAAGAAAGTGGAATTTAAAAACCTATTTGTTGGTAAAGTTGGATTTGAAGTCACAATTTTGTAAATGGGACTTTGAGAAAGTTGGCATTTTCTTGCTCAAACCATTTGCTGCCTGTACCCTAGATCATATGGTTTTGTGTAGTTGGCATTTAGCCTTTCCGTATTCTATTTCACACTAACCAATTATGCACCCAGACAGACTAGGACCAGGGCAGAAAGGCAGGAAATTTGAGACACCGTTGTAGGGAGAAAACGTCAAAAACCTCTCCCACTTTAAAGGCGACCCCATGTATAAAATGAATGGGAACATCAGATCCACTCCTCAGTACTCTTCTAGACCACTGGATACTACAGAAGATGGGCACCATGCTGCCCTGTTTGCTGAGAAGGAAGAGTGGGCCAGCCCTTTATCCCAGGCTGAAGTGACTTCAAGGGCCAGCTGACTGACCTTCTGCACAGAGCTACAGGGACATGGCAAGATCCAGAGTCTCCCTTGCATCTGCTCAGCCGACCTGCTGCCTGGACCTGCAACTGGACCTGCTAATGGAAATGCCTAAGCCCTGTTGGCTTCTGGAAGATTGAGTCCCTATTTCCCAAGCGGTGTCTCCCCAGGTCTTTGGCTGACATCAGACTGCACTCATCTACCTCAAGAAAGAAGAATTCTGAATTCTTAGGGTCTTCTCAACCACAAACAGGCCCATTCGTACCACGATCTAGCCTCCTGTGCCAACCACAAAAGCAAAGCTCTGGTGCACCTTACTGTTGGAAATTCACTATTTGAGGAGGTGAAACATACTCAAGCAGCAATCATACTTTCTGTCATGGTAAAGTCACAAGAAAACTCGAAGATTTACCTGTGCTTACCCCTCTGTTAGCTTGGCACAAAACAGTCAGGCTTAGCTTAGAGGCAATGTGTGAAGTATTTAGGCATCACTTGAAAGAGTGATAAAGTAAAAACAGAACACAAATGATGTTTTAAACTTTTAGGAAAAAATTGTACCTAAAAGCACAACTGTTATCTGTGGTTATCTGGTAATGCCTGACCAGGACAAAGTCACAAGTTCAGGCCGACCATGATGGAGTGCAGGCTGGAAACTGGGACCCAGTGGGCCCGCTGAACACTGTACCTTGAATCCTGGTTTCCTGAGTGTTGCAAGAACCCATGCAGGTGTGTCACGCAGTGGATGTTGTGGGGAAGCTGCAGTTTTTCAGTGTAGAGGCCTGTGTCATTGTCAAAAATGCTGTTGACAAGGGACTTGTGTTGCAAAGTCCTCCTTCGAGGATGCATTGTGCACCCGCTCATTCAAAGAAGCTCAGGGTTGTGATACAAGGTCCAGCGTGGTTGTAAAGAGGAGCTGGTAGGAGATGCATTGACCTGCATCAGTTCTCCTCACAGGAAAACAGCTGGGTTGGCAGAGTACCTTCAGGCCAACTTCCAAGTGGCCAGGATTAGGGTGGCACTACTTGGAGGGCAAGACTCCGAGCCAGGAGAGTCCAAGTTCTGGGTTCAATATGGCTGGAGCCTTTTCTGTGCCTGAAGCACTGAACAGGATACCTAGCCCTTGGAGTCACTCTGGTGGTCCTGGGATCAAGATGCAGGTCCAGTCCTTTCAGTGAAGAGGCAGGAGAGCAGGGCAGCAGATTACCAGTCCTTGCAGAGGAGCACAAAAGTCCTGAGCCTTCCACAGGTCCAGAGGGTACTGAAGTGTTGGTTCTGAGGGTTCACTATTTATACTTGGTGACCATTTTGAAGTAGGAGAAGGTTCTAGAGATTTCCACTGGAAGAGTTATTTGAAATGCCCTGCCTTCCTTCCCTGGCCGCAGCCTGTCTTTGGTCACAAAAGACTAGTATTAAAACACTTTGTGAGTGTGCTGGGCAGAGCCTTTGTGTTGTGCAAGTGTGGTGGGTGACAGTATCCCCCCTCATCAAGTCAGAGATGGTCCATCCTGCCACCACCTACCCCTCCTTTGTCTCATTTTCTGGGAGCAATGCACAAAGGTAACTAACAGCTACACCTTCCCATGTGAACCAGGGTACAGGCATAGTGTCATATTCAGAATTGTGACTTACAATCTGACTTTACCTTTAAAAAGAGTGTTAAATTAAAATTCTATAGATGCCAAAATAGCCATTCTGACCTGCTGCCAATTAAATGTTATCACATTTTAAATGTAATAAGTTAACCCAATGTTATCCCATGGCAGAGGCAGGTCTTGCAGTAGTGAAAACAAACTTGAGTTTTTCACTAACAGGACATATAAAACAAAAACACATGTCCAACTTTTTGAATAGACTGAGCCATACCACATGGGTTATTTAGGGTCTACCCTAGGGGTGACTTGTATACATTAAACAAAAAATTTTATCACAGCAAAAGGGGTATTTTGCCAGGTCAAAATGGCAGTTTAAACTGCATACACAAGCTGCAATGGCAGGCTTGTGTTAGGTTTAAAGGGCTGGTAAGGTGGGTGGCACAGTGGCGGCTGCAGGACCACTTAAAATGATTTCATTTACAGTCTTGCTACAAGTAGTACCACTTTACTAGGGACAAGTAAATAATTAAAATGGCAATTGGATGGAAACCAATTTTATCATGTTCAATGGAGAGAACACACGCACTTTAGTACTGATCAGTGGTAAAGTGCACAGAGTTCTAAGGCCAACAAAAGTAGATCAGGGAAAATGGAGGGGTACGGCAAAAGTTTTGGGAAAAGGCTATCATATGGCTGACAGGTCTACCACCGACTCTTCATGCTACAGTAACTGCCAGCGACAACCTGCAACACAAGATGTGCATGTGAATCTCCAGCAACAACCTTCTGCTACACCTAGCCTTCTCTGGGCTCTACAGTGATGACCATTCACAACACTTTTCCTGCTCTTCGCATCCTCCTCCTCCACAAATTGGACTGTTTGTGTAGGACTTTAAAAGGTGACTTTTCTGTCAGACTAACATAATAACTGACCTGCGCTTTATTGCGGGATCCCTGAACTTATGACTTTCATCCAGTCCTGCACAACCAGAAACTTGTGAGTGACTATTTGTACTTTTAAGCACTATACTTACCTAGAGCCTTTGAAATTGCATACCTGTGGTTCTACCTGTCTTTTCTCATTTTGGAGTCCATTTATTATATATTACTCTATATTTCTAAACAAGTGTGGGATTATTCTTGTGTTGTGTTTTTACTTTATTACTGTTTGAGTGCTGCGTGAATACTTTACACATTGCCTCTCGGTTAAGCCTGACTGCAAAGCTACCAGAGGGTTAAACAGAACTTAATTTATTGAGTTTTTGTCATGCATCCTGACAATGATTGTGATTGTTACTTGAGTAGGGCTTCCACCCCTCTCAACCATAATCCTGTTTCTTATATTTTGATTTCTGTAATATTGGAAAATCTCTAACCTTCACTTCATTTTGTATCAGAATGCATAAAGTCCAAAGAGCACTAAATCTCAATAATATTGAAAAACGGGAGAAGCAACACAAACTACAAAAAATACTAAAAAACAGTGAACGTCTACGGTTTCTGTGTTGTATCTATTCCAGTGTCTCATCACTAAATTTGTATTATTGTGGATAAACAACTTGCATGCTGAAAGACAGGTCTACGTAAACAGCCTCATACCTTCCACATCAGAAAGTTTCTTTTATATTAGTTTTGTAAATAATTAATAAAGTATTTAGCTGAATGTATTGGAGTTATTTGTTAGTTTTACTTTGCCATGGAAGCAAATCCAGTCACTAACTGCAGTTAATGTCTTTAATGCATACAATTTTTTTTACATTTGGTAACATAGGTTATTTCACACTTCCAGTGTCATCTGGCCAATATTACTGCATTCAGTCTGCTTACAGAAAGAATAACATTTGCATGGCATCTCCACTCTATGCAGAGACCCTATGATTTTTCATGGGCACATATGATAATGCTTAGCTTGTTGGTTAGAAAAGGTTGGGGGCACTGGTCAATGCACTACTTATTTAATGTGGTGTATGGTGAAAACTGGTACTTGCCTCCTCAGCATTTATTCTCCAGCCACTTCAGGTCTCTGGCTTGTTAGAAATAGTGCAGGGTTTGTAAATGACCCTCCAGCAAAATCCTACATGGCAATTTTTAGAAAGTGTGTGCACTCTAACAGAACACTTCGATAAGCATTGAGTATTAGGTCTGTCTGGCAACTTGTTTGGTAGCAACTACAAAAGCACAACCAAGGTGGAGAGGTGACAGTGGAATGAAGATGGAGCAATAAGGAACCAGCAGGTGCAAGTTCAAGCATATATGCTCATCACAAATAATGCATGATCTCCATTTTAGTAACTGAATAAATGATTCATATTGCTTACTTCACAAAACTGTTTTATGGTGTGAAATTATACATCCACATTTAAGATGGAAGAAGTGAACTTTCTGATTGACATGTTTCAATCTTTTTTCACATTTAATAGTTAGGTCTTCTAAAGGTTCATAATTTATTCATAGCTGAACAAAGACATCTTTACTGTGATTGTTACAAATGTAGATACGTTTTATAGAGTACACCTTTTGGATTTATTATACTGTTACGGCAAACTTTAAAAGAAAAACGAGTAATGAATTGATTATGAATTACAATTAGGCAATTTTTCATGTTATCTGACAACGGCAGCACATTTATCTTGTGAGAAACTGGGTTGTTGGTTCAGTGGGTTGAAACCCTGCTCAAGAAACAGCCACTATGTTGTCACTATCCTTCCAATTTCAAGCACAGCAGGTAAAGTCTTAGCAGAGCAAGGCAGCAGGCTGTGTATGAGGAAGAACCACATGACAAGGTCTTTGTGAAGCTGTCGACGAGGCGAGAAAAGCTTTGAGATGGAGAACCTGGATTTTCAGGCCAAGGAGATCATTTTTGTCATTTGGGTGCCAGTCGTTGGTGAGCCTTGTGAAGATATCTACCTTTGGGCTTAATTTTTTTTCTATTGGTCATATTCACCCAGTGGGATGAGCCTGCAGGCTGTAGTTGAAGAGGGATCCACGAGGCTGGATACCACTGCTGGGAGGTCCTGCTGAATAGGATTTGCTGCTGCAGAGAGGAACATAGAGGAAGCTTTTGCAAAGTCAATTCTACCAGTGATGCACCTTTGTCGGATCAGGTTTCAGGTACGTTGCAGTCTCCTGTTGGTTCTCAGAGCAGATTTTGCTGACAACATTTCCCAGTCCCAGGTTTTGGGTTTTGGTAGGAATTAGCCACTTTATCACAATACCAATTGTTCAGGACCTAGTGAAGAACCACCTGCACTAGGACTTACTCCAGCAGGGAACAGCAGCAACAAGCATGTATGTTGCAGTGTCTCTGGAGCTTACTGTGTCCATGAAGCTCACAAAGTAGGCCAACCAGCTAGCCCTTGGAGTCACTCTGGGGGTCCTGGATTCATGAAGCAGGTACAGCCTTCCTTCCTCTGGCAGCAGGGCAGCCCTTCAAGTAGCAGGGTAGTCCTTTAAACAGCAGAGCAGTCCTCCTTCTGAGTCTTCAACAGGTCCAAAAATTATCAAAAGAATGGCTCTCGGAGTCCAGTATTTATACCTGATGCCAGCTTTGTGAGCATGGGGACACCATGTCCAATCCCCATATTTGGGTCTGGAAAGTCCTTTCCATAATCTGTCAAGGCTCCAAAGTGCCTGGGGTGACAAAAGTCTGGTGTCAGGTCCACTGCTTAATTTGTAAATAAAGAGGTGCCGGTGCCCAAAGCCCTCCTCTTAAACATGCAGCTGCTGCAATTAAATGTGCGAGCACGGAATACTGAGGGCAGCGTAAACCTGAAGCCATCTCTGGCCGCTTCAATCCATATAAAGTCACTCCTTGCCCCTTCAGCTCACTCTTGCAGCTTTTTGCTTTCTTCATTTGTAATGCTTTTTTGCTTTTCCCTTCCTCTGTCTTTCCCATATGTGTCTTTTGCTCGCAGCAAATGCTTGAGGCAGAAGAGTAAGCCCTGGCCCTCAAAAATAAGTGCTGGTGCTCAGCACCGGAAACAACAAGCACAAATCTAGCCCTGGTCAGGTCCCTTTGTGTGCTGCCGGCCATCCCTTTAAAGTGCAAGTGTGGCAGTGCCTACCCAAGCCATCCTGCCCACATCTATTCCCCTTTGTGCTGTTATGTGGAAGCAATACAGAAACAGCAGAGCCATTCAAAGTCATGTGGCTTAGGACACTGGCGGAAGGCACGCATAGTTTCGACTAGAAAATGCCAACTTTCTAAAAGTTAATCCACAATGAGGTACTGTGTCCCTCAGAACCTAGATATAGATCAGTATATGAGAGCAATTGGTTCTGTTAGAGCAAGAATATGTACTTCTAGAAATGCAATAACTTTTGTTGCTGCACTTAAAGGATATAAATCTCTTTCAATAACTTCCATTGAATGTTATGAAAACACATATGAGTCTTATTTCACATTTCTTTGATGTACTCAATTATCACACCAGGATCTCCTGGAACAAGCTGTCCACCAGGCTTTAAATTTAGTATGGGCTGGATATGTAAACCGAAAGACATTTCAATCCTTATAAGATGTTAATTCAAGACATCAGTACAGGTCTTCATCAGGACTAAATAAACATAGCCTCTGGAGTCATATAAAAAATGTGTTTTTCCCCGAAAATCTTGTGGGTCTCAAATGCACCATTTAGGTACTTGTTTAAGGCAGTCCTCTGTAGAGAGAATCTGTGTTTTGTTTTATTTAGTCCCGATGAGGACCCATATTGATGTATTAACCACATCTTACAAGGGTTGAAAAATGAGCAGTTTTTACATAGCCAGCCAGTACTAAATTGAAAGCGCAGTGGATAGCCGGAGCAAAGAATTTTTTTAACATGTGCAATCAGGACTTATGAAGCTGTTTATTTCAGACAGGTGTCTTTTAAATCATTTTGATATTGTAACTTTTTGGAAAAGAAAATCTGTTTTTATCCCTGCCTATTGAATCACATTTGTTCATTTAATGTACTGCTGGAGCATCTCTTTTGCTCTTTACCCTAAAAAGCAGCCTTTTATGCTTGTTTCATGAGATTCTGATGTGAAAGAATTGGATACATCAACGGAATCGGAAATAAGACCATATGTATTTTCATCATTTATTAATCTTGTCATTCATTGAGTTATTGAAAGATTTATATCCTTTTTGTACAGTGACGAAAAAGTGATTGTATATATAAAAAAATCATATTATTGCTTTAACAAAATCAATTGTTCTTAAGTACTGAACTCTAAAAGTGCAATGTTCAGGTATGTGACTTAAGATATGACTTTACAGTTAGAGGAGTTTAAATTACTAATCATTTTAGTCTACACAGCATATCTCTATCTGCTTCTAATCCACAGTTAGCATATGTTAAAGGTTATAAGGTAATCCAGTGTTAGTCAATGATGGAGATAGACCTTACCACAGTGACAAATGACTTTAAGAGTGTTTCACTGGTGGGGAATGTAAAACTTAAGTACAAATGTGCTTCTTTATAAATACCTGCACCACTAGGAGCTTTTAGGGCCTACCTCAGGGGTGACATAATTATTAAAATGCAAGATTTAGATCCAGCAAAAGGTTTAATTTCCCAGGTCAAAATCACAGTTTAAACCTGCACTACTAACTGCAGTGGCCGGCCCGAGACATGAGTTTAAGTGCTACTTTGGTGGGTGAAGAATGAGTGCTGAAGATCCACTAGTAGCATTTAGATTACACCCCCTTGGTTTATGTAGTATCACTTACCTGGGACATGCAATGAAATATATATATGGCAATTAGCTTTAAGCCAGTTTTCCATATTTTGAGGAGAGAGCATAAACACATTAGCACTGGTCAGCAGTAGTAAAGTGCAGAGTCGTAAATCCAACAAAAACGAATTAAGGAAGATAGGAGAGTTGACACTAAGCATTTTGGATAACTACTACCTTAGGGTGTCAGGGCTAACACAAAGTATAAAAACTGTGAAGTATGTTCTTCTAAAGGCTTAGCCAGAAGGAAAGATGTTGTTTTACTTTTAAAATGGTGTGGCCTGTATTTATTATGTGAAAGAATAGTTCCTGTGCACATAACACAAACATGAATATTCTCTCCTGTTGCAATTATTTCTTGTCTATCACAAATATCCTATTCTGTTCTGACTATGGGTGTACAGCTTGTTGCAGGGATGTACGTCTGAATATCATGCAACAGTAATCCCCTCAAGTTATGAGAAATTAAAATGTAATCAATAATTGAGGAGATATTTTTTCCTCTATATGTGGGTAAGCCCTGGTTATCCTCACCAACCTCCTCCATGACATTATAAAGACATCTCCTTGCCCTGCGCGGTACACGTACTGGTCTCTGCTGATTCCACTGATCCAACTGGGTATGGGAGCATTAAAATCACCCCCCAGGCAGTAATACACCTGCTGTCCTTGCTGAGTTTTATCCTCCACTAAGGTAGAAATATATTTATGTTGGAAACATTTACAAAAATGATTATTATAAAAGTTAATCAAAGTTAGTGTCAGTGTCCATTTGTATGTAACAACCTGGAAATCAGAACTAAAACCACTTGCTTCCTATGCACACCCCCTACCAGAAGATTGACCAAGACTGATAGGCCACCTGAAGCCCTTCCAGACAGAGAAGGTATCCCAGGAAGACTAAGACACATCTGACCATCAAACACAATTGGATTGGTTTCCCAGATCCCCTGCAGGAAAGCAATATCATACAGTCTTATGAACTTTTGCAAATATGGTAGTGTGATCTTAGTGCGTAAGCGTGCGATATTCCATTGTAATATCTTCATCCCAACATCATTTTCAGCCAGAGTTCTGGCCACGGAGTCCCGGCCACAGCACCCTGTTGCTTGATTAGTAGGACTGGGCAACACTATCTGAAGAAGGTGTTATACAATGAGAACAATTACCAATAAAGTCACCAGTGCTACTTGGTGTAGCCACCTCAAGTATATCTGATGAATCCCAGTGCCCCGGGCTATTAATTATAGGGTCAGCTCTAAATGCAGGCAGTGAGCATGCTTTCAAATGCAGAGGGGACAGTCACTTTATCCACCACCTCCTATTTCTGAATAACATGTTCTATCATGTTTTATCAAGATTAGCAAATACAGCTGTTGTTGGAAAGATCCTCTTTGTAAGAGTTCGGTCTCAATTAATTTAGGGCAGAGTTTCCACCAAGTCTATTGTACATACAGAGCCTTCAATTCCAAAGAAGACACAATGAATAATAGGAATGTGCTGTGTTGCACTTTGTAGCTAGCAGTGCAATTATTGTGTACTAAACATTCTTATATTCCAGATTTGGCTGGTACCAGTTGACAGTGTAGAGCAAAGCAAAGTAAACTCAAGAATGTTACCACTCTAGCACAAATATATTTAGTTGTCACCAATAGACCTGTATTGAAAGTTTCCTTTTCTACGTAAAAGTCAGTGTTTTAAGATATTTAAGACATAAATGATTCTCAGCCTTCCCAAAACTGGGCATAAATATGTAAAATTCAAAAATGATCATCTTTGAGGACGCACTATTTGCAGCCTCTATTTACAGACAATAGGACATTAAACCATTCAATGTGTTAAAGTTCTAAAAAAATAATTCAAGATAGCACCATGGCTCAAAGTTATCACATGCTAAAAACAAGAGTAAATTACCTCCTGAAACACAGGCTACTTTAATGTCATTCACCAACATCTCCTGATTTATTATATCATGAGCAGGAGCTTTGCGGATGTTAGGTTTGATGGGATGAATCTACCAATACTGAATGTAGGCTACAGTGCTAAAGCATATATTAAAGATATGTTGGGTTCTCCGGACTTATTTATCTTTTTTGTCCAATAACATAGACCTACTAAAGACTTTGCCATGCATTGTTAGGTCACAGTCTAAAACATTTTTTGTGACAAACTCGGTGACTTGTTTCCCAATTGCTATTTGACTCTACTCCTGACAAGCCACTGATTGAGCGATACTACTCTGTCTAAAGATCACATGTGAAATATGCATTTCAATAGGTTACAAACTATTATCACATTTCCCTCTGTATGCTACAGCCGCAGAACTTAGGATAAAATCAGTTATATCGGAAAACAACTGCTGGTCTGGGGAGCATAGAAATATGTCTATATCATTCCAGACTGTGCCACATCCAGCAACTGAGCAACACATTTGGTGGCCCAAGGTAAACTTGATTTTAGTCTGATTTTCATATAATCGTACTGGATAGCAGTATTAATCTATGTTACAGCTATTGAGACTCTCTGAGAAATTGCACAGCCTCCTCACAAAGAACATATTTGTTTATAATCAGTTCAATTAGATAATTAAGATCATTGTATTCAGAAACGTATGTTCTGTGATAAATAGGGGTTTTGTCACTCAATACCAAATCATTAAATACAAACAACAAATTGATGGAAGGAATGGTTGAATTGTTTTCAGCCTCTTGTGATCACTTGGGCCACTTGAGACCAATTTTCTCCCAGTGTACAGCTCTTGACAGCGATCCACCTTATGCAGATCAGTCTTGTTTCTGCTGCATTCGAGACAATTCAGCCTGAACTGCCATGTCAGGTCCCCACCAGATGAATTCAAAGCCAACCCCAAGACCAAATAACTGTAACAAGCAAATACTGGGAAATTGATAACAATTTCAAAGGGAAACAGTTGACAGCTTTTACATAGTTACCAGCCATGGTCGGTAATTTTAGCAGGGAGGGCAGCTGATGAGTGCACTCATACACACTCACACACACTCCTGGCTTCACACATGGGCATGCACTCACACATACATGCATTCACAAAACTCACTCCCAAATATTCCTACATAAACATACACATGCATCAAACATTTACAAAAATCACTGTTACCTGCTCAGGTCTGCCTGGAGGTCCCAGAGGGGCTGCGGGATGCTGCCTTCTCTCATTAGCTGACCTTAGATAAATCAATGAGGGGAAGGCAGCAGTCCCTGATTTGTCACAGAATGGGAAGGGGTCAGTGAGACAGCTAGCTCCACTGCATTCTGTGATGTGATTGACACTGAGCCAGTGAGCACGTCAGGGTTTAAAAATAAAGCACCCAGGATTGAGGCAATCAGTGATACTTCTCTTTGTTATGAGGGGGAAGTGCTTTGCCAAGCTGTAGAGGTCACACCCACAGGAGCTGTGACATCTTCAGCCCGGCACATTTCAGCTCAGGCAGCCAGAGCCGCCTATGCATTTAGTGCATGTCTAACTACTAATTGCCTAACCTGAAAATAAAGAGTGTCTGTTAGGCTGACCTTTTCTCAGCCTGAAAGACACTCTCTTTGTTGGACAGAAGGTGAGGGTGTGTGGCCCCTCTGCCCATTAGGCTGGCTGAGACTGATAAGAAATTGCAGGGAATACAAGGGAAGGCGACAGGGAGCCTAGACGCAGCTTAGCTTGGTGCTATTAGTAGTAGAAACATTTTGCAGAAACAAATGTGATTTTGTCCCCATTCTCTTCTCACCTAAGTTTTCTTGTTTAATTTTCAGCAGACAAAGTAAGTTTGGATCAATGACATTAATCCAGCTGGCTCATCACCCTAGTTTCCTCAGATGACAACCAGTAAAGAAACATTTTTGTGAGTCTAACAAAGTTTGCTGCCCTGATAGCAACTTTTCTAATAACGATCCCCTACATAGGGACTTCAGCCCCCCTCCTTAAATTAAATGGTGGCTGAATCATGAAAATTGGGAAGGACAATGGATCATAGCACAAGTCATTAATGATGAAGAAAAACATGAGATTCGATCATATCTTGCTACAGTACAGGCAAGCCATTGAGTTTAATTTAGGAAAATGTATATGTCTAGTGCAAAGAAATGTGCAAAAGCAATTTGAAAGACACTATTTCCAGAAATTACATATTGCCTTGCAAAAGACTTGTCAAGTTATAATAACAGTATGCTCATTTTATTAAAATACTAAATAGAAATTATAAAACAAAATGTCAATTGCATCTATAAAGACCACAATATCAACAAACCATTAAGATGTCTTAACACAAAAAGAATCAGCAATGTTAAAGCACAGTACACAATAAGTGATTGACAAAAGCTAGGGAGAATTGTAATATTGTTAAATATTAGTGTTAATTATGAAGAACAAAAACAAAGAAACAAATTATTCTGTCTCACTTTAAAACAGTTCTTTCCTGACAAAATAATGAGACCATTTAGCCAGTACTATGAAGTAACTGAAATTGACAGGCAAATCATATCCTTGTTTCCTGCTTGAACAATGCAAGATAGAAAAATATTATTTTTGTTTGGAAAATTCCCTTATAATAAACTAGAACATTTCAAAATCTATGTTCCTTTGGTTTGTTTCAAATGAAATAATGCACTAGAAAAACATGAAGGTGTTAAAAAAAGAATTGCACTTTTGTACTTCAAAAAGTAAATGTAGCTTAAAAAAATCACAGATTACAAAAAATATCATGTTTCACTGAAGTTGAATTTCACTACAGCTTATTAAGTAATAATTGAGGCAAACCAAGGGATCTACCTAGTGAACAGAAACTAATGTTGACAATGATGGACACGAAAACAGAATAGTTGTGCAATATCAAATGCAAATGAGAAATCCTTATTACGAGGTTTCAGATTTATAGTGATCTATACATATAAAAATGCATAATGAGTTATGCGTTCCTCTCACTTTCAATAAAGTGCAACTCTCCTAGCCTATTCCAGACATTATTGATGATTTCAATTTATCTTAACATGGTAGGTAATTGCACCATTAAAATGATGTTTACAGGATCATCCAAGACAAATTATCCAATTTCACTTGTACTTCTCTCGATTGATGTGTTTAATAGGGCAAGAGAGGGATCACCTTAAAATAACTTGTAAAATAGGTAGGCATTGTTAACTGAAATATTTAAGAAGATGACCACTATTACATTTGTCATTCACATTACATGTTACAGAAAGTCATAATGAATGTCTGTGTTTTTAAAATGATATTATGCATTCTACCTTGCTCTAGTAGAGAAAGTATATTGGAAATGTTCATGAAATACATTCTCATCATAAGTGATGTGTTTTTCATGCTGTGATCTTTGTTTTCACATTCTCACTAAATTACCCAGTTGGACTGTCATCTTTTTACATAGTGGGGAAGCCAAAAATTGATCAAAACAATTGTCTTCTGTGATTTGCAAGTTTCAAATATTAAATTACGGAAATATTTGAAGTGGGGCTTTCAATCTTAGAATTAGTGATGGTACCTTTTTCATATAGCACTCTTTATGTTGATGCTTCAATGTATGATTACTAAACCAAGCAAATACATGGATCAAAACTGGCATTGAGAAAAAGTATAGCTAAATTAAAAAATGTTTTAAAAAATGTCAATACAAGGAAAAGTTGGCTTCACCCAGCACTGAAAAAATAAAGCCCCTAGATTTGAACCTGAACAGATAGCTGTATAGGTTTCAAGGGGTGTGGAGGGAGCATTGTTGCGATGTAGTGATCACATCTGGCTCACTGTATAGGTTTTAAAACCTTAATCTATGTTTTGTGTGTGTTAGGTTTCTTTGATGCCGACTAAAAACACTACAATGAAGGGAGAGTCAAGTTAAGTTAGTTAGTTAGGATGTTTTGAAAAACAAATACCAAAAATTGTCACATTTAATCTGGTACAATTGTTTACATGTATAATTAATGCTCTCCACTACCCTCAATATTACCTTCTCGCACAATGCATGTCAGTGCAAACCAGTACAGTAATGAAATTGCAACCAAAAATGATCCTTTCAATTCAACAAATATATTTTCCTCTCTTCAGTGCCCGAAAAACAAACTTGCATTCAAATATGTGTATTTGAACAGGTTAATATTCCCAGGAAGGATGGTACATGAATACAATATGCTCACATAATCAAATCTACAGGAGTCAGGTCACAAGTAAATAGATTTAAAAAAAAGTCACATTCATTAAGAATAAATACACTATAATCTACGAAATACCAATTTCAATATAGCTAGTGATTCAGTTAAAAAAACATGTTTTCAGGGAGTGGTCTAGCCGCTGTTGGAGATGGCTGCCTGTGTGTGTAAACTCCGTTGGGGCGGAGACCAGCATATCGCTTTAATGAACCCATTTATGGCACAAACCCCAAAAAGCTGAGCCCTGGTAGTGGGAAAGTGAAGGGCATAGGAATCTGCTGACAGGCACGGTGGGGAACTCTGTGAGTGCCCCTTTCACCGCCCGGAGAGCCTGACTGGGACCGTCACTGTGCTGCCTCTGTGACTGCAATGGTGGGCCGCAGTGCAGAGACGCTCCATCATGGGCTGCTGGAAGAGGTACTGTACTGTTCTCCCCGGCCCTCACTGTGCTAACTGACAGCATCCCCCCCCGACTTCCCTAGGCCAGCTTTCTCTCCATACATAATGGCCATCCCTCAAGAGCATGGCTATTTCTGGGTGAGACAAAGGGCTTGGGGAATGGCCCAGGCCTGCCTTTGTGAGTGTTTTCCCAGGTGGGCTTGCACCTCTCCCCCTCACCTTCATCCTGGACCAGGACAGACACCCCACTCACCTCCAACATAGCAGATCACCATTTTGGCATCTTTCGGGAACCTGACTTGGAGGCCCCACTACCAGACATTTCCATCTGGATATATCATCCACCTCAGCCCTCCTGCTCTGCTTCCATGGGGCAAAACAATGGTCCTACACCCCTTTGGCCGCTGTGGCGCAGAAACTCATGGGATGGGCTGACCTACAGTACTTTATCAGACCCCTGCCACCACCCACATCAGGGGTAGACTCTTGGTTTGATTAAATCTTCCAGGATCCTTTCTACACCACACTCCAGTCACCCTCTGGCCTGGACACCTGGGCCACTGAAGGTCACAGGCATCCCTGCTTCTAGGTGTTCTGTGGGACACAGATGCCAGTGCCCCTGCCTGGATCTCACTGTGCACTGAATCCAAATGTATTCACCTGCAACCAGGGATCGAGACAGGCAGATCATTGCTTGCTTACTTACTCCATGAACAGAAGCAACAAATATTGAAGGCAACAGCAAAAATAGGGCTTTTGTTTTCGAAGGGACTGTGAAGCAGTTAGGGACTTGTACGTGACTGTAAATGCCCAGCTTTGCACTACGTCCACCGCCTGCTCTGGGGTGCTCCATCCTTTTTGCCAGTAGGCAGTATGTGCATAAATCAATATGCACACACACACACACACTGCATTTTGCAAATTAGTTTTATAAGGTCACACAATAGCAAACTGACTTATACAGACTATGCGAAATGCACCCATCGTCTTAAAACTACTGAGCTATGTCATTTTAGATGCTTTAAGAAACGCGGATAAATAAGGACGCATTCCTCACTAGCCTACATAAAACATTAACACCCAACCCTAGGCACACCCACACAGTAGTACCTTTTGGGGGAAGAAACAGGCGGTTACCTTATTTTCCAAACAAGGTCAACTGACGCTTTCCAGTGCTTGGAGTAAAACCTTTTTTTTCCAGTATTCATATGGAAGGTAAAACGTAGTGTGATTGAGCGTAGCATGCAGAATTAGTCTGAAATAATTTCAGATGTGGTTGGTTTGATATATATGAAGGTTTTTAAGTAAATTATAGGTTAATAGCCTTCCCTTCATTGTCGTAATTACTGTAATCAATTGTCTTTTTTATTGCTTTTTAATGTTTCAAAGATCCGGTGCACCATGAAGTGTCATTTCCGCATGTATATGATCTACAACATAATTTGTATGTTAATGTGATCAACATCTTAATGACATAATAAAGAGTTCCTAAAAAAAACCAACATAATGATGTTAAATGGGCTTAATTTTTCCACTTATGTTGCCATTATTCTGAAAAAAACAGCTATCTGAATTGTTTTCATTGCAAATTTTAGCAGCATTTGTAGACTTTAAATTCAATACCATTATCACAGCTTACTGTGTGTATTAATACAAATGGAATAAACTTTGTAAGTTGCCAAGCATTTTCATTAAAAGGCATTGTAATAATGTGGGTTGACGGCTGATTTCTTTGGTGCGTGTGACAGGTTAGTGCATGTGGACTATGTGAACTTTGGGGCATCTGGTAAGCTGTCACTTGCATTGCTTGCTGTCCCTAGTCCGACAGGAAACTAATACTACTGTGAGTCCCCTGAACCGCCTTTTTACGCTTAACTGGCAAGGTCGAATAGCTGAGGTGAGGTACTGGGTTTTTCAGAACCGGTACTGATCCGGTAACCCAGCGGTGCCAGGGTACACCCAAAGACCTCGGGTACTTTCCTGATTCAGACCACAGAAACTCAGAGTCTTCTAGGTGAAGTCAAAGATCGAATTTATTGGCTGCAACCAAGTAACAAGCGTCCTAGAAGTACAACAGCACGGTTTGTATGTTCTCAGGAGACTGTGTTTCAATGCAAAGTCAGGTTTCCTTATATACAGTTTTTTAAGCTTCAGGCAAACATTCTTGACATTTTGGTTGGTCATTCACATGTTTTCACTACAAAGGAAAAAACAGTGTCATGATGAAACCTCATATTTCATGTCATCCAACCTATAATAAATTACCCGGCAAGGCCTAGTATTTTACATCAGATAAGTGTGGACCCCCAATAAAAACGGGCACCTCCCCTTCGTAAAGTATGAAGAAGAAAAGAGCAGGTGCAGGTGTGAGCAAGATTAGGCAGGGTGTGTGAGCGATAATAAGGGTTTTATGGCATGGTGTGCCTTGATGCTATCTGATTCGGCCACTGGGAGAGGGACTGACCAAACAGGTTTGGCCTGAGGCAATGGTTCCAGCTTGCCCAGGTCAGAGAAAAGTCAATCAAGGTGTACGTGTCCTTGGAATCAAATCTGACTGTATTATAAGCCTATGTGAGGGCAACTTTTAAAATGGCTGCCGTGTATAAAATGGGAGCCACGAGTGCAGGACGAAAATGGCGATTTCGAGATGAAAACGCTGCTGGAATTGAACGAAAATGCTCATGCTTAGTATACTAGTCATTATCGGTCTTGTGATACTAAAATCGTACTGCTGTGGCAAAGTAAATTACATGGGTCCAGAATTTTTAGAACCACAAACCCTCCTTTTGCCCTTACATAGGCAATAAACCTATTCTCATGCTAATCTGAGTCCAGGTCTATGTTTCTAAAGTCGTTGAGATGTTGCTGTAACAGCATCCTAGTATTTAGCTCGTCTCTTGGTGCAGGTTTCCTTATGCATGATGTAACACAGAGGCCACATATCGCAGGAGCACACTGCATGCATAGACAGAACAGGAAAAGAATGGCCAAGATCATCCCAATGACCATCAAAATCTTCCATCCCCATGCTGATATCAGTTCCCAGAACCATCCCATTAATGACCAATCTCCTCTATCTAAATGAATAGATTCAGAAATTCTATGCAGTTTGGAGATGGCCTGGTATACTGTTGGAGCGTTATCTGGGACAAAAACACAGCAACTCGATTGGATCAATGTACATACTCCACCCCGGTCTGCAAGTATGACATCTAATGCGACCCTGTTCTGAAGGGTCATAAGACGATCCGACTGGAGCTCAGCAGTCAAGTTACCAAGGGCACCAGCGGTTTCAGCCACGGTGGATTCAACCACTCTTATCAATTGCCTTATGCTCCTGCTGTTATCTATTTGTCCCCAGAACGGCAGAAAACCCTTTACGAAGTCCCCAAATTCTTGTCCTGCAGTGTCTTCTTCACTGAAGACGCCTCTAACTATCCTCGTCTTGTGGTAATCTGCCGCTGCTGTGTAGGTAGGGGGCAACAGGAACGAAACGAAGCATGTGCCCGAAAAGTCAGGGGGCAACCATGTAAAGACTCTATCATGGCAGATGAAATAGGTACCCTTAGCTGCCAAGAGCGGGGGGGGGAGGTCTGAGATGCGAAGACATATTTCTCAGTGCAGACGCTTTCCCCTAGCTGAGCTCTGGGATTCTTGCCAGTACCTTGCAGACACAGGTGACCCTGATGGGGTACAACCCAAATCAGGGAAGATATCTTAGCTTGCTGTTTCTCACTCATTGTGGCTTCATATCCGGTCATGTTCCATCCTATATATGCTATTGTCTCATCTCTGGGGATAGTCTCGTAGAAGATATTGTCCTTCATCATGTCTATGATACCTTTAACTAAAGCATTTTTCTTAGGGTTGTCTTCCGCAAAACGTAGGGGGTAGTGTGCATAGATGAATATCGTTCTGAATGCCCACACGGAACCATTGTGGCTGAAAGGCAGGATCAGATAAGGGATACCTTTATCTGCTGTGTGAGGCATAAGGCCACACCCAACAGTTAGTTGTATTTATCACTAGTTGGTGTTGGTGCAAAAGCTGGATGAAGGAGTTATTAATGAACTCTAGTCTCCTAGCAGATTCATGTTTAGGGAGGAGTTGAAAAGAATGTGGGGAAATAGTGGAAGGAGGAGGTGTAGACGAGGTAGTGGGTGCCAATATCACGTTAAAACAGAATAAAACATATCCTATAAAAAACATAAGTATACTAAATAACATAAAAATGCACAGCAGCAAAACCCGTTTCCTGGTTGTCGTTTCACATATTCTCTTCTTGAAACTCAGTCTTTCAACATGTTCTCCATTTTGGAAAGATTCCATCCTCTAACCGTTGCCGTTCGTGGCGGTTGGTTTACTTCACTTAGGAGTGTTCTGAATGTTCCAGGCCGCCCTAGAACAAACCAGACCTGTAGACCTTGTGTCCACAGGCTACCCCCTAAGTCTTTTCAGCCACGATCCTACAGCTGAACCCTGATGGAGGTTCGAAAAACACAAAAAACAAAAAGTAATTCAAAAATAATTTTCCATATTGGAGAACTTTGCTAAAGGGAAGAAAAGTAAACTGTTTTATTTGTCCTTTATTCTTGGTCGTAGATTATAACGGTTAGTCCCAGGTATCGTGTGGTCCTGAAAAAGGAGTTCAGGTTCTGTAGTGTCCAATCGAACTGACGGTGATACTGCTGATTGTAAAATGTAATCACTTTCTTTCTCAGTGAGTGTTCCTTTTATTCGTGCATCGCTGAAAGGCAGAAAACGTGGCACGGTTTCAGTCTCTGAGTCGGCGACACCTTCCTGGATCCACCGGTCATATGGCAGAGGTAGGGGTACCCTTTTGCAATGGGTCCCATGGATCCAGTGTTTCTTCCCTTCTACTCGAACAGCTGATCTTGTGGAGAGAAGAACGAGGTGCGGTCCGGTCAACCTGGGCTGCTCGTTTTTGGTTCGCTGAAAGTTCTTTATTAAAACCCAGGATCCAGGCTCAATTGGATGACCTGGAGATTCAGAGACCGGAGGCAGGGTGTCGTGGACCTGTTGATGTAAAACACGCAATTTAGCCGTCAATTCATACAGATAGTCGAGCAAAACAGGATGCTCTATCTCGCTAAACTTCTTTGGCCTGGGCACTCCCCATATATTGGCCGGGCGGCCAAAGACTATTTCATAAGGACTAAGTTTCACTCGTGAATGCACAGTCATTCTGGTTGATAGGAGTGCTAAGGGTAGAGCGTCAGGCCATTTAAGACCAGAGCTCGCTTGTATCTTGGCCAATTTTAGCTTTAGAGTGCCATTATAGCACTCCACTAATCCAGCTGATTGAGGGTGATTTGCAGCGTGAAACTTTTGGTTTATGCCTAGCCCTTCGCATACTTTCTTCATCACTTGACCCACAAATTCACTTCCATTGTCACTCCAGATCATTCTCGGCATTCCGAATCTAGGGAAGAACTCTTTCACAAGGGCTTTGGCTGTGGATAGCGCAGTATTGTCTTTTAGGGGATAGGCTTCCACCCATCTTGAAAAGGCACAAACAACAACGAGTACGTATTTTAAGTTGTTGCACCTCTCCATGTTGATGAAATCTAGCTGCAAAACCTCAAACGGATACGTAGGAGGTGCAAAATGACCAGCTGGAGTTGGGGTTCCTCTACCAGGGTTGTGTTTCAGGCATACCATGCAATTTTTAACCACATTTTCTGCGCACTTGGGAATTCCTGCATTTTGCCATACTGGGGCCAACAACTTACAAATCCCTTTCACACTGATGTGAGCCATTCCATGAGCCATTGTAACCACTGCAAGCACATACACATCGGGTAGCAACCATCTCTGATGTTCTGACAACTCGACCCAACAACCATTCGCATCCAATTTACCCGTACTTTCTCTCCACACACTCAATTCTCTCTCTGTGGCTTCAGCTTGAATCGATTTCACGCTTTCTATCGTGTCTTCACACATTCCAACATCACCAATCCATCTTGCAGGGCCCGCAACATACATTCGGCTCATCATATTCCTTGCCGTCTCTTTTGCGACCTCGTCAGCAAATGCATTCCCACGACCAACATCATCAGTCACCTTTTTATGTGCGCTACACTTCACAATCGCAACTTGCAACGGTAAAGTAAGTGAATCAAGGAGCTCATTTACCAACTGACCATGCTGTATTTTAGTTCCATGCGAGGTCAGGAACCCACGTTCCTTCCACAAACGCCCAAAACTATGGGCCACACCAAACGCATATTGGCTATCGGTATAGATAGTCACTTTCATTCCTTTTGATACTGTACATGCTCTTGTTAGGGCTATTAACTCAGCTGCTTGGGCTGAATTGTGTGGGATACGTGCAGCTTCAACAATCGTACACAAAGTTGTCACAGCATACGCCGCAGTCGTGTCACCATTCGGGAGCTTAAAGCATGAACCATCCACCCACAAAGTACCATCACTCTTTGCAAGGGGAGTGTCTAGAAGGTCTATTTTCCCTTTCGTTTCTTCTTCTGTTCTATGGAGACAATCATGTTGTTCAGAAGTATCTAACTCCGTCACAATTGGCAATAACGTAGCTGGGTTAAGTGTAGTGCATCTTTTTATATGTACATGGCTTGCTAACAATGTCAACTCGTAACCTGACAATCGAGCACTAGTTAATTGCTGTGTCTTGGTTCTGTTTAACAACGTGTCCACTGCATGTGGAACCATTACGATTAATGTGTTGTTCATCACTAAACCAGCAGACTGTCGGATAGAAACAGCAGCTGCCGCTGCCGCTCTTAAGCAGCTCGGTAGTGCGTTAGCTACTTGGTCTAAGGTTGAAGAGAAATAGGCGCATGGACGTTCCCTGTCTCCAAACTGTTGTGTCAAAACTGCTAACGCACAACCTTCTTTCTCATGGACATACAATGTAAAAGGCTTGCTGTAGTTGGGGGTACCCAACACAGGAGCTGAACATAATGCATCACGTAATTCGACAAAACTTTTCTGACAATCTTCAGACCATGGGACGGGATTTGGTGTATTGTTACAAGTTAATGCCACCAAAGGTTTGGCTATTAACGAAAAATTAGGTATCCATTGTCTGCAATATGATGTAATACCCAAGAAAGCACGCACTTCTCTCTGTGTTCTTGGCACACTCATTGCTGCAACAGCCCTGATTCTCTCTGGGGTCAGTTGCCTTCTCTCCTTCAAAAAGAGATGACCTAAATAGATCACTTCTTTTTGACAATACTGTAACTTTGAAAGGGACACTTTGTGGTGTAAATCAGACAAATGACGCAATAATGACAATGTTGCTTCTTTGCAGATCTCCTTATTATCTGCAGCAACTAGCAAATCATCGACATATTGAATGAGAGTGGCGCCATCAGGTAACATAAGAGTGTCAAGCCTGACTATAGATAGATGGACTTTCACAATAGCCTTGAGGAGCTCTCTTAAATCTGAAGCTTCGTCCTCCCAAATTGAAGCCAAAAATGTCCCTGCTCTCTTCGGCAATAGGGATGCTGAAGAAAGCATTTTTCAGGTCTATCACTGAAAACCAAGTGGCTGAAGCTGGAATCATTGTCAACAATGCAGTGATATCGGGGACGACTGGAAACTGTGGCACAACTATTTTGTTCACCTCTCTAAGATCAATTACAAACCTACAAACAGGTGGCTGAGTAGGGTCAGTACGCTTCAAGACAGGCAAAACAGGACTATTGCAAACGTTGCCTCTTGTCTCTTCAATTACATCCTTCTCAATCAGATCACAAATAATTGCTAACAACGCTTTTTCCCCTTCACTAGAGATCTTGTATTGGGGAATACGTGGCATTTTAACATTGGCTTTTAATGTTATCACATATGGCTGAATTTCCAAAAGACCTACATCATTAGGTCCAGTAGCCCAAAGAGTATTAGGAAGAGACGAAAATTCTGGTGGAAATCTGTCCTTTGACAAATACATTGGTGAAACCACTTTCTTACCCAATATGAGTTGCACTCCAGAAGGAGAGCAATGCAATGTCGCATACAATCTCTTTAACAGATCTAATCCTAACAAGTTCTCGCCACAACCTGTCGTCAAAATAAGGGGTGTTTCAAATTTACAAGGTCCAACAGAAAGAGATATAGGGTTAGAAATCAGATTTCTAACTGGGGCGCCGGAAAAACCTACTGATACATTTGTTTCGCCAGACAAAGGTGCGCCAGGGAGTTTTGAATGCATAATAGAACTCTTGGTAGCACCAGTATCCAACAGAAAAGGTTCTGACACACCTGATGCAATCACCTTAACATAAGGCCCACTCTGATCTACTGGAACTGAAACAACTCCCTCTCTTTGTCTATGGCTGTCCTAGCAATCATTACTGTCTAAATGCTCATCCTCTGTATAGTAATCATCAGTATAGTACTGAGCCGTCCTACCAGATGCATTAACCTGCTGATCAAATCTGTTCATTGAGTTTTGAGGGGGGAATGGGCGCGCGCTCTGGGGAACATATCCACGTCCTCTTCCTCTAGGTGCTTGTGGAACACCTCGACCTCTTAAACCAGAAGTACCATTTGCGCGCTGTAGCAAAGCAGGGCAGCTATACTTGAAATTACCCTCTTCCTTGCAGTATGAACACTGATTGGGACCTACTGGGATACGTGGTTGAGCATACTCGGCTCTTTGCGAGTTTCTCTGAAACGGTTGGGGCTGATAGTTATTCTGATAGTTGTTCTGTGCACCACTATTTTGACCACCACGTGGCGGGTACGCTTGTTGTAACAGAACCTTCGTTTTCAATTCTTTAGTTTTCTTCTCTACTCTATCTCTCTCATCTTTATCTCTATTTTCGTAGTATTGTGCAGTAGCCAATATCTGCGCTGAAGAGGAAACTGCCCAAGAACTTTCTGAATCTTTTAACTTTTTACACAACTCAGGAAGCAGATTATGCACAAATTTATCGACGAACAAACGTTGACCACCTTCCGTGCTCATATCTTGACCACTGTGGTCCACAAACGTTTCTTCAAACCTGGTGAAGAAATCTGATACCGTTTCTTCTTTCTTTTGCTTACATGCAGACAATTTATCCCAGTTTACACGCATCGCAGGCATTATAGTTTTCATGTAATCAATAATCCTACCAGGAAGCTCTGTCACTAAAGGCTCAGGTTTAGCACCACCAATTTGTCGGGCGTCTGCAGCAGCAATGTTAGCCCATGTGTCACCTAACTCTTGAGCATGGTCTGTATGGCGAATCTTTCCCCATAAAGGCTGTGGAACAACATTCCCAAACAACATGTCTATGTCAGCTAAATTCATAATGCAAGACCCCGCAGTCTGTGACAATTCCTTGTAATACCCTGTAGGATCCTTACGGGGATCAGGCAATGTCTGTTTAAGGGCTAAAACTTCAGCTCGCTTCCATGGAACGTGTACCCATACACGCTGGAAATGAGGCAGGACAGGTGGATTAGCATTTGGGTCCCCTTCCCTCCATTGTGGGGGAACTTCTCTCATGGGGTACTGTTTCCCTTTCTTTTTAGCAGAAGAATCCTATTTAAACAATAACCTGGAAACACCTTCAGTCCTAAACGACAATAACATTGCAACTGCTTTCTCGACATCTGAACCCACAATCAAACCTGTCGCAAAATCGAACCGTAAATGACACAATTTAGGCGGATTGGGCTCCAAACCATTTTCCTCTAAATCCTCAGAAAGAAAAGTACACATTTTCTCAAAAACGTATCTCTGTTTCGGTTCTTCCCACTGATGGAAGACATCCATAACAGACTCTAGTTCATATCTCGCTGGTTCAGTAACCCATTTATGCGCCAAATAATTCAGTGTCTCTTTCTCCCTACCATCAGGCAATTGGCTACGCAATTGTTTACGCTCTGAAACTGGGGTCGTAGCTAATGACCCAAAGAGAGGGGATAAAAGACTAGTCACAGTGTTTGTCATTCTCTGACGGACAGAGGGAGAGGTTGACAAATGAACAGGAGGAAAAACAGAATGAGACAAGGCAGAGACAGAAGCAGTGTCAGAAATAATACCAGGAGTGGTAGTCGCTATAGTAGTCAAAGTTGTAGGAAGTAAAGGCAGAGCAGATGTCAAAGCCGGTGGCCCTTGAGGAGGCTGCACCGGAGGAATAGGAACCAACTGAAAAATAGCTGGTGGGTGCTGTGGAGGAGCAGGAGGCAATGCAACCACTGGTTGTGCAACCAGAGGTTGCGGAGGTGCTGTGGCATTCTGTGCATAGGGTGGTGGCGAACTTAGCAAATGCGACATTAGGGGATCTTTTTCAGAGTCTCTTGCTGCATCTTGCTGAAGAGGCGGCAAAACTGGATAGCATTTATCTACTGTCATTTTATGTCGCCTATGCAACTGCTCATTCAACTGTTCTACTTCGTTATCTTTAAACTGTATAGCAGCTTGCATAATCGAAATACCTTTTTCTCTCTTATTTTTCTTAGCTAATTTAATTTCCTTTTGCTTGGCTTCCTTACGCCATAAGCGGAAAGAATCAAACATTGCCGGCCGGGCTTTCTTCTTAAAAAGTCTAACTTCGAGGTTATCTTAAATTTCTGTGTCAAAGCTACCATTTTGGGGCCATTTTAAAACACCATCTTTTCTGGTGTAATGGATCCATACTTCATTATATGTGATGGGGCCTACTCCGTGCTTCACATATAGTTCATAGGTTAGAGTTCCAATCGGAGGAACCGGACATGAGTCCTCCAACCGGGAGTCCCTTTTACAACCAAGACAAAACAAATTTCCAAGTCTGCTAAGACCAGGCATCTTCGCTCACTAGTCTAGCTTCAAACTTCAAAGGATTATCGTTTACGATAGTCTCGTGAATACACGAGTCCTTCGGCTTTGGTACTTGCAAGTTCCAAATCAAAGTGATCCCGAAGGGATACCAAACCAAATGTCCAACTAAGGACCAAACCAAGTGTCCAACTAAGGACTGGGAGACGCTCCACTTATACTTAACTGAAAATATCGATGATGTCACCAGAAGACTCGTCTTATCGTTTCGCTCTACCAAACATCAAGGGTCCAAATCAGGGCGATAGCCAGGGCAGCAGTCCTTCGTAGCCGTCGGGAAGCAGGGAACCTCGCAGCAAAGACTTTCGGACCACGTCGACATGCAGGGATCGATGAAGTGGCGGTCTTCCTCCAGAATTCTCACACGAAGCTCCTCACGGACCTCAGGCTTGGACCGGTACCGCTGGTATCGCCCCACGTTGGGTGCCAACTGAGGTACTGGGTTTTTCAGAACCGGTACTGATCCGGTAACCCAGCGGTGCCAGGGTACACCCAAAGACCTCGGGTACTTTCCTGATTCAGACCACAGAAACTCAGAGTCTTCTAGGTGAAGTCAAAGATCGAATTTATTGGCTGCAACCAAGTAACAAGCGTCCTAGAAGTACAACAGCACGGTTTGTATGTTCTCAGGAGACTGTGTTTCAATGCAAAGTCAGGTTTCCTTATATACAGTTTTTTAAGCTTCAGGCAAACATTCTTGACATTTTGGTTGGTCATTCACATGTTTTCACTACAAAGGAAAAAACAGTGTCATGATGAAACCTCATATTTCATGTCATCCAACCCATAATAAATTACCCGGCAAAGCCTAGTATTTTACATCAGATAAGTGTGGACCCCCAATAAAAACGGGCACCTCCCCTTCATAAAGTATGAAGAAGAAAAGAGCAGGTGCAGGTGTGAGCAAGATTAGGCAGGGTGTGTGAGCGATAATAAGGGTTTTATGGCATGGTGTGCCTTGATGCTATCTGATTTGGCCACTGTGAGAGGGACTGACCAAACAGGTTTGGCCTGAGGCAATGGTTCCAGCTTGCCCAGGTCAGAGAAAAGTCAATCAAGGTGTACGTGTCCTTGGAATCAAATCTGACTGTATTATAAGCCTATGTGAGGGCAACTTTTAAAATGGCTGCCGTGTATAAAATGGGAGCCACGAGTGCAGGACGAAAATGGCGATTTCGAGGTGAAAACGCTGCTGGAATTGAGCGAAAATGCTCATGCTTAGTGTACTAGTCATTATCGGTCTTTTGATACTAAAATCGTACTGCTGTGGCAAAGTAAATTACATGGGTCCAGAATTTTTAGAACCACAGAGGCTTACTCTCAAGGGATGGCAGGGTAGAAAGTTAGATGCGAGTAGCCAAAAATAACTTATTTTGCCCAATTAGCGTAATTGCTGTTACATAACATAGCCTTATAATAGTGATATAATTGTTATTTTGGTGAGTTCAGTTATTTAGTAGCAATGTGCTATAGTTGCTACATTAGCACTCTGATTACTCTACCTGCCTTAACAAAGCCATGAATTGTAAACTAGAACACACAATGCAGTCTTGCATGGCGTCTTGGCTTCTTAACAAGTCAGTGAGCTCAGTTCAGTGCTCAAGTCTTGTTCTATTAGGTAGCACTCACCAACACTGTGATCTTTCTGTGTTTGATCACTTACCTCAGCTGTTCTTGATCAATTGAAACTACTCTATTCCTAAATCAGATGGCTACCCAGAACACCCTCCCAGCGCTAAGACAGCACTCAGGTTGCATAGCCTTGGTAGACATATTAGCTGAAAAGAGCAGTTTGTAACAATTTTCTGAATTTCAATTCAGGCTTAGTTTTTCTTAATTCCAGGGGAAGAGCATTCTAGCTTTCTTATTCCAGAGGACTATGAACATTTGCTAGTTTGTGAAGTGCAACATTCTTGTAGGGTTATGGGGTGTTAGCAATCTTTGTATCAGCCAATGTCTATTTTCTTAATACATTTCCCAATGAGCAAGGCAGACTACATTATTTTCAGTACAAGAAGCCAGTGCAAGGTTGCTAGGTCCCCAGTGACCAATTGGCACTGAGGAATTTTCAATAAAATTCGGATAGCAGCATTTTGTATTACCTGGAGTCTTTTTACAACAGACTTGTGACTCCCCAACTATATGAAGTTCCCATAGTCATCGTGAAATAACTAAACCTTGCACCATCGCTCTTCATGGTGGTTCAGGCAGCCATCTCAGTAGCTTTCTCAGCTTTCTCAGACTTCCATCGTAAGCATGCTATAAATCAAAAATTCCAAACTTTTGACCTCCAATTTAGAGGTGTGTTAAATGGCAAGAAAGTCTAGCTAGTTAAACTACATACACAGGATTATTTCTCACCACTAGCACTTCCATCTTTTTCCCCATTTAATTGGAGACTGCTTGCAGCTATCCAGTCTGCTACACGCTTTAAGCAGTTAATTAATTGGACGGATATTCTTTCTGTTTGGAGAGAGAGGCAGATGATAATTTTGTGTTTCCTCAAGGATATAATAGAAAACCCATATGCTTTGACAATCTCTGATAAAGGGAGGGCATATAAATTGAACAGAGTGGGACTTAATGAGGAATCATGATTCACCCCATATTTTACATAAATTTTGGATTTTGTGGCTTCCTAACACTTGAAATTTTCTATTTTAGTGGAAAGAGGTAAGCCATTTTAATGCTGTTCCAGCAATTCCTGCGTCTTCCAGTCTTCTAACCAGTACTGGACTGGAGAGATGATTATCAAAGGCCACGTTCAGATCCAATAGAATTATGGCCGCGGACCTGCCTTGATCCAAAATAGCTCTTAGTTTGTTTGTTGCTGCAAGAAATGCATTTTCTGTGCTACTTCATGGTCTAAAGCCAGTTTGGGAAGGATGTAAAATTCCATTCTGTCTCCAAATATAGTGAAAGATTACTATTCCAGAAATTTACTAGGTACTGGAAGGCGAGAGATTGGTCAGTAGTTTTCACATTTTATGGGGTCGGCAGATGTTTTTTTCAGTACAGCCTCAACAATAGTGTGTTTCCACACTAGTGGAATGGTCACTGACTGTAGTGAATGATTAAACATGTCTGTCAGATTGGACATTACTACTTTTCCCCCTTTTGACCTCGTATCCGGAGGATCAAGGTCCTGCAGAGAACCTGATTTTAGATATTTTTAAATTTCTTGCATCTCTTTCGGATTGATTTCCGGAAAAATGCTTAATTTTTCATTCACTGTACTGATGGCATGCAACATCTGGAGAGGCTTTGTGACGTCACCATCTCCTACAAGTGTGAGGAGGATGTTCTTAATCTTCTCCAGGAAAACATTGGCAAGATGTTACAGAGATTCAGATGGAGGAGGACCAGATTAAATATTTGCAGTTTACATTGAGCTTTTTACTAGATTGAATAGTTCTTTAGATGGGTTTTAACACATTTTCAATCTTAGATGAGTAGTAGTCAACTCTAGCTTCCCTGGTGGCATAATGATATTTTTTGACTGGCTTCTTATAATTATCTTTACAAATTTCGTCATATCTTTTTCTCCAAGCCCTTTCCAGTTTTTTGGATTCTTTTTTCAGCTCCAAAAGGTCTGTTGATAACCACAGTGCCTGGTCCTTGGAGCCTTTGGGCTTTTGTTGGCCTAAAGGTGCTAGAATATTTAGGAAATTCAGCAGTCATTACTTAAATCTGGTGTACCTATCAGCAACATCCCCTGCCATCTCAGGTGTAGAATTAGTAGGCATTTTCTCTCATGCTTCTATATTCTGCTTTGACCAGCTTTGTCTTAATCTGTGTTGGTGAGGCATGTTGATCTTGCTACCTGTATTGCATAGTTGAAAAGGTATTATCTTATGGTCTGACCAGTAAATATCTATAGGATCCCTTATACGTCATTGATGTTGCACTTCAGGGCTAAAGATCCTGTCAGAGTGCCCTAGTGCTGCTGAACACCTTTAATTAGCATGCTGAGGAGCACAGATCATACCAAGTCACAAGGAAGGACTGGTTAAAGTTACCAGCCCCAGTCACCATATGGGTTCAGTGCAGAAACAGCCATGTCTCCTGAAATGCGCAAAGCAAAGTAAGATGAGCTGTTTGAAAGAGAATGCAAAATGCATTAGCTGTGTCTTCAAAGCAATTTACTATCCACAGTCATATTGGGGTCTTTCCTCACTCACCTCCTAACTGGGCAATATTATTGTTTTGGCCATTGATCAAGAAGAAAATAGGATGATAATTATGACCATTGTGTCAGAGTCACCAGATCCTCGGGGTCTGTGCACGTTCCCAACACTTCTACTACAAGACAGCTCCAATACTCTGATTAGATTTATCACAGAGTCTAAGAGAGTCCAAGTGGGGAAAAGGGGATTAGGACGGGAACAGCTGGGAAGGAGACCTGTAGGAAGCAAAAGGTTAAAACCAACATCAAAATTACATCTCATGAAATCAGTACCATGCTACAACTCTAAGCTCCGTCTTTTCCGAAAAACATGAACAACCCTAGAATAATCCTAAAACTGACTAGGCTTTAGATGACCGAATGTCTGAGGAGGAAACAGGAAAAGTTAAATAGGACTTTCAGATTCGAGTACTTTCTTTAGCATGAGAATCAGGAAACACTCTGAGCAATTTCTAAACAACCATATGAATCTCCTTTTAAGAATATATATCAGGAACACACAGCATTACATCTAGAACTCTGGTATTGTTGTGTTCATCTCAGAAAAAACATTGGGAAGTGAATTGCGCACATTGCAGATTTTTATATGAGTATTAAACACCATAAAGGATTGTGCACCATGAAATCACACAACGTAGATTCAAGGAATAAATCATGCAACGTGTCAACTTGAAATGCTACCAAGAAAATGTCTTAGAATAGTAGCGCACAGTAATTTACATTATTTATACACGAGGAAAGAATTGCGCGTCTTGTCGATTCAAATGCCACCACGCAAATGCCAAGAAATGGTAGCGCACAATGAACAGCATGAATTACACACGAGAAGTGAATCGCGCGTTTCGCCGATTCGAATGCCACCATGTAAATGTCAAGAAAAGGTAGCGCGCAATGAACAACAAAGTTAAATGCTCATGAAACGAGTTGCACATCTTGCCAACTCGTAAAACATGTAAATGTCAAGAAATATCAGCGCCCAATGAACAACAATGTAATAACGAAGTCAAATCTTTATGGAATAAATTGCGCGTCCTCCCTATTTGCACACCACCATACAAATGTCAAAAAATGGCAGCACACAAGTAATCTGTTATTCATTTAAGAATTAAAATCAAGAATATGAAAATTCTCAATTACGGTGTTGGGAAATGTCCAAACACAGTCTTACCGCCTGGAAACAGTGATCACCAATGAGAGATGAGTGCAGAAGACTGGAAAATCCAAATAGGCCGCCGGGACAGGAGCTCAGGAAGAAGCTGCTGCTCTGCACCGGAACCTCTGAATAGTGAGCACTGGAAGTTGGGCTGACTCTCTTTTATAGAGTCTTGGCCCAGCCTAGAACCACGCCCAGGCATGTTGCAGGGAAAGTCTCTAGAAGGCCCTGGAAAGGGACCACACCCTAACACACTCTGAATGTCTGCAGCAATACATTGCAAATGTACAGTATTTATAAGCACCTTAAAAATGTATCTTTTGGATGGAATTCTGCAATGCAAAAGGTTAAACAATAACATATCATCACAATGCATAAATTACATTATCTTGCGAGTGTTGGGTTTTTGCATTCTAGATGCCCGTAGAGCGCACACTGTCCTGGTGTTGACACATTGTTTGGGCTGAGCTGTAGCAAAAGGGCTTCTATCTTGGACAACTCCTCACAGCCAGGGGGCTCACTTCAGCATGTGGAGCAGCTAACCTTTATTTCTGGTAATAATGTTGAATGACAGATTACCAGGTAGTATTCCTGTTTCACCTTGAGGTCTCAGTAACAGCTAGTCAATTCCTATATCATGGAGTATGGTGCCTTATTCTTCAAGGGAAACTATAATACATACTTCCATCTGTATTGGAGCACCTTGGAAGGTGACCTTGATTTCTGTACTACAGAGCAGCCTTATATTTAGAAACAGTAACACATGGTAGCAGACAAACTGTCCACTCATATTCACACTTGAATTTGTGGAGGGAGTTAATCAATTCCAAATACATGTTCTATTTATTTCTGTACAGTTCAGTTCCATGGAAATAAATCTTCCATAATGTGCAGTGTCATTCTTGTTACATGGTGATGACTGACTTAACCAAATGACCATTGGGTTTGTGAAGAAACCCAGGCACTCCTTACTGAAGTCGTACACAGGGGCCAGTGGTAGAATAGAAGCCCATCTCTTTTGTTTAAGTGTTTTGCAGTGACAGTGACTCAGGTCAGAGTCCCTGTTTTTGTGCTAATTCTCTCAGGCTAACTAGCTTACTAGAACTGCCTTGATGAAGGGATGGAAAACTAAGTAATATTCCTGCTCCATTGAGATGTATGTAAATTCAGAAACTGGTTTACAGGGCCTTGTGTACAATGGCTGATGTAGGGAGTGTTTGAAGAGAAGAGGGGAAATATAGCGTACTTACTGGTTTGCCATTGTGCTTAGGTAGCCCTCTTCAAATCTGGGGCTAGATACAGACAGATTCTCATACTGGAGTACCCCTCATCCATAAGTACACCAGCAGTTCTCCTATACGCACCTTTCACATGCTGGGAAAGGGGAATTTGGAGACACATTCATAATACACATGTAGATTTTACCAGAGACAACTAGGAGACAACTCCCATCTTGTTGTGTGGGTAAAAAGACCTAGACTTCTTGACTATTAAGTATATTCCACTAAGTATCAGTCCTGACATGGCTGTGAGCTTGGAGACAGTAGTTAGTCTTGTTAAAAAGAGTTTTGCTTTAGGTGAGTGCCTACTCTCTTACGAGTCAAGACACCTACTGGGGAGTATCTCGAAATCATGCATGGCACCAACAAGACGACTTATGACATGACACCTGTGTGGGTAATCATACAAATTTTCTTGGAATGTTGAAATGGGGAGGTGTGGCTACTGTAACAGAAAACTATGTCCCTACAGCATGGGTTGTAATTCCCGAAAACTATATATTACACAGTGATGGATCTGATACATGGAAGATCTATGCAAAGTATCCTGCAGAGGTTTAGTGCATCTATTTGTCCAAGAAGTGGGTTTATTCCACTTGACAAGCTTTGCTAAAGGAAAGTTAAATTACAGGCACTGCTGTAAAGAAAATTAATGAACTGAAGTATAAACTTGTTCTGATAATACATAGGTAAACAGGGGATAGGTTATAAGTTTCTGACTAGGGCTCAAGGAAAAGACGGTACCTGGGTGCTCTGCCATGGGCTCACCCTCTTCCTGACTGATAGGTAACAGGTACCACAGCACCATTTTCTTGAAGCACCGTGTGAAAACATCATGGGGCTCTACGAATGGAGCAGAGTTCTTGACTTAACACACAGATCTTCAATGATCATCCTGTCTTGTTTCACAACAGAAATCCAGCAGAAAACAATGTGCCTTGCAGCAGGAACAGAATACATTGTATATGGGTGGGCCCTTTTTCAGCTATGAAGTGATCTTAGAGCTCTGCACCCAACAAATGTGTACGCATATGCATGGTTGCTATACCTTTAAGAAGATAACAAAAACTCCAAGGGCCAAAAAGAGTGGTTATCAGTCTTCTGGTGTAGTTGTCAAATCTTCACATATTGTTCTCAAAGAAAGTGCAGAACAACGATAATCCTTATGGGCAGAAAGAATCCCCCAAAAATTACAAGAAAACAACACAACTGTCATAGTAAGGGTAGCCATGTATTCCTGTACAATATATCCAAATCTTTCAGTTCCCATGGGAATTCACCCTCATCTATTTCTGTTACAAAAATGATCTGTAGTTGAGTCAACTGCAAATAATGTACTACAGAGAGCAAATGCTATGCATATTGAAATTCACTCTTCCAGACCTTCCCAGACATTTCATTTAACTTACAATTTAGGTGCCAGCCTGTGATAAAGTTACTGAAATGGCAGTGACTGAGAGAAAGCAAAAGTTTAATAACATTATTTAAGCTCCTTCATCAACCGAAATCATTGGAAAAAAACATTTCATCAGTATTTATTAGCTAAGTTACCTCTGGTTAACAGCTGTCAGCTTACCCAAGAACTTTGGTTAAATTATTTTGTTTGATTTTGTACTCAATCTATGAGTGATATAATTTTGTTCCCAGGTGCAATTTATTAAAAAACTAAAAAGACCTTTTACTACAACACGTTAAAGTCAAAATCTACACCACACAAAAATATAGGATAAAATGTTTAACCATACAATTAGAAATCTGGATTAAGGTCATAGAATGCACACATTTAGGAACTCATTTAAATCTATGGATGTAGTAAATGTGCAACATATTCATTAAGTATGGATGGATGTCTTTAGAAGCCAAGGCTGTAGAAGTGAGCAGGGATTGTCTTGCCATCCTCTGATCATCTATGATGCTGCACATTGTGTTACGTTAATGTTCTGTTTGGGTTCTTCAGCAGATGGATGTATAAGGATAATGTTCATACATTTTTATCAGGAATCTGTCTTCCACTACTGAATTATGAAAGTCAGACTTTATTATTCAAGTCACAATCTTTCAGTTTGAAGCTCTCTGCAGGTCAACAGCTGTTAGGGCAACCTTGTATCCTTCCCAGATTTCAGGTCAGCATATAAATATCCTAGTAATCGGTGTTCTAAGGAAATGTCACATGGTGGGCTGCTGTAGTCTAGACATCCTCAGTGGGATTTCAGTGGTCAGACTGGATATAGAATTTGAATGCAAATGGCTATTGTTAGACCTGGCATCCTTGGCTTGGTTTTCCCCCTATCTTTCTGCTGACTTTGGACCTGATTTAGAACTTGGCCGATGGCTTACTATGTCATAACCGTGATGGATTTCCTGTCCACTGAAATCTAAATCCCGTAGGATATAATAGGATTTAGATTTTGGGGGAAGAAATATCCATCACTTCTGAAATGGAGTAACCTGTCTGCCAAGTTCTAAATCAGGCCCATAGTTTTTTGCTGGCTTTAAGACTCTTGAGACTTTACAGTGGTGAATCAGTGCTAAAGTGCGTGTGCTCTCTCCTTAAAATATACCCAATTGGCATATTTAATTTACTTGTAAATTTCTCATAAAATGGCCCTACCTGTGCCTAGAACCTGTACATTAAATGCTACTAGTGTGCCTACAAGACTGATTGTGCCACTCACTTAAGTGGTACTTTAAACATGTCTCAGGGCTGCCATGGAAATCTGTGTGTGTATGTGTAGTTTTTAAATGCCATTTCGACCTGACAAAGTAAACCTTTTTCCATGACCAATCTTTTCTTTTTAATGCATATGTGACCCTGAGGTTAGGCCCTAGACAACCCAGAGTGCAATGTGTTTAAAAAGCAGGGCATGTACTCAAGTTTTAAATGTTATAGTAGTGAACAACTCTTACATGTGTTTTTCAGTAGTGCAAGGCCTGCCAGTCCCATAGGATATTGTAGTTACCTTATTAGGTTTAATAAGTGTAATTTCCAAATAGTAATAGGTAACCAATTCATGTTTGGTGTCTTTGGAATTGTAATTAAAAAAACTAACTAATGATGAAGTTGGATTTTAATCACAATTTTTAAAATGCCACTTTTTGAAAGATGGCATTTTCTCACCTTAGCCATTTGAAGCCTGCAGCATGCATCTGCCCCATAACTGGGTGTAGTTCACAGGCTTTGTGTATTCCTCCTAGACAGCCACACATAATGGGGAGCCTAATTGTGACTCGATGGGCCATCACTGGCAAAATGGGAGGGAGATTCTGGACCCAGCCTCACTTACACTTACATCGGCTGTGTCCTGTCTCAACACAAAGGGATGCATACCCCCTCTGGTTTGTCTCCAGCAGGACCAGGATAGCAAGTTACCTGTGGGCCACACTTCAAAGGCTTGTCTCTAGAATCGTCTCCCCACTTCAAAGACACAACTGAGTATAAATACTGAACATCAGACACTACCTGTTCAGTACTCTTCTGGGCCTGTGGACTGCTGCTCTGAAGGACTGCTCCCCTGCTGTGCTTGCTTAGACTGGACCTGCATCCCTTGAACTTATAAATCAGTCACTCCGAGGTCTATTTGGCTGGCCTAGTGATCTGAAGCCTCAGACATAACAGGCTTTCAACAACCTCACACCTGCACCTGGGCTCAGGCTTCCAACAACCTTGCACCCCCTCTTGGACTCTGCCATCTGTGAGTCTACCCTGCCAATGGTGCCACCCAATCTGGACATTTGGAAGTTGGCTTAAGGCGCCCTGCCAGCCTTAGGAGATTCAGTGGAATTGATCTATCTCCTCGTATGTGTGGCTCAACCCTTAGCAGAACTGATGTATCACTGCTGCTGCATGGATTGGACCCATCATAAAGGTCTGCATCAGAGCCCATCAGATCTGCTTTTGTGAGACACATCCTTCGTGTAGACCCTCGCATCCCCCAATGCCAGTCTTGCCAACTACATTGGACTCTTTCTTGCAGCTTCTCTAAACCTACGCACCACCCCAACTCTACGTTGCATCCCCAAAGTTGGTCTTCGCATCAAAAGCAATGTTGATGGAATCCTTGATGAGGATGTAAGATCTTACACCACAGCCTTGCTGCATCTCAGAAACAACACATAACTTCAGCTGCTTGATGCATCTTTGTGGATCCTTGTAATGCTCTGCAAAGCAGGATGTAAGAGTACTTTGTTCAGCAGGCCTAACTGGGTCTCTGTAGCTGGCACACACACTGTTGTGAAAAGCCTGAACTTGGGACTTTGGCCCTGTCCAGCATGATCAGATATCCACAGTTGGCGAATTGTTCTTTTTGGTGCCATTTTCACTAAAAGCTTTAAAAAAAACATACCTCTTGTTCTACTGATTGGATTATTGTTTTTTTTTTCTTGATTTATTTATTAAAGAAAGTTCTATTTTTCTAACTTGGTGTGGGATCATTTTTGTGTGGTGTTTCCACTTTATTACTGTGTGAAGTGTTGCACAAATACTTTACACATTGCTTCTAAGTTAAGGCGGACTGCTCTGTGCCAAGCTATCAGAGAGTTGAGCACAAGTTAATTTAGACTTGGCTTGTGCCTCAACTGGACAAGGATAAAAAAGGATTGTGGTTGCTGCATGACCAGGACTCTCACCCCAGTCAACCACTAACCCAATGTTTAACAGAAATAGTAATAATAATAATAATAAAAACGTTATTCATAATAACTTGTTTGTAAATAATGGTTCCTACAGGTCTTCTATCATTTATATGTGTTTAGGTAATATGAGTTGAAAATTTGCCAATTTATTGGAACTCAACTAGCTGTCCTCATAAGGGTGCATGTTTGTGTGATGCTTGGTGGGAGTGAACCTTGTGACTAGGAAATTATCACGTGTGTAGGCATTGAGTGTTTACATGTTGAAAATTTGGTAGTCATATTCCAACTGATCAACTCTTGAAACACACAGGTCTTTTTTGGAGATCTTTCTAGTCTTGTTTGACTCTTGGTGTTATGATACTGCTGGAAAAGGACCCCTGGCCACAAGAGGATTTCATTTGAGATCTCATAAATGGCATATTTATTTACAGACGTTTTGTGAAAGCTTGTACATACAAAATATATCCTACCTGATTCTGTCTGAAATGAATTAGCATAATCGAGGACGTTGGGTGCGAAAACAGTATTCCCAGAGATTGAGTCCCACTATATTGACTGTTTTACTTTTCCTGTTTGTTGGCAGACCTTTTAATGTGTTCAACACTTATAAATGCCCACATATTTGGCCGTAAGGGAGTCCAAAGACATCCCGCAACAATTTTTTACTCCAAACTCACATTAGGGCTCTGGGTCCAAATGCACTCTGGAGAATGCTGGTCTCAGAGTTCCTTAAATGAAATAATGAAATTGCTCTCTTGAGCAAAGGATGTGCCCACCCCCTCTTTCTGTTGAGAAACTATAACTCATCGCTGGAAGTTGCTTTCCTACATGAGATATAGTAAAACTTGTTAGAAATGGGGTCTTTGGTTGACAGTCGGATTACCCCCTGTTCAAGCAAGGACCCTCACTCTAGTCAGGGTAAAAGAGAACCACCCTCAGCTAACCCCTGCTTACCCCCTTGGTAGCTTGGCAGAGCAGTAGGCGTAACTTCAGAATGCTGGGTGTTAAGTATTTGTATCAACACACACAGTAACTCAATGAAAACACTACAAAATGACACAACACCAGTTTAGAAAACTAGGAAATATGTATCTAAACAAAACAAGACCAAACTGTCAAAAATCCGACATACACAAGTCAAGTTATGAATTTTTAAAGATTAAACTCAAAAATAGCACTTAGAAACACAAAATGCTTCGATGAGGTGTTAACACAGTGTTGTGACGGAGTCGTTCCCAACAAGCCGACACCAGCGGTGCCAGACACGGAGTCGCGTAGACCCCCAAGTACAGTACCTTTGTTGAAGAGTGAAAACAAGTCTATACGTGAAGTCAGGGATCGCGGCATCTGTGCGAAACGTTGAATCTGCGCACTTTGAGCCGCGTCAGTCACGACATGGTGCGACGACTTCCAAGGAGTCGCGGACTTCAGCGAGGCTGCAGCGGCGTCGAGTCTGCGAAGGTTGTCGCGTTTCAGCGAAGATCACGGAATTGGTTGCAGGCGGCATCACCGGATTCAGCAGCGGCGTCGGTCTGAAGTCGTTTTCCTTGAATTTCCACCAGCTTTCCTTTCAAGGGACCAGGGACTGGATAAGGCACCGCTTGTCAGAGCAGGAGTCTCTCCAGAGACTCCAGGTGCTGGCAGAGAGAAGTCTTTTCTGTCCCTGAGACTTCAAGCAACAGGAGGCAAGCTCTAAATCAAGCCCTTGGAGATTTCTTCACAAGATGGAAGGCACACAAAGTCCAGTCTTTGCCCTCTTACTCTGGCAGAAGCACAAACTGCAGAATGGCTCCACAAAGCACAGTCACAGGCAGGGCAGCACTTCTCTTCAGCTCTTTCCCAGGCAGAGGTTCCTCTTGATGTCCAGAAATGATGTAAAGTCTGTGGTTTTGGGTGCCCTTCTTATACCCAATTTCTCCTTTGAAGTAGGCCTACTTCAAAGTAAAGTCTCTTTTGAATGTGAAATCCTGCTTTGCACAGGCCAGACCCCAGACACTCACCAGGGGGTCGGAGACTGCATTGTCTGAGGACAGGCACAGCCCTTTCAGGTGTAAGTGACCACTCCTCCCCTCCCTCCTAGCACAGATGGCTCATCAGGAAATGCAGACTACACCGCAGCTCCTTTTGTGTCACTGTCTAGTGTGAGGTGCAACCAGCCCAACTGTCAAACTGATCCAGACAGGGAATCCACAAACAGGCAGAGTCACAGAAATGGTATAAGCAAGAAAATGCTCACTTTCTAAAAGTGGCATTTTCAAACGTACAATCTTAAAATCAACTTTACTAAAAGATGTATTTTTAAATTGTGAGCTCAGAGACCCCAAACTCCACATGTCCATCCGCTCCCAAAGGGAATCTACACTTTAATCAGATTTAAAGGTAGCCCCTATGTTAACCTATGAGAGGGACAGGCCTTGCAACAGTGAAAAACGAATTTAGCAATATTTCACTGTCAGGACATATAAAACACATTACTATATGTCCTACCTTAATGATACACTGCACCCTGCCCTTGGGGATACCTAGGGCCTACCTTAGGGGCACCTTACATGTAAGAAAAGGGAAGGTTTGGGCCTGGAAAGTGGGTACACTTGCCAAGTCAAATTTATAGTTTAAACTGCACACACAGACACTGCAGTGGCAGGTCTGAGGCATGATTACAGAGCTACTTATGTGGGTGGCACAACCAGTGCTTCTGGCCCACTAGTAGCATTTGATTTACAGGCCCTGGCACCTCTAGTGCACTTTACTAGGGACTTACTAGTAAATCAAATATGCCAATCATGGATAAACCAATCATATATGATTTACACAGAGAGCATATGCACTTTAGCACTGGTTGGCAGTGGTAAAGTGCTCAGAGTTCAAAAGCCAACAGCAACAGGTCAGAAAAAGTCCAACAAAACGTATCTGAAGAAACTATAAGTATAAATAGAACTGCTGGATTTCGATGGTTTTGAATAGGTAAAACGTCAACCTAACTAACCTCCCTGTAACCTTTGTTTTATTAAGTACATTTCTATGTTTTTTTAATGCACACATTAATATTAATGTCAAGTTGCAGCAAGCGGATGAGGGCCTTGCTTTTTCACAGAATCTGAGGAGTATCTAAGGAGGATCCTGGAATCTGAGCAATCAGCCGAATAAAGGGCAATATTTTGCCATGGACCCTTCCATGTGTCCTATGGGGTCAGGATACCTGTATCCTATCATGTTTTTACACTGCCCCCTCCTCCCCACTCCCCAGCTAATGGAAGAAACAAAATTGTGACTTAAATTTTTCTGTCAGGTTGCGGACAGCCAATCAGGATCTTGCTTTTTCTCTGAATCCGATTAGGAACTACTGAGGATCCGCGTCTCTATATGTAAATTTGGCTTACATTGGGGGCCAGATGTAGGAAGCCTTTTCCATGTCGCAAACTGCGAAAAAAGAAGTTTGCGGCATGCAAAAGGCCGAACGCGATGCTCATCCTCAAATTGGGAGTCGGTACCGACTCGCAATTTGAGGATGCGACTCGCAAATAGGAAGGGGTGTTCCCTTCCTATTTGCGACCGCATCGCCATGCTGAGTTGCTTTGTGACCGCGAATGCAGTCGCAAACCAACTCGCAGTTACCACCAGTGTCACACTGGTGGTAACTCATTCGCAAAAGGGAAGGGGTCCCCAAGGGACCCCTTCCCCTTTGTGAATGCCGAAAAAAATATTTTTTCAGAGCAGGCAGTGGTCCTATAGACCACTGCCTACTCTGAAAAAAACGAAACCAAATGGTTTCGGTTTAGTTTTCATTTTGCAGCTCGTTTTCCTTTAAGGAAAACGGGCTGCAAAATGAAAAAAAAAAACTGCTTTATTGAAAAAGCAGTCACAGACATGGAGGTCTGCTGACTACAGCAGGCCACCATCCCTGTGAGTGCAGGGACTCGCTATGGGGTCGCAAACTGCGACCCACCTCATGAATATTGATGAGTTGGGTCTTTGCCACCCCATGGCGAGTCGCAGAAGGTGTCTGAGACACCTTTCTGCATCCCATTTTGCGAGTTGCAAATTGCGAGTTGGTCAGACTCGCAATTTTCAAGTCGCAAATTTTCTTTTGCTACATCTGGCCCTTAGTAACTAGAAAACTACTGACTGGATTTACACCAAATAACAACAATGCCTCTTTCTGGACAAAGAGCTACCTTTCTGCCAAATTCCATCCAGTGGTTTTGGCAGTGTCGCTGTTCAAAATCCCTATGTAAAAATGAATAGGGAAAATGCATTTTGGGACACTCACTATTCTTGGCCACAGCTTGACAGATCACCCTGAAACTTTCCAGACAGCAGCTGACATGAGCGTGAAAGTTTTTTTGAAAGACTTCGTGAAGATTCATCAAACATTGCCAAAGTTATTAGAAAAACAAAAAATGCTTTTTCTATAGAAACTAGATCCTAACTATAACTACCTAGTGGCTACCGGCACTAGGTAATACATACATATATATATATATATATATATATTTCTTTGATTTGGTAAGTTTAAAATGTGAGTCTAACTATAACGTCCCTGTAACCTTTATTTTTGTTTAAGTGAATTTTTATGGTTTTTTTAATTCTATTATCTAACTATAACATCCCTGTACCCTTTGTTTTTTCAGTGAATTTCTATGGTTTTATCAACGTATAGTAATTTTCATTACAGTATGTTAATCCAGCCCCCGCAGCCGTGCATGGCTGTGGTTGGCCACAGGGCTTGGCCTGTGACCAGTCCCAGCAGCCGACCCCTATAACCACCCAACCTAGTGCTGAGCTTGGCCTTTGGCAGTGTGCAGTGGGGGTTGTCTGCAGGGCCTGGCCTGCAGTAAGTCCCTGCAGCCAACCCCTATGAGAACCAGCCTTTTCTACACGGCCAGAGCAATGTGTAGCCATGCAAACGTTACCACGCTTGTGCAGCCCTGTTCTATGTAAATGCATGGTTAAGGCACCATGCATATGTGTGGTTCAGGCACACAGCAGGAACAGCCGGGAGAGGAACGCAGAGGCTGGGTAAGTGGGGCTGGGGTGGGTGGGGGTGGTTTTTAAGGACAGGGTGAAGTACGTTTTAGAGTTCAGGGTCGGGTACTTTTTAGGACAGGGTGGGGTAGGTTTTAGGGTTTATGGTGGGGTTAGGGTAGGTAGTTTTTATGACAAGGTGGGGTAGTTTTCAGGACAGGGCAGGTTTCAGGGTTTGAGGTGAGGTAGTTGTTAGGGTTCAGGTCGGGGGTCAGGGGAGTTTTTAGGACAGGGTTGGCTTTAGAGCACGGGTTGGGGTAGTTTTTAGGGAAGGGTAGGGTTTTGAACAGGGATGAGGTAGGTTTTAGGACAGGGCAGGGTAGTTTTTAGGACAGGACAGGTTTTGGGGTTTAGGGTGGGGATCGCAGTACTTTTTAGGACAAGGAGGAGTAGGTTTTAGGGTTTGGGGCATGGGGTTGGAGTAGTTTTTAAGACTGGGTGAGGTAGGTTTTAGGGTTTAGGGAAGGGCGGCAGTCAAGATAGTGTTTAGGACAGGGTGGGATAGTTTTTAGAACAGTGTGGGGTTGTTTTAGGACAGGGTAGGTTTTATGGTTGAGGGCAGGGTTGGGGTAGTTTTTCAGACAGGGTGGGGTAGCGTTTAGGGCAAGCTAGGGCTTAGGGTGGGATTGGGGGTTAGGGGTAGTTTTTAGGATAGGGCAGGGTGGGTTTAAGGGTTTAGGACGGGGGTCAGGGTAGTTTTTAGGACAGGGTGCAGTAGTTTTGAACAAATTGTAGGTTTTAGGGTGCGGGTCGCGGTAGCTTTTAGGACAGGGTCGGGTAAGGTTTAGGGCAGGGCAGCTTTTAGAGTTTTGGGTGGGGGCAGGAGGTCAAGGTAGTTCTAGAACAAGTCAGGGTAGGTTTTAGGGGGGTCGTGGTAGTTTATAATACAGGGTTCGGTAGTTTTTAGGACATGGTAGGTTTCAGGATTAAGGGAAAGGCTGAGGGGGGAGGATGTATCACACAACCACGCATGATGTTACCACAAATACCTTTACTAAGCATGTTTTTACAACTAAATTCGTTGCAAACGCATGTATGGTAAAGGCATGTGTGCTAAAGACGTGGTTGTGGCTCAGACCGCATTGTTAAGCCATGAGTGGTTCTGTCTAAACATTAATTGATTTATTTCTTAGGCGGAAGCCCGCGTTTTCCCACTCATCAGGCAGATCTTGGCCCCGGGGACCCAATCCTCAGGGCCCAGCCTAAACATTTTTTTTTTTTTTTTTAGTAGAGTGGGCCACGTTGTCCCCTCTCACCAGGTCAATCTTGGCAATCCATCCCCCAGGGCCCGGCCATGTGACCTGGGTGCCCCATATATATTTATATAGATGTATATACCTACATAGAGATGTATATACATATATAGATGTATATACATATATATTGATGGATTGGGATTGTTTTATAAATTTACAAAGCACAATTCCTCCTGGGCTCCAAATGAGTGGGTCCGAATTGGGTAAATGATTTACTGTGTGCAGTAAACACCTTCTATTCAAGTACTCAAAAATAATAATATAACCCTGTTTGTAATGTGGCCCTATTCTCAAAACTAGAACCTTAAAATAAAAAAATACATATTCTTTATTAAAAGGCAAATCTTACCACTGATTTCTTATTGTAACTAGAATGGACTGTCGGTCTTTGAAACATAAGATTAATTTAATTTCAATCAAATGATATAAAATCGTGGTACAAATACTAAATATTTAGCATTGAAATTCAAAAGCTCAGCCACACAGATGATATTATACTTAGCCGTCCAAAAAAAAGATCCCATGAACTTTACGGCTAATTAGTGCCAAATGAAGTGGTGACATCAAATGAGATCAGCATTTGCTTGGATTCCTCTTGCCAAGAAAGTAAAGAATATGTTTGAAAAAAGTTCTATCCTATTTGTAAACTTATCTGTAAAGAACAGTTTAATTGTATGATATGTCACAGTGGATAAAACCTACAGTCAGCGAGTGTCCTTCATACAGGATCTTTGTACCCTTGGATGCAGCATTATCATTCTTTTGGCCTGATGTTTGCACATGCAGCAGTTTCTGAAATTGTAATCTTTCCGCTTCAGCCTGTTCAGCACATGAGCCTCACTCTGCCTTTATTCTTTTAGTTTCTCGTGTGAATCCAATTTTGTTATGAATATCTGCCGCCTGTCGTTATTTACTTGAAATTGAGTATTTCAAGCTATAATATTAGACCGTGCAGTTGTCAAACTGACAAACTCCACCTTTGTATTTTCTGTTACTTTTTTTGCATGCATGTTCACGATGCACTTCTGCAATGTCACCTCCTGAAATCAACGACCAAAGATCAATGGATTTTTTATTAAAAAAGATGCTGCGATTCTCTGTGCTGAATAAAATTGTGTTTTTTTTTAATGCAGTTAGGAAATATACATATGGACGAACCAGTTCAAAGGTATTCCAAACAATAATGGAAGGTGATGATTTAAAAGGTTTAGAAAAGAATCTAGTCCTAATAGTTAAGGAATAAAAAAAGGCTTACAATAATCAGTTTCCAGCACAGTGTCTTAAGGTTGACATTGGGTTCAATGTGGCCAGGTTCAATGATTTGTCCCAATTTGAATCAGTTGCGCACGTGTCCCGTAAAATAATTGGTAAACTGTGAGACAATCCGATTTTGCACACACCTAAAATTTCTCTCTGGTATGCAAAAAGTTTTCAGTGTTGCCTCCATTATGTTTGAAGTCCAGTCCTCTGGTTGCAAATTAGCAGAGGAGGTAGAAATGAAAATGTTGCCAAGTGGAGTGCAGAATTCCCACAAACATCTGTGCCAGTAGCCTGATTGACTCCCACCATTACAATGTAGGATTGCAAGCAGTTTGCAGCTCACCACATTCCTCTCCATACGTTTCCTCTAGCTTATTCTGTATTCATAGCATTTTTTGTGAAATATTTCAGGGCTACCTTAGCCATGGGCAGGGGACATAGATCCTGTTGCTGCCTCATCATGTATCACCCAATTATCTTATTTTATCTGAAGTATATTTGTACAGCTCACTATCACCCTTGGAGCAGTTTTCCATACGGTTGCAACCTCTTCTCTTCAGAGGAGAAATCCATGAGTTCCCTTGCTTGTAAGACACATATGGGGTACTGCTGAAGTCATTCCCAGGTCTACCAGGTCTCCCAGAGGAGGCTTTCACACAGAAACAAGGATAATCGTAGGGATTACTTTTGTCCCATGTACTTCGAAATGCTGTATTAACTGTGGATGCACATTTAATATAGGCATGTTTTGCTATGGTAAATCGCAAAACAATTTGTCATGATAGAAGCTTTGCCACTTCATGACATAATTTCCTTTCCTGTAGAATTACACGAAAGCCCAGACATATCTTAGGGCACACCCACCTGGCACATACTCTTTATCCATGTGTTTAGATGCTCACTTCACAAGCTGCTATTTTTATAATATTGTCTTTCAGTTGATGACTATATCATTTATATAAATTGTGTTTTTTCCAAAAGAAAAAAACACAACCATTGCTTTAACACTACTATTTTCATTTGTGAGATGCACTTGTTGCCACCTTGCCCGAAATAATAGTTGAGAACTGAAAAAGATTTTTACTTGTGTGAATCCTCAGTTTGTTTCTTTTTAGATTCTAGTTTTTGGACCTCCTCTATGAGTGCATAACCCTAATGGAGTCTTTCTCTAAGTATATGTTAAAATGTATGTGAGTGTAAACGCCAGTGCACAGCTTTAAAATAAAGACCCAGTGGTGAACAGCATAGTTAACCGGCTCTGCTCATGTGACACATGAATATGAGGAAATGTGTGTATTCAAGTTTATGCTTAAAGTAGAGAACTACTATTTCACTGGTTTGTGTAGAAAAGATACTGAGTAGTCATTTCTGGGTCACAAACTTATATCCAGATTTTGTTTGGCTTTGTACCTGTCTGTTTTGTACTTAAAAAATTAGACACATTAACACGAGCGAGCTTTAATGGAAATCAAGCTTTGAACTTCCGTATATTATAAAGTTCATTACTCTAATTGCCAGTAAGCAGTTCAAAGCCCCATTCTGTGAGACAAGCCTTCTTGTGTCAGAGGAAAGGGGCAGGCCTAAAATCACCATTAGGTAATTAGCTGCATCGCCTTGAGGAACACTGGAAGGATGATTTTAAAGTGGACAAAGAGAGAGCATGTATAGCTTTCACTACTGCCACCACTAGTTGCCCTACTTTGAAGCTTGTAGGGAGGAAACTAGACCTGGATGCTTGACTCAGAAATAGGTATCTTTCTCAATGTATTTTCAGACTTTCACCTTTATTCTTCCTAAAATTCTCTGAACGGGTTGAACACCCTGTGGGCAACTCCCTGGAAATTTCAGACTGTTGTGAATGAGAGAAGTGGGATTTCTGGATGGGGTAGGGACTCCTACCTTTGAGAACTTTCAGCCTGCATTTTAAACTTCTTCTCATAGCAGAATAGATGAGAAGAGGATGAGTCAATGAACAATTTGTCTACATTGTGGTTGAATCAGTCTGGAGTCAAGGAACTCGCACGATTTGAACTTTTGTTAGACACTATTTCCAGAGCTCCTAGTACCAACTCCAAGCCTCGTTTCCAGGGCTAGTAGACAGTGGACATGCTGGACACTATGAAGTAATGCGAGTCCCCTTGAACATTTGTGGACTGACTCTGGATGCAGGGGGTAAGTTTCTTCTAACTTTTGCTAGATACACAGGCACTACTGAAGTGGTAGAATTCCTGGGTTACATGGGGAATGCAGGAAGAAAGAGCGATCTCCTTTGAGGACTTTGGGGTGCTGTAGAAGGCTGGCCTGGTTTGTAGTGGGTTCCTGGGGTACTTATACCTTATACCAGGTCCAGTTATCCCTTATGAGTGAAATGTAGTAGTGTTCTAGCAGCTTAGGCTGTTAGAGGTAGCTATAGCAGAGCAGCTTAGGCTGAACTAGGAGACATGCAAAGCTCCTGCAATAACACCTATAGTTACACAGTACTTATACACAAGTAAAGACAATACTCAGTGTTAATAAAAATAAAAGTAGTTTATTTGGGTGACACAGTACCAAAAATATATTAGAGGCAATACTCCTTCTGGAGGTAAGTATTATACACAACATATACACTAGACACCAAAATAAGGCATGTAAATAGACATAGGATAGTGCAAACAATAGGAAATGATATAGAATGCAATGGGAGAAAATAGGTCTAGGGGCAACACAAACCATACACTAAGAAAGTGGAATGTGAATCACAAATTCCTCCCTAGACAAGTGTAATGCGTGCCGAATCGCTAGGGGAGTAACAATACAGTAAAGGTAAGTAAATCACCCCGTCCCAGAGCCCAGATAAGCAGGAGAAAAGCACTGCAAGTTTCCTTAGGACACACTACACCTTGTGATTGGAATTATTGCAAGAACCAACCAAGTCTGGAAACAACAAACAGTGGATTCCTGTACCTGAAGACCTGCAAAAGGAGGAGACCAAGTCCAGAAGTCGAAAGACATTCCCGGAAGGACACGAGCCCCTGCCAACCCAGAAGAAGGTGCAAAAGAATCCCCGGTTGGACAAAGACTGCAGAAATGCACCCTAGGAAGATGCCAGCGGGTTCCTGCATGATGCAAAGGATGTCCCACGTTGTGAAGATGGATGCAGGTGAGATTTGGTGCTGGAATTCTCCAACAAGGCTTGGTTACAGCAAAGTCGCATTTTGTGTCAACTATGCGTTATCTGGACCCAGGAGGGACCTGGGGGCCTCAACTCTGTGTGAGGAGGAAGAGGGGGCTCTCAGCACTGCAGAGAGCCCTCAGAGCACCAGATAGCACCCACGGGTGTCCCAGGACACGGGACAAAGGAGATGCAAAATGCGGTTGGCACAACACTACAAAAGAAGGTCCCATGGCGCCGGAGATCAACTCCGTGAGTTGTGCGTCGCAGGATAGAGTGCTGAGGACCTGGGCCAGGCTGTGCACAAAGGAATTTTGCAAATAGTGCACAGAGGCCTGAGGAGGAGAAAAAGCCGTGGTGCACAGAGGTACTGTCGTTCTGGGGGAAGGCAAGGTCTTACCTCCTCCAAATTGTGACTGCAGGACCTCAGGACAGTCTGTGTCGATGGGGTTCACCCTCTGTGTTCCAAGAAGCACACTCATTGCTGTGAGAGGAGTCCAAGAGAACCTTCTGGTGCAGGGTGAAGACATGCACACCGTGGGAACTGTTGCAGTTACTGGCTGGAGCTGAAGTTGCACAAGAAAAGTATCCCTTGTGGATACTTTGTTGTTGTTACAGCGGTTCCTGGAGCAGGCCACGGTTGATCCGAGGATGAAGTAGTAATTGCAGAGGATTCCTGCTGGAAACTTGCAAGCAGAATCTGAAGAGAACCCACAGGAGAGACCCTAAATAGCCCTGAGAGGGGGATTGGCTACCTTATCAGGTAAGGACCTATCAGGAGTGGTCTCTGAAGTCACCTGCTGGCACTGGCCACTTAAAGCCCTCCAGAGTGCCCCCACACCTTGCAAATCAAGATGGCTGAAGTCTGGGACACACTGGAGGAGCTCTGGGCACCACCCCTAGGGTGGTGATGGACAGGGGAGTGGTCACTCCCTTTTCCTTTGTTCAGTTTTGTGCCAGAGCAGGGGACAAGGGGTCCCTGAACCGGTGTAGACAGACTTATGCAAGGAGGGCACAATCTGTGTCTCAAAGCATTTCCAGAAGCTGGGGGAGGCTACACCTCGCCAGCCTGTAACATCTATTTTCAAAGGGAGAGGGTATAACACCCTGCTCCCAAAGGAAATGCTTTGTTCTGCCTTCCTGGGACTGATCTGCTTAGAGCCCAGGAGGGCAGAACCCTGTCTGTGAGGTGGCAGCAGCTGTAGCTGCAGTGCAAGCCTCAGAGAGCTGGTTTGGCAGTACTGGGGGTCCATAGTGGAGCCCCCAGGAAGTATGGAATTGGCTCACCAATAACACATTTGGAATGAAGGGACAATTCTCTGATCTTAGACACCTTACATGGCCATATTCGGAGTTACCATTGTGAAGCTACATATAGGTATTGACCTATATGTAGTGCACACGTGTAATGGCGTCCCCGCACTCTCAAAGTCCTGGAAATGGCCCTGAACTATGTGGGGGCACCTTTGTTAGTGCAAGGGCGCCCTCACACTTAGTAACTTTGCACCTAACCTTCAGCAAGTGAATATTAATGTATAGGTGACTTATAAGTTCTGTAAGTGCAGTGAAAATGGCTGTGAAATAATGTGTGTGTTATTTCACACAGGCTGCAGTGGCAGTCCTGTGAAAGGGTTTGTCTGAGCTCCTTATGGGTGGCAAAAGAAATGTTGCAGCCAATAAGGATCTCCTGGAACCCCAATACCCTGGTTACCTAGGTAACAAGTACTAGGGACTTATAAGGGGGGTCCAGTGTGCCAATTGAAATTGGTAAATGAAGTCACTAGCCTACAGTGACACATTTAAAAGCAGAGAGAGCATAAGCACTGGGGTTCTGATTAGCAGAGCCTCAGTGACACAGTTAAGCACTATAAAGTGAAACACATTAGGCCATAAACTATGAGCACTGGGGTCCTGACCAGCAGGATCCCAATGAGACAGGCAAAAACATACAGGTAGAAAATGGGGGTAACATGCCAAGAAATATGATATTTTCCTTCTGGTACTGGTGCTGAAAGACCGCAGGCCAAGAGATGGTTAGGGGATAGAAAGAAAGGCAGGTCCAGAGCATTATAGCCCACTTCTTCTGAGAAGGAAGAGGCAGCAGTGCAAGAGGTCTGTGAAACAGAATCTTTAAGCATCAAGAAACAAACACCAAAGTGCCAAAAATTGGATGCTCCTCAGGTGTACATCCGGTGGTTGGAATGTGCCATCAGGTGAAAAATAAAGCAACCCCCAAGTAATTTAGCCTGTTGGGGCCAGATATATTTTCACTTTAAAGAGCTGGATTTGTGCAGATTGTCTGCTTTGGTTGGTGGGACACCTGAGAAATGTAATGCCAGCAGGCCAAGAAAACTCTAACTGTGACCAGGAGCAGGTGAAGCTGCTCTACAGAGGCCCTTGAGCTGTTCAACCCCCTGGAAACTGAAAATCCAATCCCATGCGCAATCTTCGCCTGGGCACTCTTGTGTCTGTAGATTCTCCTTTGGAACTTGGTGATTTTTAGTGCAAGCCTGGATTTAACTATTTCACAGCTGAATCCTAAATTGGGTTACTGCTGACCTAGTTTTGGGGTCTGAAGTGCCCCTGGGCCTCTGCAGAGTGGCCTGGTAAGCTTTATCCCTCCCTTGGACTGCTGAACGTGCCCCTGTTCCCAATCCCTTCATTTTCAGAACAGCTGTGAGAGTGAGTAGGAGAGGACTCTTCCCATCCCAGCCCATGAAACCAGTGCATTGTAAAGAGAAAATCAGGGCACCTAAAGAAGCAGTTGCATGCTGGTTGCAGTGAAAAAATAAAATAAAAATGTTCAGTGGGCGCATCAGACTTCCAGTTGTAAGCGAAACACAGATTGTGCAAATGTGCTCCTCATAAACCCCAACTTGGGTTACTAAGTTCTAGCACCTTCTCCTGTGATATGCAAGCAGGAGCACCTTGAAAACATTTTTGGTGTGTTGGGGGCTGCCTGGATTTGTAGCAGGCTCCATACATATTAAGAAATGTACTATCATATATCTCCTGTGGTGAAAAATTACTGAATGAGGAGGAGGTCTGGTTAAAGAGCTCGAAGGCCTGACTTTGTGATGTACCTTAGGAGTGCAGGGACCCGCTGAGTTGCTAATTTCTCACTGTTTCTTCTGCCATTGCTAGCTTTCTTTGTTCGGTAGTATAAATAAGACTTTAATATATGTATTTGTCTAATAGTCGAAGACAGAAAATGTGCATTTATGTTATAATATTCTGATTTTTTACTAATGGTTTAATGCTTATAGTCTATTGTTAAATGAATGGAGACACTCAGTCACAAAGCCAATAGGCCAGACTTCTAATTCATCTTGCATGATTGGTATTGGCATATATTGTGGTTTTAGGGGTTCAGTTCTGCTGAGTGCAAACCATTAAAGATGCCTTAGTCCTAAGGGTACTAATCCACCTTTTAAGATAGGGATCTATTCCAAACTTAGGGCAATGTTCTATAGTGAGCAACCCCTGGAGCTCTGAGGTCCCTTTGTACGGCGTTCCATTCATTTTTTCCACTGACTCTTTTGTACACATCTGTAATTTTGTGCACAGTATTTAATTTTAGAGCTGGTAAAATACTTTTACTTTTTAAAAGAAATACACTAATTGCAAATAGATTTTTTGAATGTTACTTGTTGCACTGCAGAGCTCTGAATTTCTAGCAAACAGCACATCCCTAAAACAACATTGCACTGTCCTGCCGCCATAAGAATCGAGAGTTAAAAGGGGTATTTGGTTCTCAGTTTGTCTGCAGTATGAGGGCCATGTAAAACCATGAATGAAAGTCCCCAATTGTCATTATTAGGGCCCCTAGTACTTCTGACTTGTACTGGGACGCTTCAACTCTGATTTGTCACAGTTAGTTACCAAACGTTACTGTAACAAGATAAAATGTGAAGATAAGAACAGTTGATGTGAAGTTTAAAAGTTTGATTCATGAAAATATAATTTCATAGTAAGTCAAAGTATAAATACAACTTAGTGTTTGATTGTAGTCCCAAATATAAATGTATAATAATATAGCAAGGGTTGGTTCTAACACAAGAGGAAAGCTAAAAGTTTATATATTATGAAACCTAGACTAGAAATTGATAAGGACATAGTCATCAGTTCAGTCATGCAGTGAAAGCACGCTTTTGCTCATATAACCTATACATATATGTAATATATATGTATATGTAGTCCCAAGAAAAGAGTAAAAAACATAAACAGAAGGAGGCATGGTAGTAATACCCTGACCCCCTAGGTCTGATGGTGAGGTCCCATAGGGACACTGCTGGGACCAAAACATTTTTTTTTTAAATCATTTTTGCTACAAATTTGTGACAAAAATAAAAACAAGAGAGGTCTGTCATGCTTTTTTGTATTGTGCCCTCCAGGTGGAATATTTTTATTATAGAGGGAGAGGCATGTGTGGCCCCCCTCCTTAGCATGTGCCCCCCCCCCCACAGCCAGACTACGGCCTGGGGACCACTACCCCCTAAGGCCTGGCCAATAGTAAAGAATGGGAGGAAGGCTGCGTTGCCCCTCTCCTGGGCCACTTTCAGCTCTGGGCACCCAATTCCTTTGGACCCTGCTGATAATTGGAAGGGGAGCCATGTGCCCCCCACCAGGCTGATTTGGGCCTCGGGGACCCTATTTCCCAGGGCCTGGCCAATAAACAAAAATGGGGAAAGGGAGCCGAACAACCCCCCTTCACAGGCCATGTTTGCCCCCCGCAGCCCAATCCCTTGGACATGTAAGGGAAGGGGGTCACATAGCCCCTCCCTCCCAGAGCCATTAATGGCCCTGGGGACCTCCGCTCCTAATATATATTGAGGTGCCCACGCCCAGGACATAGCAGTTTCCCTGCCCGTACTAGTTCAGGCAGGGAAATCTGTTTGCTCTCGCTTGGTGGGAGCAAGGTAAAACTCCTTCCAAAATAAAGCAACCAGTAAGTCAGCTCCCAGCGGGGAGGGATAAGGAAAAACACTTCTGTCCACTGGGAGTGGATTTTTTATCTGATTCCATTCCCACTTCAAAGTGGGCAGGGAAACAGATGAAAAAATTGCTTCTTTATGCAGGCAGCAACATTTTAAGTTGCTCCATGCATGCAGGAGCAATGGCAGCTCCTGCTGGAGGCGGGGAGCCAGAAAGGACAGTGGGGACATTGGGGCTCCCCCCTGCAGTCCCCAACTAAAGACACTGGGTGCCCTGGGTAAGGCCAGGGCACGTACCAGTAAGTGGCTGGGCACTGGAGGATGGGGTCCCTGAGACAAAAATTGGCCCATCGTGGGAGGCCGTGATGCCTCCACTCCCCTTTTAGTAATTGATATTCTTCAATTTCTTTGCTCTTATTTTTTGATACATCTATTAGATTTTATCACTATCAAATCAACATTATATCTACCACCAGCCATGGCTGGGTGATGGAATGACAACCTAATGTGTTGGTAGTAAATGCACCAAATGCAATGCACACTTTGAGACCACACTCTATGCAAACACCTGAAACAGGGCAGCCAAAGGAACCAGGAGAAGTGGTGAGGGTAATGAGCGAAGTGAAGCACTCAAGTGCTGGGTCTTTGCTTTTGATAGAAGTTTGTCTCTGATAATGTCACAGTAGACTTGGGAGTGCAGGATCTTAGTGATGATCTACTCTGGTTTAACCAATTCTGTGAGAATCCTATGAAGTTCTGTAGAAAATAGAAAATTGCCTACAATAGTTAATATTTATTTATTTAGCTCTTTTGTAGAGCACTCAAACCATGAGTAGACGTCTTAGAGCTCTTGTGGGAGGGAGTAATGACATATGAAGCATCAATATGGAATAACATGCTGAAATTAGTAATTAATCAAAGAAGAAAAAATCCTGGCAGGATGAAGAAGGATGCATCAGTAGATGAAAAGTCTGTGACCATGAGCACTGGGAAAACAACACCCAGTAGTTCATCAATGGATCTGATGCGGGATTGGGTGCATGCAGGTGGTTGCCAACAGGGCCTGACCATAGGCCAGGCCATGGGGATTTCCCCCTGCCGCGCACCGGCAAAGGCTATGCATGGTTCGGGTTTGGATGTTTGCAGGGGGTTAGCCACACGGCCTGGTCCTGCAGCAAACCCCAATGGACTGTGCGCGGTGCTGAGTTAGGTGTCTCGGGGTGGGGGGGAGCTGGCCATGGGACAGGGCCTGCAGCCAACCCCCGCCCCACCATGTGTGGCTAATTAAGTATCACTTACCATTAAAACAAATCCTAGAAACTCACTGGAAAAAAAACAAATT